>NC_141228.1:15329775-15929775 GCF_054856515.1 Filicampus tigris
GTCTGTTGACTGAGGCAAACGTTGTGGCTTGCTTGTAGTCAACTCTTAGACTTTTTCATATCCTGTACAATATCCTGAGGCTTAATACGTTTTACGGGGGTTCCCTCACGTCCATGGCACTGATTTTTAAGGAAACATTTTTAGGGGATTTTACAGTATACATCACGATGAAGAGTCAGAGAAGGTGCCCTACTAAGCTTCTTCCTACAGAGCAAATACAATATGTGCTTTTGTTGTATGCTGCTTGTATGCGTTGTTGCTCTGTGGGTTAAAGTAGCAGTTTTTTGAAGGTTTATAATTAGCGTCACTTCTATGCTAATTTGTGTTACACCATCTATAACGTTTTGCATTCTCAGCATTAAACTAGCAGCCTTTCGTTAGAAAAAAATTACAGGATACGGTTAGTGTTTAATTCCCTTTTGTTTTATTTGTCAGTTTTACAGTACAGTGGTAGCTCGACTTACAAATGACACAAAAGGTTTTTCAAAATGCAAGCCATCACGTGGCTGATGGAACAACGAATCAAGTTACAACCGCTCGATGGAGAACTTTACATCAGCGGTTTCGCAGACAATAAACAATTCTTCAAGAGTCTTCAAGTTGTTTATTACCACTCACAGTTGAAGTTTACGGCAGAATCAAGCAGGAAGCAAAAAGAATTCTGTGTTGTGCATTTAACAAAATGCTTAATGCTAACACGCAAAAGCAAGCCGCCATGGGGCGCTAACGAAACTAGCATCAATGTTGCCGTGTCCTTCGGGCAGCGGATAGTTTAACACAAACTTTGCAACAATACATGTAGACAGACAATAGAGCAATACTCACAGGCATATATTCTTTGTCCTCTGCCAAAAACGACTAATATCACTTCAGCTTACTGGGCTCTTGTGACCGTCTTCTTTTATATATTGCTTTGCATGAATTCTATTGCCCCTTGGGAGCAGCACAACGATGACGTACTCTCTTGGATTATGTTATTTACTGTGTGTTTTTATAAATTAAAATTGTAGAGTGCTATTTTCTGATTGAAAACATGTTGCAACAATTTTGCTGGCAGGTTTGGAACGACATAAACTTCACTTTAAGCCATCACCGCGCAGCCCACAAAGATGAAGTTTGAATGAAATCGAAGTCGTATTTGACAAAATCCTCCATCTTGATTGAGTTCATGTTTGTGTGTTTGCTCTTCACATTCCTCTGCTTCATTTGGCAAACACTCATTCCCCTCTCTCTCTCTCTCTCTCTCTCTCTCTCTCCCTCTCTCTCTCTCTCTCTCCCTCTCTCTATTATTTCTCTTTTGTGCACAGGCTCCGCAATTCTGTTGCCATGGCGACAGCGGCCCCTCCCTCTCTCTTCCTGCTCTGCTGGCTTCTCCGAACAGCTTGCTCCACGTTCCCCGAGGAACCCGGCCCTTTAAACTTCATCCCCACCGAAGGTATGGACGCTCTCTTACTGTCACCCATCCAGCGCTGACAAAAGTATTCACAATCTGTACTTAAATTGAAGTGCAAAAAAAAAGACTAGTGAAACGAAAGGTGCTGATTCCACTCCTTTACTTAAGTACAAGTTAAAAAAAAAAAAGGACAGACTTTTAAATTTGCTGAAGTACATACAAAGGAAAAACTATGGTTGTATATGATAGTTTATAATGAGTAATCAAATGCTAATCAGCAGGTGTAACATTTGTTATATTTCGATCACGGATGGGCAACTTAAATGCTAGAGGGCGCCACAATTTTTCATCAGTGCTACTGGGTGGGTGGGCACACAGGACCACACACCAGATGTATGACAAAAATGTTATTTTCAATATGACAAAATACGTGCATACATGCAAAATACTGCACTCTTAATTTATTTCATTTTTGAAAATACATTTTTCAATGCATTTATAGAGGATCCACTATCCTAATCCAACAACAAAGTGTTTGACGCAAACAACAAAACAACCACATACTGTAATCCCGCGCCCCAAGTGGAACAGGCTCTCTTGCATAAAAATGACCGCTCAAGGATGGCACAAAACTGCTGAACAAAAGAATGAACATTAATGTAAGAAATCATTTTGTACATTTTCTCACAAAAATCAACACACTCCAAATGTCAATATTATTGAGGTAGCGTGTGTGTCCTGCATATCATTCTAAAGCTGCCCAAAAATATTTGGTCTACTCATGTCATATGTTTATCAGCATGTTTTGGGCGAGGAAGTTCTTTGTGAAAAAAAAAAAAAAAAAAAATCTTACTTCTCACCACTGTTCCCTTCCCTCAGACACTCCCCCCTTAAGATGTGTAAGTTGCCCAGGTCTCAGCCTAACGCGTAAGGTGTTGAAGGGGGACAAGGGCATGCAGGTGGTGCAGGGGTCATGATGTGAGGGCTGTGGAGGCCAGACATGTTCTCACAGGCCGGGGTCGTGAATGTGGAGCGGGTGTGGAAAGGTGCCTGCTCGCATTTACGACTTTCCCACACACGTTCTCGGTGTCTCTGGAGATGCAAGCCCCTTCCGCACTCAGACTTGGAGCCTCCGTGTCACCTCAGCCGTCTGCGGCGAGCGCCGTACCAGGATCCATTGCGGTTCAATAGCATTGACTGATGGCTTCCCAGTCTTCTTAATGTATCAATAGCTAACAGTAGGTCATAGAATCGGTCAAGCCCTTAGTAGCAGTTGGATGAGAGCAGCCTTTCCCACACTTCACCATCCCACCATTGGCCGCTTTCCAGCCACCCCACATAGGGGAAAGTTTTAATGAACATGATCCTGTTGTGTGATAAAAAATAAATAAATAAATGAAAAATAATCAGCTTCAGATCCCCCCCCCAAAAAAACAATCAATATAAATTTTACAGAAAACAAGCCAACCGAAAAGCCGTGGATGAAGCCGCAGCCTATCAAGCCTACGCCCTTTTTTACAAGACAAACGTATTTCAACAAAGAAACTCATTGAGCCGCCGACACGACATTCATCATCTTACAGATTAATGAAAAGAAACCAGAACACTTTTTTTTTTTTTTAAACCAAAAACAAACTTGTTACACAAAAATATTCCACCCAGTCACGTCAACAAAAATGTACCATATTTATACACTTTCTTTTACATTTGGGTCATGTATTTAGTCAGTATATTAAATTTAAACATTTTTTTTAAAGGTATTATTGAGCCACAGAATTTTCAGATCGTTTTAAAAATTTATTCCACAAATTTACACCATTAACAGAGAGACATCTTTGCTTTGTGTTACATTCTGATTAATTTTATGTTTGTGGAATATGAGTTAAGCAAGATGCACTTGTTTTTAGCCATCTCTTGGGGCGGCCATTTTATCTTCTGTCGATTGAAAATGACATCACAACTGCTCACAACGACCAATCACGGCTGACCTGTTTTCTGAATCTGAGCCGTGATTGGTCGTTCTGAGCAGTTGTGATGTCATTTTCAGTCGACAGAAGACAAAATGGCCGCCCTCTGAGATGGCTAAAAACCAGTGGGTTATTAACACTTATTCCACAAACGGTAATATTTATCAGAATGCCGTGTTTCATCTAGTGGACTTGCTGGGAACATATTCTTGAAAAAAATATGTTTGGGTTGACTTCCGCTTTAAGCTGGCAGTTTTAAGAAAAAGGTCTATGGTTTATTTTAAAACAAATTACTCATAAGAATTGACCTGGTTTTGCACTTTAGCTAGTGCAGAGACTGAAATATGCATACAATATATAAGCACATTTCAAAAGTCATTTTGAATGCACGTATTATGTAGATTCATGCAAGCATGATCAAAAGACACGCCACACCATAGAATTGTGGTTTCCCAAAATAGCTGCATCAGAGCAGTAACAGGAAATTGCGATTGCTTTTTACACAGAACCCAGCGAAGGAGAGAGAATAATCATCAGATATTAATTATAATTAGATGGCATGGGCGCCAATGCCTGTTGTGACGCATACTTTAAAATACGTGCCAGACAGCGACAATTGCTTTCATCGCAACAGGGCGGGAGAAGGCGTGACTCATGATGTTGGCGTGATGCATCTGGACAAGGGCAATGTTTAAAATGTGCTTTAAAAATGCTTCAAATACAAGTTAGGCGGGAAGAAGACAATTGACTGGCACCAGAGAATATGATGGATTCATGTGAATAAAAATAATTAGGATGGCGGATGAGCACTAAAGACTAAATATAGACCTGGAGAGGAAATCTGATGAAAGTGGCGTATAAAGACGTAATGGCGCGGAAGGAGAGCGACGAGGGGAGGAGATTGGACAATAACACACTCATCCGAAACAGTTGAGGTCGGACATGAGGTCAGTTATTGTCTAACGTCCGTGCGTACATTTACGCAACCATGATCAATATCAAAACAGGACAACAGTGTGAGTCAAACCAGTAGAATTATTTGCCTGTATAGACATCTAAATTCTAAAATGTGTTCCATGAAATTGCATTCATTTATTCCCAACACTTCGGAGCACTTCTCTTGGCTGTAGTGCTTCCAACACGAGTATGTGGATGTTTTTTTTTTTTGTTTTTTTTTGTCCAATCAGATTTCAGTCCCGATGTGTTGCCATGTCAATGGAATCTACACAGAGCCTTCACGATCAGTATTGCTGGCCTACGTAATATCAACTATATTACATGGGGTTTTTTTTTGTTGTTTTTTTTTCTTTTAAATTACATTTGTAATGTTTTAATCACATTTTTTTATTTTTGAACTGCTCCAGATGAGGTTCATGGCACGGTTGCATGCTGTTTGATCACATTTTTGAATGGTATTGATGGTTTCTATGATTTTGACGTAATCATGTTAGGATAAATAGCGGGCTTAAGTTGGATAAGTCCCCACTGAAAGTCGATACGCTGTGGTCTGCCATTGTTGTTTTGGTTGTGATATACTTGCGCATGCTTAGAGCAAACCTTTAATGTGGAATGGTTTGGCAAAGATCGACAAATTAGACCCCAGTCATTTCCGCGTTATTTATTTAGTTGTTTGTTAAACGATTTTTCCCAACAGTTAAATCTAGGACTGTTTTTTTTTTTTTAAATGATACATTTCCCGTGCAAATATTTTAATCACAGTGATGCAATTTGTGCATTTGGTGTCAGATTTACAGTTTGGTGGCCATCTAAATTGGGGATTGATGGCTTTGGGGAAGATTCTGTGTTGGGGTGAGCGCCATCCAATCTGCTGGATCGCATTACAAATGACTCCTGTGTGTCTAAATCGGATGTGGCTCAACATAAATTTTCCAAGAGTGAATGCCAGATTGGGATCAGTAATTATGTGCGTGTTTCTTTCACCTCGTAATAGTGTCAAGACACTATCCGGTGTTTCTGGGCCGACCGCACCACACGTGGCAGAGACAAGAGCCTTTACATATCCAGAGGGTCATCCAAGTCAACCGAACACTCTACATCGGAGCCAGGTACGGTACTTTGCTTTTTTTCCCCTCTCTAGGCCATTTGAAATGTGCCATTACTGCAAATTTCCTGGCTTTATGGATTATTTCGAGCTGCTGTAGTGATTTCCATTGTGCAAAGGTTAAGGTTATTATAGTATTTCAACAGACACACACACACACACGCACGCACACCCCCACACAGGCGCACGCACACAAATAAAGTGAAAGCTTAACATGTATAGGTTAGAAAATACATTAGGTGTTGAAGTGTCTGTTAGCAACATGAATATGACTTTAAGGGGCGGGGCCTGTTGACGTGGCATGTGACATTGGCGATTGTGCGTGAGTGGTTTGTGCTCCTACATCAAGCCAAATTAAATGTATTTGTCGAGCCGTTAATCACAAGAGTCTCAAAGGGCTTCACAAGCCCACCGTTGACAAAGGTTAGTGGCATCCTCTGATCCAAACCCCCCCAACCGGGCCAGGAAAAACTCAAAAACCCATTTGAGGGAAAGGGTTAGAGAAAGAACCCTTGAGAAGGGACCGCAGAATGGGGTACCTCACTTCTAGGTTGACCAGGGTGCAAAGGATGCCGCGTGGGTAAAATTTAACTCTCAATATTAACTAAAATGGTGTCAATTTAATGAGATGAAGCACTGGGCCACCTCAATTCTTGTCCCTGTCGGTGCAGAATCCATACAGCAACGGTCTCAGATTCAGCCATTGCCACCTAGACCCTTTTTCAAAAAGGAGAAGAGGGGGGTAGAGAAGAGAAGCGGCAGTAAAACAGGCCAATGTATAGTTTAACTAAATGCAAGATTATAAAAATAAGCCTTAAGTGTATGTTTTGCTCTTCTCCTGGCGTTCGATAAACGGCTGAAAAGTACATCGGTGACCTTCCGGGGGTACGAAAATAAGATGGTGGTGGTCGCTAGTTTCGCTAGTCTTACATGATTCATACCGGTGGTACATCGGCAGGGTGACACTGCAAAGTGAGAACATAACGGTGATGGCAAACACAAAATGAATTTCAGCGGCCAAAACATCTGTTCCATTAGTCCAAGGAACAGAAAAGTCAATTAGCCCTCAATGATCATGTCAACGATGTCTGAATTTTCATCGTCTCTTTTTGAATCAACTCAACTGGTTAAAATGTAAATTGCTGTTATGGTTCTGTCCCCCCCTTCCAAGCAATTTACTTCACGGTACCTCATCTTTTTGACTGACACATCGCACATGCAAAGCCATTTATGGGACTTTGTTTTCTCCAACACTTTGCCCTGGCCATAGTTTGTTTCCTAGTGGTGACATTGGAGCTATTGCCATTCAGAACTATGTGTGACATCGTGGTGAAAAGTCAATACAAGATAGCCAATGTAATCCAATGTTGTCATACAAGATGAAAAAGGAAGTGATGAAAATGTATTAGGGAACATAAAATTCCGATATGACATGCCAGTCATTTTAAATAGTTTTTCTGTGAAGTCATCCCATCTAATATTGTCAAATGTCTGTTCGAAGATAACTCTCGATCTGGGAATAGTACGAGACAGCAGCTTTGCGGCTTCGTTCCGTTCGTCCGGACAGACTGAAACGGCCTGCTCAGCTGCATTAGGTTTCGACTGTTCAACCGCTTTTGTCGTTCCCTGGAGGCGTTCAGCAGCCGACCTCAAACGCCCGAGATTTACTGCACATGTTTTCCAAATTCTAATTTAGCTCGGAACGTGCTAAAAATCCGTCAACGGCCATCCCCCGCATGTGGTGCTGGTTATTGTCTGTCGTTGCACTTTCCAATAAGGGAACCACTACGGTCCAGGAAATGACCCAATCGCTGGCCCCCAGGCTGGTCCGACCTCACTACTGAGAAGCAAAGTAGTAAATATATCAAACTTTGTAAGCTTGTTCCAGCCATTCTGTCTGCGCCGAGAGGCTGTTTAATCACATGCGTGCACATCGCCTGATAATAAAAAAGTATGGCTCCTGTGGCCGACGGGCCATTATTAAAAATACAGCTGACCCTAGAAACTTGAACGGTTCGAAACTTGTAATTTGAGCTAAATCGTTGCCGAAAAGATGTCCTGAATCGTCAAAATAGAAGCCAAAACCCCAACTGACGACCAAACAAAATTTGGAAGCGGCCCCTCGTCTCTCAGCCCCCATGTTTTCTTTTTCATGCATTTCTGGTGTGATTTTTCAAATACTCGTCACTCGGGGACAATTGCTTTCAACACAATTTAGGCTATCCCCTGTAAATAGCAGAGTTTTACTGTTCCTCCAAATAATCCGGAATATTCCCCCTTCATTCTGAATTTCTTTTTACCCTGACGAAAAAACAGCATTTTCCTGCTTTTTTCAGTGTTGCTCTTCTGTTTAAACGGTACTTACATGGAATATGCGGTGGCAAAGTTGCTTGGCGAATAGTCTACCTTTTTAGGTCGAATCACAGAATGCGGTGAATGGCGTTTATGCAGCACAGCGACTTGGGGGAAAACGGGCATACGGGTAAATTCTAGCTTTAGAAGGCAATGCAAAAGGCTTTTCTTTTTTTTCTTTAACAAGGGCATCATTTATAAGCAGTAGAGGAAGTGAGTATGTGCTTAAAGCCAAAAGGTCTAGTTTCGCGGCATGTTATTTTTTTCTTTGTGAAATCTTATGATTCACGGTAGTTGTAAAACCTCTTTATGTACTCGCATGAGTTAACAATGATAAAATTTAATGAGAAGTGACGCCGTGTCCGTTATTTCTGATGGTGGGAAAATAAACTGGAATTAGATATACAGGGAATATAAAACCATCATAAATTACAAAACCTACTCCGAAGAAACAAACTCATTAAAAAAATAGTATTGGAGTATTAGCAGTAGTACTGAGTATATACTGTATTTGTTACTACTTTATATGAGTATGTGTGTAATATAGGTTCAACTATCAGTTTGGTCTACATCAACGCACAGTGGTTATCTAACATTACTGTTTTTCTTTTTTTTTTTTTTTTGAATTAAACATTTCGAATGTGGATGTGTTTCTAGAAATATATTTTGATTTAAAGTATGTTATAGATATTTGGGTTTTGAAAGGGGTATTGACAGCATGTAAACGTAGTCAGTGCGAAATAGTTGAACGGCAACACGACGATCACGACGGCTTCCCATTTGCCAGCATGCCCATATTTGGAAGTGCTGACGTAGCAGCCCACCAGGACGAGATAAGATATACCTTTGTACCTGCAACTTTCATTGTTGCCAAAGTAAGCCCTGTCTTTGCTCATTTTAAGAAGAAGGAGAAGGAGACGAGCAGCAGAGAAAACGAATTGCTCGGCAGGAGCTTGGATGGTTTAATCATGTCGTTACTTGTAAATAAGTGCGCCAAAATAACACAAAATGACTCCACCAGCTCCTCTCCATTTGGTAGGAGCTTGTCTGATATCACGCCGCCGCTGCCGGTCTTGTATACGGTGCACTGCGCCCTGCTAAATGCATTGTGAAAAGGGCTTAAGTGTACTTGTACAAACAAGAGTTGACATTCAGCCAGTACGCTAACGCGGCTAACGGGCGTACAGTCGCCGTGTCAATTGGCTTCATTTTGCATTTCCGGACTGCTTTGTGTAACTTTTGCTTGTAGTGAATGGCTCATCAAATGACAAGTGTGATGCTTCATTTGTTTAGTTTTTTTTTTTTGCCAGTGTTGATGCTTCGGCTAGTCTTACTGACGGCTACCTGCGCGGCTAACACGTGCAGTTATTTTTGCCAGCAAAGCTGAATAACGGGTCAGATAAACAAATCATAATTTGTTGTCATTTATTACTGTTAACTAATAAATAGCGCTTGTAAAAGTGTCCTTATAAAAAGGATGATCACATTTGAGATTGTGCGGCCTTGTGCCTAGAATCAAATCCCACCCGTGGTAATATATAATGATTAATATTGTGTTTGTGGCATATGAGTTAAGAAGCAAAATCCACCCGTTTTTAGCCATCTCGTGGGCCAGCCATTTTGTCACTTCCGTCGGCTGAAAATGACATCCAAGTTGCTCAGGGCTCTGATTATTATGAGCCAATTAGCTCATCTTCAGAAAACAGGTGAGCTGTGATTGGTCGTTACCTGAGCCCTGAGAAACTGTCATTTTCAGTTGACACAAGTGACAAAATGGCCGCCCCCAGAGATGGATAAAAACGGATGGATTAACTCTTATTCCACAAACGCGATATTTATCAGAATGCCTTGTTTCAACTAGTGGGCCTGCATCGAACATATTCGTGAAAAAAAATGTTTGTGTTGACTTTTACTTTAAATGAACCACAGTACATTGGGGGTTGAATGTACAGAATTGTTCTTGAAATCAGAGAGGTTATCCGATATGGGATGTGTCAGCCAAGCGGATGCTCGTAAAATAGCTAACCACCAGAATGTTATGTGAGCGCGAGAGTACAGGGATTTATGCCACCGAAAGGAAGCCTATATAAGTTTAATGAGGCTAGCAGTGTTTGCGGCTACCTGACAGGCGGCGATACGTTTGCAAAGAAACAGATCGGTGTGTAAATGCAAAAGTCGCTGTAGCAGGGGTTGACAGGGTTTTAAAATAACTACCTCGCGCGATGGCAGCTATGACTGTAGCCGAGTGCACACCTTGATAAGACGCCCTGCGCGCCCCTAAATCCTGTCACCATTAGCATAGCTGCTTCTCAGAGTGCAAACGGCCGTAAATCCCTGCCCCCGAGCACCTGCTGAGTGCACACACCTCTCCTGAGACGCTTCTCGTCTTCTCCAAATCAAAGTATTAAAGCAGTTTGGAGTCAGCAGCACCTCGCTGGGTTAAGCCCCACGTCACTGCTGCCGAGTCACTTTTCAGCCTTCACTTAGTAGATCCAAACAGCTCAGCCACATGTTTTTTTTTTTGGGGGGGGGTGTTTACTTCCATCCATCCAACATGTATAAAATAAAAGAACAAACAATTAGATAAGAGTACTGCTGTACATACAGTGGTTAAAATGTATAAAACCAGTTTATTTCGTTACATTCTCTTTTGTGCTTTTGTATAATACAGGCTTATTTTTCTGTATTAAAAACACTAAATAACACATTTTTAAAGTATTGTCTGCGTCGCTGGAACGGATTATTGACATTTCAATAATTTCATTGTGGAAATTAGATTTAATATAGAACTAAATTGATTGTAACTTTTAGCATGGAAGAAATAAAGCAGTCGGAGACTTTCCCACAAATAACAATTGACTTTTTATCAAGCTTTGCAGTGTGTGCATTCATGTGTGTAAAGGGGCTGACTTTCTGCCTTCATCAGCCCACACACACTAGAGGTCACCAGAAGTTGTGGGCAGGTCGAATGCCTCTCGGCAGACAGACAGGCAGACGCACACTTCGGCTCAGTTGCGCTCTTTGTGCTTCAGCAGAAAGTTGGACACAGGTGGACTCCGCTCTTAAAGCGGGAGTCAACCCAAACATATTTTTTTCAAGAATATGTTGCTTCAAACATATTTTTTTTTCAATAATATGTTCTATGCAAGCCCACTAGTTGCAAGGCATTCTTATAAATGTGGAATTGAAAAACTTGTGGAATAAGAGTTAATCCATCCATTTTCAGCCATCTCTGGGGGCGGCCATTTTGTCACTTCTGTCGATTGAAAATGACATCACAACTGCTCAGGGCTCAGGTAACGACCAATCACGGCTGACCTGTTTTCTGAAGCTGACCCGTTTTCAGTCGACAGAAGTGACAAAATGGCCGCCCCCTGAGATAGCTAAACATGGGTGGATTTTGCTACTCAACTCATATTCCACAAACGCAATATTAACCAGAATGCCGTGTTTCAACTAGTGGGCCTGCTGGGAACATATTCTTGAAAAAAATGTGTTTGGGTTGATTTCCACTTTAAGCAATTCTACACAATTACAAATTGAATCCCATCTATGTCATTTGATGAAGGTAAATACGGGAAATGGCTTGAATGATGTTTTCAGCTTTTTCCTCTCCCGCCGTAGTTTGAATTTATGATGTGTCAATCTAAAAGATGTTATGACAGGTTAGCTGGTTGCTTCAATTTACATTTCAACAGGTAAGTTGAACAGTGTTTTCAAAGTAAATTGAAAACTCCCGTCTAAATCTATATCAGGTGGCACGACTCCAAACACAGAAACTTTTTGTCCTTGTTTTCAGTTCAGGTCAGTTGATTCGAAAACAGATGCGGTGAAATTCAGACGTAATTAACATGATGAACTGACAAATGATTTGACTTTTCTGTTGCCCGGATTTAATGGCACACAATTGATGACACGTTGTAAAGCTGACATAAGATAGAAGGCCAGCCAATATGTTTTACTTCAAACACAACCCAATCAAACATTTTATACGTAGCTGTGACAAAATGCCTTCCGCAAACCGGATGATGGTTTGTTCCCTAATCTGTCCCCTTAGAAGTTCATACTCCACCATCCACTTGACGTTCCATATAACTGTCAACAATTTTACGATTGTAATCAGTAGGCGCCTCTTTATCAGTTTAAGTGTAACAGCAGCTGCCATAGTTAGTCAGAGGTCCTTATGTACCGCAACCTCTTTCCTATCTTACCATTAAAAAAAAATAAAAAGACAACTCTTGGTTTCTCTCTTTACTGTACTTTCGCCACAGCAAATTCCAAATGTTAAAACCTCAAGGGTGTTCAAATGCAGTCCAGTGAACAGTGATTGGAAAATAGTCCACAAACTCTGCTGCTTCACTTTCCTAAAGGTTCTCCAAAATATATTTCGTGCAACATGATGCCAGTTTGGCTCGGAGAGACACGGCAACGTTCCAAATCGCAATACCGGCCGAGCGAGAAGAAGAAGAAGGAGAAGAAGGGGCGGTAACTGTGTTGGCTGAAGAGCTCTTGACCCCGAGCCCGTGGTATTTGGAAAGCCAGAAGGTGAAAGTTCACCAGCTGGTAACCGATGAAAATGGATGTCTCTCTTGGGTAAAAGAGGTGCCGGGGTATTTGTGAAATAATAGCTCAGGCGCGTGCAAATCCGACTCCCCGCATCCAAATTTATGCACAAGACCAAAGGCGGCAAAAGAGGAGAGTTGATTTGTGGGTTTTAAGAACTAGCGCTGTTTAGGTTGAGGCACCTATGTGCAGAGTTATGAGCCATTCAAGGCTATGCGCACCTCCTGAAACATAAATAGCGATAAAATCTCGGCACATTTCACACATCCTCAATCTTGACCTTGTACCACATGCGGGGCCACACAGTCTTTGTATCATTCGAACAGGCTGGCGCAGTCTCATTGATCATCTATTCTTCTCCGCGACCTCTCAGAATCAACACTCCTCATTGCCAAACACTTTTTGACTGCAAGGTTCTGTTGCTAGGTGCTATTTATTAGTTGGAGATGATACAAACAGTTCAACAGTATTAGCAACACAGTTATGTGAAGCGGCAAGAGACGGGGAATGTGCCCCTGTATTCCTTTTCAAGGTGAGTCCTGCTGAGAAAGAGAGAGAGGCCGACTGTCAGAGATGGTTGAAATTAATTTTCAGGGTGGACTTTAAAAAAAAAAAATAGACATTGTGAGGATAAGTTGGACAAATCATTGTTTCAACTGGGCAAAGTATTTCTTCACCACTTCTGCCGTGGCGACGTACATTAGCTAGCTTTGACCATACTGGCACTGCTAGCAAAAAACGATGGCGTTTGGCTGTAGATAATAATCATCTCTGGTGCGTGTTATGTCTTGATTTCTAGTTTTTAGGCTTTTGTCGTGTAATCAGAGAAATAAAGATTGTGATAGTGTCGTGAAGAGATTAGGAATTGAATGTTGTAATGGAAGAAAAACAGCAAATCTCACCTGACGGTACATCGCCAAACAACATGTCAGAAAGATACAAGTGCCCCAAATTACGAGTCTTTTGAGTGGAGCTTTCTTTTGTAAAACTCTCTTTTATGGGGCAGGCTAACAGACGCCAGGAGGAGCACAAAGTGGGGCTGGAACAGATTAATGGCTTTGCCTTTCATTTCAATGGGGAAAGGCGATTTGAGCATGGTCGTGGAACGAATTAAACTTGTCCAGTGCATCAAGGCACCACTGCATTTCCCAAAATCTTTAATTCCCATGGATATTTACCTTTAACTTTCCAGAAATTTAACGTCAATTTTCCTTGCCTTTGAATTCCCAATTCATAAACCACTTGGGGTTTCTTGGACCACCCTGGACTAGGAATGCTCACTTTGATGTTGTCCACAGATTAAACAGGAATCTGCACGTACAAGAGGTAGAATGGCGCGCTGGCGTGATGCACAATGCAAACCAAGCTCTCACTCTGTCAAATGAGACCATTCGACGCGGATGGAGAGCAAAGATGGATCAAAGATGGGATCAATAGCGCACCAGCAACATGCTGATTCACAGATTAGCCAGTGCGGGGCTCGTCGGATCCGTCCCAGAAGCTCTCCGGCCCTTCGTCTTTGCGCACAGCTCAGCGTTGACAAGGCGTTTGCACAAGAATATGCAACGTTACTGAGAATTATGCAAAAATTAGCATTAGTGACTAGTGATTTGGGGGCACAGCATAACAATGATCACATGTGCAGGCGACGTGTGGCTGTGTTATCAGCATAACAACTTGATTTAAGCAGCATTAATTCCATTTCCTTTTTTTTTCTCTTTTGAATAGAACTCACCTGCTAAATATTGCAGGAATTTTAAAGCAGCCGGACGATTTTTGATGAGTGGAGAGGAAGGCCAAAGTGTGTATGTGTGACTGCTTTCATTTGTAGTACCGGCTTCTCAGCAATATAATGACATCCCATATAACAGCGGTCCCCAATCACTGGGCCGCGGCGCGTTTCCGGGCCGCAGGCCACTTGGACCCGGGGCGCGGCGGGCTGCACGGATGAAAGAAACAATATATGTATCGTAAGGTACTTACGGCTTATTTATTATCTGTGGCTGAAAAATATTTTATTTTGAAGTGACCGTATTTTCTCCGTTACGTCCATCTATGACTAATTCCGAACGCATGTCAAGTTGTCTCTGTCGCGCAACGCTAATATTGAATGCTAGAAATTAGTCAAATAAACAGACGTATTTTGGAAAGTGGAGGCTTTAAGCAGATCAGTTTTAGCAGCTGAAAAATTACGTTATGTGAGAAAGATGCAAGATGCAGTAGCATCCGTAGTAGAAATATTTGATTGGCATGCCCACAAATTTGATTTTTCATGATTTCAAAGCCTGTTTTTATATACTTGGTTGTTTTTTTTTTTATCATTATCAATTTGGCAGGTTTGTTAACCCCACATTCTGATGTGTTTTTATCAAATTTAGAAGAATTTTATTTTCACTTTACAGGGACTTTAAGTATGCACTAAGTTTAGCCTGTGTTGCTATGGTGAGTCCATAGGGTGCATTTTTCCCTCCAAAATCAAATAATCTGTGCAATGTTCTAAAATGAGTGGCACGTAACTGTTTTGGGACCATAGTTTTTGTGATATTTACAATTTAAACTGTAGATATAGTCCGTTTTAGGAGTGTTACATTTCTCATGTTTTTTCTTTTTTTTTTTGCGTCAGTGCTTCAACTCTATCTCCTCCCAATAGTGGGGATTATTGTTTTTGGACAAATGCAAAAGCTGTTTCCAATCACTGTGTTCAAATGTTCAAATGCGTGCATGACATGAAATTTATGTTGGAGTCTCAGCACAGTTATTAAATTGAATTTATTCTGGAATTGTTGACAGGAATAAGCTGCTTGGATGTCATCCAAAACAAAAAGAAAAGAAAAGATTAAAAAAAAAAAAAAAAATGTTTAGTTGGCCCACGCCGTCCCGAGCCAGCAATAAAACGCGAGTTGTACTCTGTTCATTGCTGCCTTATCTTTGACTTTGTTGTTGGCTGACTGCCACGCCGCTTCTCCGCAGGGATGACCTTTTCCGCGTGGAGCTGGACATCGCCGCCGCAGATGAGATGTTCTACAGCAAGGTGAGCGCCTCCCGGGCCTGGCCGCGCCGTGCCGCCCGCGCGTCCCAGGAATTTGTAACGACCTCGCGATTGTTTGGACACGCGAAAACGTTTGACCTTTTTGTGCGTCTAGAAAAGAACATGGGAGTCCAACAAGAACGACATCAGGATCTGTAGGATGAAGGGCAAACATGAGGTGAGATGTTTTCTGCTTCTCGGTTGAGTGAAATTATTGTGGTGAGGACTTTGTATGGGCCCATCAAGCATGAATGTAACACGTGCAACCGTTTGAGAGTGTTAAATAGCTTGTGAACAAATCGGTTCAGTTTCTTGGACACTTGAACCGTCCGTCTTAATACTCCGCCTCTTGCTCACTGCACGTGAGCCTTGCGGCATTATGTTACCTCTAGATTGAAAGTTTTCTTTCGACGATGTGAACATACACTGAAAAAAAAAATGGTGTGTTGAATTTCTTCAATTTTATTTCATCAAGTGATTGCACAAATTACATTTCCGTCTATTACATAATACACTGAAAAAAATGTTGAATTTACTTAATTTTATTTTTTCAAGTGATTGCACAAAATAAAACCAACTGGATCCAGACACAAGTAGACATTTTTAAGTAAATTTAGAGGCTACATCTACTTAAAATGTGTCTGGATTCAGATGATTTTATTTTGTGCAACCACTTGACAAAATAAAATTGAGTAAATTCAACATCATTTTTAAACAAATAGGCAATTTACCTTCATGGCCGATCGCTTCCCTCTGCACCAAAGCGTTATTCACATGTACTGTATCTAGCCTAACTACTTTCACTCTTGTTATTTGCTTAAAAAAAAAAAAAAAAAGGAATATCGCTACTGGATCACAAAATGTTTTGCCATTATTTTTAATTAAAATATGATGGCGTGCAAATATGACATTGAATGATAGACAAATACCGCTTAAGAATTTACAGAGAAAGTAATGGAGTGCAGTCTGCAATTGACCCTATAAACATTTGAAATCGAAGGGGTTATCGATTTGAAAGTTTTGTTTGCTCCATGTTTCTGTTAGCGGCAGCACGTTTTTCACAGGCTTTCAGCACCCTCCAAGCAACGGCAAAAACGAAAAGCCTAAGTTAACACACGTTGAGGAGACGGAACAGTTCATTAATTTGACTCTCGGCTATTGATGCGAGATAGAAAATATGTCGTTTCGTGAGAGCTTGCACTTCTCCTGATGGTACAAGCTGTCAAAGCACACACACACACACACAAAATTGTATTCATTTATCCCCAACAGTCTATTCCCTTCATTTCAAAGCACTTCTACTGACTGCACTGCTTCCACTAGGTAATTTCTGGTCCAATTTTTGGTTATCATGTCAATCTAATCCACCCAGGGCCTTTAGAATCAGCACGCACGCAGGCCCATGCAACTCCGACTATATTATCAACAGAACTGTTTGTTTAACCAGTCAGATGTCAAATTTGTCAATATTTTTCCCGTCGTCTGACTGGATGGTCGGAGCAAAACTTGTTCTCGCCAACTTGGTCTGTGTTTCCTTCAGGCAAAGAAAAAAAAAAAAAAAAAAACTTGAACACACTCGAGCAACACCTGAATGCACCAAAGAAATATAGAGAAGAGTCTGCTAAGCAAGAGAGTGAAAAGGGTCGACCTCTATTCAAACACGTCTGTTCATGATCACATGAATTCAGCAAATACACATTTTATGAAGAAAAAAAGGGTCGGTGGGTTTTTATCCATCCATCCATCCATTTTCTATATCGTTTGGCCTCTTTGCGGTCACAAAGGACAATTTTGAGTCCTCAATGAACCTAACCTGGAACCACCTACTCCAGGCTGTTGGCTGTTAATTGCTCTAATGGGCCCCCTAGTGGTCATGGGGCTCCTAAGCAAGTGCTTAGTCCGCTATTGCCTCGGGCTGACTCTAGTGGGGCAGATGTGCTAACCGCTAGTACGGCACCATGCTGCCCTGTCCAGTTTACTCTTTTCTCTGAAACGTATGAGAGGTTTTTCAATTGAAAGGAGCAGAGAGGAGAGTGACATGTCACTTTTATTGTGTATTATTGCTCATGTGTGTGTGCGTGTTTGTCTGTCTGCGTGTGTCTCTACGCGTGTGTGCGCGCGTGTTTTATCCCTGAAAGGCTGACTCGGTAATGAAAGGTCTCCTGGCATCTTAATGACGGGGCCGCCGGCCGTTAATGCCGTGAGTCACGCAGCAATGGGAGGACGGATAAGAACCTCGGCACTTGGCCCCTTTCCACTCGTGAATGAAGTGGCGAGGAGGCTCGCATGGTGGGAATCTCGTAGTAACAATTGCAGGCAGGATGCGCTAATCAATACAGTCCCAAAGCAAAAAAAAAAAAAACAAATCAACTGAGCGATGGCTTGAAACTCAAAAATTGTGTAAGTTGAGGTATTCATATGTCAAGGTATTGCTGTGTGGTTATTTTAAAAGGATATTAAATTAAAAAAAATGAAAAGAAAGAAAGAAAGAACCCTTTGTAAAGGGATGGACCAAAACCGATGTTCGGCAGA
Source organism: Filicampus tigris (assembly GCF_054856515.1). Taxonomy (NCBI): domain Eukaryota; kingdom Metazoa; phylum Chordata; class Actinopteri; order Syngnathiformes; family Syngnathidae; genus Filicampus; species Filicampus tigris. The sequence continues at coordinate 15,347,673 of NC_141228.1, forward strand.
ATAAAATTCCGCTAATGGAGATGGAACATTTCACAGTTTTACAATATTTTGTTCTTTAGTATTACAACAGAAAGAAAAATCATCAAAACACAGGATGTTTATTGATTGTGGGGGGTTTGAATCCATTTCTCTTGTGTTGTAATGTATAGTAAAAAAAGAATCATAAAATAAATACATCTAAAAGTTATTATTTATATATATATATGCCTGTTAGTAATGTATGCGTTGCTGCACTGTTGCTGTTAAAGTGATAGTTGTGTGAAGGTTTATAACTAAGGTAACTTGCTAGATAAGGATGCTAATTTTTGTTAGCTCGTCTGTAGCATTAAGCTAGTGGAGTATATATGGTTGGTTGAACGTTTTTGTTTGAATCTATGATTTTTAATACTCGTGTTTTTATGTGTCAGTGTTAGCAAAACTCAAACTGCAGCCAACCGCATTGTCAAGTGACGTCATGTGAGGGCTTTCCGGAGTTATTTTGCCTATTTATTCTTGTGTGAAGATGTAAAGGAGGAAATTCAAAGTGCATGTTTCCTCTTGCTGATGTCCTGTCGACCTCAACTTTACGCTGCCGTTTTCGGGAGATGGGGGAGTCTGGGTAGTTGATGCTTGAATGGCTACAGCAGCACTTTCCTCTGTTTAATATTCATTCATTCTTTGGACCCCTGACACTTTTAATATATTTGATAGGAGGGTGTTGATCTTGTAAAAATGCTAATTTGCATCTAAAGTGAGTGCGAGATAAGATCGAGATCCTCCAAAAAAGAAGAAGAAGAAGCAGAGTTACAATTGAAGAGGAAACATAATGCATTTGCATAGCTCACTTTTAATTAGATTAATCTCACATGAGATTGGGCTTGTTAGATCACAATCAAGTGGTTTTTTTTTAATGGCTGACTACACACACACACACGGTGTAAGGTGTAGGTGGGATCAACTAGTTTTGCATATACACCTGACCGTTATACATATTCATGACACTTGAGTGTTTTTTTTTCCTTTACCTGTCGTCTCTTTGTTTGGCACTTACACATACATTAATGAGGCATGCAATTAAGCTGAATATCTCAAGCGCCTTCCACAACAACACTGATGTTTTCCCTCCACTTCACGTCCTGAAAATGTTCCCCGCTGCTTGGGGTGGAGGGGCCGGGGGGTGTGGGGGGTGTCTATGTGTGCGAGTGTCAGATGTGATACATTCAGCACCTTATAATTGGTTTTGTAATTAAATGTTTCCGCCCGGTTGATCACAAAGGACACAGAATTCTTCCTAATTAGGCTGAAAATTTAATGTCCTGATTCTCGCTGCATTTTACCTTTCCTTCCTTCGTGTTGTCCGGACAATTGTTGATGACGTTTCATTTGCATATTCCTGTCATGGTTGCCTTTGTCCTTTGCTTGTCACCATCTCTCTCTCTTTTTTTATTTAATTTTTTTTATTTATTTTTTTTGGGGGGGACGTCTCTCCTGCCCTTTTTATCGTGTTGTTCTGCCACTCTTCCCATCAACCTTAACTCCACATATTGAACAAAATGGAGGAGGAGGAAGTTGGCTGCATGCCAGCCTGTCATCACGAGTCACATGATCATGCCAACAGGCCATTTCACATGGAGCAGTGGGCGGGCACCATTATGGCGGTAGTTTGTTCAATATGGTGTTGATTGAGCTCTCCGCGGAGCGCTGGGTTTTGCAGGGGAAAAAAATGTGAGGCACATAATATATGGTTTCACAGCTCTTTAAGTACTTGTGAAAAACACAGGTGGAGCTCAGCGCGTCTCTTTGTGGACTTTGTGCAGACAGAAGGGGCTTTCAAGCATTTTGGTAATTGCTATTTAACAAGCACAATGTCATCTGTTTTTACTAAAAAATGGTTTATCATTTGTGAATAAATAGTAAATAATTTAAAACAATTTTCCATTTATCAAGGGCTAACTCAATAAATGATTATAAAACTATAATCGTGTTGAATGACAACCCGCCATGAATCCTACACAAGTCCAGACAATGGATGTTGATCCCTTTCACTTGCTTGGCTTACTCATTGGTTGAGAAAATGCTAGATATATATTCTAAATGTAAACATCACAACATTCAGGTTCATCTAATCGTGGCTGCCCAAATCATGATTCCGATACAAATTTTCCTGCAATTATCCAGTTCAAAAGCTCAATGAAGACTCCAAATTGCCCATAGGTGTGTATGGGAATCTATCAACGCTGTCTTTATGGTAGCTCGGTGTATTTCGCGGCTGCCATTTTAACTCCAACTATTGTCCAGCCGTACAGTCTCCTCGGAAGTGCAACATAAGGACGTAAAGGTGGGTAGGTTTTCCCCGAGTCGGCAAAGTTACTCCAGATGGTGACTAAACGCTCGGCGTGTGTGTGGCCTTCTGTTCTTCACGCGAGGTTAGCGAAAGCAAATTTCGGAGCTACGAGTCATTTGTGTTTTCACGATGTCAATTTGCCACCTCGCTCTCGGCAAGCTGTCAAAAGGGTGACGCGGGTCAAGTGTGTCTGCAGTTTGTCCGCAGGTTTTTCCACCTGGTAGTCATCGGACACATGCAACGTGCAAAAAAAAAAAAAAAGCTGAGTGGGTGTGCTCTTTTTTTCTGACTAGCCGCCTCCCTCCGGTGTGTGATGTTTGTTTGTGGCCTGTGGTGTGTTCAGTCACAATTACCATCAAGCAGAGATGAAGGCTCGCAAGCCGGAGGGATGCGGATTAGTTTTAGCGGTGGAGGGTGCGGGGTGTGTAAAAAGCGCGACACTCAGAGCACTGCGCGGTGCGGCGCTGCTAATTTGGTGCTGCTGTTAATTAATCCCCCGCCCACATGCGCACTAACATACACACCCTTTCATCCTGTCACGGAGCATCACTCTCTGCAAATGGTGCGCCAGGGACTCTTTTCGTGGGAAGCGACACAGCGGCTTTTGTTAACGAGTCGAGGAGTGGGCTCGCTAAACCTTCGAGATCTAAAATATGTAGGCAGAGGTGTACTCACACGCTGTACTTGAGAAGAAGTCTTCATACTTGGAAAAAAAAAAAAAAAAAAAAAAAAAGAGGTACTGTTTCAACTTGAAATTCCATTAAACCATTGCAACCAGCACCATTTTTTTCTGTTTTGTTTTCACTAAAGGAAAATAGCGCAGTATTGTATAAAAAGCTGTGCCTTAAAAGTAGGCGTGGCCAAGTAGTGTCACGAACTTGGCCGCTTGGTCTCTGTGAGCGAGTATAAGTCTAATTTTTTTTTCATTTGACTCCTTCTGAAGCGCGATCGTAAATCGAATTTTGGCTACCAAGTGACAGTGTAACTTGAAAAACATTTAAATTGAGGCACTCATAAGTGAATGGACCTCTGCACTTAAGTTGCTACAAAAGTAAAAATTATTTTTTTCCCCAAATACATTTAATAATTTGGCACAAGGAAACAGTCGTAAAGTCTCCTTAAAGAGGAAGTCAACCCAAACATATATTTTTTTAAGAATATGTTCTATGCAGGCCCACTAGTTGAAACGCGGCATTCTGTTAAATTTTGCGTTTGTGAAATAAGAGGCGGCCATTTTGTCACTTCTGTCGACTGAAAATCACAGTTGCTCAGGGCTCAGGTAACGGCCAATCACGGCTGACCTATTTTTTGAAGCTCGGCCCTGATTGGTCGTTACCTGAGCCCTGAGCAATTGTGATGTCGTTTTCAGTCGACAGAAGTGACAAAATGGCCGCCCCCTGAGATGGCTAAAAACAGGTGTATTTTGCTGCTTAACTCATATTCCACAAACACAATATTTATCAGAATGCCATGTTTCAACTTGTGGGCCTGCATAGAACATATTCTTGAATAAAATATGTTTGGTGTGACTTCCACTTTAAAGAAGAAACGAAAGGAATCCGAAGAAAAACCAAGACGAGCACACTTCAGTCGATGACGTCAAATCGGCCTCCTTCATGATTTTGCCATGGCACTGGCCCCGCCCGGAAGATTTTCAAAGCGTAATGCTAAACCCATTAAATCCTCCGTTAATGTATATCCATTTGAGAAACCGTTCATTGCCACATGGATATTTTATTGTTTAATATAACATTAAAATATGTAAAAATCGTGTCCCAAAAATCGTGTCCCATACACTTTAAGTATAGTAGCAATTGAAGTATTTGTACTTTGTCACTTCCCACCGCTGCGCGTAGGTGTGCGTGTGTGTGAATCAGTGGCCACTCTTGACTGCACTCTTCTCCCCAGTCGCTAACATCAGGGAGGCAGCCAGCCATGTAATGGAAACTTTGGAGATTTAGAGCAGCCACCACGCAAAAGACGAGCCCCTGATGCGCCGCTGCCTTACATAGCTATTGTACCCACGTTAACGTAACAGGTCGTGGCGGGCTATAACTAATACTTTACAAGCCTATGAATCAGGCTAAGGCTGGGGAAATACTTTACGACAGCGGCGGTGTGTTTTGTTTTGTGATCCCGACGAGGAATGTTGATTGTAGCCGGAGGTAAAACATTGCTTCGGTTAGCATGAAGTCAAATGAAAAGTTTGTTTATTGTTTTAGGTCAGAACAAAAGATGGAAAACAGATGCAAAAGTTGGCGTTTCCTCGCTTTGTGACTAGTGGTGGGAAGTAACTAAGTACAAATGGTTTGTTAATGTACTTAAAGATGGAAATCAAACCACAGACATTTTTTTCAAGAATATGTTCCCAGCAGGCCCACTAGTTGAAACACGGCATTCTGATTAATATTGTGGAATATGAGTTAAGCAGCAAAATCCGCCCCTTTTTAGCCATCTCAGGGGGCGGCCATTTTGTCACTTCTGTCAACTGAAAGTGACATCCCAGATGCTCAGGGCTCAGCTAACGCCCAATCATGGCTCAGTTTCAGAAAATAGGTGAGCCGTGATTGGTGGTTACCTGAGCCCTGAGGGTCTGTGATGTCATTTTCAGTCGACAGAAGTGACAAAATGGCCGCCGCCAGAAATGTCTAAAAACGGGTGGATTAACTATTATTCCACAAATGCAATTCTTGAGGTATTTGTAGTTTGTTGTGTATTTATTTATCTTACATTTGAATTGGAGTTGAATTTGTATCTTTTCTTTTGTCACACAAGTAACTGTACTTCTATTTAAACGCCTTACTTTTGCCAACCCTGTTTGTGACCGATACAGGGCCTGTTTTTGGGGCATTAGCAGGATTTCAAAGCAAAAGTAATGCTCCATGGTTAGCATATTAGCATAATTGAGATGTTATCTTAATTGTGATTAATTCATTACAGAAAAAAAAATCTGCGTGACATAACACATTGTCACATTTTTCTGTTTTTTGCATTCTGAGCGACACAGAACCTTTCCGCTTCTAAAGTGACTCAATGGAAGCGTGGAGAAGAGCATGTTTGTGTGGAAATTGTGCAACAAGTCCACTACAGTCTCATGAATACCAAGTCAAAATCAAGGCGAGTCTTTCATTTACGCTTTAGCCAAGTTCCAAGTCCTAAAATTGGCACTTCAGTCTAAATCGGTTCATTTGACTCGAGTCCCCCACCCACAACGACCAGGCCAGCTCGTGTTTTGTGAAAATCCATAAATAATTGACATCCATTCAATTCAGTCATTGGAAAAATAAAACAACAAACACCCGGAAAAAAAAATCCTGAAGAAATTCTTGAATAAGTGGGGATATACTGTAACTCTAATAAGTGTTTTCCGTAAAAAAAATTGTATTAAAATATGGTTTTTTTTTACTCTGCGTTCCTTCCAGCGGCCCGACATTATACTGTACATGAAATGCTGTTTTGTTGCGGCTAATACAAATGTGTTGCAATATAGTCCGCATCTTCCACATAGCTTGTTAATAGGTGGTAAATAAAAAGCATGGCATATTCATCCGCGTCCATATTTATGCTAGCCTGCCGCCTGCTTCATCTGAGCAGGAGATGAATTTTTCAGAGGCTTCGCAGCTCTGCCAGTGTCCGTTAGAAGAGTGAGAGGACGCAGGGAGGAGGAGAAGGAGGAGGCGGAGGAGGGTCTGCAGTCGTCTGGGTTTTCGCGAAGGCTTGCCAACACAGCACAGGTGGCGTTTTGTCTGGATGCCTCCCAGGGAAGGGAGGGAAGGAGCAGAGAGCACACTCGGAGGGGAGAAGAAGGCATAAGGACATTAAACATTCGGATCTATACACAATTTTATCATTCGCTCATTCACGGCTTGATCATCTGCTGTGTGTGCGCGCACACATGTGTGTTGGGAAAGCACAGTAAAAGCCTAAGCCCGCTGACTTAATTTGTCTTTGAATAAAGCTCACGCATGCGAATGCCAAATTGCTTCCTGGAATAGATGAATGCTAGTTAATGAAACGAATTCATGCAGCAGCAGATGAATTTTGCCAATCTTCATAAAGAGAAAATGAAAATCGAAAGCCAGTAGTTAGTGCGACAAAAGACCCCACCCTTTGTTTTCATCCTCGAGGAATCATTTCCTCCATTATGGACCACCAAAAGCCCACTTGTGTCCATTTCAGAAATATGCTCAATTTGTTGTTGTACTTTTAAGTGCTTTTGATGCTAAAGGCTAAAAGGTCCATGTACTAGTTCGTGCACTCTTTATCCTCACAAGCAAGGCAATTTACCAATTACCACACTACTAGAACGCCGAGTGCGCTCTAGTAGAATGATGGCGTCTTACTAGAAATGTTTTTTAGTTCCTGGTTCCATTTTTCACGCGCTAGTAAGCCTTCCTTGTAAACTACTATGCTTCACTATTGATACTCCAAACTAGTAGACATGTTCTCTTGGTCTCTACTCGTAGCCTCAAAAGTCGCAGGACAAATTTTGTCTTTCTTTCTATTAGTGTGCAGAGATGTCATTCAGTAGAGGGAAAAAACATTATTAGTAAGACACAATTGTGCTAGCACCGTAGTTGTTTGAATTGTGTTACAAGTGATGATAGAGTGTACTAGTACATGGACCTTAAACAAAATATCAAATACAGCAAGTAAATGCTCTTAACAAATTTGGCATACTACAAGGATAAATACATGTTACTAATGACAGAGACCACCTAATGAAGCATGGCTCGGGGGAGATTATTGAATTTGGATCAGAGGATTAAACCTTTGATCAAATCAGGAACAAAGTGAATGTAACACGCGGGGTTTGCATCCAAGATAGGAGACGCACCCACAACGATGTCTAACTTGATCTGTCATTAGAAAACGCACAAAGGCAGGTAAGTTATGTTAGCTTAGCTTTGCTAAGTGGAGTTTAGCTAACAGATAGCTGGTCAAACATGAACTAAACTAAACTAAATGTCACTTATGTGTTCAATTTTAAGACTTGAGACTTACTCATGCCTCATGTTTTGTGACAGTGTTGTTTTCAAAGATTCCCCTTTGAGAGCAGTTTTTAAAACTAAACCAAGTGTTGATCAGAGCACACGTGCGTTAACATGTAGCAGACTCACTCAGGAAGCCAGGTGGTGTGTGTTAATGGAGGGGCGAGGGGGAAGTAGCACATCACTGTCACTCCACAATGTGTCACGCGGAAAATGACACCTCGCTCTTGACACCACGTATCGGTATCGAAAGCTTTTTTTTTTTTTTTTTTTGAAACTGTTGAAAATGAGAACCCCGCCGGGACTGAAGCGGGAACTTTGCTGGGAGGTTTCAAGGGGCGGCATCTGGCTTGAAGCTTACGGCTTCCATTCATCCGAAAAGGGGGTCCTCAGCATGACCACCCTCCACGCTGATGTCATCGGAAGCCCGTTGAGCCTGGTGCCATACGCACTGGGGCACTAATAGTTTAGGGGAGGAATGTTGACCTGAGGGTCGGAAAGGAGTGGACTATTTTTGGTAAATCTATGGAAGGTTTCCGATGAATTTCCATTTGAATTTAAGATGGGAACATTTTGGGAATCTTCGCAGGAGGGTTAGGGTTTAATTGTAAACTTCCTATGGTGATCTCGGGGTTTATTTAAAGGAAAGGTATCATAATCAAGCTTTAATATAAACATTTTGTTTTGTCATGGGCAGACATCCATGCAAGTACTGGACCTTAATTGCGGTCTCTTTTTTTTCACTTCACTCAAGTAGCAACTATTTTTCCTAACTAAATTTTGCCCCCAAAATTGATCAGCAACAACTGATAACTCAAAAATAGATTAGAATAGGGATTATTTGTTAAAATATTTTTTTCCCCACAACTATAGTTGAATTGTTTCAATTTTCTAAATCCTTTTTTTTTTTTTTATTCCCATTCATTTCCATACATTTCCTATACAATTCAGTTGTTGTTGTTGTTTTTTCCATTCACACTGTACAAACACACAGATGTTGTTCCACGGGTCATGAGGTCATTTTTTTCAATTGACAAGATGTACAGTATATTTTTAAAATACATTTTACGCTTTGTTTTTTTTGTGTGTTGAAATTAGGGCTGTCATTAAAGAATATTTTAAGAATCGATTTTCCTATTGATTATTCCATCAGTTGCTCGGGTAATCCCCCCAAGTGCATGTCGTGACCCAAGTTAAAATATAGCATGTTTACAATGTGTTTTAAATGAAAAGTAAAACTATATTGGAAAAAAAAATATATAGTCTCTGTATCGTAAATCTTCATCTATTCCATGTGGATATAGAGTAAATCCCAGGAGGGAAAAACAAAACAAAACAAGACAAAGAAACAACTAAGTCCTTCTCATTTGCTTTTGCTTTTGCTTTTTATTGAAGCGAATAGTAATTCACAGTACATTGCATCTGTGGCTTTCAGCAAAATAAATAATAAATACATAACATTAAACCACCTATGTTGGTTATCTCAAAAACAATATCAATGACATTGCAGAGGTTGTGCAGGTTTAGTACACGTTAATGTTACGCACTTCAGTGACAGCGCGTTGCAAGCCATTTGTCAACGACGGCCGCAGATTAACTCGAGTCATTTGTCTCCATTGGGCACCGTTGGCTGCGTCGCGGCTCGTCCGCACCTTTCCATTTCACGAGAATGATTTTTGTCGTGTGACTCCATCTACTTTGAAGTGTCACGGTGACGAAATTAGCCCTGGATGCGACGTTTGTTTTAAGATCCCCAGGCTGGTTCGGATTACAGTCTGTCAATCATCAGCGGCTGCACGCTTGCGCGTCTGTAGACACTTTCAGTCTCGGCAGGCCGCATTCAACGTCCGTCAGCGTGATTGGCAGCGTTAATGGTGAAATAATTCCACACATCAGGAGAGTGAAAAGCTTCATTTCACTGAGCTGTTTAGATAATCATTTGTTTGGAAGAGGCTTCTGCTGACTGAATGACTTGTAGTTTTCTGGCATGTGCTTACTGTCTAGCTGTTGTTTTATTTTCTCTCTATGAATTTTCCTGTTAATTTACAGTTCACAACAGCTACTCATCATGGGACTATTACTGTTGTTGATATGACTGTTGTTGTGCCCATTGTTCTCTCATTCATCCCCTGGCTCCTTGAGCACCTATATCGTGTTCTCTGTAGCCGAGATACACAGGTGCAGTTATTGAATAGGATTATTCAAATTTAGAATCCCTTTTTTTTCTCTGCCATTTCCTCTTCTCCGTGGCCATGCGCTTCTTCCTTGTCAATCGCACCATGTATTTGTGGTTCAGTAAAAAAGTAATACAGTGGAGCCTCAAAACACAGGACAGAGCAGTGTTATAATAGTTTAGAAATTTTCATTATAGCTAGTTTTAATTTCATTTTGAGTTTTGTTTTTTAAATTTTGTTGGAATTATTAGTTTTCAGAGCGGGTTTGTTAGTTTTTATTACTTTTAGTTTTTTTCAAAAATGCTTTGTTTTCTTGTGCGAGATGAAAAAAAAAGTATTGTGGAGTAAAAACACAACAAAAATGTTTTAAAAACATAAAACAACCATACACAAATCAAATACAAGTATTTTTTTAAGAGTTTGCAGAAATTGAAGTACAATGCGTGCAGTGTATAATATTTCTTCTTAAGTTAGATGCATTACAATCATAGCGTCTTAAATAAAGCTAAGATGGTTTTGATTTGATTTAAAATTGACCCCAAAGACTCATGTATTAAATTAAGCGCCAAAGACGAAAACTAAGGATATTTTTGCTATAGTCAGTTATTTGTTGTTAGTTTTGTAAGCATAAAATGTAGTTTCAGTTAGTTTCCGTTCTTTTCTTTTTTTGAAGCATTTATTTTTTATTTTATTTCATTAACGGAAGTGTTTTATCAATTTTAGTTTTGGGTTATTTCGATGATGCGTTTCGTTCAAGTTCAGCGGGGGCTGTGGAGTTGATTTTCCCTTGCCTCCTTGGTGTCCTTGCTCATGCGCGGTTCATTTGTTTTTTTTTCTTTAATGTATGAGGAGTGTCACCGAATGGTTCAATGCCCTGAGAATGAAATGACCTTTAGGAATGAGAATATTCACAGGCATGAGGAGTGTCGTTCTTGACCTGCTCGATGTGTGCCCAAAATGCCTTGCGACAACTTCCACTGTGAGTTGCTGCCATCAAAATATAAAATAGACTTGACTCAACTTTCTTGCCCTTTTTTGTCGCCCTGCAGGATGAATGCCGGAATTTCATGAAGGTACTCCTCAGTAGGCCTGACGGACTGTTTGTGTGCGGCACCAACGCCTTCAACCCGCTCTGTGCCAACTATACCGTAAGTGCACAAAATGACTGTCTTATCCGTTCCCTGCTTACACATCCCAATTAGTCCGCCTGCTCAGGTGAACATGCGCATTGTTTGTTTGACATCATCGTGCCTCCATGCACTCATTCAGTCGACTTGTTTTTATCCTCATGTCAAGCTGTCGCTTGTTTTCTGAAAATATACCCTTCGTTATTTCTCTGTTTTTAAAGGCGTGAAAGCCCCACTAGCAAAAATTGGTTATATAATAATTGACATATAAATGCCACAAGAAGAGCGTCTTTTTTTTTTTGTGACTTGACTTGACAGCCCGGCTTGGCGTGGCTGCTTTAGAGCATCTCGTTGTTGGCCGCGAGTGTGCGCACATCGCTTGGAGAAAAATTGAAAGAGCGAGGAGGCAGGAAAAATGTCAGCCTTTGTACCGCATGGCATCTTGTCCAAAAACCCCTCAGAGAAGTTGGAGGAACTCGGTCGGACCCTTCTGAAAACGAAACCATGAATTTCACATAGATTCTTTGCCTCATGGTTGCATCACCTCCAGCTGTGTGACAGGAGATGTTGACAAGGCGTAGAATGAATGAACTTATCAAATGAATGAAAATATCATTCATTTGATTCTCTGCTTGGGTTGAAGAAAAAAAAGCGAAATCATCACGGGGAAAATATGCAGTCAACAAGGTTCTGCTAACAGGTGTTGACTTACCTGACTCTGTCAATTTGCCCTCTAATTACTTTCCGCCCCTTCCCATTAGTCAAACACTCCACCGTTCTTCATTTTAGGTCAATCCATCAGCGTGAAGCTGAATTAGCTTCCCAAAGCCACCCCTGCTCCACTCGATCGCAACTTCAAACCGCCGCAAAGAAACGGCACATAAACGTCTCATGAACGAGTCATCGGCTTGGCTAGCGCTGGAATATTAACCGTTGGATCAAAGCCGAAATACTTTGATTACCAAAGGCTCTCTGGCGGATCATTTGTCATGTCTCACATTACAAGCGGCAGTGAGGAGGCGCCGCTTCGTTATCTGTCAGCTACTAATGACAACTGTGTGCGACGTACCTGATTGCCTCGCTGTTTCCTTCCCTGGGGCCTAGTTAGCAATGCTAGCAACTGCTTTATTTATAGCTGTGCCTTAATGCAACAAGGCCTTCTGTATAATATCGTAAGCTAATCCGTTGAATATGTTGTGGTTCACTATTCATACACTCATATATTCATGTTTTTTTCGCACTCTTTTTGAAATGCCCGAAAATACTATAAGATTCTGTGTAATACTTTCAGAAGTATTTCCACATGCTTGTAGCATGCTTTCCACCGTATGTCACTGATGTTCTACGATGAATAAGGTTCTCGTTATTTTGGCAACTAAGTTGGATCTTCACTTTGGCCTCGTACCTCTCTTCCAATCCCGCGGTCCAGCTGGTGTGAATATTTTAAGACTAGCGTCGATTGGAAAAGCTAGCAATGCTAACAGCTTTTCTTAATAACAATCATCTTATTTTTGCAGTCTAGCGATGGGCGAGTCGAACGTCCTTCAATTACTGATGGACAAGATGCCAAATACACGAGTAGCGATTCGTCGATTTCAAGCTTTAAACGTCATTGCATGGTAGTCAAGTTGGCTAGTTGACTAATTGACTAATTGTTTCAATCACTGACTCGTACGCGGATTATTGATATAAGGAACTGGAGGAACTGAAGTGATTTATTTGCGAGTACGTTCATCCATCACTCTGTGTATGTGTGTGTGTGTGTGTGTGTATATCATTCAAGCGCAATTGTCTGACTCTCTTGTTGTCGTTGTTGCGCTTAATTGCCACCACTGAATCACTGGTGTACACTTAAGCTAACACCCCCTAATTGTCATTCTCCTGTGACTTGTTTTTCATAACACTGCATTCGTATTGCTACTGATTGATGCCTCAATGTATGGGTGTGTGCGTGTAACAGGGGGACACTCTGGAAATGGCCAGTGACCCCGTCAGCGGAATGGCCAGATGCCCTTACGATCCCAAACACGCCAACGTGGCTTTGTTCGCAGGTAAACGTGACGCGTTTCTGTCTTGCACGTCGGTCTCGCTGCCCTGATGTTCCAGTACATATATTTGTTCTGTCGTCTCCATAATGACTTGAGCGCATATCATTAGGAGCCTTTGTTGTTTGTCACCAGGGTGGATAATGGGCCTTTTATTATGCTCTGCTGCGGCTTGATTCAGTTTACTTAGCCGCCTTGTTTGTTGACTTGACTTGATCTAACACTTGACACAGTATAATTTAGCAGCCATGCTCTATATATGATATTGTCTCATATTAACTTTTCCTGTACCGTTGCAATATCCGATACGTTCCTAAATCCAGCAGCAATCGGGAAATATCCGCACTCACGAGTGTAGCCAGAAATTTTTTCGGTGGGGTGTTTCACTAAGGGATGGCCATGTGCATGTGTACACTTACAGTATGCACGCGCATGATTAGTTAGCACGGACGGCTAACGCCATTTTGCATACTGCGATCGATGGCACATTCATTGAAATCATATCTAAAAAGCACAACACAAATATTTCTTAATTTTTCACAATTATATACATTGCTTTTTACTTACCTACCAAGTAGCTCCGCCCCTGGAGGGACTATTCAAAAAAATACTTTTAAACACATGGTAATCATGTTTTAATTAAAAAAAAAAAAAAAAGTCTTATCTGCAAAAAAATATAATAAAATAATTTGAAAAATATATTGGGGAAAAAAAAGTCATTGAATAGGTGAATCAGCGGGTGCTGAACTGTAAGTATTTGGCGGTTCACTGTAAAACGTTCCGCCTTGAGGGTTGGAAGCATCAATTGCCGTGTCCCTCAAGTATTTTTGCTGGCGGCCCAAATTACTAACTTGTCTATCACCTGTCTTGTTTGTGCGCACGCCTGTGCGTGTGTGTTGCATGCGTGCCGTGTCACAGGGGGAAATCTGTTTACGGCCACCGTGACAGACTTTCTGGCCATCGACGCCGTCATCTACCGCAGCCTCGGGGACAGTCCAGCTCTTCGCACCATCAAACACGACTCCAAGTGGTTCCGAGGTACCCGAAGACGTGTATGCCTGTGCAAGTGTGTAATTTTTGTGAAGAATTATGTGTATTGTAGAGTTAGGGTTGAGAGTTCGCTCAGCCTTGACAACTTTGTGTTGAGTTAGCAGCTGCTTGGACTGGCCCCTCGCACGTCACTATTTCACCAGGGTAAAGCTGTAAAAAGAGACACTATCAGGCCCCCAGCAGGTAGACATTTCTAGTATAAATCCAGTGAAACGGCTGGGCGTCATTACACACTTTTTGTCTGGTGTGAAATCCGGACGGACTGTGTCTTCTCCTTCTCCATGCTCACAAGTGAATGGCGCATTTGGGCAGCAAATAGCAAGCCTATGTTGAACAAGTGTGGAGTAGAAAGTGCAGATATCTGTTTCCAAATGGAGGCACCAAGTAAAGCAAGCTCAGAAAAATAATTACTCAAGTAGAGTACAGATAGCTGAAAAATCAACTTAAGTACTGCTGCAAAATATTTGTAGCATTGCTTGCACGTGTCCAATACTTTGCTTTGCCCTTTTTTGCCCAATGCAGAGCCTTTCTTTGTCAGCGCCGTGGAGTGGGGGCCGCACATCTACTTCTTCTTCCGAGAGATCGCCATGGAGTTTAATTATCTGGAAAAGGTAATGAAAATACAGTACCGTATGTCTTCGCCCACTGAGAGTGCCATAGTTAGGGAAGGGCATTTGCTCTAAATGACTAAGGGCAAGATTAATGAACAGTTCATTGATATTTTAAAAACATAGTCATACTCCTGTTTTACCGCCAGTGTGGTATTGAGCCTAAAGCTGCCGTGGTAGCTCATCTTCCCATGGATGACTTTAGACAGCAAATGAGTTGAGACGCAATCAACTGCACGTACTGTAGGTTGTGCACACATTTTGGTTCCGTTGCTTCAAGATTAATTTTTTCCCCCAGGATTTGTCTGTATTTTTAATTTTTATTTCTTCTGCTGTATTGATGTCAGCCTTTTGTTAGTGATTTGCCATTTGGGACTTTTTTCCCCCCCATTTAAAAAAAAAAAAAAAAAGGTTTTATGTTTTTTTTTTTTGTTTTTTTTTGTCATTTGAAACCTTTCCTGAATCTGCATTGAAATGAACAATAAAATTCCCCTAGGATAAAATACAGTGCAACCTCCTGCACGTGTCCATTGTCTGAATGCAGGTTGTGGTGCCCCGAGTGGCCCGGGTGTGTAAGCGCGACCAGGGCGGATCTCAACGAGTGCTGGAGAAGCAGTGGACGTCTTTCCTGAAGGCCCGGCTCAACTGCTCCGTGCCGGGAGATTCCCACTTCTACTTCAACATGCTACACTCCACCAGCCCCGTCATCAACATGCACGGCCGCGACATCATCCTCGGCGTATTCTCCACACCAGCTAACAGGTACCGCACTGCCACGGACCGTGGCCGTAACAAATGAGTGCTCATTATTGCCTGCCAGTGTGTGTTTGGTTTTTGTTGTTGTTGTTTTTAATTTTTCCTTTTTTTTTTTTTTGTCTGACTACCATCAGATTTGTGGTGAGTTTGTCAGTTTTGCTCTATTATTTGTTTTGGTGCCCACTTTTTGTCAGGCTGCTACAATCTTTATTAGTCAGGATTTTTTTTTTGGGGGGGGGGGGTTGTATTTTCAGCAGAATTTTTGCCAGTTTTTTTTTTTTTAAACATTCTTTGTCAGGATTGTCAGTTGATTTTTTTTTTTTTTTTGCCTTATTCTTTTTTTCGACCAATTTTTAGTCTTTTTTTGTCAGACTTTCTCAATTTCTTCTAATTTTTGCCAGATTTTTGTCAAACTCATGTCCAATGTATATATTTTTGAATTGATAACCTTTAATCAACCAGATAAAACCCATTTAGCTCAACATCTCTTTCACAAGGGTGACCTGGCCAAGAAGTCAGCAATACAGGTCATGAAAAAACATTGAAAAATGAAAACATATCATAAGTTCGAATACAAATTTTGGCGTGTACACTGTGTCTTTAACCTTTAGCATAAATAGCAAATCATAAACACAGGCACTGTTTCATGTTGCTTATCGATTTTTTTCAGATTTAGTCATTTTCTTTCTCATTTATTTTGACTGATTTTTGTCAAATCTATGTCCAGTTTGACAGGTTTTGCCATAGTTTTGTCAAATATTTGTCAGTTTTTGTCACCTTTTTTGTTCTGATTTTTGTCTGAATTTTTGGGGGAGATTTTGTCAGTTTTTAGTCATCTTTTCACGAAAATGAACCATTCTGTCTCTGTGCCTGAGACAAGTTTGCAACAAAATGTGAGTTCTTCCTTGTTCTGTGGCCCACACCTCAACAACATTTTCTGAAAGCTCACCTCATCTTGCTAACTATATAACAACTTTTGCGGAAGTGACAACAATATGTGTGGATAAGAAACTACTGACAAAGATAGCTGATAATAAAGAAGAAAAGGGTCGTGGGGCGGGGAGATGATGATGATGATGATGATGATGATGCTGGTGGGGTTGGTGGTGGCATATTGTTCGGAGGTGGTTGAGTAAGTCAAGGACAGTTAAGTCAATAATGGAAAGAACGTGCTTTCACAAGCTCTCAGAAAAGTTTCATCAGCTGCGTCTTATCTGCTGCTTTGGAAGAGCTTGAACACACGGACACACGCAGATGGACACACACACATGCACACGCACTCTTTCATTGAATTGCAGATAAAAGCATTTAGCAGAGGTGTCAGACTAATTTTCAGTGTAGTTATGGTTCCCATTGGAAGGCTTTTCCAACAGTATAAACCTTATACTATAGTGAATCCCCTCA
This sequence comes from Filicampus tigris, assembly GCF_054856515.1. Lineage (NCBI taxonomy): Eukaryota > Metazoa > Chordata > Actinopteri > Syngnathiformes > Syngnathidae > Filicampus > Filicampus tigris. The sequence continues at coordinate 15,364,151 of NC_141228.1, forward strand.
TATTTATGGTTAAGAATTCACAAATTCACATGTTGAGATTTTTTTGAGGGGTCCTGTTCTCGGTTATTTGCTAAAAAAAAAAAAAAAACTCACCTTTTCACCAGTTTTGTGCTCGGGCAAAAAAAAAGTAATCCTTCGGCGCCATTTTGTGGCACCTTGGTTTTAAGGTGAAGTGACTTGAGCTTCACAGGCAAAAGTTGTGCTTTGCTGCCATCTGGCACAGGGTTTCAATTTAGTATTCCAAGCTTAGGTTGGGTTTCAAACAAGGGTTAGGGTTTCAAATTAGGGTTTGAAGCCGAGTTAATGGTTTTAAACAAGAATTAGACTTTCATATTTTAAGAGAGGGTTAATGTTTCAAGTTATGATTTCAAATTATGATTTGACGCCTGTGTTACGGTTACAAACAAGGGTAAGTGACGGATAAACGGACCGGTCCGACAGATAGACGGAACGCCCGGCTCTGCACTTTATATGTTTGTGTATACAATACAGTATGTCCTCAATGTATATTCAAATGTAATTCCTTACTGTTAAATACTGTTTTAACAAAGGTTACTTGGCCTATAGCAATGATTCTGAGGAGGAGGAGGAGAAAGAAATGAATGCCAGCATGTCCCACTGCGCCCCGCTAAGTGCTAGCTGGACAAATTGCTTCATCTGGCAGTTCACAATGGAAGCGGGCGAGAAACCTTGGCATGCACTCGCAGATGCTCGCTCATGTTACCCTCGTGTAACACTTGCCATGCAAACGTGTCTAGGAAGGAGAGTCTATTTAGCTATCTATCTAGCTAATCTTAGCTAATCTATCTAAAATAGCTAGCTAAAAATAGCTAAGTAATAGCTAAGTAAAACGATGGAAATAAACAATTTATTCTTCCAGTTTTTAAGTAGATTTTTCAGATATTTTTACTTGATAACCTCTTTTTCTAATTACTATTACAATTACATTACAAATCCGTTTTTAAATGCAGGTTGTAAAAAGTAAAAGTGGTCAGTAAAATAATATTCAAGTAAACTAGGTAAATAAAAAATACAATGAGGCATTTAAACTTTGTTGTGTCCCAACAACGTCACTAGATAGTGCTTTCATGTGCAGTCATGAATATAAATCTCCAAGTAAAGTACAGATATCTGAAAAACAAAATCGATATTTGTACTCGGTTACTTCCTTCCACTGATGTTTGGTCAGCTGAAAGTGATGTTCGTGCTTGTTTGTTTGTGCTTCTAATGTGCGCTGTGAGGGGATAGGGATGTTGAAAAAAAAAAGAAACAAGCAAAATTGGCCGCATTCTCAGAGTGGCAGGCCATGTTTGAATGTGGTCCCACGGTGAATCCCGGGACTGCACGATGGCCACCTGAGAAAACACCAGCAAATCAGGAGGGCAAGTAGAGCATCTTTCTCCATTGAAATGAATTGAAAGTGCATTAATCCCCTCAATCTCGCCCCCAAATCTTACCCATTTTTTGTGGTCAGGTTTGTCTGCTTTTTTTCAGCATTTTGTCAGGTTTTTAAAATTGTTATTCTTGTCAGATTTGAATAAATTGTGAGCTTTATTGCATTTGTTAATAGTTTTTTCAATATTTGTCAGGTTGTTTTATGTTGCATTATTTTTAGCATTATTTTGTCAGATTTGTAATTTTTCATCAGGTTTGGTCGGTGTGTTTTGGGTGATCTACTGACTTAAATTTGAATGCACAAAATACATAAGATTAAATAAATCCCAGACATTTTTTGTAAATATTTGATTACATTTTTTCCATCTAATAGCAATGAAAAAATGACACTTTGCTACGTGAGGTAGTCAATGTCTAACACTGTAAATTGAATTTCCCCTCAAAATAAGATAACACACAGCAACTCCCCAAATTGACAACAAAAGTGAGTTCACCCCCAAGTGAAAATATCCAAACTAGGCTTAATTGGACATTTTCCTGATACTGACCACTTACACTATTGCAAAGTATCATTTCTTAAGTGTTGTTCAATAAAAAGTCATTTTGAAATGAATTTCTCAGATTTCAACTTACAACATAAAGCAAAAGAAAATCAACCAAGCCACCTCCGTAACTTGAAAAACTCACAAATTGGGGCGCTCTAAAGTCAAGCTTCCACTGTACTCCACACTAAAATCGAAGGACATTCTGAACATGTATATCCTCAAATTCAGTTTAACTCTCAGGGTAAGAAACGTTATCCTTATTTTTGCAGTTATAAAGTTGCTGATTTTCTCATCGCTAGTTGCCTGGCAACATCACGGAGAGGACTTCACAGGAAGTCACTTATTGTAGCCAAGAGCCAGACCCCCACATCAGCCCCACCCGCCGCTGCATCCACCCTCTCTCCCTCTGGCAAAGCCACACCATATTGTTCTTATAATTCACCTTTACAAGATGTGACATGTTTCCCTTTGAGAGGCAATTCTTTATTGTTGTTTGTCTCACTTGTTATCCGACACCCACCTCGCAGCTTCATTTTCAACCGAATCATTAGTTGATAGAGCTGTGCAAGGACAGTTTGAACGTAAAGGGGGTTGGTAAATGCTGAATTTAAGTTTAATTAAAAGAAAGGCCTTATAAGGGGTGCATTCATTTTCAATGGCCGGAATAAAGAGAGGGTTAGTGTTTCAAACTAGGGCAAGTGTTAAAAATGTGACTTTCAAAGAAGGATTATGGTTTGTGATTAGGGTTTCAAGGCACGGTTGAGGTTTCAAGTTAGGATTCCAAGACTGGTTTAAAGTTTCAAACAAGATTTAGGGGTTTAAGCCACAGTCAGGGGTTCAAATTTGTTTTATTTAAACCAGGGTGAGGGTTTCAAAGTCAGATTCCCAAACTGGGTTAAAGTTTGAAAGAATAGTGAGGGTTTCAATTTAGGATTTTAAGCCTTGGTTAGGGTTTCAAAGTAAGGTTTTAAACCACACTCTAAAAACAGTTGGGTTAAAAATAACACAATTTTGGCTCAAAAATGGACCAATCCACTACTTGGGTCAATTTGACCCAACTTTCTGGGTTGTTTATGCACAAAACAACCCAAAGAATGGGTAGTTTTGTACAAAACAGCCCCTAAAATTCGACTGTTTTGTACAAAGCAACGCTGGAAAGTGGATCAAATTGACCCAATTAGTGGATCGGTCCATTTCTGACCCATAATTGTGTTATTCGTAACTGCTTTTAGAGTGCAGGGAGGGTGCTCACCTGTTTTCTGAAGCTGAGCCATGATTGGTCATGACCTGAGCCCTGAGCAGTTGTGATGTCATTTTCTGTCGACAGTAGTGACAAAATGGCCGCCCCCTGAGCTAGCTAAAAAAACGGGTGGATTTCTCATATTCCACAAACAGAATGCTGTGTTTAGACTAGTGGGCTGCATAGAACATATTCTGGGGAAAAAATATGTTTAGGTTGACTTCCACTTTAAGGTTTCTAAATTGTGTTTTAAGCCTTGGTTAGTGTTCTGAGACAGCATTAAGGTTCCGGTCCATGTTTAGGGTTTCAAAGTTGCATTTCAAGCCAGGGTTAGGGTTTCAAATTTGGATTCCTAATTTTTCGGGTTCTAAACCAAACTTTCAAATGAGGGTTTCAAACTATGTTTAGGGTTTCAAGTGGCAGCATTTTCTGGGGTTTCAAACAAAGGTTAGGGTTCAAAATTGGAGTTTCACCATGTTATTAAAATGGGTATTGGATATAAGTGATAGTAAAAAAAAAAAACAAGTCACTTTTGCACTCAAGTACATTTCAGAGTCTGTACTTTTTAACTTTGACTTAAGGAAAAGATTTGTTGAATCAATACTTAAACATTAACTGGACTCCTTTTTTCAAACAAATATCTGCACTTCTACTTCAATACAGAATGCGAGTACTCACGCCACCTCTGATGTAGCCACCGGCTGCAGGTGTCTCAGTTCTATTGTGTTTTTGGCACTTAGTCACCAGCATTGGCACCTCTCGCACCATTCGTCATCTGAGATGCACACGAGGTGGTCTCAGTTTCCGTGGACGGGGTGTGGGGGTCCAGAGTGCTTCATGTGAGTGTTTGTGTGTGGGCGGTGTACAGATGTGCTGCTCCCCCATGACAGGGTTCACCGCCAGTTAAAGCGCCCCCATGACTCAGCAGGCGTTGTTGTCGGGTTCATTTCCTTCACGCCAATCGTTTCCCCCCCTGTCGGTTTGTGACGGGAGGAATAATCAGTGACTCATTTCCCGTTTTCTTTTATTTTCCAGGAATTCATGCCAAGACTTTTCTAATCTCTCCATTGCATCCGCCGCCTGTCTTTCTTCTTAAGCCGCAGACTTGACAAGTTCCATCTTTGCCTGTCATTCGTTTTGCTCTCTGTAACAATTCCCTTTTGTTTTCAAGCACTGACTGTGAAAATATGAAAAGCCCAAATCCAATTTGTCGGGTTTTGCTTGGGTGTCTGTCCCCATATGGTGCCTGCAAGGCTTTTTTTTTTTTTTTTATCCTTTTGTTCCTCTAGTTGAGAGTGGAGTTGTTATCTACCTTTTGTTCCTGGTCATTCATTTGCCACAAAATCGTGGAGAAGGAAAGGTCCATTTGAGTCAAGCGCTCATTTTGTCCCTGTCCGTCTGTCTGCGCAGCATCCCCGGCTCGGCGGTGTGCGCCTTCGACATGGAGCAGTTGGCCGCGGTGTTCGACGGCCGCTTCAAAGAGCAGAAGTCGGCGGAGTCCATTTGGACGCCCGTTCCTGATGAAGTCATCCCCAAGCCAAGGTGAGCGTGACTGGAATCAACTAGTGCGCTGCGTGATCGCCTTTAGACGTAATGCAGTCAAACCCCGCCGGATGAGTTCCAGATCAACCTGATGAAGATGAAAATCCACAGTATAGAGAAAACGACTTCTTTATATAATCTACCCTTGTCACACACTTGAACCACATTTGAACATATTAAAAACAGACTTAAACTCACATTTTCAGACCCTCTTTTACCGTACCGTCTGAAAAAATATATAATTAAGTTCCTGGGATTGAAGGGCTAGACTGTGAAAAGACAAGTAAAGTCATCAATGGCAGTGAATGAGTTAAAACTGACCATGACAAAAACACACTTTTTCAAATATTCTGTAGGCCCTGTTCTCCGTTTTGCTCACACAGTCCCAATTAAAAGGCGAAGTGCGCAGCTGTTTGTCACTCCTAGTTAGTCTAACTGCAAAACTGTCACATAAAACAAAAGAAAATTTACCATACTCTTGAGATGCGGCGAATAACAAAACAAGGAGACAAAAGCGAGTCGTTTCTCTTTACTCCCCACAACAAAGCTCTCACAGCAAACAGCCAGACACTCCCGTTGAACCCCGTCAACCCGCAAGCATGTAGAACTGCCACCCCCTCCTTTGAACTCAAGATAACCCTTCACCTTACACAAGTGTCAGAGAATGACCCCTTGCTTAATGCTAACATACCATATGAAACCCCATACATGGCAACACCATAGACAGGCTAACAGAAATTAGCATAGTTGTTACGATCATTTCAAACTGCCAAACAACTGCCACTTTAAGCCACATGGAGCAGCAACGCATACGACACGACTCTCAGGCATATGTTCTCTCCGCTCTGTGGGAGCAATGTGGGACACTGACACTCAAGGAATGTCCGTTACTCTTAATTCCGCTGCATTTCTTCCAGTAAGAGCTCAGTGTTGCCCAACATGTTGTGGCACAAGTCGGTACTACATGGAAGGGACGCGACTCAAAATTTGGACCTGCGTTTTGTAAAAAAACAAACAAAAAAACTATGTATGATATAGTGGGGGCAGGAATCATGAAGCGCAATATAGCAGGAGCTCCCTGTACATCCAAAATTGTTTGCAAAATGATTTTAAATTGAAAAAAATATTTTATTGAGCATATCTCGCCCAAGGAGACAGTTTTAAAACAACATGATGGCTGTTTTAGAATTATCTTCCTATTTGCCCTTTAGCTAGGTCATAAAAATACACATGAATAAGCAGTTATTATCTGCCTCATGCAACTGGCGCCTTCCTAACCGCAGACATCTTGCTTTGTCTCACAGCAAAGTGATAATACATCCGTTTTTTAATCAATCAATATTAGATCAGAGCGGCCTTGTTTAAAAAGTTTGAAAACATCTTATCTCGCATTTGGCCTCCTTTAAACTGCATATGTCCTTTTTAGGATGTCCCTTGAGGCATGGAGTGTAATTATAGCTCGAACGCTGCCTGGTGTGTTTTGACTTTCTTTAGACCGGGAGGCTGCGCCGTTCAAGGTTCCAGGTTCAATTCGTCCAACTCGTTCCCTGACGAGATGCTTAATTTTGTCAAGACTCACCCGCTGATGGACGAGGCCGTCCCGTCGCTCGGACAGAGGCCGTGGATAGTCAAAACCATGGTCAGGTGAGATCACAAGTCCCAATCGGCTCTCTTTGGAATGATAACTTGACACATTTCCTTGGAGTTTAACTCGTTCCGTGACCAAGTTCTTTAAACATTTTACACAAATGATCTTTGTTCCCTTTTTCTTCTCAGAGGTGCAACACTGGATGTAGGTTTAAAAACACGGTAAGGAGAAAGCATGTCCCTCAAAAGTAGGCAGTGTCCTAAATGTGTAACTCCTTTCAAACTGCCTGCACGGAAAATCGCCGTACAATCAAATGGGACATGGCCCTGCTCGTTGTGTGCATTCACATAGCTGTTGCGGCTTCTCTCATTCAGATAGTTGGATGTCAGCGATCACGTCTGGGATCTCGCCAAAGCCCTGTCTAAGTAGGAAAGTAGTAAAATAGTACAGTAATTGGTATCAAGGAGGCATGTTGAAGCGATACACTTTGACCGAGAGAAAAGAGAAAAGATTTCGCTGCATCTGCATGTATGTGCGGGGTTAAGATGGTTTTTTTTTAAAGCCATTTATTTTCAAGATGAGTGTTGTAAGATGAGTTTGGAGCCCAGAGTTCAAAGCAAACATGGTGAAGCAGCATTTAGCGGTTATGCTGCACGCGAAGGAAGCCCCAAGTGTCAATTCTATAAAATGCAGGTTAAAAAGAGCTTTTTCTCCTCCTCCAAACCTATGATTAAGGTCTTTCAAAGTATTTTTAAAAACATTCTTGCACTGTACGTTCTGTTAGTAACTTTAGAATCTACTTTTATTTACTTAGTTTGCTTTTAAATGTCTTTAACTCTTTGTTTGTAAATGTTTTTCAATGTACTTTTAATTATTTGAAGCACATGGAGTTACCTTCTGTATGAGATAATGCCGCCTTGCCTTGCGTGAATTTGGGCTGCTGTAGCCTCTTTAGAGTGCCTCGTTGTCACGGCATGGTGGCGACCCGATGGGATGTAATCCTGCCACTGAAAGCTATATGTGGACATATTTTTGCAGCTCAAACATCAGTTACAGGTAGCATCCATTATTTTCCGTTAAATGTACTGGTATTTGATTACAGTTAACAATGAAAGTTCATTTTATATAGGTGACGATTTTATTTTTTTTTAATGCTAAAAATATGGCAGGAATTTTAACAACACTCTGTGGTGTGACAATTTTAGATGTTTATTTTCACGTTACCGGGACTTTAAAGCTGAGTCACTGCCCCTAACTTACGATTACCTCGGCGGTATAAAGTCTTTGTTTTTATGGCACACAAACAACCGGACGATTGAATAAATAAACGGTGGCCGTCTACGCTTCATCCCTACCGGTGACGTCCGCGCCGCACTAAAACTTTGCATTCCCACTTATCTACCTCTCAACACAATCCATAATCTCATAAACAATTATGTTTCCCTCACAACATAAAAGGATTAAGCCATAGAAATCGGGCGAGACGGTGTTGAAAGTAATGGAGGTGTTGCAAGTAATGGAGTAAGGTTATTCCGGAGGACACTTTCCATCATCTTCTGCAAGGATCCACACTGTCAATCATCCACGAGGGGATTATAGGGACGAGATAAAAAGCGTACAATGAAGCATTGGGCCCAACATAAACTGCTGGAGTCCAAGTTGCGCTCCTCTTTTGTTCCCGAGACAAGCCTGTTTGTGTAATTAACGACCCACCGTCTAACGTAATTAGTGTACAATGCAAATCTCATCAGCATTTCTAATTCATTCCATTCAATTGCCATTGCATGTTGTCCTTTCAATGCACAATACTTCATTTCTTGGAATATAAATGATCCCAAATGTGTTTTTTCCTCCACATTGTGCGTAGGTACCAGCTGAATAAGATTGTGGTGGACTCAGAGGCCGGGCCGTACAGGAACCGCACTGTGCTGTTCTTGGGCTCCAGCCGGGGGACCGTCCTCAAGTTCCTCATCATGCCCAACCCGGACAACACGGTCACCAGCAGCAACATCTTCCTGGAGGAACTGGAGGGCTTCAACCCTGAAAAGTAAGACTGAAAGCGAGCACGCATTTTGGGGAATAATCACCAGTAGCGGGGTACCTTGACTGAATGTTATTTTTTCCAGTGTTGAAGGTAGTTTGAGTTAATCGTTTGCTTTGCATTTGTCAAATATGCAATCAATCAATGTGCAGGGCAAAAGATTTGTACAAGTATTGTTGTGCCAAAGCCCTGGCTAGTAGGGAAAATAGAAATCAGTATCAAGGAAGTATGTTGGTGCGATACAACTGTTTAAGGCAACTTGATGTGCTTTACATAAATAAAATATTTAAAGGCATTTACAAACAAAATAATTGAAGGCATTTGAAAGCAAAGTCAAAGAAATACATTTGATCATTCGGCCATTTTTTGCTCAGCCCGAATATTATCACACCGATCGAGTTACAGAAATTCTGTCTCCAGTTAAATATGTGCCATCTGGTTTTGATGTACACACCCAAAAAAAGATCAATGAAGATAAAAGATGATGTTTACAAAAAGCAGTGGAAGAGGGACCTTTAATTGTCACCCCGGAGGGCAAAATTGACTTAAGACTAACCTTTTTTGACATGCAATCACAATCACGTCGAATAGGACGTATAAACATGCGCAAAAACCCACAGGTATGGATGTCATCAGTGTCCAGTGAAAAGTAAAGATTCATTTGGAGACGGCCTCACTTTATTTGTACCCTAGGCCAAATTTGGCGCAAAAGGGATTTAAAAAAAAATCTTTATCGATGGGTGTCTTTTGGCTGCAAATTAGACAAGAAAGTGTAATCCCGTATTTTTTGTTGTTGTTGTTGTTGTTGATCAAAACAAGATGATTTTTTCATTTTTTAACAATATTTTGACAAACTTTCAATGACCCAACTGTATTCATAGCATTCACATTTTTTCAAGACATTTATATCCATTGTTGGAAATCTAGTTCATGAAGATGTTCTAGATTATGAAAGTAGCAATCGATAGCAAACAATTCATTATTTTTGCAATCTTTTGTCTTTGTGTCGCTCCGAGTCTCAACTCACACACAAATCACATTCATTTGGCTAGAGAATGAACAAGAGTGGCTTAACTAACCGTATTTATTTTTTATTGAACAGTGACAATATCCTTACAATTCAAATCTGTGTGTTTTTCTGTGAGAATCAACAGGACAAAGGCATTAAGGGAAAAAATATAGTAGCATTGAAATAAGGATAAAAACAATACAGTGAACCACCGTTCTTCATAGAGATACATTCCGGACAAAACCATGATGGATGAAAATCTGCAAGGGACCTTTACAAGAAACATGTTTTTAAAAATAATTTAATCCCTCCCACATGCTTTAAACACATTTAAACTTGTTTTAAAAACTTACTAAAACAGACTCTTTTTTTCCTCTAAAATAATGTCGCATTAGGTAGACTCCGGCGAATTAGATTCATTTTAATTGCCAGTGCTACCTGCTCATGTTCTGGGGAAGTGTGCATTACTTCAGGCCTGAATTTTTCTTAGCATTTACTCGAAAATACTGGTGGCATTGTGTTGTTGCGGCATATAATCATCATAACACTGCCACCTTGCCAGATAATGAACAATTGTGAAAAAAGAGGCCACACGCTGTTTTTTGCCACTCCCAATTGAACTTCACTGTCAGACTAAACATAAAACAAAAATAATGACGCATTTATTTAAAACAACATAACTTTTGTTTTTAAGTCTGCTGTCTTAACGCATAATGGGAAACACTATAGACAGGCTAACAAATAGCATCATGTTGCGGTTTTATATCCTCTTTAAGCAGCGGATATTTGAACGCAAAACATGGAGCTCCACGTGTAGACGGACAATATAACAATACTCACAGGCATATATTCTTTATCCTGTGCGAAGAACAACTTACTATTACTAATGCTTATTGAGCTTAGTTGCTTTGTATGTCTGTATTATACTGCCCCCAAGTGGGCAAGGCGTGCGCACCAGAAGGGAGCAGCACAATGTTAATTGAATTAAAACAAAAATATGTCAAAAACTGATCATTTTTTTCATTGTGTCACTGCTGTATGTTTTTATAAAATGCTAAATGATATTTCCCTCTTTTATGAATCAAAAAACACATATTGTTTTTGGGAGAGGTTTGAACGGACTGGCATTTCCATTCATTTTAGTGGGGAAAGAGGATTTAAGATTTGAATATTTTGCGTTACGAGCGTGATCACTGAATGAATTGAACTTGTATCTCAAGGCACCACTGTATAAATAAACATGACTTGACCAGCACAAAACCACCGCTTGGGGGATCTCCCGTCTACACTTTTAAATGAGGCTAAGCACTATCACGATTAGCATAATGCATAACAACAATGCAGACGAAGCCCTCGTTGGTCTTTTTGGCAGTGTTTTTTATTTTTTTCCTGCTGATTAAAGATTCAAGATTACCTCACGCATTTTTTTGCCTGTGTGTGTTATTGTTGCAGGTGCGCCGGTGACTCTCCACAGGCCAGGCAGCTGTTGTCTCTGACTCTGGATCGAGCAAGTCACACGCTCATATTGGCCTTCCCCTCCTGCGTGGCGCGAGTGCCCGTGGCACGCTGCCAACTCTACTCACGCTGCATAAAGTGAGTTGACCGCTGCTTTTATACACGCGCGCAAGCGCTGGTGCGCACACACAGTAACACTTCCGATCAAATAGTCTATATAGAAAATGAAACCTTAAGTTGTAATGTCATACAAATGAAACGATAATCACGATTTTTCAAAATGGAATCAGAAATAGAATTATAATATTATGAAAGTAAAGTGTACATCATACATCCATCCATTATCTGACATTCAGTGTAAAATTTTCAAAAATACGGTCCAGGTAAAAAATTTGTAGTATAATAAATGACAATCATATTATATTTACACAATGTCCCAAATTCATTGGAATTAGGTTTTGTACTATACACTTTATATATTCCAATTTACCAATTTCCAATTTTGTCATATTTACCATCTTTGTACTGTGTAAAAAAAAAAACAACGAAATATTACATAAACAATGAGCACTCAACCCAACGTAATGTACTGTATGTCCAGATCTTTCCTCCCAAAAATTGAACTGCATTACCAGCCATTTGCATTCTATCTCGAGCTATAGGTCAAATTCACACAGCTGTAAAGTCCTTTGAAAATTCCCACGCAAGCAGGAAATCAATCCCCAAATTCATTTCATGCTTGGAAAAGGATAATGAACCTAAAAGAGGCACGAGTCTCTTATTGCGATCCAATTCTCGGTGCAAGTGTGACATTACGTTTTGCTGTGCAGAAACTGCATCGCCTCCAGGGACCCATACTGTGGCTGGACCAGAGGAAGCACCTGCTCTTTCCTGCGCCCCGGAACCAGGTAACAGAACTCCTCAAGCTGTATTTATCTCCATTACAGTGATCTTCTGCTCGATCATTCCAAAAGGTATATTTGGCGCTGCACCTTACCTGAAGAAAACCAGACCTGCAGTGAAGCATGATGACATCACAGTTGTCAGGGCTCAGATAACATGATAACAAAAATGTTTGGGTTGACTTCCACTTTAAGAATACATGTAACGGAAGTTCTACTGTATTTTCTTTGTCTTCAACTTTCAAGTTGATTTTCTGCCGTCGCACCTGCGATTACATTTATTATTAATATGGTCTGGAAGTCCTGCTTTGCGAGGAACAGCTGTGCTGTCTAAGTGGCCTGTCAGTCCCGCTATTGGTTCAAGATGTCTATTGCTACCACCGCACAATACTGCATCTTCTTTCACTTAGCATTGTATATACATGTGTGTGCGTGTGTGTGTGTGTGTGTGTGCGCGTGTGCGCACCCGCTCACCTCCACCGCCGTCTCACTCTGAGCTTAGATCAGACAGCTCATTGAATTAGACGCTCCAAGAGCACAGATGTAGAGCCAAGAAAGCAGACAACACAGGCCTGTAAAGACCACCGCGGGCTGTTAAAGGCTTTTGTGTCGGCGGTCCTGATTTGATTTAACGAGGCCGCTCCACTCGCCGATCGATTCTACTTCCAGTTGCAGGGAGATTCCTCCAGGCTGGATGTCATGATGCAAGCCCCCTTTTGCAAAGCGAGGCCAGAGCAGGTCCTGTTATAATATTGAACATTTCAAAAGGCATCTCACAGCTTTCGAGGTCAAAAGGTGGTTGTTGAAAGGTGTGAATCGATGAGTTGACTTGGCGACTTTAGTTGATGCTTGAAGTTGACTAATCGCTAATCTTTGTGTGTGTGTGTATATATATATATATATATATATATATATATATATATATATATATATGTATGTATGTATATGTATATGTGTATATATATATATGTGTATATATATATATATATGTGTATATATATATATGTATATGTATATATATATATACATATATAGTATAGCGAGAGCTTGCGATAGTTACATAGTATATTACATAGTTAGTTACATAGTATATTGGTGGCAGAAGTTATTTGGGACAGAAATTGATTTAGACTTTTATTGTTTATTCTATTTCTTGTTTTCACAGGGTAAGAAAAACAAGTCAGATGTTCTTGATGTATTAATTAAAGTCCTAATTAGATATTTTTGGCCACCATTTTCCATCTAATTAATTTCGCAACCTTTGTGCGTTAAGCAGAGTCGTACTGAGTACTACTTGACTCTGTTTTTGCAGCTGTGTTTTCTTTCCTTGGCTCTCATTTCATCTCCGCTTCCTCTCGCCTGAGAACTTTGTTAAAATGTCACAGACGACGAGAGTCACTCAGGACGCACTTCAAGCGCTTGCTACCCAAATGAAATGACCTCAGAAAAATCTCCCTTTACAAAAATAATAATCGTTAGTTTGTATTCATATTCCCGTAGCTATAGGTCACCAAAATATACATACAAAGCAGCTGTCAGCAGTTGTACTCACACATTTAATTTTAAAACAAATTTCTGATGGAGTCAATCAAAACTGAAATTAAAAAAAAAACGAATTTCTGATGGAGTCAAAAGTGAAACATTATTTTGGCACAATTTAGCTTCTTGTACATATTTAATATTAGCGGGCCTAGAAAAATACTCACTTTTTGACTATTTGTTATTTGCCTTAATCCAAGTTGCTCGAAAATATTTCTGATAGATCTACATTTTAAGAGACTCATGTGAATGCATCAGCTCAACAGAGATGTCCGTTTGGTTATGCAATCATATTTTTTGTTGACGTGGTAGCATCAAAACCTGGAGACCGGGGTTTCGTGATATCTTATTCATCAGGCCATGAATACAATCACGGCCACAGTTAGGAATGATATATGAAGAAATCTTTCAAGAACGGACAGTAATAAAACTGCAACATTTGTTTTCTGCTGGAGAAAATTCATTTCGATATAAATATTACATCATTTCGAGACCAAAGGCTGCCTGAGGTGCGAAATTGAACAAGTCTAGAACACAAATGTGGTCTGAAATATAAATGTTGTGGCATTTTTTTTTTTTTTTTTTTTTTTTTTGTAATAACCACTGGAAAACGCTAGCAGTTTTCTTTCTAGGTTATTCCTTGCGTGAAAGAGCGGAGATTGTCCTGAGCCAAAAATAAATAAACATCAGGCCGCTTTGTGGGGACAAACACACAATTGTCAGAGCGGGTCACATGCTCCTTCACCAAAACATTATTAAATAAAATCTGATCGGCAATATGTCCGCCTGTTCTAATACATTTCCATTACAGTCGAAATATTCTGTGGTCATTTCTGTGCATATTACATTAATAGAAAATAATGGAAGACTGACACTCTGCTGGGTTTTATTACATATCTGTGTAATAAAGCATCTCTCCAAAGTCTATTTGCAGTTCCCACACAAGTGTGACCAATTTGGCTCGATGGTGAAACTCATAAAAACGATCCTTTCGTACCACTTTCATATTTACAACATTACACACAGGACTTTATATTTACACCATCAACATCTAATGTGAACAGTGAATATGCTGACCACGACAGTTTTGCAATGCAGCTCATTAAGCCGCTTAATTAAACTCCCCTCGGGTATCCATGATCTTTAAATTAGAGCTGTGTTTTGGTTATTAGTATCATAATAGAGCCGCGGGGGCATCTTCACTTTTTCCAATTTTTTTTTTTTTGTTGAGGATCTATTTCCACTAAATGCCTAAGAAGCTTGTGTTTGAGAAGCCTTTTCTCATAAGAATTCAGTGGGATTTTAAACACAAACTGAAGTCACGGTAATAAATACAACATGTTTTTGGATGATTTATGGGCATTGATGCGCAACATTTAGTACTCAAAAATTCAATACTGTCAATTATTTTTGAATCCGTCAGTAGCAGGCGATTACTGTAATGGAAAGATTGTAAAACATACAAATGGTATTACGTCAAATATGTTGTTAATGAATTTATGAACACAATACTGTATCAAAATATTCAACAATTTCTTGTTATTTTTGTGTGTCCTCCTTGACAGGCTGCCGTTTGAACAAGACATCAAGCAAGGAAACGTTGCTCACCTGGGCGACTGCGACGGTAAGCACGCTTGTTTGTGTGCGTTTGCCCACAGGTGCCGAAGCAAATATCACTCTTGCGTCACTGTCGCGCCGCATTTCTACCGTCAAGACACACTAGCCAGAGCTAAAGTGCTCACTCAAAGCAGAAGTGCTCACTCTGTACTTAAAGTGGAAGTCAACCCAAGCATATTTTATATTTATATTTTTTATATTTATATTTTTATATATATATGTTTTATATTTTATATTTTGCTCAAGAATGTGTTCCTACGCAAGCCTACTAGTTGAACGAGGCATTCTGATGACGATTGCGTTTGTGGAATAAGCGTTAATCCACCTGTTTTTAGCCATCTCCGGGGGCGGCCATTTTGTCACTTCTGTCGACTGAAAATGACATCACAACTGCTCATGTGATGTCATTTTCAGTCGACAGAAGTGACAAAATGGCTGCCCCAAGAGATGGCTAAAAAGGGGTGGATTTTGCTGCTTAACTCATATTCCACAAACGCAATATTAATCAGAATGCCGTGTTTCCTAGTGGGCCTGCATAGAACATATTCTTGAAAAAAATATATGTTTGGGTTGATTTCCACTTTAAGTAGAACCATACTGTCTTTTTAAGATACCGGCTCCTCGTGGAGGCTGCCGATACCAGCCACCAATACTTAAGACAAACAAAATCTGACATTGAGTTAATCCTCCTTGGCAGCTATACTGCTGAGGTTTGACACATCGCCGAGTCATCATCGGCGTCAGAAAGAAAGAAAGGTCTTGGTTCACACATTTTTCATTGTGTGTGTCATTTTTCACGCCGCTTATCCTGTACAGGGTCGCGGGGAGGCGCTGGAGCCTATCCCAGCTGACAATAGGCGAAAGGCAGACTGACCCCGAACTGGTCGGCAGCCAGTCGCAGGGCACACACAGACACCGTCACTGAGCGGGAACCGATCCCACGCTGCCCGCACACAACTCAGGCGTGTGTACCACTACACCATCAGCGACTCTAATTTTTCATTGTGTTAGATAAAACTTTATACACCAAAAGTATCGATACTTGGTATCTGTCAGGACACAAAGAGTGAATACTGGTATCGGTCTGAAAAAAAGTGTTTTTTTTACAGTCAAATATATGCAATAACAATTTTCAAAACATGTAGCATGTTGTTTTTGCAAGCTTAGCTGGCTTTGGCCTGACTTTTTTGCTATCTGAACATCGTGTTCTCATAGCTTTGCTAACGTGAATTGACTAGCAAAAATGTGAAATTGTCTTAAGTTAACTGTAAAAAAAATACACCTTATTTCCATAAGCAGATTGGATGAAGAAGTTGAAAAAGTAATGAGTGTATTTTGACCAAAGAGTCAAAAGTACTGATCATTTTTCTTATTTGTATTTTTTTTAAGAGCTCAAAAATGTAACATAACGCCACCTGAAAAATGTACTTATAAGCCACCAATAAGATGATGCTTGGTTTCTTCCCGCCACTTGCAGTAAAGGCTAGCAAGCGCGTGCGTGTTTGCGCGCGTGGCAGATGAAAGGCGACGCAAATAAACAACGGCGAGGCGTCCCCGGCGAGATTCAGCGCCGCCATCCAACACAAAGCAAGTCTGCTGCTCTCATTGAGTGCGGGAGCTGGCAAGCGCGCTCCCGCTGCGTCTTTTCAGCTGACTTTGTTCTTCTCGCTTGTTTACTCTGTCCTTACATGTACAGGCTCTTTTGCTTTTGTTCCATTAACTCGTGGCTAATTATGTTCTCCTCCAGCTGATTTCCCCCCTTCATGTTAACTTTTTCCTCTGGCTTATGGAAATAGATTTAGATTCACCTCATATTATATATGAAGCCATCCACTCCAGATGAGGATTTGGATGCTCCCCTGACACACACACACACACACACACACCCAAAACTTACTTTCCTCTCTTTCATCTTAGCACTAATTCCAGTGCGTGCAAATTAATCCTTTGCTTCTGAAAGTTGCCCAAGTTCACGTGGCGTGCGCTCCCCGTGAAAAGAAAAGATAAATATTGGATAATCACCACACAAATCCTGTTGGAGATCAGCACCCTTGTTTGATGTGGCGCTCTCATTTGAGATTGCTGTAAAAATCTCAGCGGGCAAGGGAGGAGGAGCCCTAAGAGATGCCCAATGCTTAGCCATAGATTAACGCTAATCATTTGTAACCATATGTGGCTACTTTAGTTTGTATTTTTATGCCAAGCTACTAATGGAAGCACGATGAATTGCGTTGTGCCGGTGGCTACACTGGATTCATAGCTAATCGCGAGCCCTGTGAGTCCCGCCCGGTGTGGCAAGAAAACAAACATACTGAACCAATGCACAATGCGGTTCCTCATTTATCGCGGGGTTCCAGAAGCCCTCACGATTGATGAAAATCCGCCCGGTAGAGACCAGGTATTTACTTTTATTTATCCTAACAATATTAACGTTAAGTTTGAGACGAAAAGTATGATTTATGAGTGCAATCTGTACAGTCATTAAATTGCAACCCAGTACCATGCGCTGCTAACGTGATTGAAATTTAAACTGCCAATCATTGCTGACACTATTCATCATTTTTTTCCCGCCACTTCCTGATTAAGTTTTAATAAGTCCAGCAGGCCTATTTAAACCTATCTATTATTAATGTGCTTCCATATTTCATTTTTTGCATGCGTGAGATAATTTTTAAGCTGTAGAAACTCTTGATCTCATCCTGACTTTTAGTCCAAAGTGAATTCATTTGAGTGAACTCATTTGCTAAGGCACCGACTTGAAAATGCAAAAGTATGCAAAGGTTTTCCTAACGTGTGCTTATTAAGATAAATGAGGACATGATGAAAGAAAATAGCTGCTATTTCATCCTCGGTTTTAAAAGGAACATGTTACTTTTGAATGTCTCATACGCACGTCTTGGCGCCTCTGGAGTGCCTTGCCAGCCCTCAAGTGTGAAGTCACACATTCAGGAGAATTTGTTTTGCACTGCCTGGTTCCAAAAATGAGTCTTCAAGCAAACAAGATGTTCAGATTTTTCATTTAACTCATTCACTGCTATTAACGAATTTACTCGTCTTTTCACAGTGCGGCCATTCAATCCCAGGAATTTATTGATATTTTTTTTCCACATATTTTTCTAACGTTAGGGTGAAAGAGGGTCTGAAAATGTCTTGCAGTGAATAAGTTAATGTCGATTATAGTGCCTGCACGGATCACAGCTAAAAAGCTAAGTGGAGCTGCAGTGTTGTTGGATGCACGGATTGAAAAAAGATGTCGGTGGCGTGAGTCAGCCTTGCTCACGGGATTTTTCCTAGTTGTGTCTCAGTAAATGAGTTAGTTCTTTCTCCATCTTGTTTTTGTTGTGTCAAGATTTGAGGCATCATGAGTAAAATATATATATATATATATATATTAGTGTCGCATACTGTAGTCGTGAGACGATATTTGATTCTCTACGGTAAGAAAAATGTGAGCAAAAATCCTGCTGTATCACGGTATCAAAATTACAGCTCTAAAATATCCTTTTTTGGGATTATTTGGGTCAATAACATAAGGGTGAAGTTTGTTTGAAACAGTTCATTTGCGGGAAAAGGATCATGTCTCCTTTAAAAACAAAAGTGAAGGACAACAGTCATCGCATTCCCAAGGACAGTTATTTGTCCAACTCGAGGTGCAAAATGAGCAAAAAAAAAAACAAAAAACTTAAGGTCACAGGCCATACAAAAGCATTGTTCATTGACCCCATTGCACCTGCGTTGTATCATTCAGTGGTTGAGAGCAGCGGATGGCCTGATTGAAATATTTCACAGGCTGCCTGCTACCTGACGTGCTGTTCTTCAAATTGACTTTGACACTTTAAAGTCCGCAGAGAAACCGCCAATATAAATCACGACTCATCGAGTGACACATTTGCGCTCATCATACCGCTCGGCTTCAGTCGTAACCCTCCGACGACTCGGCTCCATCTTTGTTTGATGGAAGCTCGTCCTTGCGTCTGAGCCCCGCCACCCGACGCGTCTGAGCTTTTGTCGCGACAGGAAGTTGACAGCACTTTGTCTTAGATGATCCGATCAACTTTTTAGTGCCGCTTGTCTTTTCATCAGCCTTCTTTTTTTTTTTTTTTTTTTCTCTTTGTAGCTTCCTGATTTAGCTCTGAATGTGACAAGCTATAAGAATGACATTTTCAGTCCAAGATCATTATGACAAACTGTCAACGGCAACATTAGGATTTGATGAACTTGGCCCACTACAAATTTTAATTTGGCCTCTGTTTTAAAGGGGAAGTCAACACAAACATATTTTTTTTCAAGAATATGTTCTATGCAAGCCCACTAGTTGAAACAGAGCATTCTGATAAATATTGCGTTTGTGGAATAAGTGTTAATCCACTTGTCGCGACAAAAGCTCAGACGTTGTGAGCAGTTGTGATGTAATTTTCAGTCGGCAGAAGACAAAATGGCCGCCCCCAGAGATGGCTAAAAACGCGTGCATTTTGCTGCTTAACTTAAATTCTACAAACGCAAAATTTATCAGAATGGCTTATTTCAACTAGTGGGCCTGCTGGGAACATATTCTTGAAAAAAAATATGTTTGGGTTGACTTCCGATTTAATGAAGAAAAAATTCACTGTTTTGTATTATATAAAAACATTGTCAAATATAATAAAACAAACTAATTTTATTAAGTGCAATAACTCGTTTTGTATTTGTGTGTCGGATGTATGCCTTTCAAAGATGTTGTTTATTTCAAGATCGAATAATGAAGGAAAAAAAAAAAAAAGATCGACTGGCCTGCAAAACGACCAACATTGGGTTTCGCAATGCGATGACTGTAATGCAGAATCACCATTTACATAAAAATAAGAAAAATGAAGGGAAAAAAAATGGACGTAAGTGTTAGGGCAAGTAATCAAAATTGAATCGTGATTTCAGTTTTGGCTTCTCACGGTCTTTAAAACATTATTACAATTAACATCGGCCTCTGGGAGTGATATTCCTTCAAATACTGGATGGTCACACACGATTTTGAAACACATACACTTAGGTAACGTAACACTCCAAGGCACATAGTCTTCCTGATATGTAATCGCACCATTTTGTGTGTACTCCATTCATGCACGGCACCACGCTATTATTCCTTTTTTCATGATTATCAGATTATTCATGATATCAATATCAAAATAATTGGGGTTTCATATTTATTCCATAATCACCCAGCCCTTAACTATACTGTCCCAAAAAATTGGATACAGGCTTCAACTCTTAAATTTATACCTGGACCTGCAATGTAGCTCCAGCTTAAGTCACTAAAAGCAAAGTCTACCACATCCCAACAATGTGACAGAGCTTTTCTTTACAAGAGGGAAACCATGCCTTGCTTTGCTTTCGCAGCTTTTCACCAACGAGCAAAGTCATTTACCGGAGTGCTTTATTGGTCTATATAGCCGCACTGCTTCCCTTTAATGCCTTTTCAGTCCAGTCAGTGCTAGACTGATTTGGGCTCTGCCTTGTCATGAGAGCTCAAAGGGAGATGGATATGACCTTGCTTAGAGAACCAAACCCTCCGCAACCCCCCTTCCACCCCAACCCCCCCCCCCCCTCCGCCCCCCGCCCACTTCTGCCCCCCTCCTTCTCCAGCCACATAGAAGAAGCAACGGCTGCAAGGAGAATCGATTTTCATCTCGTCCCCTGGCCTATGTCACTTAAATTGATATCAAGGGGTGATTCCTCTCGGGGAAGAGGAGGATGAGGAGGAGGAGGAGGAGGAGGAAGGCCGGGGGGGCGTTGGTAAATCACATCAGCAAGTAAGAGAGAGAGAGAGAGAGCAACGAGTGAAAGGCGAGAGAGATCACAAGAAGAGGGCCAACTTTGAGGATGTGAAGGGTGGAAAGGCTTCGGCACATCACAGGAGAGGAGTCATGAGGGTGAAAAGGGGGTGGGGCGGGGGTGGGTTCCAGAAAGTGGTGGGATCAAACAGGAGCGTACGCCGCTCGACCGCCGTGATGCAGGCAGTAAGTCCGTCCAGGCCTCGTATGGCCTTCATCCTCCCTTTTCATATATCATCATCTCATCTGCTGCCCCCTCATTTCCCCGCCTCTCCACAGACAGAAATGTCAAGTAATCCTACATGACGTTCTCCTCACTGCAAAAAAAAAAAAGTCAAAGGGCCAATTTAATTTTCGGGGAGAAGCGGGCAGGGCGTAGCTGTGTTTATTACCTTGTGGATCTGCGGGCTTTTCTTTGTGTTTATTAAAATAAAGATTGCATCCACACACACTTCAAATATTAGTATGTGGTGACATGCTGCTGCATTCTACTAAACCCGTTTGATCAAAGCGGCATGAGAGCTCAGCGTTGTGGGAGGAACATTTGGATGAAAGAGACGATGCCGGCAAAGTATCTACTGGACGTAGGTGTGTTTGTGTACGCGTGCGGGTGTGTGCGTGCGTGTGATACTCGTCACAAACTGGCTCATCAACTGAGCTAAAGTGACGCAGATGTTCCTGGCATTATTTTGTTCACTTTCTGCACCTGCACATGATGTTTTTTTTTTTTCTCCAAAAGCAATTCATACCAACTTATTGATGTGAAGGTGTGCTCAAAAAAACAGAACAATAATTAATAATCAACCAATCAACCCCTTCCTAAAAATCGATTTTTTTTGTATCGTCTCCTAGAGCCTAAATATGGATTTTATTGTGGGTGTAATTCCACTGTCGACCACAAGATGACAACACACTATTTAGTTTGACAGTGTAACTGTGAAAGAAGAAGAACCTAGTTTTTGCCCAAAATTATTATCTGCTGATGTCTTGCTTTTTATGCTTATGGAAAGCAAAGGCTGAAGGTCAATTTTATAATGTACTGTACGTCTTTGGGCATGATTATTCATGTATATTATTCATGTATATTGTGAGATGATAAATTTGTGTAAATGGGATTTAAAGTGCCAAAGAATAAGTGCCATAAATGCTATAAAAACATGCATAAAGTGCATGTAAAAAAAATCTCAATGATCCATGTTGCTAGAAACAATCGGAAGCCCAGGTTCCCGCATAACGATTTCCTATCATGAACACGTTTTGCAGCCGACCTTTTGAGTTGGGTCTGTAGCGGGTGTAATAGTCCAAAACCAAGGGTTGCTAACACCAGGCTGCGGGAGGCGCAGGCTCCCGTCTTCCCAGTGGCATTGGTGTAATTGTGAATTTATAGGAGATATATATCAGTGATGTCATTTTCCGTTAGCGCGGTCTGGAAGAACAGGGTCGGTGAGTTGACTCAAGCTCGGAGTGACCTGTCGATTTTCCTCAAGGTTTTCTCCTGAAGCGTTACCCGGACTAGCAGGACATTTTTCGGTGGGGTGGCAACATCTCACTGGCGATAGGTGCGGGGTGGCCATGTTCATAATCCCATGTAACTGAGAAGTCATTGTTTACCATACCACCCACAGTCAGGGTTTCATGAAATAAAATGCACACATGTTCCGAACCTTGCTAAACTCACTCGTGAGACAGGCAGGATCAAGTCTAAGTAAAAAACTATATTTTGCATGCATGCGCTGATTTGCATTTGCTAGCTAACAGCCAATCAAGGGGATTCAGATCAATTGTAGATTTGTTCATTCAATATGTAGCTAATATAAATAAATATAAATAAATTGAGTATCAGGCATCTAAGGATACTGCATCCATATGAAAATGGCCGGAAAGTCACAGGTATCCAAATTTTATCCTAGATTTGGGGCGGCCGGGGGAGTAGCCAGAGTTTAGTCCTGGCCAATCCTGGCCTCGGCAGACCGGGTATAGCCACAAAGTCAGCAAAGGTTTGGAATCAGTTTCCTTCCCATGCGTGGACTGCCAACCAAATCTAACGAGCTCCACCTGCCCAGGGAGTATACCGTCCCTGCATCGCTGGTATTTCTGTATTGCGGCTTTCACTTGGAGTGGGGGATTACCGTAATGAAAAAAATTGCCATAAATGAAGATTTCTTTGGCAGCCTCAATCAAATCGGAACACGATTGTCTTTGTCAAGGCAGACTGTGATACAGCGTTTGTATTGGATCTCATTAGATTGCAAAGGTTGTTTTGATTTGAGCCGGTCGCCACCCCCGTTTGCGTTGTCTAATGCGTTTGTGCAAGCGGCCTCCATTAGCAGCCGCTCCCGGCAGCAGACAAGCCTGCCAGTCAGCCAAACTCAGGCAAAATGTACTTTAATGATGTTTGAGCTGAACGCGATTCTGCCAACTGACTTCCCGACTGCTTTTTCTCTCACTGTTTTTGTCCGAGACGTGTGTGCATGTGCCAGTGTTTTTGTAATAGAAAACCGCCAACGCAAAGGTGGTAATGACGCCAATTTGATTCAGGCGTGAACAGACGCTACAAGATGTCACATCCACTTAAGGATGGTTGTCGCCACATGACGTGAGCGTTCGCTGGACCTGATTTGAAAAAAATAAAAATAAAATCATCATCATTATCATTCCAGTTCATGACCCTCCCTGACAGGCTTAAATGTGGCAAACGCAGCTTTCGCTTTTAACCTGCTGGGGGAAATATTGTCAAACCCATCAGGGTGAAAGCGGGGTTGAGTGAAAGCCTGCTAGTTGCAAGGAATTGACGGCCCGCCCAAAAATGGCCGACACAAGATGGCAACAGAGCGCATTTTAGACAAGGCTATGGCCTGACTCAATGAAGCTTCTCCCCTTGATTCAACATCAGAGATGGAAAATCCGGGTCCAGAAAGTAAAAACCCTGCCGCAGTTTGGCTTTTGCCACAGGCGCTTCGACTCAGGGAGCTCGTTTACCTGCCAGTTGAGTCGAAGCACCTGTGGCTAAATCCAAACCGTGGCAGGGTTTTTAATTCCTGAACGTGAATTTCCCATCTCTGTTCAACATATCTCCTTGCTACAAAGATGCCACAAGATGTCATCAAAACAATTTCTTTTACTTTTTGCCTGAGTGCAAAACAGCAAATAGCTGAATTTTCTGCATAAAATGGAGGATAAATTTACCCCAAAAATCTGCGAAGAGATGAATTTGCAATTGACAAACAGCCACTTTTTTTTTTATTTTAATGTCAAATTTGAAAGGCATTTATTTTAGTGCATATTTTGTTCTATGTCGTTTTATTGAATGAAAAGGACAGTTTGCTTTGAACATAATAGCACATGGCCTGACTAACTTCAACAAATGGACCTTTGATTCATTCAAAATTGTGGCTCTTTAAGATTTGTATTTGAATGCCCCCGCTTACGCCAGTGTACAGTACGCGTATGCTTGCCTGTGCTAAAGCTGCTCTCCAAAACGTCTGGCCCCCCCCAAAGCGCTCGCACGACACGCCGTACTCTTTCAGCCGTCGCGGCGCGGCTGCAGAAGGAAGCAATTAAGGCGGCGCGGAAATATTTCCTGAAGGAACAGAGTGCTATTTTGACTGGTGCAGCAGCAGGAGGCCATCACTCGGTAATTGAGGTCCGCCGACGCGTTCGACGGGAGATTCCTTTGTTTGCGGCGCGCCGTTAAGGTACACGGCTGACTGTTTTTCTTGGCTGGCTGCTGAAAGTGCCGTGCGGCTTTTGTGTGCAGGAAAGCGAATTTGTCATCAAATTTACGGCGGCGGTCTGGTCCAATTCCACTCCAATGGCTGTGGTTTTGGAGGCGGGCCTGTGTGAGGGCCCTGGAAAGGCGTCAGTGGCTTCATATTGACATTTGCCGCTGGTAGAAGCAGACTGTCACTTAATGACGAATGTGTTGCCTCCCAAATGCTACAGTACAGTAACATGGTCATTTTTTTTATGGCCGGGACTTCAACATGTACTTTCTTTGGATTCATTTTGTACGGATAAATGCCTACCGTAAACCCGCACTATTCTTTGGGGATAGGGACTACAGAGCCATTTCAAAACTGCAGTAATTGACAGGCATTATAGTCTCAGTAAACCACAGTAATAATAGTCGTCTTTTGCAGAGGATAAAGAATATATACCTTTGGGTATTGTTATGTTGTCTGTCTACATGTGTTGCTCCACTGTTTGAGTTCAAATATCTGTTGTTTAAAGGGTTAGAACACTGTGATGCCACCTAACTTCACGGCACAGATGTGCTTATGCCAAATGTGATGACCAGCGCGCCGCATTTAAAGGGCATGAGAGGAGAAATTTGGATTGGCTATGATTGAGGTTGTCTATGGCCACTCCCAAAGCGGCGCAGCCCTCCCTGGTCCCCAGCTTGCACTCATCTCCCGTTCCAGCATCCACAGCAAAAATTTGCATAATGACTCCCAATGAAAAGTAAATAAATGACCTTGATGAAATCTGCCTAGCAACAAATCAGCATGCCAGCGCATGATAACATAACTTTAGGCAATCAACCCAAACAATTTTCATCCATCATTTTCCAAATTTTTTGCCATAGTAGCGCCCTGCCATTCATTCAGTTTCCGACAACGGAGTTTTTTGTGTTCGTGCGCAATTCTTTACTGAAGGAATTCACATTTTTGTAACTGTAGGAGTAGTAACGTAAGTTTCAAGGACTCTTTCATCAGCCTTCTTGCGCTCCAGCTTCCCCACTGCGGGTGACCTCAGCATGAAGCACTTGCTCAACCTTTCCAGGACACATCAATAAACCTGTGCTCTCTGTACGCTTTGTCTGTGTCTCCAATCAAAATACTCCCTTTTATTTTTCTGATTCCTCTCTCTGAGTTTCTCTCACTTTTCAACTTGTAAATTCGCACTTCACCCGTGGCCATCTCCACATCGATCCACTTGGTCTCTCTAGTCTCGCTGCTGCGATTATGACTGATTGCTCTGTCATGGGGCAATCTCGAAACAGGCGTGTATACAGTATGTATATTTTTATAGGACAGTAGGGATAGTTTTCATGAGGGATTTTGAAACCGTCCGGAGAACTGTCTGTGTTTCCACGTGAAGAAAACATGACGAAATAACTACAACAAAATAGATTTTTTTTTTTTCGTTTACTAAAGTAAAAACGAAAATGCCTTAAAAAGAATGAGAACTAACTGAAACTACATTTTAGGTTTATAGCGAAAATGTCCTATATAAAGTATACAGTACAATTTTACTAGGTTTAATACTTGTCAATAGGGATTTAAGCCACAAATCCACTCTCACAAGTTGGCAACTTGACAAACAAGGACTGGAAAGCGAGAGGCGAGAGCATCCTAGCATTATGCACTGCACTTATTGCACTTCAAATTTCTGTGCACTGTTATACACTTACCTGTATTTGATTTGGTAGTGGCGTTTTTTTTAAATATTTTTTATTATTATTTATTTTTTGGATTTTATCTTGCACACAAGAAATACACTCAAAAAACAAAACTAAAACTAATACCAAAACTTACAAAAACAAGTGTCCTCAGTAAAACAGGACATGACATGACAGGACTTGTTGATAGTGTATGTTTTTATCGCAAAATGAGTGGGGTAAAACAAAACAAAAAAATACACTTTCTCTTTCCCCTGAAACATTGATTAAGGATGAATCATCCACGTATTAATGTCAGACAGGCTATTAATACATTTTGTTTTTACATTTACATTTGTAAGTCCTAATTTTATATGAAAATTTTTTATGAGAATAATCTTGGCCAGGAACATACTATGTGTGCAAAATGAGCAGTTTGAAAAGGTCAAGGGTGGTCTGTGAATTAACACAGCAGGTGCTGCTGTTGCCGCCGCTGCCGCCGCTGAACAAGCGGGAGCCGAGGGTGGTCTCAATCAGGCCCGCAGACGGCGTCCAATGCTGACATTTTAATCATTCCGTTTGACTTTGCGTTATGTCTGCCAGGAACCAAACTAATACAGGAATGCCGGGGGTGTTAACATAAAAACCGGCTGGTGGTCTTACATCATGACCATGATGTGATTTACGGATGTGGCCTGTTAGAGAGATTAAGACCATTGATTTTGGGCGTGAGAGATGAACCCTCCGGGCGGATTGTTTGCAATGAGCCGACTGCTCTTTCGTTTATAGCCTATTTCATCATTGCAAAGAGTGAGTGTTTGTCGTTTTTTTTTTCCTTAAATGAGAATATGAATTATAATACAAATACTTTACAGTCACCCATCTGGATTTTACTTGAAGCAATTATGTAAGACCACCTCGCCGGGTAATTATTGCAGTGTGTTTCAACAGGCTATTTATGTTCATTATTTGCAGATTTTATCTGCAAAAGTATTAAAACCAAAAAAGCAAAAAAAAAAAAAAAATTGACTTGCGTAAAGCAAATGAAACTTATCTGATTGTTAAAATGACTGCCGGTAAAATGTCGGTTATGTGACAGGAAAAGAAATCAGCAGTAGAACTGGGGACTTTATTTATACAGATATGAGCATTTCCACCACACGGTGTCAAGACAACTCAACAGCTGCGTGACCTGAAGAAAATCACATATCAGTGTGTGTAACACTGTAGAAAAAAATAGACTTCAATTTGCTAGGGAGCAACGGAAAAGATTCATATGGTCTCATGACTGACCCTGGACACATTGGGGGTCGGCAACAGGATTGGATCAGCTGACTAGCGGAACATCCAAATGCATTAATGTTGACACGCACTTATCATTTCAGCAGCACGGCACCATCGCAGAAAGCAGTAAACAGTATGAAGTTGTGCTGCGTGCTTTCAAAGGGAAATTGTAGTACCACCTGGTGGACAAAAATACAAATCGAAATCCATTATAGTTGTTCCTTTTGATACAAACGAACAAAAATCTTGGTAATGATTTTAACAAGGAAACTAGCACTCCATAATGTAGTATTGCACTTTATAGGGACACTTGCTTCTAACATAATTAAATAGAATGTAAAGTATTGATTAATTCATAGCAGCTACTTTTGGTGTGTGCGACCTGGCCACTAGGGGGCAGAATAATGCAGTCAATTCACACAAACGAAGAAGAGTTTTGCAACCACGTACGGGTATAAGTGACTCAGCAAGCTGCAGCAGTATTACCGTAGTCGTTTTTGCGGAGGATAAAGAATACATGCCTGGGACTGTTGTTGTATTGTCTGCCTACATGTGTTACTGCACTGTTTGTCTTCAAATATCTGAATATCAAAAATGTCCCTCGGCTGTAAGTAGGAAGTAATGCTTAGATTCTCCTAACAAAATGTTGCAAATAGGAGACTTGTTTTCTTCCCGGATAACAATGCCACGTTTTTATTGGGGAAAAAAAGTACTTCTTAAACCACAGGCTCCAGAAGTTAAGCATGGGGTGTCTCTGGGATGTGCTTGAGTAGTCTTTATATAATGGCACAATATTGGCCAAAAAGTTGATGTAACTCTGCAAATCCAAACTAAAGCCGCTCCAATGAAATATTAGCCATCCAGCGCTTGGGACTTCTTTCTTTGGCTTTTTCTTTGTTTGGACTGGATGCAGCACGTCGTAATCTGCTTTTCAGTCCAGGTCGAGCGGCTGGGATTGGGGCGAAACAAAGTCTCCAGTCATAATTGAATCCGTAAAATATAAATTGGGAGCATTCTTGACTGCACCACGCGTGCACAGGCTGAAAGAATAAACCATTCATGGGGAGCCAAACAAAGCTTCTGATTACATGGTGGCAGGGAGGGGCGGGTGCGAGGTTGTGACTCAACAACACCCCCGCTAATGATTTTAACACGCAGCTTTTCCCCAATGCAAATATAGACTCGTTCACAACTTTAGAGGAGAATTTTCCATCAGCATGTGTGCACAAAAACATAAAAATGCAAATATATGAAAGCACATCTCTAAAAAAAACAACAACAAAAAAACGGCATGCTTTTTACTGGATTGGGATCGGGCCGATAAAAAAAATCTGTTTTTTATGTGATTTGAAGTATGAAGCTCCATTATAATAGTTTTCATTATAGTTTTTTCATTATAGTTCGTTTTTAATTAGTTTTGAGTTTTGTTTTGTTTTTTAAGTTAGCTTGAATTAGTTTTAAGTGCGGGTTTTTTAGTTTTTAGTAGGTTTTTTTTAGAAAATGTTTCATTTTAGTTTAGTTCTTGTCGGTTTTAGTTGTGGTTTGAGTTGAGAAAAACATTGTTTCTTGTGTGCAAGATTAAAAAAAAAAAAAAAAAATCACAATAAGTTTTGTGTTGTGAAAAAACAAACATCCACAAATCAAATACAGGTGCTGTATAATAGTCCACAGACTTTGAAGTACAATTCGTGCTGCGCATAATACTGCTTCTTAATTTGGATGCATCACAACCCCAACGTCTCTCGTTTCCCGTCCTTCTTACGGTTAACATCCGTGCCGAAATAAATACATTTTAAATCCAATCGAAATGTATTAAATTAATTTCCAAAAATGAAAATGGACATTTCTATTTCATTAACAAAAATGTTTTCTTCAATTTTAGTTTGAGTTATTTAGTTAGTTTTCGTGAACTAAAATAACTTTGGTCTAAAGCGAGTTGAGTCACCATACACTGCTTTATCTCGCAAAAAAATATATATATATACTCCATCGACTGCTTGTGTCTCGAAACACTTGTAGTGTTGGGTCACTTGTATCTCAGCAGCAGTCTTGGAACTTTTCTGACACGCCTTGTAAAAGTGACGCTTGTTAACAGTAAGTTTGGGAAGAGAAATAAGCCTCGAGTTGTAATTGATCAGCATTTTTGTTGGTGGTGATTTTTATGGACTTTTAATTGCAATCGCGGCTGGTGCACATAAACGTTTTAACAGTTCAGTCATTCAGGTCAGCAAAAAACACGCATGTTCAACTGACCCCCGTGGAGCGCAGGTTGTTTTTATTTTCCTTCTATATACGCTATCTCCCGGAGTGATCCGGATCTCCTCTTCGCTTGAAAAGGCTGTCGGGGAGGGGCCGTAAAGATTTTACAGCCAGCCTGAGGGTAAACACGGTTTACGAGGCTTAACTAAAAACCAAGTTTCGGCCCAAGTAAGGAGAATTACCGCATTCGTACTTTACTTTTTTTTTTTTTTTTTTTTTTTTTTTTTTTTTTTTTAGATGATTCGAGATATGGTGCTTTTACTTCGGACTCTCAGAGATTAAACACACAAAAACGGACCTTGAACCTTGTGAGATTAGTGTCAGCCATAGGCGTGTCTTGCCCGTTTTGGTGCTTGAGCACCCCAAAACTGAATCCAAGCACCTCCACCCCCCTCCACACACACAAAAAAAAATTAAGATTTTTTTTTTTTTTTTTTCCAACTGTCTCCTTTTTTTTAACAAGTTATAAAAGTGTTAAAACCCTAAAGTGACCTCAGGTTCTGAGCAGCGAGTGCAAGCTGCGGAGAACTATACCTTCCAGTCGTCTTAGGTATGGCTTGGTGGTGTTAGTAGGCCTACCTTGCAAATTTCTTCACTTCTGCAACTCAATACCAATACATTATACTGGTGAACAATTTGATTAAAAAAAATCTCTTGAGTTAGATTTTTATGCGGATTAAAATTGGCAAACTGATTCCAAAATTGCAGTCCGTTTTTTTTTCCTAGCACGTCAAGTTCTTTCCCCACATCTTATTACATAATCAAAATTCCACTGATTAGCTATAGTAAGACTTGCCAGCTTGTTACAATTGGACTCATCTACAGCTATGTGGCAACTTGTTTAAGCCGTCCCAATTGAGACAATGCAGTGAGAGGTGTGTGCAGCTCCCAATAGATCAGTATTAGCAATATTTGCAAACAGAAAGCTAGCCTAGTCGGAATTAAGAGGATTAGCGCCGGCTTTTCTCTTCACCTTATAACCATGGGCATGCCGTTGTAAATTCTATTTCGTTTCATGCAAGTTTTTTTAGTTTTCCAAAGCCTTCAGTCTCTGAAAGCAAAATAAGGAACAGGGGATAATGAGCAAAACCGCCAAGCCATGGGCATAGCCGGTACATGCAGTCTCACTTGACACTGTCGGGCGCATGTGCCGTTCCCCGCGCGTGTCTCGTAAATACATTAGCATGCGGAGGGATGCTGGCTTGTGGGGATGAAAGCCCCTCAGATCAGTGGCAGTACGCTGACACCTCCGAACCTATCAAGCTGAGAAGTGCGTGTGCCCGTGACATGGGCACCTCCTCCACCGGGGAGGCTTCCGAGCATCCTTTGGTCTGGTTTTGACGTCCACGTGCGTCTCTTGGTACTTAAAACACAAAGTCTCACAGTGCATAAAAGTTCCTGTTTTTCAGTCGCTGAAAAATGAACGCTATCTTTTTTTTTTTTTAAACTATATTCAGCCGCAAACAGTTCCCAAAGCAAATTTTTAAAATTGAAAAAAAAAAAAAACCTCATCCAGCCAAAGTCCCAAACGTAGTGGGGCCATCGCTTTATGTGCATTAACTGGAAATGATTATAGTTTTCGAAATGTAAGGACGAAAGCCCTTTAAAAGGTTGAGGTGGTCGGAGGATGATTATTTTTATGAATATGGATGAGGATGGAAGGGTGCCCAGGTCACGTACGGACCAGCAAAATAGTGTTAAGTGACCATCTCTGACACACACAATGAAGCTGACAGGCTAAATGAAGCAGATCATTTCCGTGTTCCCCCCCCCCCCCCCCCAAAATTGCAGCCTTTGCCATTTGAAAATTGCATTCTGCTACATTGCGATGTCAATTTGAATTTGATTCATTGTTCTGCACTATATGACAGGGTTATGAGGTTAGGGCATCGTTTTTAATTAATATACTGCTAGGTATGAACATTTCCCCTATTTTTATGGTAATGTTGAGCTGGAACAGGGTACATCGATAATCACACAATTGGGTGATCCTGTCATCAGTGTTGGCAAAATATTGCAATAACATTGCAGCGTATCGGGATTTTTCAGCCCTGTTATTACTACAGAACCGAAAAACACCTCAGCAGCTGAAAGATTCATCACGTGCACCTCCGGAAGATTCACTGCAAGGACTGAATGCAGCCACCTGTGATCCCGACATTAATATTTCAAAAAGGGTCCTGATAAGCAGACAGGACACAGGGAATTAACTTGGCGAGTACAACTGCATAATTTATGACAGAAGGCAATGCTCAGCCTGTAATAGTGTGATTGCGGAGAAGCAAGCCAAAAAAACGTCCTCGCCCTGTTCGTTTTTATCACACTTAATAACAGCGCCATCACTCCGTGGATTCACACTCATTTAAAAAAAAAAAAAAAAAAAGTGATGGGAGAGCTATTACTTTTTGAAGCACCAAACACATCTGTTGCGTAATGTTGGACTTGAAAAGCTTTGCAATGTCATGGCCTTGAAATACTTACCCGGCAACCAATCAGAGGAAGTTGATGTCATGTCTGTACTGAATTTTGCAAAGCGACAGTTTATTTGTGTTGCCGCTTTGTGTTGAAATGGCATTTCCATTCATTTCAAAAGGAAAGATTACTTGAAATGCAAGTTGCTGGGTTTTTTTTTATCAACGTGAGTGTAGTATTATATTACACTATATTACATTTATTTTCCAAGGTTGATAGTTTTTTTAGTAGGCATACAAGACTCTGTACCGTTTCCACAGTAGAAAATCTGAGCTAAAAATGTCTGTGGCAAACTTGTACAAATCTGTTGACATTCGATTTGGCATGCCAAAGATGGACACATGCAGCGCAGAAGCTAACGCTAAGCTAATCTGTGCGTCCAACAGCGCTGCATTGCATTCAGTTTTAACACGATAGTTAAGTAAGTGTTGGGGGGGAGGGTGTTGGCGGGTCGTGGGTAACTTTTTATTAGACGACTCAAAACCAGCACAGCTTGCTGACAACACATTTTGTGACGATAGGCACCTTGCAAAAAAAAAAAAAAAGTACTTGGTTTTTGTAATTTCACACTTGATGTGTGGGCAGACACTCCAGAGACCCAAATATGTGTATACAGGCAATTAAAAAGTCACTTTCCCTGCTTTAAAGCAAAGTAACGAGTTGTTTTGATGGGCTTGTGAGTGTGTTTGCTCTGCCGTAATCAAAATGAGCGAGACTGCTGCACTCTAAACGGGAAGAAGAAGTATGCGCGTGGACACTTTTGACAGTAATCGTTAAAAATCCATAAAGTATGTTTTCATTGGTCGTTCTGCAGAGTTGACGGCATGTATTAAAATGTCAAAAAGTGCACTATATGTTGTTTGAACAGTGGAGAATGTCAATATTTGACAGGTAATGATGTATTATTGTCAAAGCTGGCCCAAGCCGATGCCCTCCATCCATCAGCGATTTACATATGCTTACAAAAGATGCATTATACCAATACTATATGCGGTGTAAGTATTGTTTTTGTCCACTTGTAGTCACCATCTTCACATTCTACGGTATTTTATCTCTGACTGAATGCATGTGACTTTAAATCTGGCTGAACCGTTCTAACGATTTCATTCTAACTATCGGTATATCAAATTAGCTAACGATGTTTACTTTACCGTAGATGTGCAGCAATTTAAGACCGTTGTACTTTGCAAAAGACACATTGCACTTTAGTTTCTTTTTACCAAGTGTGAAATTATACCAAACGTTGGATATAGTAACTGTCCAAGTGGGGGAAAAAAGTATCACCACAAAATACTGGGAAAATGTTGCAATATAAAATTAGATATGTACAATATACTGGTTAAAAATCTGCTCCATAGTAATGCTGCAAAAAGTTACTTAAAGCGGAAGTCAACCCAAACATATTTTTTTCTAGTTGAAACACGGCATTCTGATTAATTTTGCGTTTGTGGAATATACCGTAAATTAAGCAGCAAACTGCACTCGTTTTTAGCCATCTCTGGGGCGGCCATTTTGTCTTCTGTCGATTGAAAATGATATCACAACTGCTCACAACGACCAATCACGGCTGACCTGTTTTCTGAATCTGAGCCGTGATTGGTCGTTGTGAGCAGTTGTGATGTCATTTTCAGTCGACAGAAGACAAAATGGCCGCCCCAGAGATGGCTAAAAACCAGTGGATTAACACTTATTCCACCAACGCAATATTTATCAGAATGCCTTGTTTCAACTAGTGGTCTTGCATAGAACATATTCTTGGAAAAAAATGTTTGCATTGACTTCCGCTTTAAATCAATTGCTAACATGTGGGCGAAATTGCTCCCTAATGGACAACTTCAAGGAGGCTTCACGTTCAAAAAAGGCGTCTGTCTCTTCTAAACGGATCGCTCCGGAGGCAGTTCAGCAGCATTTCAGTAGACAGGAAATTGGTTTCCAGTGGTCTTTGATGCTCCTCGCCGTCGTGTTGGGACGCCCCGCTGAGACTCCATTTTCGCCATCATAAATGCATCCACTGTTAATTTGGGCCAATCGTACTAGCTCTCTTTACAAAAAAACAGATTATTACCAGCACACGCTCACTTTCCGCCGTACCCCCGGAGTGCTTTGCGTACTTTGAAGGAGCTTATCTTGGGAACGATGTGCCAGAATTCATTTCATTCACAGCAATGAAGCTGACGAGCGCATTTCAACAGGGTTTGCGGAAAAGTGGCAAAAACAAAAGTGGGTTGATTATCAAACCACTTTTTAATGCAGTAGAGCTGAGATTAAGTTCAATGTGTTCACTCTCATCTTTCCCCATTGAAAGGAATGGAAATGTGATTAATCCATTTGAGCCCCCCCCCCCAAAAAAAAAACATTTTTAATAGCACTCTACAATATTGTACTATAATATCGTAAAACATACCCTAAAAACACAATTAAATAGAATGTAAATCTACAGAGAATTATTTATTTCCACAGTTCAATGGACATTGTGCTGCTACTTCAAGAGTGATGGTAAAAAACATGAGAATATGTTGAAGTTGGAATAGTTTCAATAAGTCAATATATTTGGAAACTGGAGTTAAATATGTCACAATGTAACTGTCACAATTGTGAATATGGAAAGTTTATTGTGCCATTGGGAATGAATGGTGAACAAAACCCTCATTGGGAATGAATGGGATTTTTTTTAGGGAAAAATGTTGACTTTTGGGGGAAAAAAATATCATTTGGAATGAGAAAAATACTAGCCTCCATGGCGTAATTTTTTTGAATATGTTGAAATTGGAATAATGTGGATCGAACTAATTATGCGGAAGTAGATGCACGTCACGCATTCAGCCTTCACATGAATAATGAAAAAAGATTTTTTTATCCAATTAATTGATGGATTAATCGTTGGAATACTCAATTCTAAAAAATATTCAACAGATGCAGCCCTAGTTCAATCACTCATCATCACATCAGTATTGCATTTTTCCTTCTTTGCTTTTTTTTTTGTCGATGGTTTGAACAAAATCTTGCCAGGAATTCATTTTATTCATGTCAGTGACGCTGATGAGCGCCTTTCAACGAAAGTTGTGGGAAAGTGGGGAAAAAAAAAAAATCAATGAAGTGGGTAATCAATTGAATGCAGAATTCCAATTTTCTGATTGCAGATCAATCTGTCCATCTCATTATCAAATGATAGACAATTACCAAGCACCCATCTGCCCTCATCAGTCGGAATGTTAAACAAGCAGCGCGATGCTTGTCGGCCTCTCCATTAATTTGCCGTTCGTGTAGCTCGATTGGAGGGTGAGCATGGAGGAATAAACCCTATAAACTCAATCACAGCTGTCACGTTTGCTGAGTCATTTTTAATATATATATATTTTTTAACGGATCCCGCAGCAGCGACCTTGTTTTAAAATTGTGCGCGAGTGAAAGTTTCTTTGGATATTATAAGCCATTAGCGCCGTCACGCCGCTGATCAAAGCGACGGTAGCTAATAGAGGCGATGCAGAGAGAGGATTAATGGCTAACAAAGAGGATTATCTTTTTCCTCTCTACCTTCCCCGGCAAAATTTCCCTCTCATCTTATTATCGGACAAGCGTGGAGTACGGCACGCCGGCCTGTTGGCTTCTATCTCATTTTAATAAGAGAGCACCAGAGAAAGGAGTGGAACCTGTTGCCTTTACTGTCGCACTACATCTCATTCACGGAACTCCCAGACTTTCGTCATTGATTTCTTCCACATGGCTCGTCAACTTCTCTTGTATAATGTACTTTTGAGGTATATGTTTCCGAATTTGCGCAGTGTAGCGGTCACTTTTGTAGTGGACTACATCATGTATTGAACCACATGAATAGAAAGGCAAACAAAAGAACAAAATCATCAAATCTCACCGGAGACAATCGGCCTAATGATATGAATGGCAAGCAAAGGGGATTGGCTTGATGAGCCGGACTCAAGCGTGCGTGTCACATAATTGACTGTGACCGAGGCCCGCGTCACCGGATTTGCTGATGAAGGACTTAATTAAAGCTGAAGAGGACATTGATTGACCAACAAGGCCAGTTGATTCATTCAAGTTCCACTCAATAAAGACTTGCGACTTTGTTGCGAGGGCGTGAACTCTCATCAGTAGTGTGGCGAATCCGATCGACTTGGCTGTCAAATAGAATACGCCAAAAGATATAAAGAAAACATTTATATTTCAGTGGACTGCGGTTCCACTTAAAGTGTAATTCTACCTGAACGTTCAGTGAGGACGTATCTGACTTAGTTCACCTCGAAAAAACACCATTATCACGTCACAATTACAGAAATCATCAAAATGCAAAAAATGGAATATAACAGCATGCAAGTGCACGTATCCTCTAGGATTACGTATACAGTACATTATACTTACCAGATATCTGATTATGAATCTATTCAGTGCTCTGGTCCTGTGAGGACGAGTTTGAAATCAAATTGTTGAAAGAAACAGTCCTATTGTTTATAGCACTACTGATTCTTAAGGTTAGATTAGGTTGACGTGGCAACGCATAGAGAGTTGAGAATGTTGTTGAATGTTGTTACACAATTTCATGGAAGAAATATTGGAATTTCAATGTTGACCGCCGGCGCCGACCACTTTGAATTAGTCACGAAGCAATCAGAAGAAGTGTATGTTTTTACTCGCGGTAGCTAATAAGCTAACATTAGCGCATTATTAACTGTTGGGAAAATGGACAGACCAGGCTTTGCTTTTCAAACAATTGACACAAAAATGTTAATTTAGATAAGATTAAGTTATAGTGCAAACTCAGTGAATGCCATTCTCACCGGAGCTAAATTTACAAACTATAAAAACTAGTATGCTAGCTTGATGTTAGCAGCCTTACTAGCATGAAAAAGAGCCGCAAGCAACGCTGTAGTTTTCTTTGATAATAGAATCGAAGGCCTTTTCGTGTCATTGTGCGGTACAGATACAACAGAGTTGGGTATTTTCATTCACTTCACGTGTTTTGTATTATTCTTGTGTCCTTGCACTAACAATAGCCAATTATTTTAAATTAACCCACCATACTTACAGTGTTCCTGGCAGTCACAACAGCCAATCAGGAAGGAGCTGTTTAAGAAAAACTTCACAATGTGTCTCTTCTCCTTGGTAGAGTCCTTGAAAGTGTTGCAGGAGGGCTTTTTTTTTTTGTATTATTGGTTAAAGATTATTGTGTGGGTATGCATTATGCTTAGCTTATTACTGGGGGCATGTTGAATGTCATTGCAATTATAATAAACTACCATTGAATCTTTACATTCACAGGTCATGTACATGGAGAAGGTTTTATTGTTTGTGAAAAGTTTCACGTACAGACATAATGTTTAAAAACAATCATTATATTTTGTACAAATGACCTTTCTGACCCCTCTAGCGACTACCTTTCTAAAACGAAAATGAAATTGCAGCAAATCTAGCGGCTTTGCGTGGTTGTTATTGGAGACTGTGACCACCTCCAGTGCAGGAAATGTTCACCCCCTCCGCATCCAAGCAGTAAATAAATGGCACGTACCCAAAGCCACCACTGCCTAATTTAACCATATCTACCCGTGCTGCTCGCCGAGTTGAGGTGTTGAAGTTTTAAGTTCTTGTCACATTATTGTTACTCATTAGATTGTTACCACTGATATGAATAGGTAGATATGACATCCCTCTTTTGAGCTGGTCTTGACAAAAAAAAAAAACCACATATATTAGCAAGTTAGCAAGCAACTTCTTCTTCAATGACCATGCCTTGCCTTTGACGGGAAAGTCGCCCCTGCCAACATGTCAGCCTCGCTGGCACAGCAGTGTGCCAGGCTGCGACAGCACGCCGGCGTATCTTGTGGTCCTATCTGATCATCTGTATGCATTACGCTACCCCCTTTTTACAAAATTCCATTTTTGAACAATTCACGGATGCTCATGTTATGAAAAGGAAAGTTTCAATCAATTGAAGGGGTAAAACATTGACCCACTGAACCATTATCGCCTGGTATCTTGTTCCTTTCTTCTCTTCAGTGATATCCTGTAAATGGCGATTTACTATTTGGCAGTGACAATTTTAGAACAGTCTCTCTGAATGCCTGCGAGCACTGTTTGCCTCTATTAA
Organism: Filicampus tigris; assembly: GCF_054856515.1. Taxonomy (NCBI): domain Eukaryota; kingdom Metazoa; phylum Chordata; class Actinopteri; order Syngnathiformes; family Syngnathidae; genus Filicampus; species Filicampus tigris. The sequence continues at coordinate 15,402,323 of NC_141228.1, forward strand.
TGTAATAATCTAACAACGATTAGTCTGTTTGTCTAGGGCCTCATGTGTTGGAATGTCCCCGGCCTGGGAAATCGTCTTTCTGCTTCCCGGGGCGCATTCTTTTTGTGTTTGTTGTTGTCAGTCCCATGAGTTCAGCCCGTCTTCGGGCATTTCCCTAATTGATCCCTGACATCCTGTCTTATCTTGCCGCTTGATCCGTATCCGCTATAGTACCCGTAATGGTTCTCTCAAGAGGGAATGTATACAAATCCAAGAAACGCCATGCATCTATAAAAAGAGACAACGTAAAGCCGGCTCAAATGTAAAACGGCATGCGGGATGAAAACATCCTAATGAACGCAACGATTGTTTCTTCCCTATAAAGCTAATGTTGTGAGACATGCTAGGGTAAAAAAGCCACTCTCAATCGAGAAGACGGTTTATAAGAGCTATTAAAATCACTCTCCACTTTATGTAATGAAAGTCATTAACCAGCGCAACCTTGGCTGGAGAGCTTGCAACTACGGTATTCCCACCCACACAGTGTGAATGACCTAACTTCTGTGTTCTTAATACAGGATGCAGTTTGAACAGAGGTGGCTAAAGTACTCACAACGTATTTCGGTAGAAGTAAGGCGAGTTTATTTGGAGAGCACAATTCGTACACAAGGACATTCAAAGTGCTTTACAGCCGCATGCAATTGAACAAAAGTAATCACGATGCTGATATTGTTGATTTGACGTGGCTGTTAAAATTCAGGCCTGAGTCCAACATTATTAGCTTTCTAATTTGATTACCGCGTTTTATGGAGTGTCTTAATGTAACTGATGACACGTTCTCTTTGTTCGTGGGGGGCCACAAAGAATGATTTCAGTTTTGTTTGAGTTTAGCTGGAGAAAATTTTGCATCTACACACAGATCTGTTCAATACCGTGATGGAGTAAATCAACCAGTCCATGTTCACCTGCCATTAGTAACCACACTGTAGATCTGAGTCCCATCTGCATAAGTGTGGAAGCATGTAGAGATTGAACAATTGGGGTCCTAGGATTGACCCCTGGAGAACCCAACCAGGTTGTAGTCATTTAGACTGAGAGACAGTTATCAATTTCAACGAAATGTTGTCATCGAGATAGTACTTGAACCAGTTTAGAGCAGTATGTGAGATTGCCAAACAGTGCTCTAACCTCTGTGTAAAAAGAAAAAAAGACTACTTAAGTTCAAAAGTACTGAGTGAAATGTAAGATGGACAATTTTTACTCATGTTGGCGCGGCAATGCGTTCACCGTGAATATTTCTTGTAGCCGGGAGCAGCAAAAAATTCTCTTAACTAAAGCCATGGATGGGGATAATTTTGCTCCTCCGAATCTTTTGCCATTGTCATCAATGCTCCCTGGTTCACGTTCCTCCATAATACTTTAATCAATCAATAAAGCTGCAATTGACCTTTTTTTTTTTGCATCATGTCATCTTTCGGGGAGGTTGAAAAAAGTAGCAAGCCTTTCTATGATCAAGTGAAGAGTTGAAAGTCCAGATTCTTGAAGTTGTTACTTCCCATCACTGGGTTGAGATGGTTGTGCTTGTTGACTGATTAGCTTCTCTGTGCATTTTTCTCACCAGGATTACTTAAAGAGACGTTCATCAAGGAGCCAGATGGCCTGGTATCCGTCAACCTGCTAGTGGTGTCGGCCGTTTCGGCCTTCGCCACCGGCGCGGTCTTCTCCGGCCTTGCCGTCTGTTGGATCATGAGTCACCGTCACCGCCACGGCCGAGGAGCCGGCGCCAAAGGGGCCCGCCGCAAGAGTGAGAAAGAGCAGAGCATGCTCGGGCCCGGCCGCAGCGGCTCGGTGATGAGCGTGACCAGGACCAGCGGCGGCGAGCGGCACAACTCTCAGGTGGACAATCCATTTGTCGCAGCCAACGGATGGCCCAAAGGTGACATGGACCCCGGCTTACTGCCCACGCCTGAGCAGACCCCGCTGCAGCAGAAACGAGTCATGCGCCTGCCCGACGCCGACTGGGACCAGAGCCAGACCTTCCTCACGGCCGTCGGGCCCCCTTGCCCCAACAACTCGGTCATCTACCTGAGCTCCAAATTGCTGCAGGGAGGCGGAGTTGGCGGAGGAATGGTCCGGATCGACGAGCCGGGCGAGGTTCTGCTGCCCCCGCATGCCGAGCGCCAGCGCTACCTGATCTTTTCCGCCCAGCGGGGCGGGAACGGCGCCGGCCGTCCGGCAGGCGCCCTGAGGAGCTCGGCGGGGGACTACATCTACCCGACCACACCGCAGGACTCTCCAGACCGGCGACGGGTCGTCTCAGCACCCACTCCCCACATGGACTACGGGGAACCTCGCTGGAGCCACGAGGCGCTCAACTACAACGGCAACAACGGCGTGTCGTACCACCCCCAGCGCCAGGGCCTCGTCAGGCCGGAAATGCACGGGCATCGAGGGGGGCTCGGACAACTGGCCGACTACAGCCACCTTCTTGTAAAGAGCGAGAGAACCCCTAGTGTCCAGTGAGGTAACTGAAAGCTCTCTGACCGACCCATTCCCTCCTGCAACTGGAAGCAACCAATCCGCCGCCCCCCCCTCCCACACCCCACCCCAGCAACCCCTTACTTTCCCTGCCTGTCCTCTCTCACCGTCATTCAGCGTTCTGACGTCATTCACTGAAGAGAGAGATGAGAGGCAAAAAGGGGCACTCGTACTGAAAGGTGTGCCCGTTCCTCTGCTGTTTGGCGCAGCCCTCTCGCTCTGACAGCGGTACAGCCAGCGCAGTGTCGGACGCAGTTGCGCTGATGTGTAGGGGTGCTCAAGGAAGTGGAATCTCGGGGGGGGGGGGCAAAATGACAGCGTGGAGACAATGATGGACAATTTTGACTTGCAGAGGCACAGTTGGGGATGCCTCCCTTCGCCACCTTGGATTTGTTTCAAGTGTATATTTGAGTTTGTGCTTTTTGTGCTTTTCCTGCCCCTCGCCTCGCCCACTCTTTGACTATTGTAGCTGCGCAGGAAGGAGCTGTGCGTGTGTTTGCGTGTGCGATTAAGCGTCAACTTTATCACTCCCCTAACACGTTTGAAACCTGAAGTCAGTGAATCAGCAATCGCGTTTTGATATTGAGAAGACGGACTCCTCACTGAAAGCAGCAGGTTGGGGGGGGGTCGGTTGCAGCAAACTAGCAGTGGGCCTCCGACGTTTGCAAATATTTATGGTCGTATAGTCTATGGACACCCACGGAGGAGCATATTGTACGTCTATGTCGGGGAGAAGGAGCTAGTATTTAGAGACTGAAGGCAAACGGCTGCGCGGATAGCGAGTGGACATCATCGATTAGTTGACGTTGACTCGGCTGTCATCAGCTACTACAAAAAAATCTGAGCTTGCTCAACCCTTAGTGTGTTTACATGTGAATGGCCTTTACAAGTGTCTCATCTTAACTGTGACGTATCACTGTCAGGAAAAGGACGTAGGGCTGGGCATACGGTTACATTCCCTTGATCAGCTATGGAGAAAATGAAGAATACCGTCCCGACTCGCTTGCTGCATGTTCTGAACTCCTGCTTCCATGACCTAGGAGGAGTTATAGTGCCAAAGCGTGGATGAAGCTCAACTTGCAGTGTTATTTCGACAGCGAATTAGCGCCGACTGAATCAACAATGCATTATTTGTTGATTCATCAACAGTCATTTCCACCTCACTGAATTCTTAACAATCAATGAACGGAATCATTTGGATTACGCCCATCCCCAAGCAGAAGTAAACATTGCGCCCCCCTTGTTATTAGCCATCTGAGTGAACTTGTGAACCTTGAACCTGTATGCCCGTTTAAAAGCTTAAAATGCGTGAAGCAGAGCAATAATGAACAAGAATGAAACTAAAATATGATTTTCCGATCTCTGTTTTCTGAAAAAAGAGCTTTTTTGGAAAAGGAACAAAGCCTCCTTTCCCCTTTCTCACTGACCCCCTCCCCCCTCCCCCACAACGGGTCTCGTCTGACCTGACCTTAAGCCTCGCGAACGTGAGCCGCGGCCGTCCGGTGCCGTCTGATTCGGGCCGCTCGGGAGCTCCATTCAGGCCACTTGTTGCCAACACTGAGGCTCTTTGTGCGCTAACAAATAGCCGTTAAGAGTCAGGGAGCTGGTCTCACAGAATAGCAATGAGGAAGGGCAAGCTGATCCATCCGTCTTGGGAGATAAGACAGGACCCATCCCAGCCAGTGGTGGCCTAAACAATATCACAAGCACTGATCTGCATTTGCAACCGAATATCTGTTCCATAAAATTGCTTAAATGAATTCCCATGCATCTATTCTCTTTATTTGGGAGCGCTTCTCTTCTTTGCACTGCTTTATGGTAGCGGTAAGTGTCTGTGGATGTTACATTTGTCCACTCAGATTTCAGCATCTCCGTTGCCATGTCAATCTAATCTGTCCAGGGACTTCAGAATTAGCCATGCCGGACGGCCCATGAAACTTAAACTACAGTGGTGCCTCGAGATACGAGTAATTCGCTCTGTGACCGCGATTGTCTCTCAAAACATTTGTCTCAAATCATCTTTTCCCTTTGGAATGACTTCAAATGCAATGAATCCTTTTCAGTCCCCCCACAACGCCAACATTTGTTTTTGTGTTTGTTGTTGGTTTAATAAGAAAAAAAAAATGCACTCAGCAGTATTGCACTGTATAAAAACAAACACACAGTAGCAACATTTCTTCTCCAAATGTCACGACTCGCGACGCCGATTCAACAAACGTAAACGCCCCCAAGACGCTTAGAGACGGGTTACGACACTACGACGGTGGCCACTACGCTAATCAGACGGCGCTTATAGACGCAACGACGCTTAACGACCTCCGACGTCGGTTTGGTGTATCAGGGCCTATACACAGATCGGATCGGCTGGATCGGATCGGCACATATTTTCCAAATTCAGTGATCGATGAAGTCATAATTTGCCCATTAATCAATGACGTCATTGATCAGATCCGCAAAATAAGGCAACCACAATCGTACGACTGTAGAGTAAACAAATTGTGTGGATAGATTGGATAAATGAGTCCATCTTCAGATCGGATCGGTGAATGGTTGTTTGTTTGTTTTTTTTAAACTTGCTGATTGGTGATCGGCTCCAAAATCCTGACTGTGTAAAGCCTAATCGCTACCAACTGACATTATCCCTCCACTGCCATTGACCAATGTGACTTGATGGTGGCCAGATGCTGTGAAGTTTGCTGCCGCCATCTAGTGGTGGGGGTCTGAAGCACGCCTGCACTGTATTGTTGGTTTCGTTAGCCAATCAGGGCTCAGCTTCATCCTAAAATGGCCATGCCGCTTCTCCTCGATGACATCAGCATTTTTCTGTCCTCTGATTAATTGGCCTGAGCAAAACCTGTTACAGCAAAGTAGAAAAAAAAAAAAAAAAACGCCTGTAGCGGTCTGCGCGCATTAATACGTTTAATAATCAGCTTCTCTGTTAATGTATTTTTCTAAAATTGCACCTTGACATCGGCGGTATTAAGAGTCAGGTACCCAATGTGTGATTCGGTGGTTTGCTGCCGCGCTGGTAACCGTCATCCCTTGTGGCTTCATAACTCAGCATGCGCTCGTAACAAAAGAGGCATACAGAAGACAGATGGCCACTTTGTTTGGGTCTGGAGGCTCTCACCGCACTCCAATGTTTTTTCTTTTTTTTGTCTCGCTCTCATGCCGTGTAGACGGATCTGTTCATCTAGGTCGCGATGGCGCATGATGTCCATTTCTTTGTTTGCGTGGCCATTATTCTGGTGCTCATGTCGAGCGAGGCTCTGATCCACGTCATTTCTTTATCTCACCCCCTTTTGTATTCCAACCCCATGTCCGTCACGAGTCGTTGATGTTGTGCAACATCCCATCGGACACAAAGTCACGCTTTGCCATCGATCTGTAGTTATACACTAATCATGGAAGCAGTTTGAAAATAATAATTCAAAATAATTATTGCAAATTAATGCAAGGTTATTTTAAGAGGAAACAAAAACTTCCACTTCCGGGTCGTTGAAATATATACGCCGGTAAGTGATTATTACGGTCTAAAGATGTCCCACACAAGGGCATACTTGCATACAAAGGGATAAGGTACTAAATGTTAACAGTTAGTTAACAAAACAAAATTGCTATCCCAGATTATACACACAAGACAGGCTGGACGTATTTCTGTCCGTCGCGTCCTGACTCCTGTGGCATTATCCATGGTATTACATGTGTTGAACCACTAGAGGGCAGAATATGCATGTGCAATGTGACTACTGGGAAGCACATGAAAAGCCTTGTGCAGGCAATTAATGAAGGCGGCTCCGTAGAAGAGAACATGCGGTGGTCTGGCTTTTTAAGAGAACCCAACACTACGCGTTCAGTCGGTACTTGACCCGGTTAGGGACGAATAGAGGGACGGACAAAACCCCACTTGTGTCCTTGCTTAGTCCGTCCTTTTCAAAAGACTTCTCATCCTCTGTCCGTCCGTCCACAAAATGGGCGTCCATGCGGGACAGGTGGACGGAGCGTTTCGTCCCTGGAACAGAATGTCCAGGTCAGTAAAGATTTTCCGCCCAAGAGAAAGAAGAAAATTTTTTTCCAGGGAAAATGAAGTAGACCCTTGATTTGCTTTACACACACAAAAAAAAAAAAGTATTAAAATGAACAAACCATGAATATCAAATTTAAAATTGAACTTTTTCTTTTGACATCAAAGTTCTTCTCTCTATTAGTGTCTCAAGAGTGTCGGAGCAAATAGCCGGCGGTGCTGTCTGAGAAGGATGAAAGCAAGGACAGAGAAAGACGAGGATGAGGAAGAGGTCAGGCGGGGCGAGCATGTTTAAGTCGCAGCATTAGCGCTCCAAGCAGGTCATTAGCGTCGGAGCGCTCGGTGTCCCCGCGTCAGCGCGGCCCCGAGTCGTGCTCGGCCATCCGTGTCCGTTAAACATGCCCGATTAGCTCCGGTACACGGTGGCGCTCTGACGAGCCCGAGAAAATCACTGCAGACACTTCCGCCCCCTCGAGAGCGACCTCCGCGATCACTCGAGAGGAACCAGTCGCACATCAGTGACATAAAACACACACGCAGGGAAAAGGGCTACTTGCATCTTCTTCTTTAGTTTAAGACAGTTGAAACCACTGTCCACTATTTGACAAAATGCTGCCTCTTGTCAAGTGAGTGGATTTTTGCTTGCAAGTCAAAGCTAAAAACCCAAGTTGAGTACGACTCATGACGCAAAACTCAACCAAGTCAGGTTATTCGTATCTCAAGGCGCCATTGTACTTCAAATTCAGAATGAATGAAGAGATTCAGGTGAAGCGTCATCCTTCACGCCGCCGCCGCTTTCTTTTTCGTCCTCATCCGCTTGCCACCACCTGCCTGTTCGCTTGTATTGTGTTGTCGCCCCACAAATACTTTTGTTAACATGAAAACCTGTTTTTGTGTCCCCCAAATTGACAGAACATGGTCAAAGGCTGTTGTGTGCCAAATTGCTTTGCTTGTATCGCATTGTGCACACGCACCAAAAACACATTATGGCCTTGGCCCGGCCTTGGCCCGGCCTGTTGCTATTGATCAGCTTGTGTGTTGTTGTTGTTCATGTGAAGAACTTTTCAAAAAAGATTAAAATCAGGAAGTTGGTCCATGAAAACCGCTTACAGATGTTTTTTTTTTTTTTTTTGTAGTCGACGCTAATGTAGTGTAAATTGAGTCGAAGTCAATTAATCAATATTTTTTCAGCATGGTAAAGCAGTCCTCAAACTTGTTTCATGAAAAAAATAAAATTCCCTTCTTTTGAAGACTTGAACAACAATAGGGATTAAAACCTGTCAGAAATATCCAAAATCTATGAGTAATGAACGGCCTCCCTAAAAAGATTTTTAATTGCAAATAGATGCCACGAGGCTACGTCCTGACTAAATGAAGATCCTCCCCTCACTGCAGCATAGCTCCTTGGTGCCAAAGCAATATTTAAATACTAGACAGGGCTTTGGCCCGAGCACAAAAACAGCAAATAGGCAAATAACTGGACCGCCCTCCCGCTCCCCCCAAACAATTGTAAATTTGTGAATCGCAAATACACAAGGGAAAGCCTTCAGATACAAGATAACTTGTTCAATGACTACGCCCGTAAATCAAGACACTCACATCTCAAATCATATTTCCCCAAGACAACCAAAAATATAAAAAAGGAAAATAGCACTGTATAAAATTGTACTTAAAAAAAAAAACATACAGCAATGATGTAGAATGTAAAGAGTTTACAAACAGTTTTTGTGATTTTTTTTTTTTTTCTTAGATTCATGCCATTGTGCTGCTCCTTCTGGTGTTCGCGCCTTGGCCACCTTGATCAGTATAATCCAAACATGCTGCTATACTGTAGTACACGGAGACAGTGTCAGCCCCTCAGTAAGCTGCAATAACATTAGCTGATCTTCGCATTATCTGTCTACATGCGTTGCACCACCGTTTGTGTTAAAATAGCTGTTACTTAAAGATTATCACACTCAGCACTGATGTTATTGGTTAGCCCTTCTATAGCATTTCCCATTGTGTGTTAGCATTAAGATAACAGACTTTAAGGTGAAGTTATGTGGTTGTCTTAAATACATGTAATTAGTTTGGTTTTGTGTTTAGTTTGACAGTTAAATTCAGTGAGTGGCAATAAACATGTTGTAGACCAATTTTTTGAAGACGTCTTCAAAAGCTGTTAAACTGCTGCTCGTTGAGAAGTGAGTTGACTTCACTGCCACCATTAAGCGCTTGTATCTCAAATATTTGCTGGAAAGCCAAGAAAAAAATGACAACGCTTGAAAGACAGTCGGGTCACACATATTTCAAGGCACCACTTTATGTCCCCAGAAACAATAGAAGGTGATGTGTGTGTGTGTATATACGGTATATATGTATGTGCATATATATATATATATATACACATATACATACTGTACATATATATGTATATATATATGCACACACACATGTATGTGTATTCAGTATATGTATACATATGTCTATATGTATACGTACATATGTGTATGTATGTCTATACATACAGTATATACAGAATTGTGTGTGTGTGTGCGTGTGAAAGAGAATGTGGGTTTATGAGATTGTGTACACGTGAGCAATAGGAATTGACAAACAATCTGCTTTTTTTCCATGTAAAATTGATGTTTTTAATCTGCACTGATCCACATTTTTTTGTCATGTTTGTTTTTCTATGCTTTGTGAAATTACGTGGAATTGAATTATAATTCTTCTGTTGATATATGCTTTGGTGGGACAATGAAGGTGAAGACTATCACGTTAGGGTTCGACAATGAAGTTCAATGGGGGTCACACGGACCTCATAAAACGGGGGAGCCTCCTCTGACATCCCCCCAGCTGTCAATCACATGAGAAGCGACCATGTGTACATATTCTTGATTCTTTTTGTGTAACTTAAGTGCAGTAGCTGCATGTCCACACAGCCTCTGTTTGTGCGTGTGCGTGCGCGTGTGCACAGAGGTAGCCACGCGTGTGAATTTGTACTGTACGTTCAAGTGCGCGCTTGTTTCCGCAAAAGTCACACGTGCATGCGCCACCTCACGACTGCACAACACCCATTTGCACTACGTTCCCTTACAAAACATTACACTACACTACATTGCAATAGAAAATAAAATGCATTACATTGCACTACTCTACCCCGCATTACATTACAATACATAACACTGCACTACAATACATAAGAAAAAATAATCTACTCCATTGCAACACCTTACATTACAGTACAATGACTAATGCCATGACATTACACAATATGAAATGGCATCATAGTACATTAAATTACATTCAAAACACTACGTTGCAACACATTACACTACACTACACAGTATTACAAAACATCATAGTATAATATTTTGTACTCCACTGCACGCCATTACATTACCAAACGCTGTACTAAACATTACATTATATTACAAAATATGGCACTAAATTTCTTTACAATTAGGGCCGGGTTTTTGTTTTTAGGCCGATGCCAATTCCGATATTTGGCCAAATACATTCCGGTAACCAATCAATCGGCCAATTAATTTAAAAAGATACATAATGACTAAAATAACTTGCTATTTTTACTTTGTTTACAATTTTGAATATTATCTTTGCCTTATGTTGTCATGTGTTAAAGTGGGGCAACTGGCTGATTATTTAAAGCCCCCCCCCAGCCCAACCCCCCATCCCCCGGACTGTAGTACACGGACACAGTTTGAAAAGGGCTAATATTGGCAGAATCGACCGGCTGATTGATTGATTGATTGATTGATTGGGCTCTATTACATATTACTCTATATATCTGTATACTACATTAAATAACAGAACATTAAATTGCATAATAGTACATTACACAACACATCACCACATCTCTATATTGCAACACATGACATTATATTACATTACACTACACGGTTTTAGTACATCACATTACACAACATTAAGTTGCATAATACATATTACATAGCACTGTAACATTACACTAGATTACACTATATTGAAATACATTACACAACACCACTACATTACATATTACAAAATATTACACAACACCGCTCTGCATTACATTATAAAACAATAAACAGCTCTACAGTACACTAGACGTTACATGACGAAATATTCAATAAAACTGCTCTACATTACATTATGCTACACATTATACTGAATTTCATTTCGCCACACATCAGCACACTGCATCAAAAAACAACAGGACATTACATGACACACATTTGTGCACCATTCTCCACATTGTCCCAAGCTCTGCCTGTCACTCCGCATGGAGACTTGACTCTTGTCAGTTTTCTTATTCTCAATAAACCACTCGGACATTGAGCTTTTTTCCTTGTCATGATCAATCTCGATCAGTCTACGCAATAAACAAGGTATACTTTATCACATATTGTTAATGTTTAATAATGTAAACGGGCATTGTTAGAGGGATAGGGTTGGGGAAAAAAACAGTTTGCCACGTTTTACCTTAAGTTATTAGGCAGTTGGAAGAATATCGACAAGAAGGAACTCGTCATCGCTTTGAAAAAAACAACAAATAAAAAAACCCTACACTGTTGTGTTGTAATACTAATTTTAAACACGAGATGCCAGCATAGGCACGCGTGTGCGTTTTCCCCCCTTATGCTTATTTTCCCATTTGGATTTGCCAGGTAAGTTTATTTACTAAATTCACATACCACTTGTACTTATCGAATAATACTTACCTGGTAAACTTAGTCAAATCAACTCAAGCCCTGTTCTGGATCCAAGCAGATTGGAGCTCTAATCTTGTGGTGCTGCAGATGAAAATGAAATTAAAGACGAAATTGATTTGAGATTGACTTGAAGTCATGCTGGAGGATTGCGTAAGAGATGTCAAGATGTCGTGTGGGAAAACGTCCAGATGGCGCTTAAATATGGAGATCAGAGATGTGAGGCGCAGAAGCTGCTGCTCCACACGTCACCACTAGATGGCAGAAGAAGCCAACTAAGCACATGCTTCTGGCCCAGCGACATTAGTTCAAAAATTGGAGCGACATGCTGTTTGGGACCTGACCTTCTGTATAAAACATCCTAGAAAATGGTGTTGTTTTGTACAAAACAAAGAAAAGTTGTTTCAAATTTACCCATTAAAATTATTTATTTCGCCAAGCAGTTTTAAGGGTGTGCAAGATTTTTGTGGGAAAACAAACAAAAAATGTATATTTCTATTAGTTTGAGTATTCATTTTTAGTAGTTGAGTAGTTGTAGTGTGCAATATTTTAAAACATAGTCACTGCTTATGTTGTAATAAAGTAAAAAAACTACAATTGTCAAATCACTGTTTGACCTTCCTTCTTCTGGACAGACGTACAGCATTGAACCCCGAAAGCTCATGTATGATAAGTATCAAAAATGAAAATGAAGGACATGTAATATGCTAAGAAGACTCTACACTGCCGGAAGTTTGAGTGAAGAATCCGAATTGAAACTCCGTCTAATTTTGAAATTCAACACATTATAGACATTTTTGTGTTATTTTCCAGCTGGAAAGATCAGTCTAGTTCATATATTATCAACACATCAAGCCATCCAGCATCCATAACCCGGTTGCAGACCTCCGCACCTGAACCAACAATCGGTGAGTGAATGCATGTGAATGTGAACCTGCTTTTGAATTTATGAAAGTAAACCATTGGAATCTTGGAAAAATGGCATAAACAGAGCCTGCGACGATAGATGCAGTATTTTGGGTGGATGATGTGGCATTCGCTGCTCGTAGCGGTGTATCTTAAGCCTCAAATTTTGTCCCACAACAAAAAATGAACTAAGATTTTTTTTTTTTTTAAATCAATCAAGTTGATGCACTTTTACCACTTAGTGCCGTTGTGTTGAAATGGACAGCTAATGCTTCCGTGCAGAAGGAACTGGTCAGCCACAAAAGTAAATTCAGATTAATATCCACACAGTTTAGCTCACCGTTTTATTTACTCTTTTTCTTTTTTTTATTGCATCACTCATTGATCCAAAACATTTGCAATAGAGTTTAAGACAATTATATAATCACAGGCTTTTGCTTTTGTGAAGTATTAAAGTATTAGAAATTGCAGTGTTTTATGTTAACTTTTTTTTTTTTTTTTGCGCAATAAATTAGTGATTGAACAGGATTTTAGAGTGGTGTTGATGTCAGTGGTATATAATTGCTATATACTATGGTATATTGCAATATATGGTATTCTACCGAATGGAATAATGTAGAATTTGGTAACTCAAGCAATTTTGAGTTTTGATTTCCTGATTTTGTAGACGTGAGGAGTCAAGTAGTCATGTACTAGTGCACCCTACTACAGTTGACTCTAAAGGTCCAAGCTAGATTCGAGCACATTTCTCCGCCTGTCTTCTGATCTACGGTAAACCTGAGGAAGAAAACCTCAGCACACGCGTGCGTTTCAAGCGCAATGTCTGATTACAGCAAGCAGCTTGTCGTACCCGTGGAGGTGTAATTGGAATAATCAGCAGGGTGTTAAAGTAGATGTTTTGGCCTAATTACCTAATGATAAGGATGTACAGCTGCACACTGACAAACAGTGACATAACAGGCATGCTATAGGAACCGATGTGTTGGGACAACTGGCTACATCTGATACCTCAGGGGACTAAAAATGGTAAAAACTACTCAAATGACCAGACAACAATACACCTGAACAAGATGCGATGGCTCAAGAGAGCTGATTGGTTCACCCAATCACATCAGGGATTATGACAACAAGGAAGAAAAAAACAAACAGTCACGACATGAAAAAGTTAAATCGTAATTTAAAGTTGAAGACAAAAAGATGAACAAAATACCTATCATAACAGAATTGTAGTGCTGCTGTAGTCAGGTGTAGTCAGTAAATGGGGGGGGCCGCTCGATCATTGCCAACAGCCTCTTCTCTCTTTTTGTGTCATTCTCCTTCTTCCTCAACAATTTTATGATTTTGTGGCTCACAAAAAAAACAACAGACAGTACAGTGTATTTTGTATACCGTACTTTCCGGGCTACAAGCCGCACCGTTATATAAGCCGCACCCACTCTATTTTTAGAAAATTTGGGAAAAAACGTATATAAGACGCACCTATCCATGCTGAAAACCTTTATATTTACTGCATTTACAGCACAATTATGAACTGCAAATGTATGTAACTGAGCAGATTCTTTCCTAACAGTGCCTTTTAACACTGCAGCAACGTTGCTGATTAAAACGGAACAGAACCAAGAGAAAATAAACAGTACTATCGTCATTTCACTGCCGGCTGCCACACCAGTTTTTCAGATAATGTCCACCAAACTCCACCATCTATTGTTCTACTACATTCTACATATGCACATGTCTTGTTTTATGTTAATCAAGTCAGCCAATCTAACACACGACATGCTGCCAACTGTACTAAATCAACAATTGCATTTCACATCGAAACAACAGAACATACGTAGCATCAGCCAATCGCATTCATGTGCACTTCAGGGACCTCTCGGAAAACATAAAATCAAAGAATTACAGCACCTAATGCAATAACCTAATGCATAGCGCCCTCGCCTGTTGAACTCCTCCACCTGCAGTCACAACCACCAGATAATGGCAAATGTATTGTATTGAATTGTACTCATTCCGTGTCATTCCGGTTAGAGCGCCCCGAGCGGTGAAAGAAAAATCCACAGAATAGCCGCACCAGACTATAAACTCAAAACCTAGGAAAAAAGTCGCGGATTATAGTCCGGAAAATATGATATATACGTACAGCCTCAAACCCTTACACAGGGTCGCATTTGTTGTTACAACGCATCTGTAGAGGGGCTGGGTGATTATCGTGAAAAACAAAATCACAATTATTTTGATTCATATTGAAATTACCATCAATAAATTGATTATTCATTTTTCATTGATTTTTTTTAATTATTTTTTTTTACATAATTCTTTTTATTGCTTATTTAATTTGACAGTAAACTTGAACTGGGCTGTCATTTAACAACTTAAAGTTGAATACGAGAAGATAATAATTTTCTCACTGAAGTTGTGGTACCCTCCCTCACTTCTGAAACTGTACCTGCTCTTCCTGGCCTTGACGAACCCTTTTTACGATCACGCCCACGCCTCATCTCCAGGCGTTTGGTTTTTGAGACTCGACAGCTATCAGATGTCGTATGAAATAACCGTCTTATCTAACATCCCTACCAAAGCACCTGACACTGTGTCCTCATCTGAGCCGCGTCTTCTCATTCGCTCGCCTCCATCCCGCGGAACATTATGTTTGCTGAAACCGTCTGCCAGCTATTTACACGTCGCTGATATGGAAGGGCTCCATGAGTACATCTTTAATGTGTTACCTCCTGCAGCCTCTGGAAAGTGTTGCCGCATTTATCTGCAGATTTATACGTGTGTAAATTAGAGCACGCACTGTACAGGCCATCTGTCGTTTTACCAGAAAGGTCTTGGAAAACGGAATAATTTTTCCTGATTAGTGTAATTATGCTTGGTGCTGAAACAATGTTCTTATAGAATCTGTCGCTGTGCTAAAACTGTACAGGCAATGTTTTATAGGGAGCATAGTATGGGAAATATATTTTGTATACACACTTGCAAGGTATCATCACAATAAGACTTTTTGGGGGCTGGCCCTGTCAGAAGCGGTACTAGCCCCGATATCATCGAATACATTAAGTTGACGTGATTTTTTTTTTCATATTTAGCGTCTCTATACTGAGCAATTGCATTCATAGCTATGACTTGTTAAACTTCGTTTGTCATCTAAATAATTTTACTGATCGGCGTGAATCCAAAGAACGGATTTTTGGTAAATAGATGTCATGTTTTGACTACAAAATAAGCCTTTGTTTGTTTGTTTTTTAAAATGATATGCATAACACACAAACTTGTTTTAATAAGTCAACTCAAGTTTATTTGTAGAGCGCTAAGAACAACCACGGCTGCATACAAAGTGCGATACGTATAGTAAAAATCAGGCAAGTAAAAATGAAGACAAGTAAAACAATAAATTGATGACATAAAAACAGTGAACACAATAAAACACTAAAACGATGACGAATCTCATGCTGAGTCGAAAGCCAAAGAATAAGAGTAAATATTATATAACATTTTCTGGATGTTGCTATTACGCCATAGGTTCAGCAAAGCTCCTGAATCCCAAATCATGTAAGAGTGGAGTTTTTTTGTTTTTTTTTAATTAACTATGCATATAACTAATATTTTTTTAGTATAACATTTTACGACTGTCCCCCTGTTAGTTCATACTGACAATTGTAACAAATATGCTAGGCGCTGGACTTTGCAGGTTGCTTTGTTCTTAGCGCCGGACATATTCAAAAGGTTGCGAAAGGTCGCTTCACTTGTCGATGTCAGAGTTTATTGGGGCAGTGGAGCAGAACACAATTTCATCAGCAAAGCCTTTTGTTCCGTCCTCAATGCCGATTCCATTTTTTTTGCCTCAATCTCGTTCCCCGCTAAATGTCCTCCTTCTTTGTGCTCCCTCTGCGCACAAAGGTGTGTTTGTCGGCATTGTGTGAGGACGTCATTACCTCGCCGCCATTGTCCTACCGAGCACTTAGGTGGGAAAAAGTAGTTGTTGCCACGGTAACACGGTTCAAAGGTTAATATATTTCAGATGCGCTAAGCCGGGATGTAAAAGTGCTGTAAATTGAGGCGACGTGACAAGACTTCGAGTCGAGTCTGCCGTTTCTGTGCTGTGCTGTTTCCTCTTTCTATTAAGCGCTATATGATGTTCCTGTATGATAACAAAAAGGCCCATCTGATACCACAAACGCTGCAGTATATGTTCTTGAACGTAGTTATGAATGCATGAGCACGGAAGTGCGAGGACATGAGGAGTTGCGGCTGCAAACAACCTAAGTGAGCTGTGTCAGAAAACATCCAGGACTGTTGGCACAAAGTCTATATTTTCAAATGCAACTTTGGCACTGGCAAGGAAGTGTCAGATGCTCAGGGAATTGTGAGCAGATGCCGCAGGATCACTTTATCGACGTGCTACTTGAGCCTCTGGCCCACAATGAAGGTGAAAACTCAGTGTGTAGGTTGGTTTTGAAACGTGATCTGTTGCGACATCAATCCTGGAACTTTTTTGGCGTGCTTCGTGCGTACAGTGTTTGTCTAATATATCGAGGTTTGTCGTTCGTGCCATGACCGAGCCCTGTCGCTACCAGTGAAATTCCGCAAGTAGTTGATACCCCAAAATGTTTGTAATTGCTTGTAGATGCCACAAGATGGCATCAAAGCAATTTTTTCAAATCGACAAATCTGAACTGGCTAAATGAAGCTCCCCTTTTAGCTCAACATAGTTGCTTGGCATTAAGATGCAGCCAGATGGCACCATAGCATTTTTTTTTTTTTTTATGAGACATGGCTTTGGCCTGAGCGCTAAAACAGCAAATGGGCCACTCCCCCAGAAAATCTGCAAATTTGTGAATGTGGATCTGCTAATATGCAATGTTTCACAGTATACTTACTTTCTGTAAGGCCCTCACATGTGGGAAAGGAGAGCCAGTAGTACAGTATTTTCTACACATGCATGGCAAGCTTTGGATTTAAACGAATCTTTACCAGTTGAATGGATGTTGTTCACTGTGAATGTCATTTAAAATTAATTTGCCATTTTCATTGTATTTTGCTTTATTCCAAAAGATTTCTTTTCATGATCTTAAAATGTGAGTATGTCCACATTTGTATTGTTCTAAAGGAATGGCCTCCTAATTAACTACAAGTATTGGATAGGCCTATTTTGACAAAGCCAATGAATCATTTTGAACATTAGATTCTTTCTCAATTAGTTGGTTATAATTACATTATTGGCAGCACCATGAAATATTGCTTAGCGCCTGCCTCACGGTCAACAGGTTTTGGGTTCAAATCACGGCTGAGGCCCCCCTGTGTGGAATTTATACCTCATGCTAATGTGAGTGTTTTTTTCTGGTACTCCAGCTTCCTCCCGCATTTTAATAAAATGCATGTTGGGTTCATTGAAGACTCTAGATTGTGATTCTGTGAATGTAAATGCGGATTAAGTCGCCACTAGCGGCCCATGTCTGAAACTGACCGCCTGGCACTTGGCTGTGTTCAGGAGATTCAAATCCACACACAAGCACATAAAAGTCCTAAACGACAAGGCTTGTTGTTGAAGTGCGTGTTGTGGTTTGTAAATGTGTGTCAGTGTGTCAGGCCCGGCTTTGCTGATTAGCTCTGGTGGTAGCATTGTGCTGTAACACCATACGAGGGGCGGATTAGACCAACGCGGAGCGGCTCGAGATCGTTGGCCGATACGACACAGTTGGCCCATTAAAGCTGAGGCGGGAAATTGAGATGGTGACCCATGTTCACTGTCAGTTTAGAGGCAAGCGCACAATTGACTGGAAGGAAACTGTGCCCTTAGCAGGGTGTGTTTTAATGCAAAGGAGCAAAGACAAGCAGTCGCTGTTGTTGGTAAAACACAAAATTCTAAACTTATCATTAAATTGGCGTGCCTTGAACACTGTATGCATGCGGAGGGGTCCCTACAATGGACAACTATTCACTATCTGTTAAAAATCAAACAAGTACTCAGTCATATATTCTTTATCCCCTATGAAGAAAAACTAACATTACTGCAGCTTACTGAGCAATTGTGTCTCCCTCGTTTATAGCCAGCCGTATGTTTACATTACACTGCCCCCAGGTGGCCAAGGCGTGCACACCAGAAGGAGCAGCACAATGTCCATTGAATTGAAGCAAAACATGTGACGACAACAGAATAAAACCAAATAAAAATATAAGATATATAAGTTGATACATAATACTAATATTAATAACAACAGCAACAAAAAAGTTAATTAATATCTGTTAAAACCTAAAATAAAAAAGGTAGGTCATGAGCCTGCTCTTAAAAACATGAACATTCTCTGAGGGTGTAAATGTGTTTTTATGCTCACCTTTTTATGTCCACTTTACACCATCTTTCTGTACTCGTTGACCTTATGGTATGTATCTTGTGGAGGCGCACGTCTGTATTTTCACCTTCATCTTTACGCATTCATTCATCACACTTCTTCTTGCTACACAATTACAAGGATGACAAGAGTCGTGGCCTCGAAAGAGATGAAGATGGAAGAATCATCTTACCTTCTAACGGAAACAAAGAGCATTCAGCCTCTATTACTCACCATGTGCAATCGCTAGCTCTCTATGTAGCTAGCTAGCTTGCTAGCTGGATAGACACACACACACCTTTACTGAATTACCTTTGTAATTCCTCTATAATAATGCATTTTCATGAATATTTGTTTCAAAATTGATTACTATATGGAATCATTCGTATAAGTATCAGAATAATTGTATGAATGGTATTGTAATACCCTGTGATGTAAATGAATAATTCTTGTTTTGTTTTGTTTTATTTAATATAGCCTACTATAGATTGCGAGGTATACTCTAGGCTTCAATTGAGGCTGTATTAGTATAACAATAGCATTTTCAAGATGAATATGATTTGTATTTATTGGTTTTCATCACTGCTACATTTTGGTATTGATTTGGAGATGGAACAAAGACAGCAGCACATAGTTTCCAGCGCTTTTGTCCAAATACTCTGCAGCTGGAACGATGGAGCCCATGTTTACCCTTAACCATGACAGCAGCCTATCGAGCTGCACGGCAACTCCATGGGTCTCCATGACAATAGATTAGCAGATAGGTGTCCTCATGACAGTGTGTGCTTTTGTTTGTGAGTTGATTTATGTGTGTCGCTCCCTTCAACACTCTATGATTTTTATTTTTGCATTTTCCACGATTGAGAGAGCCATTCCTGAAGCGGCCGGGGTCAAATTGAACCCAAGTTTAAAAGATGTTTTCAATTTTCAAGGTAACAGTTTAATACTCTGATTGAAGATGAAATAAAAATGTTGAAAATGTTATTTCCTGTGCCCAGACTTGAATTTGAGGGACAGCGTATAGAACGCGGCGGCTGATACAATGAGGAAACTCAAAGCACAGGCACTTTGTCTATTTGTGTGGGCAACCATAATCCATCCGCTGAGTTTATGTGGACCTTGCGCAACCGATCACAAGTTGCCCTCACAAGATGGGGAAGGATTACAAACCGACAGCAATGTCTTGTTTGTGTTCTTTTCCCTCATGCCGACACGCTGCGCCGCATCGCACAAACTCAATTACACCCCATGCCTCGCGAGCATGTTTGAGGTCTTCTCTCTGCAGACGTTTTCAGTTGAAACATGTCCATTTCTTCATAGCCGTTCGGTTGTTCCTTCCATGGAACAAAATGACATTTGTTTGACTTCAAAGCAGTCATATTGCGCTTTTTAAAAACGATAACTATACGAAACTACATTTTAATTTTTATAAAGATCACTAAAACTAGCTATATTCAAAGCGAAAGTGTCCTTAGTTTTTGTTTTTGTCAATTATTTCATATATCAGCTTTCTGAATTGAATGCATTATTTTGGTTTTAATGTACAGATGTACAGAGAAAGAAAGTCAAACAGACATTTGGGAATTGTAGTTCATTATACACAACCTTTTCTTTTTTTTATCTTCCAGTTGAGAAATACTCCTTGTATGACAAAACTTGAAACTAATACCAAAACGAAACTAAAATGAATCCCTTTTCAAAAAAATAAAAATAAAACCATACAAACCTGTTCCAAAAACTAATAAAAAAAAAAACTTAAGTCAAAATGAACTAAAGTGAAACATCCCCAAATATTATAGCCCTGGTTGCACTCTGGATAGAGCCTCCCTAGCTTTGTGCAAATGCCTGCTGTAAGAGTTCGGTGTTAATCACAGCAAAGCCTAACCTGTCAAATCATGATTGCCTCCGAATGATACCTGAAAGCAAATCAATCTATTGTGACTTTTGGAACAGCCTGTTTTGGTGGACCAGCCTGGAAACCGCTTGTAGCATCTGTAACGAACATTATTTCAAGACATTGAAACACAGTAAGCATGTACATGAATTAGCTTGTCTTCATTAGCTTCTGAACATTATGCACATTATTTCCTATTGATTAGCATGATGCACAGTGTTATGACTGGTTGTTAGGTGATGCATCAGTTGCTATGCAGTTGCTATGGTCCTTTTATGCTTTGGGATTTATTTTGTCATATAGGCCCAATGTCTTAACAGTTTATAAGCTTGAGTTACGTTGTCAATACGTCAAACCTTCTTTGAGTGAGGATGCAAACACTCTTCCAGTTTCAGCTCGCTTTAGTGACTTTGTATTGTCGTTGATAAAGACTTTTTACTCTACAACTTCCGTGTCATGTTTGCGTATGGGTGCAAATCCCGATCCTCACGTGACACACATTGCTGAATTAATGCTTGTAAGTTTAACACTTCGGATATCGAAGCTATTTTTCACATCGAATATAATGGGGGGAAAAAAAACCTGTTCCGTGGCTGCTATAAAAACTTTTAGCTGCTGTCAGCCACAACTCACGCCCAGACGCTCATACGCCGACTCACAGTTAACCCAACTCAAGCTCCTGATGTCACTTGCTTGGACACACCCCTTAAAGGCGCACAGCAAAAACAAACAAATACTACACTAATTACACTGTAAAACCAGTTCATTTCATTTGCTATGCTTTTATACAAATAACGGCAGAGTGCTTGAGCTTCTTGTTGTTGTTTTTTTTTGTCTTATCTGGTGCCCAAAGTAAAAGTAGGAGACCCTTGTGATGTCCTTTGGATGCTATCTAATACATAATTTCAAGGCCTAAATTACTTCTCCCCCCACTTCTTTACCCATCTGGTGACACTTCCAAAGACTGGACAATGTCATGTGTCTCCAAATATTTCATGATGTCCTCTGAGATAATAACAAATAGATAGATAGATAGATAGATAGATAGATAGATAGATAGATAGATAGATAGATAGATAGATAGGTTTATTTGAAAGCACAGTTACGCTTTGTACTTTGTGCAACTCAATTTTCTCACAACAAAAAAAGAGCAAATATAATTCCCCAAGAATGTTAAGGCTCTATGAATAGTGCCTTTATCAAATCCAATACTAATCACAATAATAGCGCTATTGTCCGGTTGAAAAGTAGTCCTGCAGTCCGCTCTTGTTTTTCTTCCACTACTTGAGTGCGACATGAACAAATCTTGTTTGTCTCAGGTAAACCAGATGAGAAAGAAAAACATTAATAGTTGCCATAATGATCTAATTTCCTGTACTGTCGCTATATTAAATATTGCCCGGAGGCATCTGTCTGAATAGAAGTGTGGGGGAAAGAAGAAATAATGAAAGCTGCACATAAACATTGTGCCTGTAATCCAATTTATTTGACAAATCAACTGCATGGGTAATAAATGTGGCTGCTATTTTTTGATGAAATGATTCCGAAATGGTGTTTTCTTTTTGCATCTCCTTGTACATATCCGAGGCTGCAGGAGGCTGAAAGGATGCATCATTTATGGAGAGGATTAACTACAGATTGGAATTCTTTCAACTTGAAGTCATTGTCTCCAGACACACAGAACGGAAAACAGCTGCCGCCGCTCCCCGACTGTCAAGTGGCGTTGAAAAAAGTCTTTCAAATTATTGAATTAAAAAAAGCCAAATACCTTTTTACGGTTGATTATTATTTCAACGCGATGACCCCAAAAAATCTGCTTCCTCGGTTGATTTGAGACTTAATCTGGATCAGAACCGCAGAATTTTTGCCAGGCTGCCGCTGCGGACTAGGTCAGAGGCTTCATCGGGATAAATTCCAGACTATGAGAGGTTCTGGATTCAAATCAAGGACAAGCCCATGTAGTTGTGAACAGATCGTTTTGAGGTTTTATCATAGATCACGCAAAGCCCGATCATAGTGAGGCGCCATAGGGCTGTTCTGTACTTTGTGCATCGCTCCACGATATCGTGTGCCTCTGTGCTGTTTTGGTGAGCTGCACAACTCAACAGGGAAAGCTGATAGCTTTGAGCCCACTTAAATAGAATCTTAACATTCCCACCTTGGGGCAGGCAGCCTGTTTTCATTTCCATCTCCATTACGTAAGGAGCCGGCGTGAGGTCACACTTGTCAAGATCAAGCATCGTGGTTTCCCCGGCCAAGCTGTGGGCTCGAGTCAGAAAAAAATCCTCAACAGCACGAGCCCAATAAAGGCAAGAAGCAGATGTGATGTTGACAAGCACAAAGCACATGCATCCTGCTAAGAGAGATAATATTACCAAGCCCAAATAGTGGCAAAAAAATCCAATTATGTCAGAGTACCACTTAGGCCCTAGTAGGGCTGAACACGTTTGCTTCTGTCCAGTGGCGGGAGGAACAGCAAATACCCAAAGTTCTTTTACTTAGGTATGTTTTTGGAGTTGTTATTATTAGCCAGTTTAGCTAATCACTTCATAATAGAAACGTTATGGGAAGAAGTTCTTTTGATATCATAAAAGTTGAGCCCATGCTAGTTAGCAGCAACATGTGACAGTACAAGCACTATATAAGTTAGTATAAAAATAATTATCTGCCTATCTGAGCCTGTCCAGGAGATTTGTGTAAAATCTAACAGTAATCGATTGGAATTAGAGTTTAAATGCAGGGTTAGGGTTTCAAATGAGGATTAGCACTCGCTCCATCATCCGGCTGTCTGGATCATATGTATGGAGTTTTGTTTTCGTGTACAGTGTGCGCACTCAAAGTTGTGTACGTTGACACACAGAGTCCAGGTGCGGTTCTGACTCAGCCTTCAGGACAGGTCATTAATCGCATGCCATCCGCTCAAAAGGATCCTTTCACGTTGACAAGCGTGCACTTCTTTCCCCGAATCCACTGCGGTAAACAGGCTAAGTGTGTGGCAGGAATACTCAAAAATGCTGATTCGGCACCTTAAGTAAACCTAAAAAAATATCCATTTACTTATTAAAATAGAAGTCAACCCAAACATATTTTTTTCCAGAATATGCTCTATGCAGGCCCACTAGTCCAAACACGACATTCTGATTAATATTGTGTTTGTGGAATACAGTATGAGAAAGCAACCAGTTTTCAGCGAGCTCAGGGGGCGGCCATTTTGTCACTTCTGTCGACTGAAGATGGCATCATGGCTCAGCTTCCGAAAACAGGTGAGACATGGTTGGTCGTTATCTGAGCCCTGAGCAACTTCAATGTCAACTTTATTAGACAGAACTGACAAAATGGCCGCCCCCTGAGATGGTTAAAAGTGGGTGCATTTTGCTACTTAACTTATATTCCACAAACACAATATTACTCAGAATGCCATAGTGGGCCTGCATAGAACATATTCTGGGAAAAAATGTTTGAGTTGACTTCCCTTTAAATGATTTTTCACACTGAAATGAATTGAAATGGCATTCTGCTGTCCCAAAAAAGCTGCCAGAAATTTCTGTCATGTTCTTTAATGAAGAAAATAGCACTGAATACTATAAACACATAATTAAACAGAATGTAATTAAATTAACTTGTTTCACAAAGTGTAATTACTGTAAGTGTTGTTGTATTTATGTGTTGGATATGTGGTTTTAAAGGGTGTGGCCTAGTGACTAACATCAGGAGCTGGTGTCTGTTTGACCAGTTTGCGTGTGAGTTGTGGCCTATATTAGCTCCTTGCAAGTGTTATGTGATTGACTGTTTGTTCCATCAGACGCTGGGGGTTTTTAGGCTGGCATAAGAGAAGACACGTTCACCACAAATCATTACTGTAGCTGGAAACTTCCAAAAATTATCTGAAAATAACATCATGGATGGACAATAGCTCTCTTCTCCGAATTTGATGCATCATTGTGAATAATGCTCCCTGGTTTTTGTATTCAAGGTCAAAATCAGCCAAGATCTCAATCACGCTTGACTCTATTAACTCTTGCCATAAATGTTTCTATGTTTGTAAACCAAACCATGAAAAGGTACCCAAATAAAGCAATCCACAAAAATCTAATTTAATCCAGGGCAACCTATGGATGAGGAAGATAAAATGAATGGATGATGTACAGAGAAGATCAATACAAACTCCCTGATAGCCTAGAGTAGTAGCCGCTTTAAAAGGGACAGACCCAAATCTCTTCTTATCAGGTTTCTTTCTCACAGGTATGTGTAAAATGTTTGGTTTGGTTTGGTTTGTATTTCTTAGAATAATTTAGCAAAACATAATAGCTGGCCTGCTAGCTAACATCAATGTGGGCCAAAAATTAGCCGGTCCATGATCATGTCAACTATGTGTGAATTTCCATGTCTATTTTTAATCAGCTTACGTGTTGAAATGTAAATTATGGCTGGTGATTCAATAACTGTGCCTCACGTAACAACTTCTTTTTGATTAACATGTCACATATTCAACTACGGCAGTAAGGAAGAAGGCTAAACTCATCATTTACGCCTTTTTTTTCTCAAGCACTCCACCTTGCTCAAATGACATTGAAGGGTTTGTTTACTAATGGTGCAATCGGAGCTATTGTGACCCAGAACTTTGTGGTGACATCATCTATTTTACATCAAGGTGTCATCATCCGTGGCGGTTGAAAAAAGTAACAAACCTATTTTGACAAAGAATTGATTAAAATCGACAGATCAGTTTTCAGATGCAGGCAGCAAAAGTAAAGTTGTGAGAAAAATAGAAAATCGAGTAAAGTTCAGGTACCTGAGAAATTGACAGGAACCAGGTTTTTGTCGCTTCCCTCCACTGGTGTCTATAGACGTGTTTGAATGCACATGTGTGTACTGTACATTTGTGGGCGTTACCGCACGCTCCGGCCTGATGATTCATAGCAGACGAGGCACAGGGTCAGGGGCCCTGCACGGTTGTTGTCATGGAAGCAAGAGCTGGAAAGAGCATATCTGCTTTCAGTATCATCATTTAGATTGTTGGGACATCCACTTGGTCCTCAGCTTGCTTGTGTTTCATGCAGCGCCGCTTTCCAAGTATTTTGTGCTCGCCCACCTGAGTCGGCTTCTTTGTACGTGTCTGAGATAAGAATTGTGTATCTGTGGTGTATCTATATATGAAAAAAAGTGCTGTAGGCCTATTTGTTTTTGTACCTTTGACACTTGACATCAAAAAAAGGTTTCAAGACAGCTTTGGGGTTTCAAATTAGGGTCAAATTGTGGTTTTGTGACGGGTTAAGATTTCAAACGGGTTTGGGTTTTGAGATAAAGTTGAGGTTTCAAGTAATGGTTTTTAACTTGGGGTTTCATGACTGAGTTTGGGCGCCATTGTGGACATTTGGTTTGTATATCTACCCGTCGGATCAGGATAAGCGTTATCAAAGATGGATGGATGACTGGGTTGGATTTTCAAAAAATAGTTATGGTTTCGACAGGGTTAGGGTTTCAGGACACAGTTAAGGTTTCAGAGTAGGGTTTGAAGTCAGGGTAAGGGGTTCACGTTAACTTTAGCGTTTCAAGTTAGGTTTTCAAACAACCCTGCTAAAAAAAACAGCATAGAGCAGCATGGTTGTAGGAGGCCCATGTTTTGGTTTGTATATTTTTGTTATTCCTCCAACCACTAAGGGGCGCTGTTTGATTGTTTGACCAGAGCCAAATTGGGGGTGCTGGCCTGACAGGTTAGATTTGGGTTTTCCTGAGATGACAGGTGTCATTGATTAGGAGGAAGCAAACAATTTTTCGACGAGCCGGATCATGTCTCGTACTTTGCCGTTTTTTGTTGTGGAGTTTGGTTTAATTAAACTAGTATGATTTAAGAGATTAAATATCAATTGTTACTTTATTCTGATGAGCATTCCGTTGTTTTCCATTTTTCACAGAGTACAAGAAGTCAAAATTGAACTCAAATCAGTGATCAAAAGTGTTGTGGACAAAGTCCCTACAATGGATTTGATGTGTTTTTGTGCTGGTCTTGCTGGTGTCAGTCACCAGCTACTAACAGCAGCCACAGCCACCCAGCAAGACCAACATGCTGTTGTTGCCCTGCTGGTAGCTGGTGACACCAGCAAGACTTCAGCTGGTTACCAGCCATCACCAGTTCCTGCCTGTGCATCAGCAACAGGCTGGTCCTGCTGGGTGGCTGTGGTTCAGTTCATAGAGCGGGTTGCCAAGTGACTTTTGGCTGTTTTGTTGTGCTTTTGCTGCTGGTGACACCAGCAAGACCAGCACAAAAAACAGACTGTGTTTTTTCCAGGTGAATTTAGTAGCTCAACATCCAATAGTTAAACGTTCTTGTTTAAATAGCAAACTAGTTGAGACTGGTTTGATGAGTCAAGCTGTGGTGAAGTGCAAGTAGGCCAAAGCAGTCCCAACTTCATTTAAGTTGGTCGAGACAGTTTCCCGTTCTGCGTTAATGTACTTTGATAACTTCTGTCTACTTGATGACTGCTCATGATGGCCCATAAATTATATTGGAAGGAGTTCATGCACATAAGACTTGCAGCCTTGTATAAAAAAAAAAAAAAAAACACAGAAAAAGGACACCGGATGGCTCATTTCCAAGGGCCCTTCAAAAACATCTCTTTTGTCCGATTTTTCCGATTGGGACCTGTTGCAACCATTTACGTTAGACAGGTAACAGACACAATATTGGAATACCTCATTTACCTTTTTGTTCTTTTGAAATTAATTATTTTCTTTTTTTTTGAAAAAGAGAGGGCGCACTTCTTCCTTGTCTCCCTGCTTCCCTGCAAATGGATCCTCAACCTCACACTAATCCTTGACAACACTCCTTTCATTGATACCATATTATGTGCTGTCATGACATGACCAATCCCCGTTTCTTTCTTTGGTAAATTGTTTAACGAACTCTGCGAAGGAATGATGACTCTGTTATGACAGCATGCGTCAGAGACATGAGGACAGGCGTAACTAACAATGGAGGGGGGAAAACAGCAGATGGGATGTATGTAACACAAGGTAGTCACCTCTCAGGCTTTATACTCATCTGACCACAATTTTGGCCATGGAAAATAGCCGAAAAAGCCATCGTTTTGTGTGTATCACACTGACAGCATGAGCTCATATGAGTAACACTATCCTGTCGAGATAGAAGTGAGTCACAGGAGGCAGCATGTCTCCATCCACTCTTATTTAATATTCCTTTAAGGCGCTTTTTCTTCTTTTTCGTGTGTATTTATGTCACAAGCGTAATCTCTGCCGTAATCTCCTTTGAGTCCCAGAGTAGATTAATGTTCATTCCTCTATCCTTGCATCAGGGGCCTTGTCACCACACTGACGAGGGACTGAGACGGAGACAGTGGAGCTGTTTTGATAAGCAGCATAGATAGCCGCGTGGGAGGGCAGTAAATGTCAAATTTAATTGGACGCCCGGTCATTTAAATATGGCAAATAAACAACACGACATCATGTGGACGGTCATACTTTCATTTATCCGTGGTAGCAACAGCTGCTGAAGGAGGACACAGGGTTACAATTGAGCTGAAGGGTATGTTAGTTGGTTTAGCTCTGCGGATGTGTCACATTCACAATCACCTTCCCTGTATGTGTCCAGTGCATGGGGGCGGCGACGAGAGGCGAAATCAGGTGACGGAGGCCAACAGCGGGAGAGAACAGATGAGGAACATGGGACACACAAGACAATTTTACCTCGACAACCCCCGCTACCGTGTACGTGTCTCCGTGACATGGCAATAGATGGCTTTATATATTGTATGTGAAGGCCAAAGTCTGAGCAGATGTGGTGCAGCCCAGGCAGATCTATATTATCAGTAAGGGTAGCAATGCCGGGCGGTGACGGTGGGAGTTAAAGTACTGGTGTACGAAGTTCACATTATGTCAGTTTGTGTGTGGCAGTAAACTGGCAAAGTCCTGACTTTTTACTGGACATCATAGACATTATAATGCATTTGATCAGTGGCTCTCATCAGGTGTCTACACTGTCAGAAAAAAACGATACCGTAAGGGTCAATTATCAGTCTCCAAGATACAACTTTTTGTGATGTACCGTACAGGCTGGGGCGGCTGACATGTTTTCTGAAGCTGAGCCGTCATTGGTCGTTGCCTGAGCCCTGAGCAGTAGTGATGTCATTTCAGTCGACAGAAGTGACAAAATGGCCAACCCCTGAGAAAAAGGGGTGGATTTTGCTGCTTAACTCATATTCCACAAATGCAATATTAATCAGAATGCCGTGTTTCAACTACCGGTAGTTGGCCTGCTGAAAACATCCATCCATCCATTCATTATCGATACCGCTTATCCTCACAAGGGTCGCGGGGCGTGCTGGAACCTATCCCAGCTGTCTTCGGGCAGTAGGCGGGGGACACCCTGAATTGGTTGCCAGCCAATCGCAGGGCACACAGAGACAAATCCGCACTCACAATCACACGTAGGGGCAATTTAGAGAGTCCAATCAACTTACCATGCATGTTTTTGGAATGTGGGAGGAAACCGGAGTACCCGGAGAAAACCCACGCAGGCACGGGGAGAACATGCAAACTCCGGAGACACAGGGAGGCCGGAGCCGGGATCGAACCTACGACCTCTGAACCGTGCCGCCCTGCTGGGAACATATTCTTGAAAAAAATATGTTTGGATTCATTTCCGCTTTAAGACTAATAATGACCGCCGCACACAGAACGATGCGGCCGAACGTGACTGAGCCATGAGCCACGTGAGTGGACCATCGTGAAAAAATTATAGTTGGTGACAATTTGCAACACACCAAGTGACTGAGCATCTACGATGCACTGCAACAGAAATAATGTGACCTTGTATGACGTTTTAAGGCTCCATATACAATATACTGTACTGCATTATTTTTTGTTGAACCACAAAAACATGGTGCGATTGTCGAGGAAGAAGACAAAGAGAGGAAATGGGTGACAAAGGACAGTGTGTGAAATTTTTATTTTCTTATTAAACTTTTGTGCACTATTGATTTATGAACACTCTTTGACAAACATGGTGGAAATGTTTTGTCCAATGTGACCATACTGTCAGTGCATTGCTTTTGATTTGATTTCCACCCTGCTGCACGAAACTAACCAGCGGTGATTCTTTGCAGGGATTATATTTCAGGAGAATGACATTTGAAACAATATCGACAATATGTGATGACATCCACTGGGAGGAAACGCCTGGCGGCTGTAACACACTGACCTATTGACTTGAACCTTTAGGCAGGTGAAGCTCAGGGACAAACCAGATTACAGGATATGGAAAGGGCTGAGTAAAAGAGAGAGAGAGGGAGCTTAGCGGGCATCGGAAAGAGGAGAAGAGGAGAGAGCTTTCAGCAGGATGAGGGAGAGAAGAGAGGATTATGGGTGCTTGGGTCCCAAAATAATCCGCTCGCTATAGCAGGATTTACATACACCGGTTTTGCCTGGTTAAATGTGCATAGAGCATGCAGGAGCACACCGTGTGTGATCAATAAAGTGTGTGAAAAGTAGAGGCTTTGAACATGGCACAAAGGGCCTTTTTCTGCTTGACTTGCCTTGTACTCAAGCAGAAGTACAGATAATTTTGTAGAAAAAAAGAGAGAGAAGTAAAATGGTGAACACGCGAGTAACTCAAATCACTTCCCCAATGGAATGAATGGCCATGGCATTAATCTGTTCCAGCCTCCACCCAAAAAAAAAAAAAAATTGTAATGGGTTTTTAAAAGAGAAAATAGCACTCCAGAATATTGTACTTTATAACAACATAGAGTATTGACATAATTAAATAGAATTTAAATAATGTGATGTGTGCATCATGATTTTAGTCTGGCTTTTAACTCATTTTAAGTAATTTATCTTTTCTTTTGACTGAGGATTATTCTTTTCTTATCTTACTGATTTTAGTTCTTAGACTATATTACTGTTTTGTTTTTTAGTTTTGTTGTTCGCTGTTGTTAGCTTTTTGCTCCAGTGTTTCCTCATGGGGGGGGCCTCCGCGTTGGGGGGGTGGCTGCCCTTCTCGCAGGGGCCGTCAACGCACGGGCTCCTTGGGTCCGGGTGGCCGGGGGCCTCTACACTTTGTGTGGGGTCCACCCGGCTGGTCCGGGCCGGGGGTCTCTGTGGTGGTGGCACCCGTGAGGTCCTGGGCTGTCATTCCCCTCAGCGTGGATGAGCTCCCCTTGGGTAGCCTTTCCTCATATGATTTCTCTGTGCTTTGTCGTGTCTTTCTAACACAGTTTATCAGGTTGTGTGCTTTGGGTGTGTGTGTGGGTGGGGGTGTGTGTGCGTGTGTGTGTGTGAGTGCTGATGTACTGGTGGAAATATGTCTTCGGGTTTGTTGGGAGGGCGGGCGGTCACGGGGTCTTATTTTTATGTTGTCTTTTGGATGTTTTACAGCACTTTGAGTTGCATTTTTATGTATGAGAAGTGCTATATAAATAAAATGTGATTGATTGATTGATTGATTAATTCTTTGTGGCTCCTTCGTCTTGGCCAATTGGAAGCAGTGCAACGCAAGCAAGTGATTTAGGAAAATAACCCAGCATGTTTTGGTGTGTAGTTGTTTTTCAAAGAGGATAAAGAATATACATCTGTAAGTATTGTTATATTGTCTGTCGACATGTGTTGATGCACTTTTTATCTGAAAATATCCATTGCTTAAGGAGTTATAACACTGTGATGATTAATACTATTCGTTAGCCTGTCTATGGTGTTTTTTACTGTGTGTTAGCATCAAGCTAGCAGAAGGGTTTGTATGGTTGTTTTCTACAGAATGTGCAATTCTCTTTGTTTTTTATTTAGTTTGGCAGTGAACTTGAACTGGGGTGGCATTAAACGTCTTTTTGAAAGAACCGTTTACGATCTGCCAAATTTGCCTGATTTGCCTCATCTCCATGCTCTAATTTGGGCATTGCCATGCTTATGTAAGACTCAGGGTCAGGGGGTGAGTGACATTACAGGCAGCGAGCACCGGATGGATGCGTGGCTGCTTTGTAGACACGCCGAAGGACACAATGTAATCCAGGCGACGTGGCAGATGAGGATCAGGGAAGGAAACACGAGCCGCCTAAACGGGAGGAAGTGGAAGTTTACACGGCTGGAGGGAGAATAGAATAGAATACAAGCAACAAACAATCAAAACGGCACATTTCCCATCATTGTGCTTGTAAAACAAGAATGGGGAACGTGACGCGTTTATTTGCCAAGGTTTTATCTGCTTTACAGAAAGTAAACATGGGCCTACGTGCTTTGAGAGGAACAACAAGTGGAAGTTGTGTACTGCGAAGTGAATGCTGTTCAATTGAGGTACAGTTATACGGTTGCAGTGAGCCTTTCGAGAGCGCATGAGCGTCCCGCGCGGGAGGGGTGTGTGTGTTGCTCCACTAACCTACTTACCATAATCTCTCCCCTCATTTCATAACTGTGCCCATGTTACATGATACGCTAGTCATCGTACCCACGTCGGCCAATCAATTATTCAGCCATTATTAATCGTTCGATTTTGTGCGCCTGTGGCCTTTGCTCATATCGCTCATATCGACATCCCCACAGTACAATTTATCACAATGAGTGCATTATTTTAGACCTTGAAATAGCGTTATTGTAAACACACACACACACACACACACACACACACACACTGTCAATGCAACCAACCAGTGAAACAAAACCACCTGTTGACTCGCGTAATTCCCTCAAACAAGATTAGAGTTTGTTAATCCGGTGATATAATCAACTTCCTTCAGTGTTGCATGCAGCTAAAAAGAAAAAAGGAGGAAGCAATTGTTGCTCTTGCGATAGTTACAGTATTGCCTTGAGATACAATTGACCTGACTTATGTTAAATTTTCCGTGATACGAGCCAATGCACAAATGTTTTTTTTTTCTTTGACTTTGACAAAAATTTGAGATGCTACATGCTATCAGTGAACTTGACTCAGCTCACTTCACATCAAGCAGCAGTTTGGTAGACAGTGAACAATTCTTTTAAATGCCACTCCCATATAAACAACATAATTTTAAGTCCAGTGGTCTAATGCTAACACATTTAGGAAACGCCATACCCGCAAATAGCATCTATGTGGCGGTGTTGTAGCACTGTAGCTACTGACATTTGAACCTCATTTTCTGTTTACACAATACATCAAAAGCAGCAGAGACCATTTCACATCTTTTTACACTATGCGTTAGTATTCAAAAAATAGAATCATATACCATGGGTTTTTGATATGATGTGTGTTCTTCAACTGAACGTCATACACAAAATTTGGAGCTCATTATACTACTAAAGTAAGGTAATTAATTGCATCAAGTATAGTTACAAAAACATTCTTTGTTAAAACAACTTAAGTTTTTAAATTGTGTAAAATATACATTTGCAAGTAGATCCTACTTGAGTTTTTGTTTTCGAAAACAAAATCCTATTGAGTTTTTCTTTTAATGTTTGAGTTTAGTTACTTATTTGAGTTTTAAGATACACTTTTGTGAGAAGATGCAGCTTACTTTTTAACCAATACCTTAACAATTCTTAAATTGTATCTACTATTTACATTTGATGGGCTAAATAGTAGTTCTTGATATGTACAAAAAAGTAGTTACTAATTAGAGCGAGCGAAATGTTAAACACCACTTCTTTTCAAGTTCGTTAAATCCAGTTAACATATGTGCTCTTGTGTACATATTCCGAGCATTTGACTTCGACAATTTGCTTCCTCCAACAGTAACTGACAAGCAAAGTCATCAGCACACAAGCTAGCTGGCAAGCAGCTACCTGCTAACAATGTAACAAAGTTCACTAACAATGTTCACTCACCCGAAAAAAAATGTTTAATGACGGTTTTAAATAAGCAGAAATGGACAGAATTCTCCTGGCTGAATTACTACCTGGACTAAAATAGTACCTGCCAACCTGTACGTTTTTTATATGTTTTTTGATAATTTCAAATTGTCTATGCCGTATAACAATTTTGTACGGGAAAAAAATAATAATAAAAACTTGTTTTTTGTTAGACCGATCTCGTTTTGCCCATTTCGGCTCTAATCCGGAGCGTCCGTTAGCGATTCCGACTGCAAATTTCGGCCGACTTTCACGAGCAATAAAGTGGCAAACGTATTCACAGTGTACTCTGTACTTAAGCAGAAGTACAGACACTAGAGTTAACCAAAAACAGAAGGTAGAAGTACTGATCCGTCTCCTTTGCTTATAGGTAAAAATAAAAATGCACAGAATGTACTTAACTACAAAAGTAAAAAGCAAAAACCTACTTGAAAAATCTACTTAGATACAGTAGGTATGAGTATGCTTGAGAGCAAGAGGTCTTTCTTTTCATTTCGTTTCATATATATCTCATATCTAGATAGACTGCAAAAGTTTGACATGTTGATCATGAGGTCTTTATTTGTATTCATTTTCACATGGATGGAAAGATCTACTTTTCATTCGCGCCGTGTAATAGTTCCCACGCTGCGTGGCCGTCAGCTTGAACTGACACACTGCCACACTTTCTCACGCACGCGTGAGAGAGAGAGAGCCTCCTGACGCGCGCGCCACCCGCGCGACCTGCGTGCGTACGTGCGCGCGCCTGTGTCGACAACCAGGCACGCACGCGGCGGGCGGGCTCGCTCGCTGGCTGGCTGGCTGACGGGGTGACGATCATGTGTAGTCGACGCGTCGTTGAAAGTAGGTTAGCGCCAGCCGCAGAGCAGGAAGGAAGAAGCTGCGAGATCACGCGTGGGTTCACCGCTTCTGCCCAACCACAACACAGTGCCCCCCGGGAAGGAAGACCGCGTAGAAAGTAGGCGAACTTTAACTTACCGCAAACTGACGACAGCAAATATATATTTTATTTTACTGTATCTTGGACGCGCTTTTTTGACGAAAAGGCTCCACGAGCCATAAGAGGAGTTGCTGTTTTGACAGCTCAAGCAAGTTTTCGCTCCGGCTTTTTTCACCCTCACGAGGAGTTGTATGACTCTCAAAGACTAAACCGGCGACATGAGAGGTAAGTGTGCCATTATAACAAAGTTTGGGAGTATTGTTAAAAAAAAAAAAAGTCTGAAGTTCGCACTTTTGGGGGGAGCCCTTAAACGCACCTTGAAAAATACAGGAAATCGAGCGCAAAATTGACACTCAATTTCCAACATGTATACATATTTAAATTTGGCATCTATTCACAAACATTTAGCGAGTTTGTAAGGTCTCCGGTGTTATTTTTCGAGTGCGTATGTTCTCTCCGGCGACTTGACTGCGGTTATGTAAGAGCGAGAGAGGGAATGGCGAAGGGAGGGAGCGAGCAGGCTGATTCAAGCAAGCCTCGAGAAAAGACACTTGGCGCGTCTACTTTGTATTCAGTTTCACCCCTTTATTATCACCTTTTTTACAGCTCCTCACTTGAACAACTTGATTTTCTGACACTTAATGAGTATCCCACTTGACCACCGAAATTATTTATATTTAAAAAAGGGGTTGTACTGTCAAGGTGTCGGGAGATGTGTTAAACAAGGTTTTTTTTCCTTTTCTTCTGTCAAGTGTGTTGTTTTCAGCAGTGTGGTGGACGGTGTGTTATGTAGAAGTGGGGGGATAGGAGGTGTTCCACTGACCTAGTTCTGTCATTGAGGATTACAGTTTGTGAGTGTGTGTGTGTGCGTGTGTGCTTTGTAGTCTGTTGAAATCACTTTACAGTGGAGAGGGATGCTCATCTTTTAATATTATGTGCAGTCTATATCCGCTTGAATCCATTAGATGAGCATGCAACAGTATGAGCTGACATAAGAGGAAATTGAACTTTTTGATTGAAAAACAAAACAATACAAAAAACACACCCTCTCAATCTATTTTTACACCTCCACCAGGCGCGGTTCACTATTCACGAACTTGCATTTTTTTCCCCACTATATAATCGATCCTTTGTTATTTGTTGAAAAGTCACAGATTTGTTTGGGTTTTTGTGCGCTTTCTTAAGGCCTAAAATGCCACAAGATGGTGCCAAAGATGTGGTTGATATGAAAGAAGTAATTGGTGTCAAGGAAGTGATGATCATGAGGTCTTTATTTGTATTCATTTTCCCATAGATGGAAAAGATCTATAATAAAAAAAAAAGCAGGGGATCAGATTACAAAAAAAAGAAACTGTGTTTTTTGCAAAATAAGCAGGAAATTATTTTTAAGGTTAATGTTGTAAAATGAGTTTTAAATGATATTCATGTGTTTGAAGGTAACACTTTGTCGTATATTTAAATATTAACATTGGCAATCAGCAACATTTTTCGATTTAGGCATCAACAACTCCGATTTTTTTTAATAATGTTTGCAAGGCTTGGCCTACTAGTGTGGGTTTCCTGTATACCGTAATGTGTAAGACGTAACTGGACAAAGATGCCCCCGCCGTTGTTATGATGTCAGTGTGTCGCGCACCGCAGTGGCAAAGCCGGATATGGGCACAGCAAGCCCACATTTAAACATGAGGCACAGCAGGCTTGAGTTGAGCTTGGTTTCCTCTGTCAGCTTGGGTTACTCACATCAGCCGGAGGGAACGCCACTCAAGCCGACACCGCTGGACGCTTATATTTTTCCAAGCCACACCTATTTGTAATGTATACATTTATTAAATAACAATTTAATAGGTTTAACTAATACTAGTGACAAAATAAGGACAGCACCACATGGGTTTGAAACTAATCATCGAAGAACTTTCGCTGACTCCCACGTCACTGACTGCTACGAGGAAACCAGTTAGCCATGTTGAGTTCGGCGAGGATCAAAAGGCCCGGGGGTGGTGTAAAGGCCAAAGGTTGCCCCGTGCTCTCCAAGAACGCCGCAGCGCAGAGCCCGGAAAGCTCACAGCTGCTATCTGTTCAATGCGCAGCCTTGCAGGAGTTCACAGCGAAACTCGGTATGTGTCAAGTTGCCCTCTCCTCTAGCTGTCGACTACACGCTAAGATTCCGTTCCGCAATTTTCTACGGATTCAACAAGGAGCGTCCGCGGAGACTAGATTCATGTTTACAAAAGCTCATAGATAGCACCCAAAATAAATAATTTGTCCAGAAATATTTATTTGGACTTCGGTGGTATCTTGAAGTAAAGTCAGTGCGATAAGCAATATCTGCTTGTTCAACTTTGCGATTGGATACGTGACATTTAAACAGTTTATTAAAACTCAAGGCGACTGAGATTAGTGTGCAATGGTCTTCGTTTGAGCCAAAAGATCACAACAGAATTCCTCAGTCTGGGTCTGCTTGTGTTGCAGAGGCAGAGAAAAGAGTAGGTACAGTTTCTAGTGCTTAAGTGTTCAACTGGTGAAAGTTCATGAGTAACATCTCAATATGTGGAATGCTAACTCAGTGTTTCCCAAAAGTCAACATACACTTCCGTTTTCCAGTTTGGTTTCAGGTATCATTCGGACAGACGTGAGGCCATCGGCATTTGGTTTTTGAAATCACACCATTCCCTTGCCCAATGGCTCGCCAATTGACATTAGAGCCGCGTTGCATAATTGTCGCCTGGCAAGAAGTTCAACGCCAGTTTGAGAAGCTTTATAGCCATGACACCGATCCTACGTAGTACAATTTACCGTGTCCGTGGCAAGTGTCTCGAAACAGGATCTGTTCTTGACAAACCACACCACTGCTACCACCAACAGACGTTCATGCAAAGCCTGGTAAAGCCTATCTGGAGGACTGAGCTGTGGTCAGGGACAGAAAAAGTTCTTGCCAGGCGGCAATTTTGCAACTCTGCTCCAATGTCAATTGGCGAGCCACGGGCAACGGAATGATATGCTTCCTGTACAGCCTGAGCTGCCAAATGGCGATGTCCTTATGTCTGTCTGAATGATACCTGAAACCAAATTGAAAAAAACGCCCTGTATAATGCAGTGATTCCCAACCTTGGTGCCGTGACACAATCATCAGGTGTTCCTCGGGAAATTACCGGTATCCAATTTCACTTAATTGGTCTGAAAATTATACTTTAAATTATCTATGTGTGTATCTATATTCAATCCCTGTAATAAGTTCCAAGTATGTCAGCTTTGTGTCCAACTAAACAAGACCAGATGTTTCACTGAGACTGATTCAGTACATTTCTGAGTAAATTGAGACGAGATCATCATTATTTCAATATACAGTATATACTTTTTGTGACATTTTTGTTTGGTGGTATGCCATGAGGTTTTTCCAATGTAAAATATGTGCCTTGGCTGAAAGGTTGGGAAACACTGAATAATGTGGCAGTGGAAACCTCTTTCCCATTTTCCCACTTGGAAATAAGATCAGTTGAATGAATGCTAGGGTCACACTATTGCATCATAAAACGTTGATCAACCTGATACGAATGTAGCCATGTTAGCATTCCCAACTGTCCAATGTATAAAGACGTTAATCGTAACGCGTCAAAACAATGTGCGTTCACCCTTTGATGACATGAATGTGATGTTACAAGTTGCTCTGCACAAAAACTGTTCTTTTATTATTATGGTTGAAGTCAAATATTGTTGACTTTAACAATATTAGCTTATATGTATATTAGCTTGCGAAGCTACAGCTACATCACATTAAGATAATTATCTCATCTTGACCTACGTTGGATTGGTTTCGGCAGTGTTTCCCACCATTTACTGAGGCAAGGCACAAGGCACATCTTATATTAGAAAAATCTCTCAGAACACCACCGACCAAAAATTTCACTGTAAACAAAAATTATGATCTCACAAATTTACTGACTCAGTGCTTGTGTGCCATGATTGCCTGAATCTATTGTATGTCAGCAGGTGGATACACAGGTTAATTACATTTAATTACAGTAATTACATTCCATTCCCGGTGGCGAGTTAGGGGGCGGTACAACGAGGAGATAATTTAGCCACAAATAATTGGAGAAAATGTGTTATTTCAGAAGTGTCTGTCAAATTGGTAGCCCTTCACGTTAATTAGAGCTCTCCCGCATACATTTATTTTTTATTTTTTGCACCCTAGTCCAAGTAATTTGACTTTGAGTATCTGCCGAAATCGAGTCCCGATCCACCTCAGCAACACATTAAGAACAATTGAATAAATTAATCATTTTGGTGCATTTACATATCTTTGGATTCTTTTCTGTGGCACATCTGATGATCTCTGACAGCACAGTTGTTGAGAATCACTATAGTATTAGCGTGTTTACTAGACAAAATAGGGAAAAGTACATACTTTTTTTTTTTTAATTTAAATGTCATAGTTGTTATTTTTTAGTGTAAAAGATCTTTAGTGCAAAAAACCAAGGCTGGCTGACAAATCCTTAAAAGTCCTTTTTAGGATGTGTGCTGATGGAAATATGCCTTTTGGGCTTTTGTGACTGTCAGCATTGCGTTGTGGCCACGTTCTTCTTTAAATTGGACTCTCCCGGTCTGCTGGAAACATTCTGCACCACAAGTGTAAGTTGATCTGGTGTGTGATTTGGCCTGCTTGTAAATGATGAATTACGCCGCGGCCATCTCGCGATTCCTGTCAGTCCAGAAAACATGCCCGTGAATGTCAGAATTCCTCCCGCGGTGTCTGGCCGCACTCGAGGTATATTGCAGGGCTCTGTGATGGGCCCCTTTGTACTTTCACCTCTCACTCGCTGACGGTTGCATCTGTGCAGTCATTACTTGAACACGCTGTTGATTTATTTTTTTAACCGGCAATTGTCAGGCCATACCATTCTGTCTTCTAGGTAGGTCAGAGTGATTAAAATACTGAGTAGCTTCTTTGAAAGAGGTTGTCCAAAACTGGAACAACTGACAAGGGGAAACATATTTTAAATGTCTGCCTTTACTTGGATTGCAATATGTCATAATCATCCAGCAACAACTCATAGATGCCATTCCTTTCCAAAAGTAGGTTAAGTACAGTATGTCAGGTAAGGAGTGGGTAAATAGGACCTTGGACTGTTTGATTAGCTCGAATGAGAGAGCAAAGTCTGCACTTACAAGCCTTTACAACGCTTTTTCCTGCTAAAGTTCCGAGCGAAAACTGACAGACTGGCACAGGGGTGACTAAAACTCTTGCTGTTCTAGGCAAAAAAAAACCCAAAACAGTTTAAACTATTAAGACAGGCCAATGGATCACTTTATAGACCAAGTACCATCAAAAAAAAAAAAAAAAAATTCTTCAAGTACCGCCATAATAACGATGGTAGTTTGTCAAAGTTGGTAGTTGGAAAGCCCGTTTAAAATCACAGGCGGACCGGTCTATAGGCGATTACTATTTTTTCCGGCCGGACGAGAAGGCGGATAGACGGACGGCGGGAGGGTACAACGGCTGTAGGCGTTAGGCGTTAGAATTTTTAGTAACATGCCCAGCTAAGCTAACAAGTGCTCACTTTTAAAGTTTAATCTGCATGAGACCATTGCCATAAATTGCCCCCCCACCCCTTTATTTTATTTATACTAATAAGTGTTTGCTTTTATTGCTTGTATGTCGTAATTACAGAGACATTTATTTGCCTGCGGGATCCGTCTAACGCCGGCTGCAACCTGAGCAAAAAATAGATTTATGGGCTCGCATGGGCACAGCTGAAATTTCACTCCCAATACTTGACATGCTGCAACAAGTCAGGAGCCGCTATTGGCTACAGCTGTTCTTGCCGCTGGGCTCTTACTCTACTGCACTTTGACGCTTTGAATAAATCCAGATGTCAAGCAAGTTTCGAACCAACCACTGACTCTACGTCTTAAATCTGTCATCCATGTTATGTTTTACTAAAGTTGCGCTCCACACCCTTCTATCCTTACCCAGTCCAAGTCTTCGTTAAAATTAAAAAAAACAAAAAAAAAAACAGGAGGAGGCGCTTCCTCCTCCTCCTTCTCCTCCTCCTCCTCCTTCTCCTCCTCTTCCTCCTCCTCTTGCTTGAATGGGAAAGTGTGTCAGTGGAGCAGCTTGGGCTCCGCGGGCCCGATTTTGCCGCTCAGCTGACTGGCAGGTGAGTTGGCGAGTCCAAACGCTGAAGTCAGCCGCGCGGCGGCCAATGGGAACGGAGGCGGGCGAGGGAGGAACGTCACACCGTTGCCGGGACAACCACCTTTGAATGCGTGCATTCGTGGAATGTGGCCAGACTGCAGTTATATAACAAGCTGGCGGGAGGGGCGGGAGGCCTTTGAGAGGAGCAATAGAGGGAGCAGCATTTTTTTTCCCCTTGCCGCTTTCTACTTTATTTCTTTATTCGTATCCTTCCGATGGCGGCCGTGAATCCAAGCCAGCCCCACTGCCCAGACTGGCAAATATGTCAACTGTCGCCATAGTGCGGGAAATGCGGATGAAACATTTCCATGTCTGTTGTCTGTCTTTTTTTTTTTTTTTCTTTTTTTTTTTTTAAGTATAGCTCTCATTTTCTGCTCAAGTGTTCGACGTGGATCTCATTTCTTCTCCCAATGCGAGATTCAATTCTGAGTATATTATAAAAGAACCTTTACAAGCAAAAGAAGTGGGAAACCGCTGTAATTTCTGACCTAAAAGAAACATAGCTGTGAGCAGTTAACAAAGTGCAGGCACTTAGTTTTATCAGTTGTGGTTTTCCAATTCGAGAGCCTCAGAAGTTGTCTTGTTTTTCTGGATGAGCCTGCAAGCATTTTGTTCTTCCTAGAGGAGGACAAGGATGAGCAGGAGCAGGGGGAGGAGGAGGGAAAGAGAGGCGCGAGTCATGAAACTTTATAACCTCGGGCCTCCACTAATGCAATTGACCTGCTATTCTGGGCTTGAGGAGGCCCAGCTACTTAGATAAACAACATAATGAAAAGAACATGCTGTTCTGTGGTAAGAAGGCTCAGGCTTCCACAATGAACTCAAGGTGCATAATGTATACGCCGGCTCCAGTGTCAATCACAGGAGGTGCTGGGTTCTTTGCATTTTGGTTACATTTCCACTCATGTGACAAAAAGTAACCTGAAGTTTTCGGCCTGAAATTAAAGTGACTCCAACTTCCGTAAACCTGCAGCACGGCGACTGACATCATTTTTGATTAATGCTGTCTAAATATGAAGTTATTGGAAGGTAGAAGGAAGTCCATGCAAATACTTCCATTAAGGACTAGCTAAAAATAAGCAAATGCTGCTCCATGAAAAGGCACAGCATTTCCCTCTTTCACTGGTCAGTGTGCATTCCATTTCATTTGAATTGTATTGTGTGGCTGTGACAATCATACCCCAAAAAAGAATACTGTAGTGCCTTGAGAAAAGGACTAAATTTGTTCCGTGATCGCATTTATAATCTTTCCCCACTGAAATGGTTGCAAATGCCAAAATATCTTTGTAATGTTCTTGGGTTTTTTTTGTTTATTTTACAAGAAAAATAGCACTCTATAACATTGTACTTTATACAAATGTATAGTGATGAAACAATTAAATAGATTGTATAGAATTAAGCAGTTTCTGCATCATGAATTCATTGCAGCTCCTTCTTGTGTGTGCAACTTGGCCAGTATAATAATGCAAACAAACATTTAAGATTTTCACATCTACCGTGACTCGGTAGTATTCGTCGCTTTTCCTAGAGGATAAAGACTATGTGTCTGAGTATTGTTATCTTACTGTTCTAAATGTGTCGCTCTTCTGTTCGTGTTCAAATGTTCATTGCTTAAATCAGTGGTCCCCAACCACCAATCTGCGGCCCGGTACTGCGCCCTGGGCAGTCTGGTCACGGGCGGCTCAGATAGAT
Source organism: Filicampus tigris (assembly GCF_054856515.1). Classification (NCBI taxonomy): domain Eukaryota; kingdom Metazoa; phylum Chordata; class Actinopteri; order Syngnathiformes; family Syngnathidae; genus Filicampus; species Filicampus tigris. The sequence continues at coordinate 15,444,349 of NC_141228.1, forward strand.
TGACTATAAAATTACTTTTTGATGATAGATGATGTCATGTTGTCATCAAACTAGCTGAGACTTAATCAACAGCGCCTCTGCTGATTCAACCAAGTAGCGCTCTCCATTTACCCTTCATCGTTTTAAGATGTAATCAATCAACAATTTATTCTTTTTTCTCTCTAGCTCAAATTGAAGTGATTCCCTGTAAAATCTGCGGGGACAAGTCCTCGGGGATCCATTATGGTGTCATCACCTGTGAAGGCTGCAAGGTGAGTCCTCGCTGGTGCCAAAACACACGCTACTGTAATTAAGTTCATTATACCTGGATGGAATCCAACTATTTTTTTTTTTTTAGCCACCACACAACTGATATTGGGAATGTGATCATGTGTGTTCTTTTCGTAAAGGGTTTCTTCCGACGCAGCCAGCAGAACAATGCCATGTACTCCTGCTCACGACAGAGAAATTGCCTCATCGATCGGACCAATCGCAACCGCTGTCAACACTGCCGGCTGCAGAAGTGTCTCGCTCTGGGCATGAGCCGTGACGGTGAGTACTGTCCAAAAGCGCTCACACAGGCTGTACTCAAGTAGAAGAATAGATACTTGTGGTACTGATTCAACTCGTGGACTAATCCTGTAGTATAAGTTAAAAGAAAGTACAAACTCTGAAATGGTCTTAAGTTCAAAAGTAAAAATACATTTTTACTGTATACTGTAGGAGTGTTGTGACCAAATATATAACTTTTTTTTTTTTATGGTTTTTGTGCATTATCGTGAGTTATCTTTTGTAAATATCAATTCGGCTTGTGAATTGGTGAAGGCGCGTTGTGATTCAGTGGGCTACTTTTGAGACAAACGTCACACGTTTTTGAAGATATTCTCACACAAGTTCAGAACGTTCATTCATGTGGAAAGCCCCATCCCTCCTCCATCCGCAGGCAGAAGGCAGTGTTGCGCTCTCCATTGAACGGGAAACGGGTCAATTTTTCGTTCAAAAACTTAAAATTGAGAAACAAGCCTTTATCTGATCTTTTATGTGTTTATTTAACACAAGTGGGAAACAAAATATGACAGTAATTTGTTTCCCGAAAGCTTGCTTTGCCATGACTCGGAAGACGTTTTTCTGCTACCACCTGCTGCTCAGCAGGGTCAAAGCAAAGCAAGCCTGAGGGAAACATACAAAGTATAAGCTTGTCAAGCATGACTAGCTATGAGCCATCGCTTGGCTGCTATCTTTTTTTTTCCCGTATTTTGTGTTGCAAGTCCAAATTTGAGTTTTACGCAAGTGCCACTTATGCTGCTGCCCGAAGAAAGAAAATGGAGCAATCAAGGCGTGATTATGCCTTTGAATGTGGGCAACACACTCTCACAAAGGAGCTGCTGAAGGCCACCAGTGACGCCCAGGCACTTACATGCATGTGAACCAGCAAACAAACCCCACTCCAGCTTCTGCGTCATTCACTAGCCCCTTAAAAGACATGCTTCCAATATACAAATATGACAGTATTTACAGTAATTAGTACAGTTTAAAAAAACTCTAATTTCTTTGTTCTCTTTCATTATGTTCGGTTTTTATACAACAACAATAGAAAAATGTCTTCATTAAAACCATGACAAAAATGATTTAAAAAAAATCATATGTCAGGGTGCCAGTGTAGGGCCACGTTTTTTTTGTCTATAGGCTTAAGTGTGCATGTAAATATTGATTATTTTTTGTTTTTTGATTTTTTTGTGGCAATACATGATCTCTTTTAGTACATTCATGTCCCGCATGTAGCTCTACTGAACTCCCAAGCTTGAACCGTTCATCTGCCATGTTGTGTTTGACTCTTCCCAGCTTATTTTTACCACTAACATACATTTGTCATTGTTGCAGCGGTGAAATTTGGCCGCATGTCCAAGAAGCAGCGCGACAGCCTGTATGCAGAGGTCCAGAAGCACCAGCAGTCGCAGGAGTGCGCCGGCATGGCAGCCCGGGAAGAGAACGGTGACATGGGCGACCACGGCCGCACTTACAGAAGAGTATCCACCACCGCGCTCAGCGATTTGGACGACTTTACCACGCTGCCGGACAGCCTGCTCTTCGACCTGCCGCTGACCCCCGAGGATGGGGGCGGCGAATACGGCACCCTGGACATGCTCGCCGGCAGCGCGGGCAGCAGCTCGTCCTCTCAAAGCTCACCGGAACAAACCAACTTGGACTTTACGGAGGGCAACCACAGCATCAAGCACGAGTACCAGCTGTTGCATGACTCTGGGCTCTTCTCGCACGCCATCCTCAACCCACTGCCCGAAGGATGCTCCCTGCTTGAGCTCGGTATGCCCGACCTTTCAAACTTGTGAATGCAATTAATCAATCCTGAGCGTGACAGTAATCTTAGCGCTAATGTTCTCTCCACCCAGAGCACATAACGCAGTGTGTGGTCAAGTCCCACATAGAGACAAGCCAGTACAGTACAGAGGAGCTGAAGAGAATGGCGTGGTCCACGTATAGCATGGAAGAGACCCAAATGTACCAAACTAAGGTATGATGTAGGGCTGAAATATGCACAGATTACCTTTAATAATGTGATTATTCATAATTAATTATATTAATTTATATCAAGACACGGATCATGTTAATGATTCGTCATAATAATTAGGAAACAGATACATATCAATATGCATCACTTTATTACTATAACTTTCTGCCTGTGTTTACATTTACAAACGATCATTTGTACAAGATTCCTAAAAAAATCGGAATGTCCCATCATGCACGGTTAAGCCAATTTTTTTTTTTTTTTCCCCCCAAAGAGGGCACTATATTGTTGACCCCTCGTCTACTTCAAAGCAGAACTCACTAAAATACCACAACAACACGTCTAACAATTGCCAACACAAGGCATCAATGTGACATAGTTTTATAAAGCCTACCACTGCTAATTACAACGTTTTGTGATGACACAGCCACCGGCACTATTGCGCAAACAGTAACAAAATAAACACATGATAAACATACTTCTATGGCCACAACTGATGCCCAGGAATTTAACAAACAGGCTGGCACAACAGCCAACTCTTCACTCCCAATCGCTGACTCGCACGTGATTCACCAGATCTACTCCCAGGCATTACCTTTTAAAGCCACACGCACTCAAAGTCACAGATAATATAGTGTGGAATGTGAAGATGGTGACCCAAGTGGACAAAAGTAATACCTGCACCTCACATGCACATTTTATTGTGTAATGATGCAAAATCAATTGTATCCGATTAATCAATGGCATCATTGGTGTAGAATAATCGATTCTAAAAATATTTGATAACTGTAGCCCTAGAATGATGTCCGCCATTCGTGGACTAGGACAATTTGATAGGTACATTTAACAGCAGTTTTTGTTACTTGTCATGTACTGTATCTTCCTGTTTATATTCTTCTTTTAACACGCCGTGCTCTTTCTTGTGGAATAATTGTCACAAGTCGCCACAAAATCCGAATCTAAAGCCAAACGCAAGATAATCGTCATAATTTTTAAAGAATCCAAGCAAATCAAAGAATGTTCTTTCCTCAAATAGTCACCCTCAACCACAAACATATCAAAATAGTGGTGGGTTAATCAAGCCGGAAGGCTATAGGTCAGTATGTCTTGGGTGGTGGAAACCTATTATTAGAGTAAACAGATGAGTACAAAACAACTTGTGTCATTGTTCTCTGCCATTAAGTGTTTTCTGTATGCTATTTCTTTTCCTCTTGTCAGTCAGCTGAGGTGATGTGGCAACAGTGTGCCATTCACATCACCAACGCCATCCAGTACGTGGTGGAGTTTGCCAAGCGCATCTCTGGCTTCATGGACCTGTGTCAGAATGATCAGATTATCCTCCTCAAAGCAGGTCAGTAAGCCTTAAAGTAGAAATAAATACAGTACAATGAATGCCAGTTCATCGCTACTACGATACTATATGTTCCAGACCCATATATGTTCCATATAAAAAAAATTCTTCAAACTTATTAAAACACTCTTTAGTCTCTCGCTTGCAAAATGTTTCATCTAACAGAAGTCCACTATCTTATTACCAACATATTATGTGAAATGCTTTAGATTTCTATGAGCTAATGAAAATTAGCATGGATTTCCATCAGACGACCTCAGTGCTGCTCGGGATGTTGTGCCACAATATGGTAGCACACTGAAGGCACTAAACTCAAACTCTCGATTTGCATGTACGGTGTACTGTAAAAACCCATAAATTATCACTGAAAAATCTGCAATATGGCAGGGGCACGAATGATGAACCGCAATGTAACTGGGGTTCACTGCAACGACAAAAAAAAAAAAAAAAAAAAAAAAAAAGCATGTTGGGTTTCAGCCCAGTACAGCTGGGAGCTGTTGTCGCAAGGAAATGGGCCTCTGGGAATACGGCTCCCCTGCTGTGTGTGTTTATTACTTTGCAGCCTCTGAGTTGTAATAGCCATCCTTATTGTCACATGGAAGTGCACACGAGGTACATTCGCCTCAAGGGGCCGCCGACTTCACGGAGCTCGACAACCACACGCATGCAGCGTGACTTGAAAAGTGCGCGCCTGTCCTCCATCTAAAGAATGGTGGCTCTTGTTTGGACCGCGGCAGTTATTGTGCTGACCGCCACCCTGTGGAGAATCTGTGATTTGGAAATTACTGACGAGTAAACATTTTTAGACAATTGGACTAAACAGACTTGATTAGTCATATCAATGTATAAGAGGAACGCAAATGACTTCACCCCGTGCACCTCCTTGCCAAACCAGATTCACCAGTGACAGCTTAGTTGATCTTCAAAGTCAAACTTGAAATAAAACTACATTCGTTACTCTGCTATTCCATGATTAACCTCGTCCCAGCTTTTTGTGAGCTTTCTGAAACACCACAAGATGGTGCTGAAGCCCTGTTGTACAGTAACTGGTGTCGAGCAAGTATGTTGACGTGAATTTATTCCTCCTCTATCCACAGGCTGCATGGATGTCCTCCTGATCCGGATGTGTCGAGCCTATAACCCCATCAATAACACCTTCCTCTTTGATGGAAGGTTTGCCCCTGCTCACTTCTTTAAAGCACTTGGTGAGTTTTGCCCTCGCGCTCCATCTTCTCACCCTTCTTCCTCACTTGTCACACTCCATCCTTTATACATCCGTGAAAACGCTATATTTCCCCTTCTCCCAGGCTGCGATGACCTCGTGACGGCCGTGTTCGACTTGGCCAAAAGCCTGAGTCGTATCCAGATGTCTGAGGAGGAGATGGCCCTCTTCACCGCCGCTGTGCTGCTCTCACCAGGTGACAAATATATGCAACGGGCGCTTTATTAGGTACACAAGGTCCAATATGAGAAGAACACCAAGCAAAGAGTGGGTGGGGGGAGTTAAACTATTTTAAGAATTGTTATTTTTATATGATTGCTCGTGTCGTGGATTTTCACCAATTGTGTGCTGGTGTGGAATGTATCCTTTGCGATAGGGGTTTCACTGTACTATAACAAGTCATTCATTGCTAGACATTTTCAAACTTCTCCATTTTGACAGCTATTTTAGAGCATTTCCATTGATTTTTCTACAAATCAGAATTTTTCCTTTTTTTTTTTTGATCATTTGAAAAACATTCTTGCCCAATATACATACATTAACAAATACAATATTTTGTCCTCTTTGTCATAGACCGGCCCTGGCTGACAGATGTTCAACAGATCCAGAAGCTTCAGGAGAAGGTCTACGTAGCCCTCCAGCGCTGCTTACAAAAAGGCGACTCATCAGAAGAGAAACTTGCCAAGGTGCGGCTGCACTTTATCCATCGTGAGCCACGCACGGCCTGTCTTGTCAGAATGTTTTCTGATTGACTTCCTTCTCCTCCAGATGGTGTCCAAACTTCCCATCATGAAGTCCATTTGCAAGCTTCACATCGACAAACTCGAGTTCTTCCGTCTGGTCCACCCCGAGACGGCGTACACCTTCCCGCCGCTGTACCGGGAAGTGTTTGGCAGTGAAATCACTTTCCCAGACTCCACAGAGGGCTAAGCAATGTCACACGCTTACAAAACAAAACATAAAAACAGAGATTCAGCAACAGAGACTGTGTGAGGCAGCGAGAGAGCCAGAGAGAGAGAGTTTAAACAGTGTGGCAACAAGCAGCCACTCAATGACAATCCTGCACGCTACACTTTAGGATACACTCCTCTCACCTCGGAAACTCCCGACCGACCCACACTGCCCCTCCGGCGTTGCGCCCAAGGGTGCCCGGTACCTCTCTGTTGGAGGGAGCTCGGAGAAAGGATTAAAGAGTGGCCAAGACAATTTGTATTTTCCAAATTATTTTTCTAAGTCCTTAAAGCAGAAGTCGTTTCGACTACACTTCTCACAGCACCGCTAAGCTATGGTTGAATGTAAACCCCGCCCCTCCCCGCCCCGTGCCCCTTTAAAGCATTCAGCACAGCCTCAAGGCCTGATTCCGAATGTACATACTGAATGAAAAATGAGACCGTAGTCCTCACTTACCTCGCAGATTTTTTTTTTTTTTTTTTTTTTTGTCTTTTTCAGTCGCCGTTCTGGTAGCAATCAACCACTTTTCACTCAGCATCAGTTGCCGCCTTTTCGCAGGGTTTTCGGCGTGTGAACAAAGCGTTCAAAGGGACCATGATCAAACTCACAACCATTTTTTTTTTCCTCTCTTCTACAAGCGCTTATGCAGGTATTTATTGTTTTTTTTCTAGTGCACCCGCAGACACTGATGTAAATGGGCTCTTTTTGATGCAATCATTACCTCAGTCCCATGCATCCGTTCCCTTTGCATATGCCACTTAAAGTCACAAGAGAGATTGTGAACATATTTTCAGAATTTCCATTTTCTAACTATATATCACCTATATAGCCATTAGTAGGAGACAAATGCGCTTGTGTTGCAAACACACTGCCTGCCTGCACGATGGAAGGATTGTTAGCTTTTGAGAAAATCCAGTGGATAATTTGAAATTTTGAGTCTGTTTTGGGCTCGGAAATATATATTTTTTTTTTCGAGTGGGATGCCTTATCTGTGGATTCGCCCCCCACATATTGTAAATGAGCTGTGTGAACTTGGGTTGCACATTTTCAAAGTTGGGAATGTTCCATGGGAATTAACATGAATTTACAAAATTAAAGGTTGACTCAAAATAGTGACTAGTGGGCCTCCATAGAACATATTCTTGTTAAGAAAATTTTTGGCTTGACTTACTCTTTAAAAAGAAGATGACAAAGAATCAGTGCAAAATGTTATAAAATACCAATGCCAATTCATTCCCATGGAAAGTTTCCAGTTTGGGATCTTTACAAAATTCACCCTAAGTTTTCCACCCTTGCATCACTGTTGCGAACAAGGTTCCATTGCACCTCGGCTCCATTTTAAACCCGACAGCTGAAATAATGACCAGAGCCATACTTGCCATTATGTGCTATATGACCGCAGCATGTTTTGACCGGGCGGGGGCGGAGCCAAAGGATAAAGAGTGGACAGATGGGCCGCCCGTTTATTTAATCTCCTTAGACGTCGGTTAGAGGGGATTTATTATCTGCGCCAACTCTCACTACAGTGGAGCCTACCTCCAAAGTCAAACACAATCCGTTCCCTGGTGCTGGTTGACGTCCACGGTCAATAAATTTTTTTTCCCCCTCCCTATGACACATAAGATGAATTAATTTGTAAACAAAGCACAAAAACTGCAAATATGTGGGGGTAGGTTCCACACACACACAATACAATATTAACTTTGTAAATAGGTGAGGTTCACTGTATGTCTTTTTATAACCTGACATCGTGTTTGACTTGAACACCAATTTTGTTTAGATTTCGAGCTCCAAGCTTTTCGTTTGACTTTGGAGGTTCTACTGTACTTTAGACTTGGTCAAAAGCAGAAACCGTCCCAACCCACTCGTCCCTCCCATCTTTTGAGCCTTTACTACCTCATTCCCTCTCAAACATTTATACTGAAAAGCTTCTGCACAATATATAATACAAAATATTTTTTTAAATGAAGCTTGTGGGTGAAATTTCAGGACGAACCTGAAATGCAGTACAACTTCTACAGGTGAACTTAATTTGACCTCTACATGCAGCGCCAACTCTTCAGTGGTTTAGTACTTTTTGTACAACTTGCTGTTCTCTAACAAGAGGCTAAACGGCAAATTCATAACAGGTGAACATTTCTAAGGACCTTCCATGACTTTCTGTAACTCTTCCAGTCTCTCTGTATCTCTGTTCTAACCAGCTTGTCACACTCTGAGTGGCCACTGAGCTCTTAGTGCCATCTGCAGGTTGCAAATGAGATACAGAAAGACGAGAAGAGTCACAGAAACGTATAGACTTCGACGCCCTTAAATTCTCATGGATCAGACCTAGGCAAGAAACTACTAATCGGATAAGTCGAATATTTCGATAATCAAAAAATGTCGATGCAAAAGTGTGCATCATTTCACACTTGTAGAATGTGAGTATGGTGACTATAAGTAAGCAAAATAATACTTTCACCTGACATGCATATTTTGTATTGGTATTGGGCAAATCGGTAGAATGATTGGTATTGGGCAAATCGGTATAATAATTTATTCTAAAAATATGTGTTCAAACATCAGTTCCTTGTTGGACAAGAAAAGGTTGGGCACAAAGTACTTAAACAATGAACAATGGAACATTCAAACGTTTAGGGAAGGTCAAGTGAAGTTCACCTATTAATGTTGTATTGCGTTTTAGGTTTGTCCTGAAGTTTTACCCAAAAGTCCAATGCCCTTTAGTTTTTCTGATTACCGTACCGGTAAAATGTGAGGACAATTTACAACGTCTGAAATCCTGTCCTGTCAAGTGAAAAAACACAAATCACAAACAATCATACATCAGATGTTCAATAATTCGGCCGGATTTGCGTAGCACTGCTGGGACAGTGCTGTTGGCCATACAGCGAATGATCTCAAGTAGCAGTAAAAAAAAAAAAAAAAAAAATTAAATCTGACGCCGTCTTGGCCGCGGTATAACTGGGAGTGTGCAATTGGGCCTTTGTTGCCATACTTTTAAGTTTAAAGTAGCATAGATTTTATTTTTTTTAATAGTTGAAAAAGTTCTTTCGACTATAATATGGCAAATTCAAAGCCAACTCATGTGCAGGGTTGGCCAGATTGTAATAAGGTGCAATACTTTGTCATAGAATGTCTACTCACCCGTCCCACCCCAGCCTCCGTGCCGCAATTTTAGCGGGACGAAAAGTTGCCGTTTCAAGTTCCTCAGGGTGATAGCTTGGCTCTCTGTCCTGTCCTGCAGTGTCTAAACGGCACCTCGCACCAACAAACTGTAGACGACCTTTGAACCTTGATCACTGTGTACAGTTCATGTTCTTGTGAATGTCGGAATACAGAAAGTATCAAAGATTTGAACCCTTTTGATTGTTATTGCGAGACATATTGAGTTGGCGTCATAGATTCAATAGGATATTGATACAAGCAAAGAAAAAATGTACAAAAAAAGAGAGAGGAAAAAAAAAGTAAAATGCATATAAAACATGAATTATAATCTCTGATCCTTGTCTTGGTTTTGATGTGCTCTTCAATTTTGTCCTGATATGTACCGTCATGATATTTTCCTCATCAGTTTAGTGTCCTTTTCGTCCTTCGGAGAGATGTAATTCTATATTTTTTTTTAAAGAGCATTTTTAAATACTTGGTATGTCCCCTTAAGTTCCTCTTTTTTTGTCATGATCCTTCTGTATATGATATTGTAACTCTATTTTAAGATTATTATTATTGAATCATGATAGATTTAAATGAGAACTAATTTATGTCATGTCATGGATATAAAGAGCCAGAGCGGTTATTAACACGAAAGTGTTATTGCACAATGGTGATATACTTTGTGGGTTTAAGAATGTAATAAAATTCTTTTTACAATTAAAAGGACACAGGTGCAGTGATTGATTATTGATGCTTGAAATGATTAGAAATGATAATACTGTCATTCGTTCCAGCCTCTCCAGTGTAATGTGTTTTTAAGAAAGAAAAAACTGCTCTATAAGATTGTACCAGTACGTCACAAAAACGTAGAGTTCTAACATAAGTGAGCAGTATGCAAAGCATTTGTACAATAGTGATTGCAGCTGCTTCTGGTGTGTGTGATTTGGCCACCAGTGGGCAGTACAATACAGTCATGCAGATTTGAATGAAGAAGAGTTTCACAACTAGTGCAAGTCACTTGGTTAACTAACTGTTGTAAACAGTCATTTTGTCCTGTGAGTATGGTTGTGTCTGTCTATGTGTGTTGCGCCACTTTTAGTATTCAAATAATCCATTGCGTAAAAGGTTTTGACACTGCAAATTGATGCAATTTGTTAGCCTGTCTATGGCGTTTTGCATTGTTAGATTTAAGATAAGTGGACTTTCCTAAGGCAAAGCTAAGTGGTTGTTTTAAATAGGCAACATGTAATTCCCTTTGTTTGATGTTTAGTTTGAGTAAACTTTAGCTGGGAGTGGCATTAAACAACCTGTAGCAAAAAATATGCCAAACATCATATCATATCATACCTCAAACTTTGGAAGTTGGTCACTCGTCTCGTATATCAAAGCACAGCTATGTATAATTTGTATATGAAATGTTCATGTCCCCATAGGAAAATTAAATGAACATTATTGCCACACAAGATTTTATTTACTGGGTTCATAAAATGCAGGAATCAGATTTAACAAATTCAGTGAAACTTTTATGACACGTCTGATAATGCAGTTGGCTTGGTTTTATTATATACCATTTGAAAAAATGAAGAGACCATTGCAAAATTAACAGTTTCCCTGATTTTGTCATTCGTAGGAAGTGAAAATGTATTTCATTCTATAATTTACTGACAACAGACGTCCCAAATTCCAAATACAAATATTTAATTTGAACAGTAACACATGGCCAAATTATGATGTTGAAGTCATAGAAAAGTAGTGCCTTCCTGACACATTGTGGTCGAGAGTAATACTGTAACAAATTCGTTTATGGGTGGATTTTATTTATTAAGAATGGTTTTCAGATTTTGATTTCATGTTAGCATCTCAACTCAAATTTGAACAAACAAAGAACAACAACAAAAATATTAAAGGAATAAATCCATACGTATACAGTCACACTTTATTCACGTTAGAGACGACTCAATGTTTCCAAGGCCAACTTTTGGTTCCGAGAAAGGCAAATGTCAATCATTGAGGCCCCCAAGAAGCTCCAAGCTCACTGGGCAGCAAGTGATTTGTGCAGTGATTTAATAAAATTAAAATTAAATAATGTCGGGGTCGACATATACTTTATGTCTGGTAATGTAATGTAAGATACGCCACTCTGTTTGGCTCATAAATAAGTAATTCTGACTCTATTATTATCTAATATTAATGCCGCACCACCGCGAACCTCACCGCACGTCACCGTTAAAGAGTGAGAAGTTTTCTTGGTGTGTGAGATGGGTGAAAATCATTTTTCGCCTATATGACAACTGATAATGTTATGTTCGTACCTGACGACCTAGTAAAATGTTCTGTGCTTTCATGTTATATAAGAGCAAAGAAAACATCTGGCCTGGTAACCGGATCTGCACTTCCACTCGCAACGATACAGGGGGCAGTAGACGCCAATGCGAGAGTTTCCCCCCACACTGAAACTCGCCCCAGAATCATTTCATTCCTATACAGATTTGTTTGTTTGAATGCGTGGAACCTCGCCATAACTCACCACCGCATTAAATTATACTTAGGGGACAGCCTAGTGTGTGTATGTCCGGTGACAGTGGGGCGACTCCCCCGCGGACGTGGACGTGGTTAGTCGGCGTGTCCCGACCCAGTTGACGGACGTCTGAGCAGTCCTATGATACCTCCGAAACATTTCTACTCGTTTTGCCCCTAACGCCGCGCGGCCAACTTCGGACACGTCCACCCCACGAACTCGTTGTGAAGTTGAAGACACCGCCAACATGTCCGTGGCAGGCTTGAAGAAGCAGTTTTATAAAGCGAGCCAGGTTTGTTGAACTTTTCCTCTTTCTGCCCAGTACCACCACCCGGCTTCGGGTTCGGCTAGCTAACCAACTCTCGTACTTAGCTTCACTTAGCAGTCAAGCTAACGCGATTTAGTTTCTGATAATGCTAATTGACTGGTAACTTCGGTTTTCTTCTTTGTGCGGTGACACCAAGAAGCAAATGTTGCATTTTTTATGTATTTGGTGTTTTTGTGTTTCTTGTTTTTTTTTTGTCTTCCCCTCCCCACCCCCAAGCTAATTAAAGTGGAGGTGAATCTTCCAGGCGTTTCGTTCCCTTTGCATTGATATATACCAAAGGTCACAAACTATAGTTCTTCCAGGCTCCCAGTGAGTCACTATTTTGAGAAGCAAACAACTTTTGAATGTATTTGGAAATGTGTCAACTCTCTCGAAGACCTGGTGACCTCCTTTCCACTCCAGCTGTGTTGTTAGTCTTTTCTTTCTTTTGTTTGTTTGTTTTTTTTAAATCCAGGAGGTTCACAAATCCTTTTTTGTTTATTTTAATCCAGGAGATCAATTGTGAACCCCCAATGATGTCTTTGGCCGCACAATTGATGAGTTATTTATTTTAAATATGGGTCTTCTACTACTACTCAACCTGGGCGAGGATTCTGTTGAAGAATGTCTTTTTCTTCACCACCCCTGCTGATCTAAGCAGGAAAGACATTTGGTTTCTGCCTCGGGCTTCCTGTCAGGAACACAAACAGATCCCCGACGGTTAGAACGTGTTGCAATGTCAGACCATCTTGTGTGTAAACACCAGAAGTGGACGGTAAACACTATCAGAAGTAGGGTTGAAACAATTCGATTAACTCGAATCGCTTACGTTACAAAAAACTCTGCCATGAAGTTTCACAGGGATCGTTTTCCACAAAGACGAATGTAAATGCAGATGCAATCACCCCAGTGTGTAAAATAAATTGGAGCAAATGCATTGAGTCATGAATATCCAAAGTTTGGGTTCATGTTACACTTAAGAAAACAAAATAAATATACAGGCTATGTCTTTTGCAAAGTGTCTACAATCGCCAACACAAACTAACGCATCAACTTTAGCTAATTTAATAAAACCTACTTGTAAGAACCAAAGAACGTATTGTAATGTCCCAGCAAGTGTGGGGAAAAAACAATAACAAAAACGCGTGATAAGCACTCAATATGAAGCCAACTACTTTATTGTTGCTATATTACTTATTTAACCATTATTTATTCAGGAAAGGCAACTGAGAACATGTTCATTTGCAGTGCCATCCTGACTGTGTACAGCTACAGAAGTGTGGAACTGCCAATGGGGAGTCAAATCTATTAACTGACAAATACGTTAGAATGTACTTGCGAGTATGTTCGTATTTGTGGGCTAAATGCTACAATTGTAGCATTTTTCCCGTAATGCCATGGGGTATTGACCTGCGCATGCGCAAGTAAAAAAATTTTTTAAAAAAGTGTTATTTATTATGTCTGCAGTGCATGATGGTTTAGCATTTTTTCCCATAATGCCACGGGCCATTGCCTTGCGCATCGCATACCCTGTGGTATTATGGGAAAAATAGAGAAAATAATGCACTGCAGACATAATAAAACCGTAAATTTACGAATAAACAATGTTTAATTAATTTTTAACATGTTGGTATATTGTAGGCCAAATGCTAAAAATATCTTTTTTTTTGTTGTTTTTTTTAATTGTGACGTGATAGCGGTGGGATTAAGAGGTGGATTATTTCGGGTAAATCACCACTAAAGGACAGGTACCAAAGCACAGCCCACCACCATTAAACGCATCAAGATAAGAACTACTTTCCCACTTTTTTATTTGGACTGCGCCGCCTTTGTTTTCCCTCTTCTCAATAACAGTTGACACAGCTCGGATTTTCCTCACTGGAGGCATACAGGAAGTGGGACTGGATATCAGTGCCCAGCAGTGCGCACATCCTTGTTTATCCCTCTCTTTTTTCGCTTGCTTTTACATCATCAACTCCCAATGCATTGAATCGAAAAGGACAGACAAACAAAATCTCACTCCCTTTGGACGTTTGACAGCAAGAGTTTTTTTGATTGGGAGAAGCCAAAATTTACAGTAAATCACTATTGAATTCCACTTAATTGCCCAGCTCATTTGTTGGACTAAATTCTGCAAGCAGATTGCAGGAGTTTACGTTTCATTTTAATTGTTATTAAATCTGTGTTTTCTGATTTATGTTTTGAATTTTTTCCCCTTGTTATGGTACTGAATGTGAACTGAACAATGACCTTAAAACCAAGGTGCAGTACTAACTGAACACCGTTTTTGAACGGTAAACCTCTAGTACTCACCCTTTGAATACACATAGCCAGGTGACTAATATGTAGCTGGAGATTGGGAGTGGACTTTACTCAGTATATTCCGTCATTCTTTATTATAGTTGTTCACTCAACCATATTGTGCTGAGCCGTTGGTCTCACAATTGGATTTGATTATCAACAATTAGGTTTGACATCCAGATGCATCACGTCAATTTTTCTATAATCGATAAGCCCAAGCAGTCAAAAACAAGCTTCTGTTTTTTTATTTTTATTTTTTTATTTTAATTAAAAATAAACAGATCATAACAGAAATAAATAGTGTCGGCTGACTTACTCCTTAATACTTGTCGTGTGGACGTGGTAAGATTTCAAAAGCAAAACATGCACTACTGCAGTGCTCTCTATACTGTAGTAAGTAAAAGCTATACAGTACAATGAAAGCACTGGGCATTGTGGCAAGTAAGACGAGTTAAAATATTAAAAAAAAAAAACGGGTAGTTATGGAATACGGTCGTAAATCCGTCACTATAAAGACTCCCACAGCTTGTGTTATTTTCTTCTCTTTGTCTAAGTTAGACGGGATTGCCGACAGACTCACGTCGATTCTTGGCTGCGCTAGCTGTGCAGTTTCTTGGCTGTTGTGGTGAGCAACTATGGGTGGAAACGGCTAAAAGTCACTGCTTTTCCTGACATTTAATTTTTCCGCCACAGGCTTTAGACATTGCGTGTGACTCGTCAACTTTGTGCTTCACTGCCTGTGTGTAATCCAAAATGTGTCTAGACATTTGTTTATAAAAAGTTTGAAGCATCCTTAACTCTAAGATCGACCAAGTAATTTGAATATTGTTGAAAATTATCATATTTTGATCAGGGGAAAAAACATCCATCCATCCATTATCTATACCGCTTGTCCTCACAAGGGTCGCGGGCGTGCTGGAGCCTATCCCAGCTGTCTTCGGGCAGTAGGCGGGGGACACACTGAATTGGTTGCCAGCCAATCGCAGGCCACACAGAGACAAACAATCACACACACTCACAATCACACTTAGGGGCAATTTAGAGTGTCCAATCCACCTACCAAGCATGTTTTTGTAATGCGGGAGGAAACCGGAGTACCCGGGGAAAACCCACGCAGGCACGGGGAGAACATGCAAACTCCACACAGGGAGGCCGGAGAAGGGATCGAACCCTCGACCTCTGAACTGTGAGACGGACGTGCTAACCAGAAATGAATTAGTCATAGCTTTTTCATCCCAACCCCAAACAAGAACATTCTTATTCTGCCATTTAATGAGAATCATTTGATTTTTCATATTATGTTCCTTCTTACGTGCAATCAAAATAAATTCATTTTGTTCTTCTTTGAAGCCTAACGTGGGCTTTAAACAGGCTTGGTGATGAGCCACACACATATTTGCTAGATTTCCTGGTTATTTTATGCTCTGTTTCCCTAAGCTTGTGTGCATGTAAACAACAATGTTGCAGAGAAGTGAGGCCACAGACAGTTACGTGGGCTGGTTTTACACAGCAGAAGTGCCGCTTTGTGCAATATGAAATGATACTATTTTTTTATTTTTTTTTTAAATCACACAGTCGGCTTGCTAATTGAATCTTGTTGCTTGCAGTTTATTTATGAAAAAAAAAAAAAAAAGGTTTGGGAGCTTGACCACGATGTATTTCTAACAGCATAACATTTATGTAATACTATAATAAATATCAAGTTCACCTGATCTTTTAAAATACAACAAAGTTTGGCATGTATCTTGGTGACTTTGACTTATAAATAGTGCAAATATTAAATGAGCTACATTCGGGTTGGCAGCTATCCAATTTGTATCTGACTTTTTATCCACATTTGGAAGAGGCTTTATTTCCAATCTGATCATATCTGATTCCATGATACATATGGGAATTGTGCCACTCGAGATAAAAGTTAAAAAAATAGTCACTTGAACCACATAATATAAATCCCGCCCTAGAGTTTAAATAGATAAAACTGTACAATATTACCCGCCTTGCAAAGCCATTTAAGGCTTTTCAAACTCCCTTTAATCGATAAGTGAACTTGAACCTGAAGCCTTGTAGACACAAATCTTTTATTTCTGTGATGTTAAGTCGGCAAAAGGTGGAAATCGTATCTTGTGACGTGACTGCCTCAAGGCTGCATTTCAACCTTATCTTTTCTCCAAACATTCATGAAGCGCTCTGTAGTGCCAGTCATGATAAAAGGACTTCAAGTTTTAAGTCTCAAGTCTTCAAGATATTTTAAACTGTTTTTGATTCAATCGCCCTCCTCTTGTTACATTTGCCAAATCTCATAATAACTCTCGTTTTTTTTTTTGGTCATAAATGTGGAAGCACAAAACAGATTGCTGACATAAGTATTAGCATGTTGTAAAGGGTAAAAAACAACAACTATTTATTATGCTTACAAAGTGGGTCACGCAGTTATTCTGCAACTCGAGTTCTGTAAATTATTGCTGTAAATCAAGTTGTTTTTCTGCCAATGGACCTTAGAGAAATTTAAAGCAGAACGGAACAGATGTTCTCTTATTTGTTTCATTTCATTTTTACCCATCTGACAGCTCGTCCTTTGACGCGATATAAAGCCTGCTTGGTATTTGAAAATGCATAGTCAAAAAGCCAGAGTCGCAGTTTACAACAGCCTACTACAGTTTTATTCTATGGCTCCCATGTCACTCACCAGGCCAGGCCCTTTAAAGCGACACACACACACACACTCAGTAGATACCAATAATACCTGCACCTCATATGCACGTTTGTTGTTTATTAATTAATGCAAAATATGTTTTATCCTATTAATTAAAATTGCATAATCGGTAGAGTCATTGATTCTAAAAATATTCAATAGCTGCAGCCTAAGTCTGTATTATTGGTGCACCAGAACCCGCTGGCATCAATACTCAACGTCTCAATGGTGGCCCAAAGTAAGATTTAATCGCTGTTGGGGGATCCTGAACTAAGTAAGGACAAATTATTCCTTGATCCTGCGTTAAAATTTAGAATGCAAGTTGACAGGACACGTAGCGTTTCTTTGTGAGTGTAACACACACCATAACAATACAGTAAAGCAAATGGCTGCACTTGGCTGGAGTGCAGGCGTGTGGATGTGTCTATTAGAACCTTATGGGCCTCACTCTATGACCTCATCCTTTATAACTCCCGCCGCCCCCCCCAATGGCTCTTTGTCTTCTTTTCTGCCGCTAGATGGTGAGTGAGAAAGTTGGCGGCGCTGAAGGAACCAAACTTGATGATGACTTCAGAGATCTGGAGCGGGTAAGACTGGAAGTGACGTTACAGCTGCAGTTGCGCGACTGCTAGTGAAGTGTGTCGTCTGAAAGATTTTGGGAGCGATGGATGGATGTAATCATTCGATCCTTGATGGAAAACGTGCAGCGGCCATCAAAGTGTAGCGAAGATTAAAAGCAACATACATCAGTTTTCTTTTAGGTGAAAAAGATCCGCAAAAGGAAATTGGATAACAACTCTAAGCACATGGAAATGATGACGTTTATGATCGTGGTTTATTATTTTATTTTTGTATATGGAATGAAATCCACTAAGTAGCTTGTTGTTGCTGGATATTTACTAACTGTATGGTTTTCTTAGTAAATAAAGCGGGCGGGAATTGGCAAACACGCATCACATACTCGAGAAGCCGCACTCTTGCACGAGTGAAAAGACAGAAAAATCCCAGCCCACATAAGTGGATAAATGTGATGTTTTACATGATTTTTAAAGATAAATACTTTGTAGATTGAAATTAACAGCAGACCATGAAGAACATATGCACATTTAAAATATAACAAAGTTTATATTTGGTTCAGTTCCACTTTAAGAGTCAACCATCAATTTTGAAAATTCCTGGATCATTTACTTTAATTCCTGTTAATTCCTCATAGAAAGTTTTTGTAAATTCCTGGACTTTTGTATGATGTTGGAGTTCTTGCTGTGTCCTTGTAGAAAGTGGATGTGACCAGTAAAGCTGTGGCAGAGGTGATCTCCAAAACATCCGAATATCTCCAGCCCAACCCTGGTGAGAGGGCAGATAAATAACTATTTACAATAGTATATCTCAAAAGTTTAATCAGCTTCCTTCTCCTCCCGCAGCATCGAGGGCCAAACTATCCATGTTGAACACCATGTCTAAAATCCGTGGTCAGGTGAAGAACCCTGGCTACCCCCAGGCCGAGGGGCTTCTGGGAGAATGCATGACCAAGTATGGAAGAGAACTGGGAGAGGAGACTAACTTTGGTAAGATTCCTGGGTTTGCCGCATGGGTTTAAATACCATCACCATACTTTTAACTAGGGTTGCCATAAAGACTTCAATCAAAAGACGCAGTTACTTACAGCGTTACATAAGACTGTCTCGATGGGGACACTTTTGCTCATTTCTTTGTGTGGCAAAAGTGGCAGAAAGGGACAGTAGCACTCAACATGCACAGTTGCTCCACAATCAAGAAGTCACAGTCACACAGATAGTGGCCCCCGTTCTAATAGTTGCCATGTCCCAAATAATTACCAGGTGCTTCCTCCACTTTAATAAGACGTAGAGTTGCACACCTTCAGTACAGTATCATCCTGTGCCACGAGATGCCGGGCAGCACTGATGTCTGCTGGAAGACATGCAGTGTAATTAAGAGCAAGAAGACGAGGCGGAGACTTAATAGTAGTTGTTTCGCTTTGAGTACTGTTATAAGCTCTGTTTGTACGTGTTGCTGCTCCGTGTCTTTTAAAGTAGCAGTTGAGGGTTTATAATGACCGTGACAGCTATGCAAATTTCCGTTAGCTCATCTATGGAGTTTTGCATTATATGTTAGCATTAAAATAGCGGAATTTTGTTTGACAAAATTATATGGTTTGGCTGAACATTTTGGTGTTTAAATCTACATTTTTTTTATGTATCTGTATTACCGTCATTTTAACTGGGAATGTATTGTACAGGGGGCTAAAGAAGCAGAATTTTTTTTCACATTAAGACATTTACCAGTATATAGGGGTTGTAAAAAATAAATAATTGGAATAAAAACAATAATTAGAATCACTGTTTTATAGCACACTTCATACACAACATAACTCGGTATGTTTCACATACTGTAATTATAAGTACAACATTTAAAAGCACTTACAGAGTTAGAGATTTAAAAGCAAAGTAAAGAAATAATAATACCTTTTAAAACATGATCTTAAAAATACTTTGAACGACCTTAATCATAGGTATTCGAAAAGAGCATAATTTATAACCTGGATTTCAAAGCGTTTACATTTTATAAGTATGTTTTCAATCATTATTAATTCATATTATTCACTCTGATAATAAAGGATAGCTGCAAATCGGGGACCGTATTATACACAAGGTGCGTGTTATTCACTGGATTTTATGGTACTTTAAAAAGTGTTTTATAAATCTTTAAATTTGTTTGAAGAAGTAGGGGGAGAGAGGAATTATAAAAATCGATTTTTTTTAAATGGCCTCTCTGTATCCTAAATTTTAGCAGGTGGGTCTGCAACATATCATCTGCAATAAACAGATTAACTCTACAACCAGAAGCGAGAGCAAACCGGCAAAAGCCACATTTGCAGAATGTGGCTAAAATGTTGTCGTTTGATTTTGTGGCTGAGCTGTTAGTGTCCCTCTCCAGGTGGCGCGCTCGTAGAAGTCGGGGAAGCGATGAAGAGAATGGCAGAAGTCAAAGATTCGCTCGACATTGACGTCAAACAGAACTTCATCGATCCGTTGCAAGGCCTCTGCGACAAAGACCTCCGAGAAATTCAGGTTTTTACTCTACATTGCATGTCTTATTCCATGTGGAATACGCTGTGGAGACAACTCCGTCTGTCGCAGCACCACCTCAAGAAGCTGGAAGGTCGCCGCCTGGACTACGACTACAAAAAAAAGCGGCAGGGCAAGATTCCGGATGAGGACATCCGACAGGCCCTGGAGAAGTTTCACGAGTCGAAGGAAGTTGCAGAGACGAGCATGTATAACCTGCTGGAGACCGACGTGAGGACTCGGTTATTAACGTTAGCGCAAAATTGGCCTGCGACGCATGACACTGGGACATTGTGTTGTGTGTTTGTGAGTAGATTGAGCAAGTGAGCCAGCTCTCGTCTCTGGTGGAGTCCCAGCTGCAGTACCACCGGCAGGCAGTTCAGGTCCTGGAAGAGCTGTCTGACAAGCTTGGAGAGAGGTGTGGTGACTTACACCTGGCGAAGACAACCCACACACATACGCTTACACTGAGCTTTGAGGAACTTTGTGGCTGCACTAGGTGCTGATCTGACACGACCAAGTTATGTAGGCTCACACTTTAAAAAAGGGGAAGAAAATGATTGCTATATAATGAAATATACAGTGAATCCCTATTTATGGCGAGTAATACATTGTAGAGAAAGAGTATAAAAACATTTTTCAAAAATAATTTTGCCCCTCTCGCATGCTTTAAACACACTTCAACTTTTAGGGAAAAACTTGTTCAAGCATTCCTTAGCGTAAAATATTTCCAAATAAGATGCAAAGCATACTTGCTTCAAGCTGTTTGTCACTCCCAGTTGAGGTTTTCTGTAAAACTGACATGTAAAACTTACAACAATTAAATACTGCATTTTTAGATACCAAAATGTTCAGCCGAACCATGTAATAACAAGATTATGCTAGCTTTAGCCTAACGTGTAGTAGGAAAAGCTATAAATGGGCTAATGGAAATTAGCACAGATGTTACGGTATTGTGCACCTTCAAACAACTACAGCTTTTAGACAACAAAACTTACAGGCATGTATTGTATCTGCTCTGTGGGAACGACAACTATTACTGGAGCTTAGTTGCTGACCTTCTCTGCCTCTGCTTGCTCTAAAGGATGCGGTCTTTACTGCCCAGCATGTTGTTGCATAACATGGTACTGCAATGAAGGCACACCACGTGTAAATATGGAATTACCTACATAATGTAAAATCACTTAATAATGACACATAGCGGGGGAGCAAACAATGAATCGCAATAACGTGTGGGATGTAGCGAGGCACCGGTACCACTTTTTTCAGACAGAGTGCAAGTACTTATAATTGAGTACTCGCCGATACCGGGCACCGATACTTAATAATGCCATTTCGTCTTGCAATTGTGTGTTTTTATTATTATTATTATTATAATATTTTTATCAAATATTATTGAAAAACAAGAACTTTTCTTGAACATGTCATATGTTTCAATCAAATCTAATATTAGTTATAGTATGCGTTGAGTAAAGCGTTCCAATACAAATGTTAATTTCAAGAGATAAGCACATTCACTTTCAGTTCACACTATCGGCTCGTCTCTGTTTACGCATCTCTGGTACTGTGTGGAACTTTAAAATCCACACTACCTTGCTTGAACACATTGGTCCAAACGAGACAGGCTAAAAGCTGTTCATGTGGTTGACTCTGACATCTTTTTGAACAGGATGCATGAGGCCCAGTCCCGACCAAGGCGCGAATACACGCCCAAGCCCAAACCTTTGTTTGATTTCGGAGAAGACAACCACTCCAATGGAGGCTATTCTACATCAATGGCCCCGCCGCCATCTCGCAACTCAGGTGAGGCACTCATAAATACCGGTAGTTGAATTTCATGTGGAAGAGGATACATAACATCCCCGTCATTTGGGGAAAACTGCAGCATCGATTTGAGGACACGTCTGTTTCTGTGAAACTGAGTCGATAAACATTCCAGCCACTTTCAACGTGATTGCACAAGACCTGCATGAGTCAGTGCAATCCAGTACAAATGTCAGACACATCTGGAGTGTTTACATGCGTGTGCGTGTGTGTGAGAGTGTGTGTGTCTTTTTGCTGGCCATTGTCTGACTGACCTTGTTCCTCTTCCCCGTGACATCACCAGAGCCGTCAATACACTGGGCCAGATTGACTCGCGCAATGTTTGCTTCCAAAAAGACAGAGTGGGCGGAGCATGAATTTCTCTTACAATACAATACAATACAACTTTATTTATGGAGCACATTTCATAACAGCTGTAGCTGCAACAAAGCACTTTACATCAAAATAACAAAATGTCAACAATATAACAAGTGGAAGAATAAATTAAAACACAAAATACTATATACAATGGACACCAAAAATCAGCAGAAAACTGTCAGTCTCATGTCGGATCAAAAGCCAAAGAATAGAAATGTGTGTCAAACTGGTTTTAAAAATGGATAGAGAGGGGGCTTGCCTAACATTTACTGGAAGGTCATTCCAAAGGGAAGGACCAACAACAGAAAAGGCTCGATCCCCGCTGAAACACCGCTTAGTCCTCGGCACCTCGAGCAGCGCATGGTCCGCAGACCTGAGGCACCAGGAAGGTGCGTAGGAGTGGAGGAGCTCGGAGAGGTACGCAGAGTCTTATGTGTTAGTTTTGGGTAAGGATTTTTTTCCTCCTTTCTTCGTGATTGTGAAAAGTTGAAGGCAGAAATCGTTGGGCAACTTCAACATATGTGCTTCATGGCTTCATGTTTTCATTGCTAACGTTGCACGTGGTGAAAGAAATCCACATCCTGTGTTCTGAGCAGAAGCACGCTTTTTAGTTTTCAAAAAAGGAACTGAATTAGCCACAGTTTAAATCATGTGGTATTGAAACATATCTGTGCTTTGCACTGCATACTGTCAATCATCTTTATAATGTTCAACAAAAGTGCACTTATCATGCTTTGCTCTTAGCAGCATGATGTGTGACATTTGGGTGTTCACAAACCGTGTACTATAATGTATGAATAGTAAGAGCCTTCTCATTTATTTTAACACCAGTATAATGTAGCAATTTTTCAATTGTAAAAAGTCTTAAGCTCACGTTTCAAAAGTAGCGATGATTAACCACTAAGTGGCCCTTAAAATGTCCCCTCTCACTTGTTCCCAATGAACAATGAACTGGCGCCCCCCTCCATAAATAAATAAATATCCCCCATCACTTTAAAGAAGTCAGTCTTTTAAAACTACTACTACATATCACATATTAGTTATATTTTAGGATGATTTTAACCCTTTAAAGGATAGTGTGCTAACACAACTCCACATTTTTTAAAATACATACATGGGCGTCTGAGAGAATAAGCGAATCAACATCATTGAGGTGTGCTTATCATTTCAGAAGTGAGGTTGCAGAAAACTGTAAAAGGGGTGAATCTTGCTGCATCTTCTGAATAGGGGAAGTAGTAGTGCCATCTGGTGGGGGGAAAAAACATGAATTGAAAGCCAGTACAAGGCCCATTAGTTGTATTTAATTCGGTTTGAATGGGATTTTTTTCCTTGCTAGGAACAAATGTGTTTTTGTGTTGTGTGGTCATTTCAGGCTCATTTAAGGAACAGTAAGGGCAATTCTCCCCCCCCCCAAAAAAAAAACAATTACTGGAATTCTCTAGGTACCCAGCTACCTCCCATAATTCAAAAACATGCGTTTTAGCTTAATTGAACACTCTTAAATTGTCCATATGTATGAATTTGAGTGTAAATGGTTCTGTCCACATGTTGCCCTGCAATTGACTGGCATACAATCCAGGTTGTACAGTACCCCCTCACACCCAAAGTTAGTTGGGATGGGCTCCATATTGCCCATAGAAAATGGATGTAATATCTAGAATATTCGACACAGCCGAAATGGCTTGAACATGAATAATTGCAAGAATGGCACAAAATGTCTCCAATATCCCTCGAGTGTTTTAATTTTCCTGGACATAGCAGTTCCATTCGTCTCAGTGTAAAATACCTTTTGAGACGTAACACATTGTTACAGACTGAATGAGTGATCATCTCTTTGCGCCTCTCAAGCTCGACAGCGACACCACACAAAGAGTGAATTGTTTTAGACAATTGTGCAGTTTGTTTGTGCATGGAACTCCTGTGTGTGCTCTAGTGGTCCCATATCAGATCAGTGACATGGTTGGTGGGGACATGGATGGAGGAAGTACCAGACAACAAGTGGCAGAGGTGGGAAAAGAACTCCCACTCTGTACTTTACTAGGAGTACAGACTTTTGTGTAGAAAAAAAATTAAATCTGGTAAAAGTAGTGATTCGGCAGTAAAAGTAGGTGATAGACAGGATGGCATCAAAGCAATACTTTTATATTAGTGCTTCGGCCTGGAGACAAAACATGAATTGGAGTTTTTCAGCATTAATGAAGGATAGGACACCGACCCCCAAATTATATATTTTTAAAAAGTTGTTGAGTAAGAATTTGACCTGTTTTTGACATTTGGCAGCAATAAAAATACTCTGTCATTTTTTTTCACCCTGAAATTTGATGACTTTTCATTAAGTGATCCAAAATACAGACAAAAAAACTGGTGCCACGGGATGTGGTGACATTGTATGTAATGTTTTGGTAAACGTTTTTTTTTTTTCCTTTTCCCTCCCCCTTGGCCGCAGCCCCGGAGCAGCCCAGCTGCAAGGCGCTCTACGACTTTGAGCCGGAGAACGAAGGCGAACTGGGTTTCCGTGAGGGCGACATCATCACACTGACCAATCAGATTGACGAGAACTGGTATGAGGGGATGCTCAACAGCCAGTCGGGATTTTTCCCCCTCAACTACGTGGAGGTGCTGGTTCCGTTGCCCCACTAAAGCAGGGGGGCGAGTGGGATGGTTGGGTTGGGAGGGAGGCCTCGGACAGACTAGAGCCTGTTTCACTTGGAGGATGGACTCTTAAAACCTCCCTTGATTTATTTTAGACCGAGACAAAGTAAGCAGCAAAGCTCAGGTTGACGCAATACTCCCCCGTTTCAAATCTGAGCGTCTCAGTGATGACACCTGCTGGCCACTCTGACAATTGCTTTTTTTTTCATCAGACTGAGGTTTTAAACCACACCATTGCAGCCTATCGCTTGCTGGTAACAAATGATACCTGTGGAAGGCAGTTTGAGCATTTATTCCATATCTTAGATAGCTGGCTTAAGGTCCATGTATTTGCCTTTCCCTTTGCCCTTACGAACAAGACAACTAAGTGCACTCGTAGAACGATTGTGTCTTACTAGGAATGTTTTTCCCAACACTAACTTTGATTGCCAAGGATATGGAATAATAGCACAAACACCGTTTTTTAATTAGCCGTTCGTGCTTTTTTTTTTTTTCATTTTATTGATAGCCACCTTACTATCCTTGTACTAGTACACTCTTTGTCGTCACTTGTAGACAGTTCCGTTCACTACTGGTAGAACCACTAGAGCACACAAGTATGACGTTTGAAAAAGATCATTTTACACGATTGGATATCAAGGATATTGAATGCTGTATATGGAAAGCCATTTGAGCCATTTTTATAGCCTTAATACCCATATGTACTTTCTATGCTTTTTTCATCACTGCTCACGAGTAGATTGACTTACCTGGAATACTTTTTCCAGTACCACTTTTGGTCTACTAGTATGCAGTTAAACCTTACTAGTAAATGACTGTACTGCACTAGCGATTGGTTCTACTAGGCCCAACTAGTAAGCATTTGTCACACACTAGTAACATCCTAGTTGTGGAGGCTATGTAGATAGCAGGGTGTTTGAATAATTGACCTAAAAAACTGCAATTCCAATTGCCCCACACACTTTCACCTGTCCGCCACACCACCACTTCAAGACCGGGTATAAGGCAGATGCAGGGAAGATGGCAGATTGAGAGGAGTCAGAGACTTTTGCTGCTGCATTTGCTAATCTCAAGACGTACGGATGTGTCTGTGCATGTGTTCTGTGAGAAGCCCAAAAGCCTGCTTTCGATGCAGTCCACCGAGCTCAACAACTTGGTAACTTAACTGCTTCACACTCTTTGCTTAACTCACTCACTTCTCAATCAAGCGCTTATCTCGTACGCTCGCTGGACCACGATGAGCAGGACCCACTTAATAGTACCAGTAAACATCCACCTGTCGTAAAATGCCAAACTAACAAGTCTTATGCACACTTCTTATCAGTGATATCGAATGAATGGCTTTCTTGATACCCATCTTAAGATCCATGTACTAGTACACTTTGTCCTCACTTGGCAGAGTTCAGCACACTTTTAGAAGAACAAGGGTTCAGTCTGTTGCGGTCATCGTGGGACAATTACTGTAGTTGGTACAGCTGTTGTACTCTCCACCTCAACGCAACTTTATTTAAAGAGCACTTTAAAACAAACAATGCTGCATAAGAAGGGCTGTACATGGAGTAAAAATTTGTAATACAATAATAGTTAAAACAATAATGATAAAAAAACACAAACAATACCGAATCTCATGCTGAGTCAAAAGCCATAGAATAAAAATGTTTTTTAAGATTAGTTTTAATAATGGGCAGAAAGGGGGCTTGCCTAACGTTTAGCGAGAAGTCATTACAAAGTGATTGACCTGCAACGGAAAAGGCTCGATCTTCTCTGAGCCTCCGCTTGGTCCAGTACATCCAGTAGTGTCTGGTCCACTGACCTGAGGCACACTCAGGTGCGTAGGGGTGCAGGAGCTCAGAGGGGTAAGGTGGGGCGAGACCACTTAACGCTTTGAAATCAAATACAAATAATGTTTAAGACAGGATGAAAGTGGCCTTAAGGAGATCGTGTCCTTTTTTTTGCTCATTGGGAGATAGATCTGACTCATAGCAGTGGAAGCAAATACTATGTTTTCTTAAGATGGATTCCAAGGGCATCACATACAATGAAAACAGCAGGGGCCCCAGAATTGAACCCTGTGGAACACCATGCGACAGTGGTGCAGAGCGGGACTCAGAGCAACCAAAGCTAACCTAACTCGTGTGCAGGAATGTCATATAGTGGGGGTGGGTG
Organism: Filicampus tigris; assembly: GCF_054856515.1. NCBI lineage: Eukaryota > Metazoa > Chordata > Actinopteri > Syngnathiformes > Syngnathidae > Filicampus > Filicampus tigris. The sequence continues at coordinate 15,471,432 of NC_141228.1, forward strand.
GGGGTACTAAACTAGTACGAAGATACTTGTTCTACTAGTGCGCTGAATTGTCTTACTTAGGACGAAGGCGTACTAGTACATGCACTTTAAACACGATATGAAGAATGGAATAAATGCTCAAAGGGCTTTCCATAGCCACAGGTTAGCCTTCAGTTTTTTGTCTTTTTAATAATGGTTTAGTCTACAGTGTTTTCTAAAAGCATCTCAGTGATGCTAGCTTGACTAGACAAGTGCACGTTGTCCATTTGTTTCAGTGTGTCCCGACCCGTTGTAGAAAACCGTTTTACACATGCAGTGCCTGAAACGACGACGCTGCTGGCAGCGCTTCTGTCTTTCTGTCCGTAATGTGAAACTCCTGCTTCCCACTTTAGTTTTTTTTTTTTTTTTTTTTGAGGGGGGTGGGAGGGGCAAAAGCCCCCCTTACAGGTATTTCCAAGCTCTGGAACCCATGTGATTTTTGTCTTGTTGCATTTCAACTGTTCCTGTGCTCTTAATACAAGTGGAAACACCAAAGTGGAATGACCTAACGGTGGGACAAATTTTGAAATTCAACCCCCAAAAATATTTAGCACACTTTTTAAAGTATTCCTTAGCGACTATTCTTAATCTCTCGCAGTCAAGAAATGGGAGACAATTGAATAGGAAAAGACTACTCGCTCGCAGTAATCCAAGTAAGAGGTAAAGAATGAAGTACCTCCACTTCAACATACTGTCGGTGCTTGGCCACAAAATGGCGCCATGGCATCTATTTTATATTAGACATGGCTTTGGCAGGGAAGGGGTGTTTTTCCAATGCGTCAAACGGATTGTGTTCCACTTTGGTGCTTCCACTGAACAAGAATCCAATTGTGTATAGTTGAGGATTCCAACCTCGGTCAAAGGGAAAACATCAAGGGAATGCTTTGATTCGGGAATGTTTTAACCATTTTTTTTTTTTTCTGTCAGTGTTTGTGCATTTACCACCACCAGAACCAGACAGTCACTGTGTTTTGGACCTTGTCTAATATGTTTACATGTGGTAACCTAGCACTGTGCATGTATTGTTAGCCGATGCTGTTTTGAGTGCCTTTTGGAACAGAAAGGTGGGAAACCAAAAACAAATAGAATAGCTACTTAATAAATGGTCCACAGTTTTTAACCAGTGGCACTTTTGCGCATGTGCACATTGCGGCACATTTACACTACAGGCTGTTTCCTTACACACACGGCTAACTTTTTTTTTTTGGGGGGGGGGGGGAATATTATAGATGTTTCAAAAAGTCCCATTCATTTACTGATTGTAAAGCGCTATGTTTTTTGTAGTCTGTCTTAATTATTATACGGAATCGTTTTAAATGTATTCAGGCTCGCTATAGTATTATTTTTATATCCAAAACCATTACAAAAATGCATGTAGTCCTTTATTATATTAATTATTGTTGTACCCTATAAAATCTTAGATACCTTTTTACCTCTGGTATGAGAACTGAATTTAACCACAATACTTTTGTCTTTTATTACCATTATATTTGTATGTGCATCTTTCCTGGCCCTGCCCACTTCTTACAATAAACAAAAGACAAAAAAAAAACCTGAATGTGAATTTATTTTCTGATACTATACACTACTAAATACAAAAAGACAGTCGTGTTTTAAATATTTCCAGTGTGTATTGGTAGAAACGCTTTGTAGAACACCAATCAGCAGGCTTAAGGCATCACTCTGTTCTCTTGCAGTTGTAGTAATAAATAAAAAGTTAAGAGGACAAGAAACGCACACAATCCAAAAGGCTAACACAGGGAAACCCGAGTGCCATTGCTTGATGCTATACATCGACTTCCTAAAAAAAATGAAAATAAAAAAAAAACATACAACTTTTAGTTTTAGCCAAGTAAAAGTTCTGATGATTGTGATATTGAGATTATCAGATAAATGTGACATCACAAATTTCTTTTTTTTTTTTTTAACTCCGTCTTTTTGGGGGGAATAAAAAGATGATTTTATTCCTAATTTCTTCCTCTGGACTTTGGGAAACGCCATCATAGATACAGTGAAATCACCTCAGTGTTACCTCAACAAACTTTCACAAAATAAACAAAAAAGAAAATGACATGAGACTTTATGCCCCCCAATCTGTGTCGTATTGATTGCGAAGGCAAATTGAAATGTGGCACTGATAGGTCCATTTGTACATCTCACTGAACGCCACTCAGCTGGCTGTAGACGTGCTCCAGGATCTGGGAGTAGGCTTGGTCCTTAGGGGCGTGGCAGCTCAGTGAGCCCTTGGGGGGTGGAGCAGCGAAGAAGTCTTGACTTCATTAATTCAATTAAAATGTACCGCACATAAAAGCCAAATGAAAATTATACCGAAGTAAATGTTTTTTAAAAAAACAGCTCTTAAAAATTAAATACAAATGTATTGAACTTTAAAGTCAAATGCTACTGAACTATAGTTTGAAAATCACTGCTGTAAATGACTTTCAATGTCACTATCAATCTATGTTGTTATGTGCGTTTATTATAAAAAAGAAAAAAAATGCAAGAGCTGTCCGATTTTAAAAGAGCTACCGATAACATCGGTCGGGCCCTACTGTAAATAGGAATCAGAGAAACTGATGACGTCTCACCTTGATCTTGTCCATCATGGTGGTGTCGGGACACCAGTACTGGTTAAAGTGGACGAGGTCAGGGGCGGCCTTGTAGAAGTCCACCAGCAGCACCTGCAAACACTTTTCACTGAGGACTTTTTTTTTTTTTTTTTAACCTCACATGGCACTTAGTTGCCCTTTTTGTTTTCTTTTGTCCTGCCACACGTGGTTATACCATCTCGTTGAGGACGTCACTGGTGAGGAAGTTGTCTTGAACATACGTGACCTCCACTGCCACGGGGATCCCGTAGTCGTTGGGCCTTTGCTGCAATGAAACACACCAAAAAATAATTATGCCTTAACAAGGGTAAGCTTTGTGGACATGTTGGATTTTTAAAGGGTAAGCTTTGTGGACATGTTGGATTTTTAAAACAGACACATGGGCCAGTTCAGTCGTAGATGAGGTGAAAAATACGTATAAAATTTAAATATATATTCACATTTTTCACAATTATATAATTAACCAACTATTCAATTCTTTACATGACCATTTTAAATGCACTGTATATATCAACGATTTTATTTTAATAGGAAAATTATCACATTTCATATTATTTAGATTTTAATTCACCAATTATTGGGGGTGCGGGAGCAGCTAAATGAATGCACCAAATATTACAGTAATGTACAGTTAATGTACAGTAAATCCCCACTGCATGTTGCTCTACCATGCCTTAACAGCTGCATGCTCACCTCAGGCGGTGGTACGACCCAGAATGGCGTTATAGTGGAGGCCACACCTTGATTACCATGATAGTACGGTCCTGAAAAACAGTTTATTTTTTTATTTTCTAAACTATTGTTCAACTTGACACGTGTTACTGGGCCCGACCGATTATGGAAGTTTTTTTTGGGGGGGACGATGCTGTTTCAGATAAATTTGGCAGAAAAAAATTCAGACAGCTGATTAACGAGCCATTTAATAAAAAAAATATATATAATTAAAAAAAAAAACTTCTACTTTTAATTAAAAAGAGATGAATTACAGGCAGAACATTTCACAGTTTTACAATACTTTGTCCTTTATTATTGTGGGTAGGCGGGGTTAGTGGAATGTTTGAATGTCATTATCTTTGTCTTATGTTTTAATGTATTGATTTGTATTTAAAAGTAAAAATTGGCCCATTTTTGCCAATTTTTTAAAGGGCTAATATCGGGCCAATTAAATCTTCCGGCCAATTAATCGGTCGGGTCCTAGTTGTAATTTTCTCGAGGCGCAGGGCAGGTACCGCAGATGACGCCCAGGCACGGCTGAAAGCCGTTGTTGGAGCCCTGCAGCTTCAACTGGTGGTCCATCTGCGAGTCGATGTCCTGCAGCGACGGTAGGGCCGGACCCCGAGGGTGACTGTGGTACCAGCCCACCAATGACAAGCCGCGCATGAACAAGTTCTGGCATATCTGGATGCATCACGGTAAAAAAAAGATAATTTTATGACTTTTTTTGAATGTGAGAATTTTGTGTGTGTGTGTTACCTCCTCCTCGACAGCAGAGGCAGCGTCTCTGTCCGCCAACCTGGTTCGACAAGGGAACGCTCGTAAGACGGTCAGCACTGAGACGACACAAAAAGTAACACATTGGCTTTTAGATTTGATGGATGCTCAGTTATCATGATTTTTTTTTTTTTTTTAATAATAAATCTCGGGTCAAACTCACGTTGCGTGTTCGTATCCCACCGTCCTCCCAGGTATCCCACCACCTCACTGGTGGTCAGATGGCAGTGGAAGTCCTAATAAGGAAATACATACAGTGTGTGAGTGAGGGTGCTTGGTGTGTGTGTGAGATGTTTGATCCCACCCTGGGTCTTCCTCCAAAAGTTTTTAGTGCGCGTGTTTGTGCATTACCATGAGCAGCAGCACGTTACTGGACACGGCCACGTTGAAAGGCTGGAACCTGTTGATGGCCGAAAAGGCTGACAGCTCGACCAGCGTGTGAGGGTCTCTGAGGATGCAAGGTCACCTCTTTAGCGCTCTCTTGTGGATTCGCTAAACGTTGACCAAGGGCGACTTCAAAGAAGCGGCTACCTGGAAGCGTCCCTGGTCCCCAGAGTGCAATATCTGACTGGGATTCTCTCTCGGTCCGTTCTCCTCGGAGCCAGAGCGTCTGGGACAAAAAGCAAATGAATTGAAAAATATTGCTTTATTGTACAAGAAAAATGTAAAAGATTACATTGAAATCTAATTCTGAAATAGTGAAGCACAAAAGTAAAATTGAGGGGTGCTACAAGAGGATTGTCACAATTGTAGACTAAACAAATACCGTGTAAACTTCCAGGTTTATTGTTTTTGGTCTTCTCTTCGGCTTGCGTGGCTGATTTCCCTTCCTCTTCATCCTCGTCGTCATCTTCCTCGCTCACCAGGCTCTGATGTCAGCAACACCAATAAACATAAGGTAGTAGTGACTGACACTGTAAGACAGCTATTGATTTATTTACTAATATTATGGTTGCAGTTGGCAATGGGTGTGCAACGCTGCCTAAAAATGTTGACATTTCAGCCTACAAGAACTCACATCAAACTTGAGAAAGTATGTTTTCCATGTCAACTCTACCTGGTGTGACCTTGTAGTTTTTTCACTGACTGCCTTTGTGCTTAAGTAATTATTTAGAGTAGTGATTCTCAACCAGTGTGCCGTGAGACATCATCAGGTGTGCCGCGGGAAGTTATCCAATGTCAATTATATTGACCCCAAAAAAAGAATTCGAATCAAAAACTGTTTTTGATCATTAACCAACTATGCCAACCACGTATAGTAACAGGCAAAACAATCAAATATGCTTTTCCACTAGATACATAATATATACAAGATACATAATCAACCTGTATATCCACTTTTTGTGCATTGTTTTGCTAAATGGAGTGCCATGAGATTGTTTCCCATCTTGACTCACTAAAGATTGGGAAACACTGATTTAGAGGTCTGCTTTTGACTTTCACTTGAGTCATATTGTAAAGTGACAGTACTCTTAGCATCTTGTGATTGATCAAGACACGGCGTCCTCACCATGTCTGCGCTGGGCTGGTACTTGTGCAGCCATGTAGTCTTGTACTGGGCCAGCTTTTGACCGCGGTAGCGCACCGATGCCCAGCCGCAGCCGGACTTCTTGGCCGGGTTCACCAGACGCTTGCAGTGGGTGGCCCAGGCGCTCGGTGAGTTGAAGATCTGACCCGTCTCCACCCAGCGGATTTTGCCGTCGTTCAGCAGGTCTCCGATGAAGTTCTTACCCTATAATGGCCCGAAACACATGATTAATTCTGCTGATTTTGTCAGCAGTCACATCAAATATTGTGGGAAAAAAAACAAACGCAAACATTTTTATTCTAAGCCTGCTGTCATGTGCTATTTTCTTACCAGGTAGTGGATGGCCAGCACACCATCGCCAGGCTCCACCAGGCCATCCTTGAGGAGCACCCGCAGCGTGATGCCTCGTCGCGTGAGCAGCGAGCCTCGTCCCGAGCTGGAGCGCAGGTCGGCCTCGTCGCCGCCGCTCAGCTCCTCCTCGTCATCCTCGCCACCATCCTCCACCACCTGAGGTGAGCCGGGCACCTCTGGGCAGAACGCATACACACACGGAATAAGTAATGTTAACATGTCAAATGGGGTCATATCTGGGATTATACTAGATACCAGGTTATCTTTATTTATTTTTTTTTGGTTTTATTAGATTTGAGCCTCCATGTGGTGCCACGTCAATCTAATCTGACTTCCAAATATGTAGTGTTGCTCTATGTAATTTAAACTCTTTTATTAGCAATGGGACCATTTATTTAACCAATCAGATTTCAAATTCATTCTCACAGGGCCAGTCTGATGTCAGTGTTTTCCTGTCCTCTGGTCGGTCAGAGCAAAATTGTTCCAGCCAAGTTCAACTAGCAAAACACAACAAGCAGCAGTTCGGCAAAAAAAAAAAAAAAAAAAGAACAATTCAATATAGAGGCTTCAACCTCTTGCCGTTCCCAGTTGGTTTACTGGCAAAGTAAACATAAATAATTACATCTTGTATACTGCTAACACACAATGCAAAATGCTATAGACAGTCTACAAATAGCATCTATGACTGTGTTATAGTGTAATACTTAAAGCGGTGCAATCACACAGTATAACAATACTCACTGGCAAATATTCTTTATCCTCGGTGAAAAAATGACGTAAATTGCTGCAGTTTACCGAATCACTTCGTTGTGAAACTCTGCTTTCTTTTTGTCTGTATGACTGTATTATACTGCCCCCAGTGGCCAAGGTACGCACACCAGAGTGCAATGGCTGGAACAGATTAATGGCATTTCCATTCATTTTAATAAGGAAATATGATTTGAGATTAGTATTAAGATTTGACTACATATTATGCTTGCTTTTTTCCCCAGGTCAAAGGTTTACATAAAAATATGTTTTTATGAGTTGAAGTATGTTTTGTAAACTTATTAAAGAATGCAAGTGTTGAAATGTTTTTGTCCCCATGGTTTCTGTATCATAGGTCCGCGCCCCTCTAATTGCGTGTGGATGTGAGATTTATCCTCCACGATAAACGGGGGTTCATGGCTAATTATTGCCTACCAATGTTCCCAAACTGTAAAGTGTCGATCTATCTACTTTAATGTCTGACTGATAAAAGCCTCCTGTTTATTTATATTATTTAAGGGTGCTACATGCTCAAGTAATAATCGCCCTCTCTCTCTCTCTGTTTGTGTTTTTAGGGGGCAAAACGAGCCCCAAATGGAGCGTCTCCGTTAACTGTCGCAAAAGTACCGCTGCTAGCCAGCCTTTTGTTTCCGCGTCCCGTCAGGACACGGCTCGCTCTCGGCAAGAAAAACGGTCTGCTCCCCTCCCCTTTCTTCTTCGTCGCTCCCAGCTTGGGGGTGACAATTAAAGGCCACTTTCATTCATCCTCCTCACCCATGATGGCTCCGAGGGCGCCGGGAACGAGTCGCTCCAGCTCGGGAAGCGACCGCTCGAGCTTCCAGTCCGGACGAAGGTTTCTCACTCCCGCTCCCGGTCGGAGATGTGCCGTCTTCCCGTGCTCACCGTGGCTCGGGCTGTTGTTGGAAAGCATAAAATGAAGGCTGCGCCGTGGTCGTTTCCTTGTTGTGTTGCTTTAATGTCGGCTCCCCTCCCCTTTCTTCTTTCTCCTTGTCACTGTCTCCCTGGGCGCCAGCTGCCATGCCTACGACCACCCACCTCCCCCCGGAAATATTATCTACTCTGATTATTCAAATTTATACACAGCACAAGCGGAGGACAACATTAAACGTGCTAATGAATGAAAAGACGTCAAGAATGTAAACAGTGTAGCGGTGTGAAAAACAAACTAAAAAATCGACTTGGAAGTGAAATTTAAAAAGCAAGGTGACTGATACGTGGGGGGTCGGTTAAGCGAGAAAGGCTATAAAGTGACACACGAAAAGTTTAGACAATTCCACATTGTTGAGACAGTTCCTATCCACGGGACGGTGTTTTTCGAGAAGATACGCATTTTTTTCGTGGACTTTGCCAGCAGAGGGCAGCAAATTTCCAATGTCCGTGTTTGATCTCGGCCTGTGTATTTTTAGTGAGACATGCTGGATAAATAAAGTATTGTTCCACTCAAAAGAATCAGCGTCACGGTTTACTTTTACTTTCTCGGATGAGCCAAAAGTAGATAAACAGTGGACCACTGCTAATATCGTCAGATCGTTTCATTTTTTACGCCCAGATATCGCAGTAGTTTTGTTGTAATGGTATATCATGCAACCCCGTTAAATTATGGACCACCATTTAGATAAAATTTATGATGCCCGTGAGGACATTTTAAAAATATATCTTTAAAAATCTAAACATTATTGTATCTTGTACCGTTCTAGACATGTATATGTTAAATTAAACATTCATTTGCGTTATCCATAACCCGCAGGTTTCGTTTTTACCGGATGTGACGTCAGATCACGAGTGTTCCTCACAACTGATTGGACGAGTGCAGATGTAGGGGCGTTTATTTAAAATAGCGCCAGTGGAAGTAAACAGTCATTTTTTTTGCCAAAAACAGTCACAGAAGAAATGAAATCGCTTTCAACTTAACTTTATGGATGTGTGCGTCACGTTTAACGATGCGTAGGGTTAAGAAAGAAGCTGTCGCACTGGTGGAAAACGTCCAACCGAAGCGGAAGAGACAGTCGACGCGTGGAAAAGACGGTAATAATTATAATATGACAAGATGAGGAAAATATGATAGATAGAAGGCCTGCTCATTGTGGTGATAACATAAACAAAATAAGTATTTAATATTCCTCCAGGTTATGTCGAACACAGAGAGGCTTTAACTCAGCCGTGTATATTTTAGCATCTTGCTTGTACATGTACAGTAAGTCACATGTGCCTCAAGTGTAAACCTTCTAGTTTCAAACAAGTCCCAGAAAGTTTTGTTAAAATCAAGCAAGTAAACTAGACTGTTTTTCACCGTTCAAGTAAAATGAACAAAATAAAAGTGAGAGTGCCACTCTCGCTATAGTTTCAGCCTTTTATTGAACTGGACAAACGGCCAAACACGCAAATACAAAATGGAAACACTCGCAAGGAGCATTGAGCAGACATCAAACTTGGTTAGATATAGAAGTAAACTGAGCTACGAATTTGCCCCTGGAATGTGTTCAACTCGCACATCAAGATAGCCTAACACTCATACATTAATGCCATTTTTTCCCTCCCCAAACCTGTACCAAAATGGCAGCTGCCGTAGTTTGTTGCATCATGCTGACTTTTCTCCTGCAGAAGAACCCTCAGTTGCTGTTTCACCCTCAACCTACCACACATTCTGTGAGCCTGCTGATGTTGGCTACCTGCGGACTCATCTCCTCAGTTGGTACGACCTGGAGAAGAGAGAGCTGCCTTGGAGGACTCTGGTATGAAATGAGCTATTTTATAATACACGCACAAAACACTACACGGGGTCCTCGGTTCCCAAATGCATACGCAAGTTGGAACGCGCTGTAGTTGTGTAACCAATTGTCTTTTTGTCATATTTTGTCATATTACTTTTCATTAGTTTTGGGGGTTTGTCATTGTGAACGTTTTGTCAGATTTTTACGAAAGTACATGTTTCCCATGCAAGAATATATCATGTTACCAGCACTGCATGTACATTTATAGCGCTGTCTTAATATCCCCTTGTCTTACTCCAACAGGCACTAATAGAGCCTGATGTCAACATAAGGACGTATGCAGGTATGTTAAACGCCATCATTGCATTCTGAGGCTGCCCCTGACTCGCTTTAACGTGTTTCTTTCCCTTTTCAAGTGTGGGTGTCTGAGATCATGCTACAACAGACCCAGGTCGCCACAGTGATAGACTACTACACAAAATGGATGAAGGTACACATTTTAGTCAATGTGTGGTATTGTTATCATCAGTCTATTGATGTTATAAAGTTGTGTGAATGTGTTCCAGCGTTGGCCCACAGTTTCACATCTTGCAGTTGCTACACTAGAGGTGATCACTAAAGCGTCAGACCTCAGTTAAAAACACACAAAAACATATTGAAAGTATTGATTTTGTTCATGAGCAGGAGGTGAATCAGATGTGGGCGGGCCTTGGCTACTATTCACGGGGGAAGCGTCTGCATGAAGGTGCACAAAAGGTGAGTCATGGGCACCTTTTAGTCACATTAAACGGCATCTTTATATTGCTCTGTATTGGTGAAATGATATGTACGGGTTTGTTTACCCATATTGCCATTGGAGCTATTGCCACTCGGAGGTATAAGTGACATCATAGTAAAAAAGAAGGTCTATGGTGTAATGGACGACTAGCTTTGTAATGCCGTTGGTGCTTTTGTACGAACAGGTGGTGTCGGAGCTCGGTGGCCTGATGCCCAACACGGTGGCCGAGCTGCTGAGACAGCTACCAGGAGTGGGCCGCTACACTGCCGCAGCCATCGGCTCCATCGCACTGGGCCAAGTTAGCCGTCACGCACGCACACATGAAGGCCTTTAATGCCAGGAAATGACTACATCCATCGTCACCTAGGTTACTGGAGCCGTGGACGGCAACGTCATTCGAGTCCTGTGTCGCATGAGAGCCATCGGGGCCGACTGCACAAGTCCTGCAGTCACAGAGGCCCTTTGGTGAGTCAATTAACTCTTTGAACACTGTTGATGTGAGATTTCATCAGCGGGAGTCCTAACAAGGAGCGCCATCAACGGCAATTCTGTCTGTTTTATTTATTTATTTATTTATTTTGTTATGGGAATGGGTGGAGAAAGATTTTGGCCAATTATGGTTTGATCATGAAGCCGGAAAAGTAAAAAAAATAAAAAAATAAAAACTTTAACTATGGCCATCAGATAGCAGCATTGGGTCTCTTTTGAATGAAATCATATGTCGAAACAATGTGGATGCTTGTGAACACTCAAGAGGTTCTCCTTTTTTTTAAATGGCTGCCATTGAATGAGTTAATGTTTGAATTGAAGTGGGATGGGGACAGAGCCCTGCTGTGAGTAGCGCAAAAACGCAAATAATGTTGAGTTCAAAATCACTTCAAAGTAAGTGGTTCTTTCTGGTCTGTGGTCTTTAAGGGCTCTGGCGAATACACTGGTGGACCCAAATCGACCAGGGGACTTCAACCAGGCCATGATGGAGCTTGGGGCCCGAGTTTGCACCCCAAAGGGACCCCTGTGTGAGCAGTGTCCTGTACGCTCTCAATGCCACTCTTACCGCAAGGTACAATCAAAAGTAGTCACACTTTGTACTCAAGTAGAAGTGCAGTGACTTCAATGCCAGCTGGTCAAGAGCGGGTGCGATGGCCCTGCCCAATTATGCTTGGTCTTTGTAATACCCAAGATTTCCAAATGAGTCGCTAAAAGTTTGATGTGCAGTAGTTCCTCTCTAATGCAGTAGATAAGGCCAAGGTGGGGCGCTACATTACAACATCGCGGCCCGGTCTCTGCACGCTGCACTTCGACGTTCAGCGTTGGCATGTCAACTTCCGGTTGAGTCAAGCTCGTCAGCCTGCTGGTAGAAGCTCACAGGTACCTGCAGGAAACTGTAATTGTTAATCTTATCAATCATTTTGTGTGCAGGTTCAAGCCAAACGAGAGCAGAATTCCAAGAGGCTGTTGAGGAAAAAGGATATGAAGCCTGTCGGACTTCCAGACATTGAAGACTGTAGTAAGTCATCCTCTTTTTTCCCTTGCGAACTTCTCGTAATTTTTTTCTCTGGCATCTCTCACTCAGGTGCCAGTGGATTATGCCCACTATGTCCACCCGAGCCCTGGGATGAGGAGTTGGGGGCTCAGAACTTCCCGAGAAAGCCGGCTAAGAAGCCCCCCAGGGTGGAGCGAACCCTGACATGTGTGCTGACTCGGCATGGAGAAGGAGGTGAGGAGGAGTTCCTGCTCATGCAAAGACCAAATAAAGGTTTGAACTTGCGTCTTTGTTTCTGTGTGGGTTATTACTCTAATTATTCGTTTTAGTGGTAGTGTAGTGTCGTCTTCAATCCATGCAATCAATTCCATTTTAATAGACAACAAATGCCAAGGATTCTACAAGTCCAAAATTGAATGCTTGCACTTATTTGTTTGTCCAAGTAAGATTATAACGTGATTAAAAAGTTTAAATATGTCTTAATAAGGTTCAATGTGTTTAAAGCAGGTGAGAGGGGTAAAACTATATCCAGATTTCTATAATCTACATTATTATATATTACTGATTTTCTACTACTGTTGTGAGTGAGTTTGGAATTTATTTCACCGTCTTTATTTTAGATGTTGACACCCAAACATATGCTGTTTACATTTTTACCCAAATCCATGTCGTTTTGTCAGGTTTGCTGGCAGGCCTGTGGGAGTTTCCTAGTCTTTTGTTGGAAAAGGATGACAAGTCTGAAAAGAAACACAAGAAGGCTCTGTGTGCCCAGCTCGACAAACACCTGGGAGCACCATTGATTGACAGCTCTCTTCAGTATGTGGGAGAAGTAAGTGCTTGAAATGTAATACTGTTTTTTCCATGTTGGAAAACTGCTTGAATTTTTATTGCGTGCTTGAAACAATGATGAATGGCTATTTGACCTAATTACGTGGGTTTTATATTAAAACAAAATAAATGATGTTTTAAACTAGGACCCACCCCATGAACACTGCATGCTCTGCTATTTTGCATATATATTTTCCTCATATTTCCAAAACCGAAAAGGAATCCACATTAGTCGTGGATGCTCCCTGAATTTGTTGTCCCCGTCGCCGTAGGTGCTTCACATCTTCTCGCACATCCGCCAGACGTACGTGGTCCACACCTTGCACCTGGGAGACACCGAGGCGCCTCTGCGGACAGGAGACGTGCGATGGATCAGCAGGATGGCGCTGCAGGAGGCCGCCGTGTCTACGGGAGTAAAAAAGGTCACTCGCATTATGTCACAGCATATTATAGAAACCCACAGACACAGTCAACCCCGCCGTATTTGCGGTTCTAGCCTACATTTTGCCACTGTAGTTAAACATGCAGTATTTTAAGATGTCACGTTAGTTTTTGTTTACAATTTTTTCAAGTTGACTGTTACACCTTACTGGCGATTTTTGTTTCTAAAAATGACAGATTTTCATGAAATCTTGAATGTTACAAGGTTTAATATTACGCTGCAGTGGTGCCTTGAGATATTCATTTAATTTGGTCCGTGACCACTCATGTACCTCAAAACACTCACATCTCAACTCATCTTTCCCTTTTGAAATGAATGGAAATGCTGTTAAACCATTCTGGCCTCTGCAAAATTATTTTTTTTAGAACAAAAATAGCACTCTATAATAGTGTATGTTATAAAAACATACACTAATGACATAATTTAGTAGACTGTGGAGAGGTCAAGTTTTTGTCACTTTTTTTGCTTCAATTTTCATTCTGGTGTGCGCACTAACTTTAATGTTTGTCTTTTAAAAAAAAAAAATGACTACTGTATGTCAACTCTTGTGCAGATTGTGAAGCTTTGTGACTCAGCGAGCCTTCAGAAGGAGCGGAACTCTCCAGTAAGTTTTCCCCTGCTTCTGGGAACCTGTGGCTTGCGAGAGCATTTGATTTAGCCGACAGTGCAATTTTCAAACCAGAGAAGCTGCTATGAAAAGCCACATTGAAGCTCATGATACTGCCTGTGATAATAATAATAATTCATTTGTAAACTTCTCACTTAGGATGCGAAGAGGCAAAAGAACGACGACAATAAAAGGCCATGTAGCGCAAAGAAAGGCAAAATGAAGACGTCCAGTGATAGCACCAAGCAACTGTCACTCTCGACTTTCTTCAGGACCACCAAGCAGGAACCTTGCTGAAAGTTGAACATTTCTATGTTCTGTACAGTGTCGTCTACATTTGCCTCTGAAGCGTGCTGCTTACAGTGAAGTTAAACTAGAATCTTTTTAAAATAATTACCAGTACAAATAGATTTACAAAGGCCTGGCAAAACAAAAGTTTCCTACCCATTTCCATAGGAAATCAAGATGGGGAATTTTAGAAGTATTCTAAATTAGAAACTTTCCATGGGAATGAATGGGCATTTATTATTTTTGCCAGAATTTTACAGATAAATTAGGCAAGCCCCTCCCCCAAGCCTATCCAAAGCATACTTGACGATATACATGTACGTCAGACGCAGTAAAATGGTTGAATTCTAGTTGAAGGATATAAACATCCACGGGAGTGAATGAGATAACTATATGAGATAAAATCCTGTTTTTTCCTCACTAGCAAACTTATCATTTCATAATATACATCATGAATCATGTCTAAAGATATTATGAAATGACTTTACTGCAAAAACTAGGCTATGCTGAAATACTTCCCGTCTTTTTCAAAATGACACCATCTCAAAATGAGTAGTGTGCCACCATCTACTGGTCGACTGTGGCCATCTAGTGGTCGACTGTGGAATTACACCCAATATAAGAGTTAGAGCAAAATAGTTATAACCTGTACAAAAAAAAAAAAATGTGAAATAGCGGAACCATGAACCCGGAACCCACAATGGAGAGGTTTACTTTATTTCTTTAAATTCTCAATGTTTTATCATGTTTTTATATACAGTGCTATTTTTCTATTATTAAAAAGCTGACAAAAAATTGGTGTTGTTTTATGGCGGCTGGGACAGATTAATGAAATTTCAGTTTGTTTCAGTGATGACAGTTGATTTTGATATTTGAGTAAATTGAGTCCAGTAAGTAAAGGATTTGGAAGTCAAGGTACTACTGCAGTGGTACCGTTATTGTCTTTGACTTGGGTTGTAATGTGTAAAGAGAATTAGGAAAAAAAAATCGACCGATTTTAAAAAGAGATAATATCAGCCGATTATATCGGGCGGACAATCAGTTGATATGAGTCATGTTGGGTAATTCTTGTTTTGTTTAAATTTTTACTTATGCGTCCGACTCAGAACCACCGCCACTTGAAGGCGGCAGCGGACTTAACATCCAGCCCCCCTCAATTCACCTCGCAAAGTACAGGTACAGTATTCATTTTCTTTATTGTTTTATCTTTATTTTGTTATTGTTTTGTTTGTGCTTAGCTTTTCCATTTTTTTTTGCAAATATTGTGCTAGATGTTGAATGTTTTAGAAACACTAGTTTCTAAAAATGTGAGTGCAGAGAAGAAGCGGATTTTGTCCAGTGACTTAAAGCTTGAAAAACATAAGCGACTTGTGTGTAGTAGACAACTACTTTTACGTGCGATACTGAAACTGAAAGAGTCGATAAAGGCTAGAATGTCAGCCGAGGGCGTTGAAATAATTGCTAAGCTCCTCGAATGAATTGAATTCTATACCACCGTAAACGTGTAGTTCTTTTCGAGCATTGTAGTCGCCTTGATTTTCAGCTTGTCTCGTCAGGGTTATTAGAATAAAAACAAAAATAAACAGCGCCTCCTAGTGTACAGTTGATGTTCTAACCTGACGTTTTGAAAAGGCGTACACAGAATGTGGACGTGTGCTGATCTTGTTCTTCTGCATTCTGCATTCTTCTCCCCAGTGATGGCGGCTGCATAATTTGCTGCTCTCCAGAAGGAAGAGGAAAAGCAACGGAACCGAACTTGAGGTTTGTAAACCAATCTCACTCGGCGCTTCGTAGAAGAACTTTTCAATTGTTATTGTAGGTTTTTATTGGGTCTTATAGGGTCGTGACAGGCCCAGTGATGATATCTGCGTGGGAAATGATCTTGTCTGTCCACCAGAACATAGTGGACAATGGAGGTATGTATCATTCCCTATTAACTCATCCACAAAAAACGCATTTCTGTACATGGTCGTTTTTTCCCCCCAAAAAACGCCTTACTGTACATGGTCGCTTTTTTCACAAAAACGTCTTACTATACATGGTCGTAATTTAAATGTCATTGCTTTGTTTTGACATTTTTGCATTGCAGGATAGGATTTGATTTTGATATTTATATCTTTGATTTATTTTTGCAGTAATTTAGATTGACTTCAAGAATGCAGGTGTCAGATGCACAAAGTAAACTGTGAGTAAACAGATGAACAAAAGGAAATTGTTTAGGTTATTTATTGCACATCTAAACAATATTTTGTGGAGAAAGCACAAGAGAGAAAGAGGGAGATGAATAAATACTGAAGCAATCAGCTTAAAGCTACACAATATAAGGTGCAATTGTAGAAAAACATTTTTTCCAGAAAAAGAAAAAACTCAACAAGTAATGAACAAATACCTGAAAAGTCTACTAAGTTTAAAGACCAAAGACTAAAAAAGAATGAAGCATCTTACAATGCAAAGACATTTACGCCAGCTCTCATTTTTCCTCGCCAGCTACTGTTTCTGCTGATTCTCACGCACAGCACCTACAACCTGTTCACAGAATGCGACTTCCCGGTCGCCACCAACATTTTCGTGGTTGTTTACACCGTACTCCTCATCCTCTTCTTTGGTAACTTCTATCGCCAGAGCTACCTAGACAAGAAGAAGCACAAGTAAGAGGTATTCGAATTTGTACAGCACTGTTCTTTACACTCAAAGATGTTGATATACAATCAAACACAAGACATGCAGCAGATGTGTCGTTCGCATACTCACTTGTGTCCACTAGAGGGCAGCGCGTGCCCATGTTGTAGTAAAAACAACCGACAGCTCATATGTTTCATCCAGATATTTATTTCTTGAATGGAGAAAATAAATGGCTAACATTCAAACGTGTGTTGTAAACAGCCTGTACATTTCGACACAATATTAAAAGAGTGTGCTTTGCATTACTGTTGGGTCTCTGTCTCTTTTGGTCATTGGTCATAATGTTTTGAAGCCTTAAAAAAAGGAAAAACGACTGGCTATTTGATCAAACATTTACATTGAAATAGAGCTTGTTCTTCTCGTTTATTGTCCGGAATGTGTAAGTAAAAGTAAAATGACCGTTTTTTTTTTATTTCTACCACGAAAATACAATACAGGACGGACACAAATGAAAAAATGGCTCGTCCATTTGTATTGGATTCCAGGAAGTTTTCACCGACAGCATTTCTCATACTGACCAGGAGATGGCGACAATGTAGCGCCTAAAGACGATGTAGTGTTGTGTAATGATAGCCAGGTTACGGTAACGTATGGCGTGCGATTCACTTTCATTTTTCTGGCATGAAACCGAAGCAACAATTTCCACGGTAAGTGTGCTAGTGTGCAAAGCGCCGTTCAACAAGCAGAAGAAGAAGGTTTGCTTGGATTTCTGAGGTAGGCCTATTGCATTATTATCAAACTTTTCAGGAGAGGCGACAATTATTTGCGGTTTTTCAACAGTGGTTGCAGCTATAGATTTGATTTAACTTGATACACCACACCAGTATAATATATGTATTTATCAGATTTAATTGTATATTTTTGGGACGCAGTCAGCATGTCCGTGTGATATGGCAGTGCGGTCGCCATAGTAGATGTGGCACATTTGCCTTCATGATGTACATCAAGCAAGAACCTACAAAGTGCACAAAGGTAATGCCTCTCATTCGACTAAAATGCAGATGTAAAGTGGGAGTACAAAATTACATTTTTTTCGTAGGACTCTTTTTCTGGGGTTTTACAGATACTGTAATGCTCTTGCATGTGGGAAAGAAGGGCCACGGTCACTGATGCACTTTTCAGCCATTTATTAAACACAGGGAAAACAGTAAAACACAAACAATGAGAACACAAACAATGAGAACACAAATGAGCACAGTCACACAGGAGCTGCTGTGGGCCACAGCTCACATCCAGACACTCACACGCAGACTTGCCGACCTCAACACGTCTCCCAGCCAGGCCCCGCCTCTTAAAGGCACATCCATGTACACTGACACAAAAATATGTAGAGTATTTTCTATACAGTTTATGCTTGCAATTTTGTGTGTTCAAATATCTTTACAATGTGTTTTAATAAGTTTAAATGTTTTTTTAATATAGTTTCTATATTGCAGATTTACATCTATTGCGAGTGGGTCTGTTATCGCGGGGGTTCGCTGTACAATCAAGTCATCAGGGTAGGGTATTAGCGGTATGGAATTATTGAGGCTGATGCAGATTCTGATGTTTGGCAGAGTAAAATTCCAATAACCGATTAATCGGCCGATTAATTAAAAAAAAAAGATCAAATGAATACAATAACTTATTTTTTTGGTCCCTTAACTCTTTCAACAATAAAATCAAGAAACAAGAAAAATCGGTAGATTTTTTTTCGGATTTTACATGAGCTAATTGACCGGCCGATTAATTGGTCAGGCCCTAGTCGTAATTGCATGAGATCTGGCTTTGAGTGTCGGGCGGTTGCTACATCTGTAAGCAGCAAAGGAATGAAGCATCTTCATCCATTGCTCCATTTTACCAGATCCAATATGGCGGTGTTGTCAACATACGATTCAACACTTGTCTACGTGTAGACTTTTTCATATTGTTGGTGCCAGGGTACTTTCGGGTGACAGAAAGCGAGTGACTACTGATGACTTGAACGAAAAATGATGGAAAACCTTCACCAGATATACACCAAAAGCTTTCGTTTTCTCTTTTTCAAAATACTTTAATAAAATCAAAATTAGTGTTTGTTTACTAGTGGAAAGCTCCACTCCTGCCACTGGGAAGTATGTGTGACGTGATAATGAAAAGTTCTAAATATGATATTTGTGTCTACGACTCGGTGTACACTGACGACATGTGGCCGAGGCCGCGCTCGAAGCTGCCCGTCTGGAAGAAGGCGCCCTCTTCTGGACTGGAGGAGAACTGGCACCCTGCGCCGCCTTGCAGCTCCTGACTCAGGTTGAAGCCTGGGAGACACACGTACACACTATAGCATGATACAGGTGGGATGATGACTGTGGCCTGATTGGAAGCAGGATGGGATGGCTCACCTGCGGAGCTCAGAGAGTTGCTGGTGGCCATGTGGAAGCCATTGTGCTGATGGGAAGCGTAGGCGTGAGAATCTCCGCCGCCGCCGCCGCTCACCGTCTGCTCCATGCGGAAGGAGTCCGAAAAGTGGAAGCAGCTCTGGAAGCTACCTTGGAATTCTGCAAGGGGGAGAAAGAGAAGTCAAAGAGAAGCCAGACGACATTTCCTGACACAAGCCTGTGTGCATGTACGATTTTTCTGTCCAATCCGATTTGAGCCTTTAGTTGCCATGCCGACCTAATCTGCCCAAGACCTTCTCAGTCGGTAGTGCTGGCTGATGCATTTTGAAGCAGATCAACAATGTGGCTATTTCTTTAATCACATTTCAAATTCATCCTCACAGGGTGAGCACGCTGGCTCTCGACGATGTCAGCATTAAACCATCCTCTGAATGTTTGGTCGGAGCAAAACCGTTGGACTCGCAACACGCGCCTGTAGTGATCCACGCGGATTAAGAATCGGCATCTCTGGTGAGTATGATGTCTTTTCTTTCAAATCATTTTTGTCAAGTTATTAGATAAGTCGAATAAAAAGTGTTGGTATTAAGAGGTGGATTTGGTACCAAATACCTGGTCATTGAGCAACTGCAAAATAATAAATTGTCATATCGTTTAAAAAAAGAAAAAAGTATGCTTACAACAATAAAACAAACATAATAAACCAATTACTTCTCCCTAATTATACATCATTGTCGTTGTCACATTTTCTCATAACTCAGGATGGGCGAGTAACTATAACAGGTATCAGTATTGGGCTGACACCGGCCCTATTTTAAGGTATCGGATACTCATGGAGCCTGCTGATACAGCCACACCGATACTTAACCCTAGAACACTAACGTTAAAATTAGTAATAACATCACTAACGTCGGGTACATTTAACCCGATATCATATAAAAGAGTTTTCATTCAATCAATTTATGTAAAAAAATAAAATAAAATACAATACAAAATATCACATGAAAAAAATTGTGTGGGTTAAAATCCCCCGATGTTAGTGTTCTAGGGTTAAGGCAAGAAAAAAAAAATGACAATGATTAAATCCTTCTCGGCAGTAGTTGGCGCTATTTGACACATTGGCAAATCATCATCTGCTGACAATTTTCTGTTATTGTTTTAAATGAGATTCTATCCATCAAAAGTACCAGAGGTTTCTGTACTCAGTATTGTGAATACTCAGAGTGAAAACTGTGTACTGATATACTATGGGTCTGAAAAAAAAGTAGTATCAAACATCCCTACTCATAACATGACATTTTTTTTCATCTTAAAGTGACGATTTTAGCGTTAAGATTATAAGGAAACATTTGTCCTCTCTCCCTGGACCCTCTGACTCCCTGCGCCCCAAAAGATTGAGAATCTCTATTCTAGACCCTATTGTAAGTCTTAACTTAGTCTTCGCCATTGTCTGTGTTGTAGTTGCGTGTGGACCACAGGAGTCACAATAGCGGCGAGGCAACCATTCCTGGAACATGTCTCGGCGAGAGCGTAACCGCAAAGCGGCGACGGGGGCGTCCGTGTGTTGAAGTGTGCACACAAAACAATGTTTAACTGTAAAGTGCGGCTGCCCGGCTGGCCGTGTTGTCTGACAACATCGTGGCACGCCGGCCGCTGTTTTCTTGGCTCATTCCAACATTGTGGCTTTCCCACTATCTGTCCCCCCGCAAAAAAAATCCTCAAGGCGCAAGTCAGCTTTTTAAGGGAGACCTTTCAACCGATGCAACGTTTCCGAAAAAAAGATCAGCTTGTCAGGCATTGTGCGTTATCATCTCACTGGCCAGATCTTTAGGTACACCTTCAGTGTGCCATTCAACTGTCCATATTTGATTTCGATAAAATTTTTTTAACTACTTAATCGCAAAATTTTCTATAATTGATCGCGATTAATCGTATCTGTCAACTACAATATTTTACGAAACTTGGAACCGATATTTACATGATTAAAATCTTGGAATTAATGTGAAAAAAAAAAAAAGTATATTTCGATTCAAAGACTGCTCTAATAGCTGTCTTTGATCCTTGAATACGATTACTTTCCTGTAAAAGACAACAATGTTGACGAAAGACGAAATAGCTAACTAACTAATATGGTATTTGAATTTGGCAAAGCATGACAATTATTTTGTATTCCTCCAATGAGCCGTTGAGCAACTTTTTAAAGTAAAACCACACAAAAGTCCGTCTTTGCGACATTGACTCTCCTCTGAGTTTGGCAGCACAGTGGGCAGAGATCAGCTGTTATAGGAAAAAATAAAACTGAGTTAACTGAGTTAATTTTTTTTAGTGCGTTATGAAATTTAAATGAATCTCCATAGTTAATGCTTTAACTTTGACAGCCCTAATATATATATATATATATATATATATATATATATATATATATATATATATATTTTTTTTTTTTTCTGTGCAGGTGTCCCTAATGAAGTGTCCAGTGCTTCATAGCAAAAGGTCTCATTGGCCTTACCGTTGTTGGGGGTCTGATGGTGGTGATAGTGAGAGAAGGGCTTGTGCTGAGCTTGGATGTGATGCTTCTCCAAAGCGGGAGGAGGAGGAGGAGGGGGGGGAGGAGGGGTGCCTGTTCCCTTGATCCCCGGTGAGAGGAGCGGACCTGACATCCTGGAGGACACACACACGCACGCACGCACACAGATGTTGTCTTCCAATATCAATCCATCATCTCAGGACTTGAACTGAGTAAAACTCGTGATGACATCCCAAGCGGACCTCCGCGCAGGCTCGCTCGGCGCCAAGGAGGAGATGTTTGGAAACTTTGGGGCTCCCCACAAACACATACTGTGCTTTAAGGTCAACAAACACTTGACCGAGTTTGCATTTGGGAGAAATGGTGCAAGATATGTATGAGTGCTGTCATGGAATATTGGAAATGTTGTCATGTGGAATATTAGTGGTTTTAAAAATGGCAAAAATCAGGACCTTTTTTTTTTTTTTTTTTAAAAACATTAACACATTCCAACATAAGACAAAGATAATGACATCAAAACATTCTCTGTCAAACGAAACGTAAAACTAAGAGAATTTCTGCCTAGCGTAACGCTAACAAACAATGCAAAATGCCATCGATGGTCTGACGAATATCAAAGATAGTTGCGGTGTTATGGTGGAGCAGCACATGTAGACAGTTAATATCAGTATACTCACAAACATAAATTCTTTATCCATTACCTGGCATCTATTATTTCCAAACATAAAGAAGACATGTAGTTCCCCCCCCTCCCCCCTCCTGGGCCGTGGGCCTCGGTAGCTGGCAAAGAAGCCCATCGAGTAAATGAGCGTCAAGCGTAAAGCTGTCAAACGGCGCTGCCACAATGCTTGATTTACTCCGCATTTGGGTTCGCCGAAGCGGACGGGGTTGAGGCACGATTCGGCCTCAAACATACCGGTACATAAAACTCAATCCTTGAGGAGCACTTTTTGATTGTTCTTATTTCTGATGCTTCGTAAACGTGTGTGGAACACTTGTGAAATTCAGTGAACTTTGAGTTTGAGGTCATGTAAGAGTAACGAGGGAAACATGAACACCTTTTAGAAATGTATAAAAATATATTTTTGCTGTTGAAACGCTTGTCCCATGAAAGTACATGATTTCAAAACATTCAGGCATGATACTGAAACTTATTTTCGGGATAAGCCAATAGCGATACTGTATGTCCGTATTCATACTCATACTTTAAAAAATGAATGTAATTTTATGATAACTCTATTAATTTAATCAGGTAATCAAGCAAATATATTTTATTAACCAATTTTAGGAGAAAAAAAACAGCTAAATTGATGCAACAAAAAGTGTATTTTTCATTTTTTCACATATATTCTTTATTATTTTTAAATAAGTTCAACTAATTTATTGACCAAT
This sequence comes from Filicampus tigris, assembly GCF_054856515.1. NCBI lineage: Eukaryota > Metazoa > Chordata > Actinopteri > Syngnathiformes > Syngnathidae > Filicampus > Filicampus tigris. The sequence goes on from NC_141228.1 coordinate 15,494,289, forward strand.
TTTCAAAAAAAAAAAAAGTTAGACGCATATGTAAGCTTGTCATTGTTATTACAGGTAATAAAATAATTCATGCTCATTGTTAAAATATTTTTAGTATAATCATATTTTATGAACCAATTAGTTAAATAAATCATGTTGAATGTGTAGGTAAAATTATCAATGAAATAATCCATGTTTATTCTTTTATTATGTTTAATTGTTTTTATAATTGATTACCCAATTATTACATTTAGAAAAACTGTTAATTGCAGATTTAAAATAGACAAAAAATAATTAAGAAATGATTAAACGAGATCCATTATCAAAATGAATCAATACATTTATATCAAGAAATTTGAGGAGGGGGGAGGGGGGTCGCATGTGGAAGTTGCGGCTGTTTGTTAAGTGTTCTTCAAATAAAATAGAGTTGACTTTTTAACTACTGCAAGTTCAAAATCAAAAGTTCAAACAATTTAGGAAGGCCTTTGGAGGACCTGCCCGAAAACTGTAACCTGCCCTCCAATAGATGTTGTGCACGATAAGCAAAGTGACTAGTCAGACTTTGGACTTGTTTGCCACGTCATCATGCGGTTGTCCACTTGCCCCGGATGTCCTTGTAGGGACGAGTCAGCGATGTCGTGCGGCACCTGGCGAGCCAGCGCGCGCTGGGCCGAGGCGGCTTTTGTGCGGCCCCGAGCGGCGTCCTCCCGCCCCCACCCGCCCGCGGAACCCGCTGTCAGCACCAACTCAGGAAACAGTTCCTCTCTTCATATTTTTACAAGCTGCCTCTATGTGCAGCTAAAGTGAATCAGAAGCTAATCACTGCCAGCTGCCCAGCAGCAGCAGCGGCGGCGGAGGCGGCGGCAGCCTCATCACCGGCCCCGCCCTCGGCCTGCGAGCGTGTGGCTGGCAGGCGGAGTCAGGCTGCAGGAATGAGGGGAATCTTTGACGCGCTACATCAACCCCCTCGTGGGCGGTTATCTCCTCTGACCATTGGTTGTTTTTAGCCGCTTTGACAGCAGGTGAGGCCAAGTTGGAGGTGGATTGATCAAGCCCGCAACTCCCGGTTGACTGTTCCACCTTCCTTCTTCCGGCTAACGAACGTGTTGTAATACATACATTTCAAATCAACCCCAAAAGCTCGTGTATGATATCAAGTGACAAAGATGAAAACTAAGGACATTTTCGCGATGATTCCAGTTAATTTAAGTTTATAAACATAAGATGTCGTTTCAGTCTGTATTTTTTTTTAAAGCATTTTTGTTATTTTAGTTCGTTAACAAAAATGTTTTAGAAATGTACTTATTTTGTTACTTTTCATAATCACCCACTGTATTCATTTCATATCCAGTAAATGCCAAATGTTTTGAAACAAGCTCTTGTTCAACGTTTCAATGTTTTCACATTATTCAAACATATGCTGGATTGTAGATGAATACTTACTAACAGAATGTTTTTCAATTTTTGGTATTTTCTCAGTCAGTTTTATGATGTGGATGACGCTTTTTGACCAGGAATGATTTCCACTTCACAGCTGTGCATTATCAAGAGTTAAGAGCTTGATTTTCTTCACCTCTTCGTGCGTTTGAGACCATTTGAATATGAAGGTGGTTCCAAACTTTGGACTGGTACTGTGTATGGTCTATCTGGCTCCGCAATCATAAACACAACATGAACAAGTTTTGCTGTCTTCATCTTCGTTTTGCTGTCTTCATTTTCTGCCCCAGGGAATTTGTGACTGGTGAACCTCAAACAAACCGGACGGCATTTGTTTTCCTGCTACCTAGACGGTTGGTGGCCCAGCAATATTTCCTTTCATCCCAGGGCCACCCTGATCCACCGAGTGGATGGATAGTGCAGGAGTACATCTGTCTGCGCCTTCATCTTTTCTTCACCTGCCACTTGTTGTCCCACTGGGGAGCAAGGCTTCAAACTCGTTTTCCACAGACTCAATGTTCCCTCTCAAACACCCCGCCCCACCCGTAGATGAACATATAAGGTCCCTGTGATGGATGACAGGGGGCTCCGTTGGCTCGGGTCGGTGGGAACACTTCTGCTTTTGGTTAGTGGAACTGGAGAGAGCGGGAGCGAGAATACATCCTGGCTAAAGCTGAAGTCAAGCTATGGCAGCCCTTAACATTATTGTAGGTTTTTAAATTTTTTTGTATTTTTTATTAACACATTTTTTATTAACAAATTGTATGTCACGGACCATAACTTCACACAGAAGAGATATAATGCAAAACAGACAGCAAATTTCACAGAATTAAAGATAGAATGCAAAAAAAAATAATTAAAAAAAGAAAAAATGCCAGGGGTCCTAAATTAAAAACTAAGACACATTGAAAACGTTAAAATGAGAACACAATTTCAAAGTCGGGCCGGTCCGTCACCGGTTTAAAGGTTTAAAGCCTGGGTTAGGGTTTCAAAGTAGGGTTTGAAGACTGTTTGAGTTTAGAATAAGGATTTCAAGCCTGGGTTAGTGTTTCAAATTAGGGTTTCAAGCCAGGGTTAGGGTTACAAATTAGGGTTTCAAAACAGGTTTAGGTTTCAGATGATGGTTTGAAAACAGGTTTTTGGTTTGAAGTTAGGGTTTCATATTAGGGTGTAAAGCCTTGGTTAGGGTTTCAAAATAGGGTTTCAAGACATGGTTAGGGTTTTAAATGAGTGTATTGAAAACACGATTAGCATTTGAAGGTAGAGTTTCAAACCTGGGTTAGGTTTTTAAATCAGGGTTTCAAGCCAGCCAGGTTTAGTGTTTTGAATAGGGATTGAAAAGACAGTTTCTATTTCCATTCATTCCACCACGAATGCATTTTTTTCAAAAGGCAAACAAATTGTGGAGTGAGGTTCTCCGTACTTCTTCCTTCCACTGTAAAGACCAAAATCGAACCACTATGTCGCTGTGAAAAAATATTTTGGGATTGGAGAAGGACAGACAGAGCGTCGGACAGCCACCAAGTCCAAGTTTGCCCTTCACAGTAGGAGCTCTCAATGTCGTGCCGTTTGCCACTCAAATTCAATTAGCCCGCGTCAATCACGGCTGCGCTATCTAAACGCCTCGCGCTAATATTTGCACAGGGGCTCTAATATCAATACGCGCCCGTCAACGGCAACATTCAGCAGCCGATAGACCTCCGCACACCGCCGGCGCTCGCTAAGCCGTCCGCAAACCCATTCCCACCGACATATTGGAATATTAGCGGCGGGCGGCAAAGTGACACAAAGTACGCCGACTGTAAATGGTCCGCTTGAGTCCGGGTAAACACATTTAAGCTATGAGGTCAGAGGCCGCCACGCCGCGGCTTGATCATTTTGTCCAAATGTTTCATGTCCCGCTAAGCCGTTTGGGAAAAACAAGTGCGGCGCTCGTGTTGACTTTGGCAGCCGACCGTATGCTCCGTCCGTCGTCGGAGTTATGGTGACGGACCGGGCCGACTTTGAAATTGTTTTCTCATTTGAATGTTTTCAATGTCTCTTAGTTTCTATGTAGGACCCCTGGTATTTTTAATTTTTTTATTATTTCATCCCGAGGATATTGGTGCTTTAGGATACACAAACACACTTTTGTGTTTGTAAAGAATAGGCACCAAAAGTGAGTGACTAGCGCCGACTTGAAGTGAAACCAATGACAAAAACTTGTGTTTGGTGCTCGCCAAATGCAGACCAAAAGGTTTTCAATTACAATGGAATTGTGTTATTTGCTTTTTGTATGATTTGCGTTTCACCCATTTTTTTCAGGTAGGGTTTCAAGCCAGAGTTTGGGTTTCGAGGCAAGGTTTCAAGCAATGGACTAGGGATTCAATTGAAGCCAGGATGAGGTTTCCAAAGTAGTTTCAAGACAGGGTTAGGGTTTCGAATGAGGGTTTCAACCAAGGGTTAGGGTTTCAAATGAGGGTTTCAACCAAGGGTTAGGGTTTCTATTTGCCAGGAAGAAGAGGGTTAGGGTTTGGGTTTCATGCAGGGATCGGAGTTTCAAATTATGGTTTCAACGTCTGGTTTAGAAGTTTTCAGGCAAACCACCCTGAACGAATAGGAATCATTCTCTTGCCACACACACAACACACAACATTTGCACCTGTGCAAGCCAAACAAAACAATGCATTCGTAACAAGGCCTAACGGATCAGTCCAAAGAAATGACAATCCATCATATTTACTGTCGATGGACACCCCCCCCCCCAACGCCCCCCGCCCCCCGGCGCCTCTGCGATGCGGAGATTGATGACCCAGCGGCGCCGCTTGTTTGTTCTGGTAGCAAATGAGGCGGAAATAGCATGTTGGTACAAGCTCATTGCACAATCGGCGAGCACTTGCCGAGTCGCCGTCCTCAGAGGGGAACTCAGGTCCTGACGTAGGCCTGTTTAGCAAAACCATAAGACGCCCCTCCCACATTGCCCCCCTCCCCCGTGCTTTGACAGTTTGCTCTCATTAACACGCAATTCCCTTCCAGCAAGGAGAGGTTTGCTCATCGCTTCGAGGCTGTTGGGGGACATTGCGAACGCCGCGTCGGGTGCCAGAAATAGAGCAAGTGATGTGTCACGATGACCTCGCCGTGACCAGCACGACCCCAACCCCCACCCCCTCCCCGTCCCCGCAGGGGGACGGGCGGACTCGTTTCCAGGAAGAAGGGCCGAATGGGTTTGTGTCAGCGGGGCCCAGAAGTTTATCCTCCGAACGGGATCGCCCTAGCGTTCCGCCGGGAATGAGGATGAGAAATCGGTGGAAAACAGAGCGAGAGACTCTGCGGGACAAAGTTGTGACCTTCATAATATTATCAGTGTGATTCATATATTTATCAAGTCCAAGGAGATTCTCTCGTGTTATCGTGACGACGCTTTTGCGATGGTCAAGGGATGCTCACCTTCCCCACTACTAAGCTCTGCTAACGAGGGTGCGACCAATTAATCAGACCAATAATTTGGTCTTTATTAAATAGAGGATAGCTGCAGAGTAAATATTGACTAACTCACTAGGCCACGCCCCTTAAAGCCACACTTCCAACACATCCATTTTTCCAATGTAAAATATGTGCCATGGCTCAATAAAGATTGGGAAACACTGGCCCATAAATACATTGTGATCTGCCTTGTTTTCGTCCTTTTCGGCTATGTGTCCTAATACTTTTGCAGGATGCAGTCTTTTTTTTTCTCTTTAATTCTGTTTTCCAATAGCTCACAATAAATCAAGAGCTTTCAAGTTCCCAGAGTGTTTTAGCTCACTCATCTCATGGGTATATAATGTAGTCTTGCGGCCAGTATGGAGACATTTTGTTAATGAAGACTTTTGTGGGCTAATGTGAGTGTCAGTGATGCTTGTCCACCCACAACAGTCATCCAAAGGCAGCCATCAGGCACTGAAAACTCACAGTGCATTTATATATATATATGTATATATATATATACATATATATATATGTATATATATATATATATATATATATATACTGTATAGATGTATATGCATATGCATGGTCCATTGTACTCACCCGTCTCTGTTGCCCTCCATGGCGGCCATGGGCGACAGATGACGCGGGCTGTTGAGGTCTGGATCCAGGCAGTGCTGTCGTGAGGTCAGGTCAGCGGCGGTTGCGCTGGGGGCGGCGGGGGAGAGCAGCTCGGCGGAGGCACTGTGGTGGTTGGGGGTGCCGGGGCCGGCGTACAAGCCTTGAAAGACAAACACGGCTAATTGGTCAAACGTACTCCAGGCTCTGCACGCTGCGTCCGTCGTGTCTTTGGGCGCATTCAAATGACAACTGATGGCAACTGGGCTTTTGTTTTGACAACCCCCATCCAATCACATGAAATGTTCCTTTTTTTCGGAGCAGTTTGTAATTGAAAGTAGTTCTTTCTGTGCCGCCACGGGGGCCGTGCTTTCAGCTGCTTGTAGTTATTGCTGCATAATGAAGTAAAATGTTACATGTGCTCCAACAGCAGAGCATTTGAAAGGAAGGAAGCGGTTATAGGGTTGCCTTTGTTTTTCTGTTGTTGAATAAATAGTCATCTGCATAATCTCAATGGCCACATCATTAGAAAGGCCGGCGTTTCGCAATCTTTAGCGAGCCAACTCACATTAGCTGAAAAGTAAACGTCCAAGTCAATTTTGGAACGTTGTCGGAAAATGAGAAAAAATATGAATATAACTGAAAGAGTCCGGTTGCCTCAAACGTCGTGCGTTACCACGACCTAGATGACTGACAATCTACACAGGCAGGAAGGAAATACTCAATTTTGATTGCTATTGTGTAAGTAAATTATAAAGGACATAGGCTATTATCTTAACAGGCTAATGATACATTACATTTACATTAGGAAAAATTCCCCCTCAAAACAAAAATGTCACAAAAATGATAATAGTCACGCCTTGGTTAAAACGCACACATATCTCAAGGCACCACTCTATAGGGAGATGGTCACTCCTCAGTGAGCTGCAATTGCAGAGGATAAAGAATATCTGTCTGTGCGTGTTGCTCAATGGTTGGTGGGTTATAAGTTATAACTCTATATTACAGATGCTATTTGTTAGCCTGTGTATGGCGTTTTGCATTGCTTGTTAGCACGAAGCTAAGTGCAAGTCTCTGTTTGTGTTTAGGTGAACGATAAACTTCAATTGGGAGTTCCATTAAACAGCTTCAATCACCTTTTTGAAAAACGGTTTACGATCTGGGATGATGTCGCGTTTAAATGAGCTCCACTTTGTTCCAATCAGATTCATGTCAAGAGCGAATGTGACTCATACTTCCAGTTAGATCCAGTTATACTGTACGTCTGCACCCGTTCCTGTGGCCAGGGCGAGACTTACGAGAAGCCCCCGTGAGTTTTACCGAGCCTAATTGGTGCGATCTTGAAAGCAGAGGAAGGACAACATCATCGTTTTTATTTGCCTTGACGTGCTCCCGCTGCTATGCTGACTGAGTGGCTGCTAAGCCTCGCCATCAAAACCGTTTGGACTGCACCGCTAACCATCGCACGTCCTCTCGCTCTTCTTTCCAAAGTGGAACTAATGATGAAATTGAGGCGATTATTTGTCGACCTTGTTTGGCCGCTCTCGCGGCAGATGTTGGGGCTAAAGACCCTGTAAATTAAATTCAGAGATTTATTTTGAAATGCACCATACATGTTTGAAAATAATTGCTGAATATGTGTCAAAGCTAAGAAATGTGGATTAAAAAAAAAAGTCTACACACACACCCCTGTTCAAATGTGTTTTTTTTTTTTTTACATCAAAAATATGAAAAGAGAAATAATTTCAAAACATTTTACACCATTAATGTGACTTTTAAATGAAACAATGTGGTTGCATAAGTGTGCACACTGGGACGTGACTGTTCAGAATTAACCAAGCACATTCAAACTCATGTAAAATGGGAATAAACACCAGGGTTATAATAGTTTAAGATTTCAGTTTTTTAAAATTTTGTTTTGTCTTTTAATTTTTAAATCCAGTTAGTTTTTAATTAGTTATAGAGCAGGTGTGTTGTCGAGTACAAGTGCATCTCTACTTCTACTTAAAGTGGAAGTCAACCGAAAAATATATTTGTTAAGAATGTTCCACGCAGGCCCACTAGTTGAAACACAGCATTCTGATTAATATTGTGTTTGTGGAATATGAGTTAATCAACAAAATCCACCCAATCCACCCCCTCAAGGGGCGGCCATTTTGTCACTTCTGTCAACTGAAAATGACATTAAAGTTGATCAGGGCTCAATCACGGCTCATCTTCAGAAAACAGGTGAGCTGTGATTGGTCGTTACCTGAGCCCTGAGCAACTTTGATGTCATTTTCAGTCGACAAAAGTGACAAAATGGCCGCCCCCTGAGATGGCTAAAAATGCGTGGCTTTTTCTGTTAACTCATATTTGATATGAATCATATTGCCTTGTTTCAACTCGTGGGCCTGCTGGGAATTTATTCTTGAAAAAAAATATGTTTGGGTTGACTTCCTCTTACAGTGTGTAAGTACTTGGTCCACCTGTGCCAGCCTGCAACACTTAAACACCTTTGGTAGCCCCTTGGGGGGGGGATTTTAGCGCAACATCCAGGAACAGAGGGTAGGCTCTGGTGAACAGCCAAAACTCAAAGGCTCCTTTTGGACGCACAAAAGACATGTTGAGCTTACACACTTGTCAATGGTGAGCCGAGTTCCAGCAACAATAAGAAGGAGCACCGGGGATTCTGGATGGCGTACAGGCCCAAAAACAAGGACAGATGTGTCCATAAAGGCGGGAGGCCCACAGGGGCATCGCTCTTTGTCTTTAATATCTTCAAAATGCATTTGTCTTCGTCCTAATCCAAAGTGGTGTTGACGCCCGCTGATGGAAAAATGGACGGCCGCATGACGATGAATAAACGTTTCCTTCGCTTGCTTGTTGCCAAGAGCTCTTTGCATAACAAGACACATTCAAATGACGGAATACAAACAAAGGGGCTGAGTTGGCTGTCACCGGGAATAAAGGGTGAAATGTCCTGAGTAAAAATATAAATAACCCTGAACGCACCCACACTTTGGCCTTTTGAAATGCGTCATGTGCACATTTTCATTTCATACGTATGCAGCCAGAACGCTGCCATTAAGTTTTGGCACGAGAACACAGTTTAACATCGTAGAAAAATATGTATCGACACTGAAACAAGTATTGGCACTGAAAAAGACTGCATTGAAAAATAAAATACATACTCGGTGTCAAACTCAAGGCCCACAGGTCAGATTTGATCTGGGTCCTAAATGCTTGTCTTCAAAACTGGCCATTAAAATGAAAATAGTCAAATTAAGGGGAACATTTATTACAGTTGATGAAAACGAACAAAGTAACCAAGTCTAAAATTGTAAAGATGTTTTTGTAAACGATAAAGTAGTTTCAATACGGAATTGATGAGCGTCGTCGTGTTGACTGCAGGATTACCAGTGCTTGGATGCACGCAATGACCGTAATCCACGTCAATCACGCTGACAAGGTTGTTAATGACCATCGATGGGCTGTGTGATGACTTCAGCAGGTGTCGTCGGATGTTCTGGCACATCATTTGCGAGCCGGCTTTGGAATGAACGCTGCCTGAAACGCTGCCAGTCTCTTGCGGTCTTACTATGAATTGCTCAACACAGAGGATGCTTCGACTACTCCCGCTGTTTTTTTTTCTTGAATTATTTCAGCAGTAGTGCTTGTTAAAAGATTGTTTCATTTGGTTTAACTGCACCGTCATGTCATAGCTCCAGAACTGTAACAGATACAGACCAAAACAACCCTTATGCCCAATTTAATATCTAATTGTGAAGTGGAAAAACTGTATTTTCCAAATCTTGACTGATAAATCTTTTTTTCTTTTTTTTTCTTTTGAATCACACATACACCTCCAAAGATATATACAGATTGAATCTTAAGCATTATAATAGCTACAGACATGACCTTGGTACACAAATGTCTGCGATAGTCATATTTTATATTCAACTTTAGTACTATATATGAAAAAAAAGTTGAACTCGAAATTTCAAGGTAGCAAACTTTGATGAACAACTTTCTTGCTTTGTTGTGCTAACATTGTTGTCAATAATTACATTTTAAAGTTGTTCATACTTAAATGACTATTTTATCCCCCAAAAATACAAGTTGTGATTTTTACAGCGTACATTTGTCTTTTCAAAATAATGGCTCTATGGTTATACTGTAGCTACAGACATGATCTTGGTACTGAAATTCAATTTCACATTGACAGTATATGTCCAAAAAACATATTCCAATGTTATGTTTCATAAACCCGTTATATGTCAACACATAAGACTTTCACAGGTCTGCACATGCTGTATCGCAACAACTATAATAGTTACAGACATGCTGTTGATCCCAAAATGTCCGCCGTAGCCACATTTCTATTCAACTTTAATACGTTTAAGGTGAAAAGATCAACATTTTCAAAACACATCAATTTCAGGGTGAACGAATGGACATCGAGAGTGTTTTTATTGCTGTCAAACGTCAAAGAGGTCCAATTTGATCTGAAAGGTCGATAAAAGTTGAGCTATCCTCTCCTTTAAGGATTGAAAAACCGAGTGCATTTCCCAACTCAGTAGAATTCCCCAGCAAACAATGGAATGGCTCCAGCTTGCACACCAGACCTAAAAATAATTCCTGCATGCAGCAAGCAGTGTTTTTGTCTTAAAATGATTTTGGCTCACGCTGACCTGCTGACCATTTGTGCACTGGCTCGTAGCTTGGCTATTGTTGACTGTCAACAAGGTCCAAAATAACAACACCAGACTTCAAAAACAACTTTCCCCTAGAAAACCTTTGTACTACTGTATGCTAAACTGCTACATCAATTAAATTTCAAACCAATATCAGCACAGTTTTATTATGACTCTTTATGTCCGTGCCTGCTTTTGTGTTTGAACGCTTCAAGTATCTACTTTGTGTTTGTAGCTGAATTAAGGTACGTATATGGATTCTAACTAGCAGTGTTAGGTGACAACCGAGGAGGGTCCAACCTGGAAATACGTCTTGGCTCAGCCCCGGAGCGCAACCTTCCTTGTTGCTGTACAGAAGTTGAGTCTGATTGGAGGTCTGGAGGTGTTGAATGGACAGACAGTCGCTCAACACGTCCTGCTCCAGGTGAGGACATGGACGGAGCTGAAAACGATACACAAATCACCACAGGTGGCAAACATACTCAATATTTTGTCCCTCCCCAACCCCCACAATACATTTATAATGGGTGTCAATTATACGCAGATTTTTGCTACTCGCGAGCCTGCCCGATCCCTATCCCTTGTATTTTGATTTTGATCAATGATGCCAGTAACGTGTTAGAAAGTTAGGCGTTATCGAATATATCATCATTTGATAAGTAATTTTGCAATTTCTTTTTTTTTTTTTTTTACAATTTTTGATTCATATTGTAGCAAAAACTTCAACCAGATGGGTGAACAAGTAAACAGGAAAAAGACCAAATAAAAAAAATACCAATGAGTATTCTAAAAATTGTGCTTTTTCTTGTTTTCCAAAAAGATTTTAAAATGACTCGGGCAATTATGCTACGTAGCGTTACCGGTACTTTTCTCAGTTTCGCAATCTGACTACGGTTACTTTACAAACTCATTTTATTTTATTTTTATTTTTATTCTATAAATGTTACGTTTGAAACGACAATATTAACGGTTATGTATGTCAGGCCATAACAGGCTGCCTTAAAAAACATCTTAAGAAAGACTTTTATTTAAAATATAAAAACAAGTAGTCGTTTACGTCAAGTGAAACCCCATAGTTTCACTTGTCAAATTGTTTTCCAAACAACTAAAATTGTCTTTATTTTACGTTTGATTAAATAATAAACTTTATTATTAATCATTAACCTTCCGATGAAGTACTGTATTGGCAAAACTGGTTATCAATTTTATGCTAAGCTGGGCTCTCAGCATCTGTTGAATGTAATTAATAAAGCAACTGGTAATCTAACTTAGTTACTTTTAAAATCAAGTAATCAGTAACTTAACTAACATATACTTTTAAAGTCAAGTTTTCAGTAAAGTAGCTAAGTGACTTTTTCAAGGTGACTTTGGCAACACTATTTTTGATTGACCTTTTGTGGGCGCCCCCTGGAGGGCACAGCAGCCTTAGCTTTAATGTTCACGATGGCACTGTTTGTACTTAGAGCAAAGAGAACCCCAAAAATACTCCAAATCCAAGCAGAAAAGTTGAGTCAAAGGGAGCAGCGGAATGAGAGCAACAGCTGCCTTGGGTTGTGTACAATGGCGATATCCACTGTTTAAAACGCAGTAATAAAAACTGCATACTTTAGAAACCGGGATGCTTCATTTTCTCTTTATCGGCCGCAAGCCTGCGAGCAAGACATGCGAACGGCCGCAAATGTGCACTTGATTTGGGCTTGTTTCATGTGCGCTGCCATATTCCATGTTGTTCTCATTGTCAGCGAGAACCCACAAGCAAACAATCAGTCTATACTTTCAGCCAATACTATAAACAAATATTGTTTGTAAAGTCTCGTGTGTGCTGTGAAGCCCACATTGTTGGAAGCCAGCTCATAAAACACACAATCACTGAGCCACGATGTAGAACGCGACGGGAGACCATTCTCACAACAATTAAGCAGGATTTTCTACGTAACGTCGTGTCATTCGCACAAAGCAGATTTATCATTTACAAACGTTATAAAAGTCACTAATAGGCCAGAACTGTACACGCCTAGGCTAAATGAATTGGATTTAGGAGTCCTTCTTCTGCTTTGTTTAGATTTGCTATAGGAAATAAATATTTAGAGTCAAAAATGTATAAAACAACTCGTGATTATATAGCAATGCAGTAAAATAATGTTAAAACGCTGAAAAGTGCAAGATCCCAAAAGAGTTTAATATCATCTCAAACTCATCTTAAAGCATAACCCTTAAAAGTAAATGCATTTCAAAGGATTTGATTTCGAAAAAAATATAAAAATCCGGAAGCGTGCAGATGTAGTAAAGACTCGCCGTAATCAACCCAGGCTTAGCTTAGCTCCTCAGAGATATACAGAATTGTCTCTCAGTCGAGATGTATTACTTTAACAATCTGTCCGTGACACTAATTACTGATTTCCTATTAGCCTGGGCTCTGGCGCCATCTTGTGGCATCTTTGATTGTAATAGAAAGAGCACAAAAAAAGGTGAAAAGATGAATTTGTAAATAGTGAACTTTGAATAGCCCGGGGGTCAACTTTACTTTGTAACACTGTAGACCGTCATGCAAGTGTGAAAATAAGTTTATAACTGTTACCTTAAACCACCAAAAGAAAATTACACTTATCTGAGCTGTCTGACTTTTTAACACAATTTTTTTAAAATTTGTTTTGTATTATCTCCTCATGAACACACTTTGTTGAAGTTGCTGCCAGGATTTTCTGAGGAAGCCGTAACAAATCCGTTTTGCCAACTTCACATCAAAACCAAGATAAAGAGCGCCAGGCTACTTCCCGTTCAGTCGCTTAGCAACCATTGAGAATTACGCATTCCCTTTGCTGTCCAGCGCCTTACCAAACACTTGGCACCAAGCCAGCGCTGCATTGTGAAGTTCTGACTCATTTTTTATTTCTTCTCTCAACTTGTGACGTTAACTTGAGCTGATATGTTTAAAATGAATCAAACGTGGCACAATCGTACTTGAAGTCAATCAGCAGGAATACAGAACAAGACAAGGTCAGCTTCAGAGATGTTTTTATTCATCGTCCTCATTCCAAACCGCCCAATCAGGCACATGCGTCAATCATCTCACGGCATAGAATTTGTATTCAGCCTTTGGTCCGAACTTGGTGGCTTTTTTTTTTTTTTTTTCCCTCCCGCAGCAATAACATACATCCGCACAACTCTTCACAGCAATCAACGTTACCGCCGACTCGCATCTTTTCACAACCACCGTCATCGCGATACATTGACGAATCAATCGCCACCGTCATCGTGTTGATTTCACACTGTAACGGGGTAAACGTGTACACAAGCTGCGCAGCTCCTCCTGGGAATCCTCCCTGAGAAACGTTTATCGCGCGTAATTGGCGCGGCGCTTTCCACCCCGCGGCGACACTCCAAAAAAGCGCTTTGCTGTGAAGCGCGCTCCAAAAGCGCAGTTAAGAGCGCTTGTGTTTGACATTTGTCCATAACATCTGGGCCACGAGGGGATTGTGCATTACGGCTTATTAACAATGCTACGAGTGCACATGTGTTTCCCTTTACGAGCTCGCAGCGAACGGAACACATCACGCGGCCTGCCACTATCCACAACAATGAGTCCATTCTCTCTTATTTACTCATTTCCAGTCAGGGAGAAGAATGGGCCTTTGACCGTGAACACAATGAGTTGTGCTCAAACCTGATCTATTGTGGTGAAAATGAAAGCCAGGCCCGAGCCAAAGCCAAATTACTCCGGCTAAACTGTGATAATGTGCAAAATGCAATGTTTGACTTGTGTAAGGTTACGCGGGTGGGCTGGAAACCAATGCAATGTACTGGAAATTACACTACGCTCGGGGTGGGCAAACCTTTGGGCTCAAGTTCTATATTTAACGTTTTAAAAAAGACAGTGGATGAGGTTGAAAAAAAAAAAAAGGCAAAATGGGCATATAAGATATAAATAGATTTGAATTGCGCAATTTTAGGAAAATATGAGTAAATTACAGGACTATATATTAAATCAAGGCTGTCAAACTCAAAACAATGATGATTGGTTAAGAAGTTTGACTTGGCATTTCTTTTTTTTTTTCATTCTTTTTTTAGGGAGTGGCAATGTAGATGTCTTAAAAACGCAGTACTATTAGAACTGTGTGCAAAATCGTGTGGAAAATGAAAGAAAAGAAAATTGAATGTGAAAACCAGTAAAAAAAAAGACAATGATTGCCACTGAAAACACATCACTGTGGTGGTTAGGCACTATATCTTATTTTGGCGGGTCTAATTCCTGTGCCATGTTACTTGCTTTTGGTGGCTTCTTGTGCAAATATGACAAGTCTGAAGTTGCGATGTAGCTCAGCCACAGGAAGTCACCGTAAAACAGTAAAAAAAAAAAAAAAAAGCCCAAGCATAAAAGAATAATACGAATAACTTGTGCAGATACACTGAAACGCGTTTTCGTGTGGGCGGGGTCTCTGAGGTTTGAATAAAAGCCCATCCGTTGGAAGTGCAGGGGGACGCTGCATTTTGTCAAAAAGACCCCAAAAAATGTGTCTTACCTTCCTACGCACCTGTTGCTCTTTGGCCGAGTGGATCTTGACGTGCTTGCGCAGAGAGCTGGGGTCGGTGTATCGCTTGGTGCAACCGGGGATCTGACATGCGTAAGGTTTCTGTAAGAAGGCACAACGTATTCCCATTTAGACAGCGACTGGAATAAAGTAGGATGCCAATGGGATGAAAGTGGGAGGAAATGAGATTTGAAGGCAAGTAAAAGGTCAAGTTGAAGTCTTACCTCCCAGCTGAGAAGAGGTACAGGAAATGTGAAGGAAAAGCAAGAGGGGAAAATGAACAGGACAATTGATTATAAAACACCAATGCAATTTGATTAGCGTGAGCAACATCTTCTTATTCTTTATTAATAAACAGTGCTTCACATATTTATTAGATCAGATGTCGTATAAATGAGAAGAGTCGTGCTTGAATGTCGACGCTTTCCATTTCGGTGAGCCTACAAAGTAAAAAATGAATGAAGCATAACATTCAACCCCCAAAAAATTCATTTTTTTTCTCCATTCAGGAATGCAAGCAAATACCGTAACTAGAATTTCACATATTAACCAGTAAAATAATGCGGTTCATTATTTTATTATTTTTTTTTTTTTGTAAAACATTCAATTTGAAAACCATGCATAACAATAATAGTGATATTATAGCATTAAAAAATCATCGCTGTCCTGTGAAAAACACTTATCTCCAATTTTGGATTTTTAAAAAATGTTCACATTAATGCAAATGTCTGTAACGCGAAAACACCATTCATGTAAAAATAAAAAAAATGAAGAAAAATGGAGTTAAGTGTTTTTCACATGGCAGCGAAGAAATACTTTTGGGGGGGGTACAAACATATATATTACATCTACAAACATTACACATTGTTAAGCACTGGAACCAGTAACAATGTTGCCCCAAATAAACCCCGTATTCCTCTCATGAGAATTTTTTGTAGCATTTTTTAAATAAAATGCACAGTACATACATTTCGCAGAAAACTGAAATATGTTGGGTCACTTAAAAAAAAGGGTCAAGATTTACGTCCATCCATCTATTTTCTGAAGAACTTACCCTCGCTTGGATTTATTTTATGAAGTTTGTCCTCCGTGTGTGTGTATTTTTTTTGTTTGTTTTTTGTTTTTTTCTCTGCTGGTGTCGGTGGAAAATGTTCAACTTTTTAGGAAGTGTGTTGTCAGTGCTGTTTTATTGTTATTCTTATTTTGGGTAATATATTACATGCGCTGCTGCTGCTTGAAAACAGTCTACTTTTTAGCAAATATAATTGTAACTTGTTTCATTTCTTTGCTGCCTTTCTTAGCTTGTGGAGGTTTTTGGTTGTTATCTGTGCCCTCAACACGTGATGTGTTTTTAATGGTGCTAATTGTTCATGAAAAATAATGAAGTTATCAAATTCATCAGGGACAAAATATTGACTTTTTACCGCTGAAAATTGCAAAATTAGTAAAGTATCACATTTACCTTTTTTTTAAAATTTATTTTCACAAAACGAAAAAGATCAATATGAGTTCATAACCATAAACACAAGAAGATAATTGTTCAAGTGAGCTCAGAAAACCCATTTGTGTTTCTAAAAATGAATCACACCTCATTATGCATAGTATATCACATAATTTAGTGTGATGACGAATATGAACTTCAATGGAAAATCTCATTTGGTGGAATGTGGAAGGAATGTGTAAAACTATTTCTATCTGTGTCTAGTTTTTACATTCTCTATTGATTTTGAATCTGTGACCTCAATTGAGGTACCGCAAATGACGAGTGAAAAGTTGGAGCTTCCTAATCAATTTGCGCTCGCCACATTAGCAAAGCAAATATAGCATGTTGTATGCCCCCTACCCCCTTCACAGCACCCCTCCCCCCCAAGGAACATAAGATGCCTATTAAAGTGTAAGTCGATACAGGTCTTTATTAGCTGTGCCTGCGCCTAACGTTGACGGCCTCTGTAAATAAGACGTTTTGTTATTCCAAGGCGCTTACAGTGCCACTCATCTGGGCCGTGTTTGTTTTGCAGCCCGGCGTGGCACGGCGCCTCGAGTCACCAAAATCAAGCGTGACTTCTGTGTAGAATAAATATCATTAAAGCTTAAAAATCATTTTCCCCTCAAGTGCTCTTGGCAGAGTGGGCCTTTAGCAGGGTGTTAATGTGAAGCCGTAAGCATTGCCCGCCCAGATTAGCTGTATCATTTGTCCTACTTGTGGAAAGAGTGGGTGGTGGGAAACTTGACTGATACAAATTACACAAGGCCACATTCAATATTGTGCATAAGATGAGGCAGTGACTCTGACTGTACACGCGTGGCTTTCCGAAACAGGTGACACATGGGGAACGAAGTCAAGAAATGGAAATGCAATCAAAAAAAAAAAAAATCTTTTTTTTTCATTTTAAGTTTAAAAGGTGAGGCGATCTGGGGCCAATTTAGGAGAAATGCTGCTGCCTGGTTGTAAATTGCATACGGTATGGAAGACGTGCCATAAGTGTCAGATTAAATTAACCTGCATTTTGCTTGTTGAATCGAGGATGTAAAAAAAAAAAAAACCTAAATGAAATGCGATACAGTTAACGCCCGTTGATCGCGGTGGGATATGTTCTAGGACCACTTGCAATTGTTGAAAATCTGTCATATAGATCTGTCACTTCCAGTTGAAGTTTTCTGTAAAACTGTCACTTCATAAAAACCAGAGCTGTATACATAAACACCATGCTCACAGGCATATATTCTTTATCCTCTTTGAAAAGTGACTAATGAGGAGTTTTGACCGACTCCATGTATATTTGTATTATACTGCCCCCCAGCGGCCAAGGCACACACACCAGAAGGAGCCGCACAATGCCCAGTGAAGTGAAGCAAAAATTGTGGCAAAAACGGTTTCATCCTTTACATGCTAATTATATGTAATTACTGTATTCTTTAATAAACAACAAAATTATTTTTTTTTAAAAGTCTTGTTTTTTGGGGGGAGGTTGGAACAGATTAATGGTATTTCCCTTCATTTCAATGGAGAAAGATGGTTTGAGATACAGGGTTTTAAATTACGAGCGTGTTCACATATTAAACTTGTATCCTAAGGCACCACTGTAATGCGAAAGACAGCATGATGAAGATGTTTTGTAATTCATAAATCTTCAAACCTGCAACTTTAACTCACACGGAGCAGCAATGCATACGACGAAAAATAAAATATTGTCACTTTAAAACTTTTTTTATTTTTCAAGAAGACCTTTGTCTCCCCTTTCATGCATTCTTCGCCCCGCCCCTTCCCTACACGGTAAAACACTGCCATAAAACTGCCTACAAGCGAAAAAAACTCGAATGCCAAAACCAGGAAGTTGACATTGACAAACGACCACACTGAAAACAATCAAAGCAGTGTCCCTGAAAAAAGTCTGACATTTATGCTATAAACTGAAAAAAAAAAAAAATCCAAATAAAAAACTGTATAACGCAATGTTTTTCAGTGCCAATGCATCTTTCCTACAAAGCCAACATTTATTTTCAAAGCCAAAACTTAATGTGTTTGCTACTTAGTGTTCTGGCTCCACACTAGCCAATCTGTAAATGCCAATGAAAATAAACATAATACATTCAGGTAAGTGTCAGTCAATCAAGTTGTCCTAACTTGCATTTTTGGGCTGTTTTTTTTGCACCTTTTATTGAATTTTTATAATGCTCGTCCTCATTAGAGTCCAGGGTGAGCTGACTTTTTGGGGTGCAGACAAACTATCATTCCCACTCACATTGGACATCTTTGGGAAAGTTGAGGGAAACCAGCTGAGAAATGGGTACACATTGGACTGGTTGGCAGCCAATTACAGGGAATTTATTGACAATTTAGAGTGTTCGAAGAATTTAACATGCAAGTGGGGTACACCCTGGATTGGTCGCTAGCCAATCACGGGGTTGATATTGACCAGTTAGTCAAGTAATTTATGTAGTTCCGCTTAGGTTTCATTTTTATTTTATTTCGATAACTTTAGCTTGAGTTATTTTCTTGGTTGTCGTTAACTCAAATCATTTTGATCTTGACAAGCATTGACGCTCACATTGAGACCAACGAAAAATTGTGTTCATTGAAACTATCTACCATGCGAGTTTTCGGACCACATAAAGTAAACTTGCACAAGCACAGAGAGAACACGCAAACTCCTGAATTCAAACCCAGAACATCAATGCTGTGAGGCGGATGTGCATAACCAAGAGGGCGCAGTGCTGCCTCATGTGGTCATCACACGGCTAAAAAAAAACATTGTAAATGTGTGATAGGAGACGTAATCTAAAATGTTTGTGCAGTACTTTACAGTGCTTAACTTTTGAGCATCCGTTTCCTCCTCAATTCTCATGAGAGCAAATCGAGCCGCGCGGCTGCGGGCCCAGTATCGATTTGGCCTGGAAACAATCAAGAGATCAGACGGCGCGGACACTTGTTCATTTCTGACCGTGTCCAGGTGAGTGCGCTGGTGCTTGGCGCGGTCGCTGGAGTTGCTGAAAGCTTTCTGGCAGCCGGGGTGCTGGCACAGGTACGGCTTCTCCCCCGTGTGGCTCCTCAGGTGGATCTTTAAGTTCTCCAGACGCGAAAACGCTTTGTTGCAGCCTTCAAACTGCAGAGGAGACAAGCATATAGATTACAACAGTTAGGGAGGGAACGCATGCGTGCAGAAATCAACAGAAATAAGTGAGGTTGAATTCATGTTAGTTGTTTTTGTTCCGTTACCAAGCTTATGACTCAAATTAGTTAATCATCAAATAAAATTGTACCGCTGTAATGAATTGAAATGTCATTCAATTGTTCCAACACTCAAAGAAACACCACATTTTTTTTGTTAGGTTTTTAATAAAGATAATCACCCTCAACTATAAATACAGTGGAACCTCAGCTTGTACAGATATATAATATTTTATATATATATATATATTAACAATACTCACAGGCATATATTCTTTATCCTCTGCAAAAAACGACTACTATGATTGCAGCTTATTGAGTCACTGAGAGTAGTGATGATCCTTCTTCGTTTGTGTCTGTATAACTGTATTATACTCGGAGAAGCACAATGAATTAAATTGACCTATTAACTCATGATGCACAAGCTATGTAATTCTTTACATTATTTTATATTGTTACCAGTCAGTGTTTTTAAAGTACAATATCATATAGTGCTATTTATTGTCTTAGAGCCCGACCAATGGGAATTTTTTTGGGACCCATGTCAACTCCAATATCTGACAACCGATTAATTGGCCGATTCATTTAAAAAATATACAATGAATAAAATAACTTCTGTTTTGGTCGCTTAACACTTAGAACAATAAAGATATGAGTTACAGGAAGAAAATTTGACTGCTTTACAATACATTGTCATTTAGTATTTGTTTAACTGATTGACCATGCCCTTGCCGACCCACCCCATTGTACGCCACTGGTATGAATGTTTTTTTTTGTTTGTTTTTTTTCTATGTGTCCAATCTTGTGACTGACAGGTGATCAACGCAGGGTGGGCTCGCCTCCAGCTTCCCTGCGACCCTGAACAGGAGAAGCAAAATGGATGAATCCTGTCCTCCACTTTCCACGAGTTTCCTGATCACTTGCGCAGCTGTACAAGTTCAAATATCCAGCACTGCCGCCTTGGGAAAGGGAGTGACGCTCTCGAAACACGGGTGGTACGATTACAAATCTATTTTCCCGTTGGCCCGTGGACGTTCACTTGATGAAATGCGCAGTGACTTTGAAGACACGGCATGCGTCTAAGTGGCAGTCAGTGGAAAGTGGAGCGCGGTTCATGGGCCGCAATGCGTAGCATGAGCCGAGCGCTCGCCGGCGTCAATGGCACATTAGACGGGCAAGTGACAGTGGCTGT
Organism: Filicampus tigris; assembly: GCF_054856515.1. Taxonomy (NCBI): domain Eukaryota; kingdom Metazoa; phylum Chordata; class Actinopteri; order Syngnathiformes; family Syngnathidae; genus Filicampus; species Filicampus tigris. The sequence goes on from NC_141228.1 coordinate 15,514,836, forward strand.
AAACAAGCTCGCATCCGACCCCGCTTGTCCCATTTGATGCCGAGCACTCGGCCAATGAAGCCCACAGATTTGTTAACACATGAAAGATTCAGAGGGGGCGCGCTTCTCGCGTAACCGGAAGCTGTACACAAAACATTCCGCAGTGTCAAGACCCACAAAGTGTGCAGTTGGGACTTCAAATGTTACTTATTGAACAAATAACACTGAGAAATTAGGAGGCGCATTGACATCAATGTAAGCAGGCTCGATTGTAACAGGAAGTTGTCAGCCGTGACCTTTTAGCTTGTAGAAAGAGGTGGAAGAGTGAAACAGGAATTGAAGGTGGAAAAACGATAAAATACAAGAATACCACCACCATCGCGGCTTCCAGGTTCCCGGTCACAACATTTTTTCTACAGTCCACTGTTTTGGTCTAACTCTGGTTTATATTGGGGTGCAATTCCACTGTCAACCACTTGATAGCGGCAGACTTGTTTAGCGACGGTGTAAAAGTATCTCTTTGGGCATGATTATGGTTTTATATTGTGAGATGATATGCTTGTTGTTAGTTTGGGGAAAAATGGATTTGTTTGCTGTGAACACATACTGTAGAGGGATCGGTATACTGTAACATTGGACAATATGTTTGTGTCATATGTTGCCCCCTCTCAATATCTTATATGTTTTTACGTGTTTGCATGAATCCATTCCAGCCCCCCAATAAACAAATTTACATTGGCCTACCGCATTGCGCATTATGTTAGCATTAAGTTAGTGTGCTTGACTAAGACTTAAGAAATACATGGATTGATTGAATATTTTGGCGTTTAAATTAAAAAAAATGCTTCCTTTTTTTTTTTGTTTTATGTGTCAGTTTTACACCAGCTTCAACCGGGAGTAACAAAAAAAAAGCTGGAAGCAAGCACGCTTGGCCTAGTCTCCAATTTCTTGGCAGTGAGAGTGTGAGAACAGATGCTAAGGAATACTTTAAAAGTGAGTATTACTAAGTATAAACATGTTTAAAGTGTCTAGGAAGTAGTAAACTATAAAATAAATTGTTTTGATATGGTCTCTATATTTGACATATTTTCACCTATCATGGGTGGGTCTGGGATGAATCGATAAACGGGGGAATACATCAAATAGTTATTTTACATTATTTCTACATGGGTCATTAGCTAAAGCTATATCAGATCCGGTTGCAGCTAATGAGAGAGTGACACCAATCGTCTAACAGGGCTGGCGCTTCATCAGGTTCATCCCCACTTGTCTTCATTCACTCACACAACACGCAGGCTGAACGTTCTATTCACTAACGCTCCATTTAATATCGGCGAAACCCAAACCCGTCATGGCAGAGGCAGTTCGGGTGACCGCGTCTGATCTGTCGCCGCTTTCAGAATTGTCTCTGCCGTCGAGCAGCTACGCAGCGTTTGTGTATTTGGAAATGGGGGAAAATGTTTCCCTTCTTCTGTGGTTTGCAACTGAAATCGAGCGTAAAATGCAGAATGAAATATATTGTGCAACTTTGCCACAAAAAGTCAACAGAAGGCTGCAAAAACACTGCCATTAAAACAAATATTAAGAAAGTGAACTGAGCGCACTCTGCCTTTGCTTTTGTGTCTAATTTGTTTTATTGTCTTAATGTTTTTTTGATATTTTATTGTTTCCATATCATGTTATGATTCAGTTGTCCTGTGTTCAAGTTGTATTTATATACAGCACTTTGTTTCAACTGCGTTTGTCCTTAAAGTCCTCTATAAATAAAACTGAGCTCAAATTACAAAACAAAACTCGAAAAATAACATGAAATTCTAAACATTAAACATTTACCAACATTTTAAAAACAGCTCTGTTGTGTGGTGCTCTAATGTACATTGCACTCTTCTGTGATCCATTAAATCCATTGACTTCAATTCATATAAATAGAAAACTAAGAATAACCCCCACCAGACAAAAAACTTATCACATTGTAACCAACATTTGAGAGACAACAATTTCAGAAATAATACTGAAAGACAATCAATTAGGAAATCAAATTGAAATGTTCATTAGGGAGATGAATACAGTATACGATGAGCTCTTTTTCGAAATTAGATAAAAGCCAAATTTAAAAAAAAAAAAGATCAATCTTGTCATTGCATTCTATTATCTTTTCATGAAATTGAAAAAAAAAAAGATTGAGACAATGATTTTTTTAATGATGCAATTAATTTTTCGGTCTAGGTAAATAAATGCTACTCTTATTAAATGAATCAAAACAGATTTAATACGTGATGTATTGACTAATCTTAAAGAAATATGAGGCTTTAAACATGATGTTGTCAGAGGGACGCGGCCACTGAGCTTCAAGTGTTACAGATTTTCAACAGCAGGTTTCAGCAGGGAGACTGGAAGAGTCACAGAAAGGCAACGAAGGATATTCAGTGAAGAACGTCGACGTTTGACTCGACGTGTTTTGAAGAGTGCACACACGGCGGAAACACATTTCAACGCTCCCGCCGGTCACGTCAGATGTTATGGACACGTAGAAAAGGGTGTGAAAGTCGAATGCAAATCTTAGCATGGAAGAAGGTCCACATCACTTTGGACGGATCGGCGAGCCATGCTGACTGTTGAAGACGAAAACAAACACTGCCCTTACTGCTGTGCTATGTGTGTATTTATGTATAGGAGAGGCGGGGGTGGAGATCACACTTTCAATGCTTTCTTTTGTGCAAAACAAATGTTGGGCTAAATTCTAGTTAGTGCTCCATGGAGGAAAACGTGTTAATCGGTTGGAGCGTATTATTACTTGGGAGTAGCACGGACGAGATGGGCTGAGGTTTTTTCAGGCTGCCGGGAAACCGACTGGCAGTGTCGCCTCGAGGCAGAGGAACCGGCCAAGAAAGTTGCTATGAAGAATTATATTGTACAGCGAGGTGTTTTGTTGTGACTAATTCCAGGGTTACACCAGAGGTGGCAAACGTACTCACACTCTGCATTCGAGTAGAAGTACAGATACAAAAAAAAAAAAAACTGGTGAGGGTGAAAGTAGAAATACTGATTGAACTTATTTACTTAAGTAGACTAACAGACTCTGAAATATAGGTAAAAACTAAAACCAGGTTTTTTTTTACTGACTATTATAGAAGGCCCATTTTGATAACTGTCGTATGTTGTAGATTTTCAAAACCGAGCATTGAGTAGCTCAATTTTTTATGCATTCAAAATAGTCAGTTCCCATAGCATTGCTAATGTTGAGTTGAGTGTTAGCTAATGATAACAACTGAAAAAGATGAATGAAAATAATAGTAAATTGCACGCAGATATACCAAAGACATCTGATTGGCGACTTCAAGCTTCTTACGTTGATGCTAGGTGGGGATTTAAATTAGGATTCGAGACGGCTTTGGCAAAGACGTCATCACTTAAAATAATTAATACTCATTAATTGAGTAGCTATTAAAGGTATTTTATCTATTAAGAGTCTGTTCTGAGTATCTTTGAATGCAGAGTTGGGCACTTGACCCCTCTGTCCTCCATCCTCCGTCCGCGACCTGGGTACCCTTCCGTCCTCGTCCCTCCGTCCTTATTCATAAAAATGATCGTCCTCCAACCCCGTCCGTCCTCGTCCTTTTAAAGAGCTTCCGTCCTTACACGGGTGTGGGTGGCGGAAGTGCTTCTGACAAGAGCCTGCCATTGTCCCTTCTATCACAGCCTATATTTTATTCTCAGCTAATAATAACCTGAACTGTGTCGCCGTCCAGCTTGAATCCTTTTTACTCTTACTCTAGATCGCATGTCAATCATCCTTAAACTCAGCCTTGTCAACATTTTTGACAGATGGAATACTTCCTCTACTCTATAACATCTTTTTACTGACCATGGTGACTTTTCCTCCAAACTTTTTCTCATCGCTGAAAAGTGGTTGCTATGGAAACCCGGCGCAGGAATAAGGACTCATAAATATGTCTATATGTTTTAATACGCTAAAATGGAAGCATGAGACCCAGGAGAAGTTGAAAGGCCAGGAACATCGTTAATCTATCCAAACAGAGTAACAATAACACATCAAAAGCTCGAGAGCTGTCAAAATTAAGGCTGGGAGTTCTAATTGAACAAATGGCGCCCTTGTGTGGTTGATGGCTGCATTATTACATCAGCATGGAAAAAAAAAATGCAGAGAACAGACTTCGGTGCTGTCCAACTACAAATGAATTGCCGCGCATGTTAACAACCCACTGCTTCTGCTGCTCATCAAAGCGGAGTAACACCGTATATGTGGGTAGGCACACAGCAGTGATAGCTCGATGTACTGTCTTCTCACCTCTTCTTTATCAATACGCGCAGCCACACACATAAAAACAATCCAGAAAAATACCCCAAAACGTTGACAATTGATAGAAATTCGCTGAAGTAAAACGGCTTCAAAACAATGGCGCTCGGCACGACCAGAAGGTGCGTTGCCCCGTGAGATTTTACCGGAATTTTTCCGTGCATATAATCCATAGTTGACTGTAAAAAAAAAAACAATACCTCAAGTAAAGTGCACATACTTGAAAAATTTCCTAAACAGCAGTAATGAACGATTTGTACTTGATTGCTTCCCATGACTGGATTAGCCCCTCTTCTTTTCACTATGTTCGAAAAACTTGCAAGCGCTGCAGTAAAGGTTAAAAAAAGAAAAAAAAAAAAGAAATGTGTCATTGAAAAAGCATTGTAGAAAGTTGCTGATGCATTAAATTTCCACCGGACTGACCGATCGCTGACAATGTAGCAGAAAAGTCCCAAAAGGATCCAAAACCACACTCAATGGTAAATGTCACTGTGCTCCTTCGGAATAAACGCCAACTGCAGCTAAGTGATGGACACGTGGGTTTTAAGTTCCGTAAACAGTCAAACGTGGTGACGTGAGATTAATCTTGCCTTGGATATTATCTGTGAAAACAGCTTAGACAGCTCTAATCACTGGAATTGCTTCGAAACATGTTTGCTTTTCCTCTCCGGGACCTCCGGCTGAGGTAAACCGACAGATAACCGCACAAGCGGAGGCACTCCATCTCGACCCGGAGCAGGAGGAGAAGGGGGCGGGGTGGCTTGGGGTTCAATCGCTCCGTAAACATTGGGGATGACAGCGGGACAGCTTGATATTATGACTGAATGGGGGGGGTGCTAGGTTGGAAGGGTGGACGGGCAGCTGATCACAACAGACAGACAAGCTGGTGGCGATGGCCTGAGGCCTTGATGGGAAATGACTCCTGACTGGCAGGGAGAAGGCCAAACAGTGTCAAGCGAGGCTAAAAGGAAGCAGTGTCAAGAGTTGAGCGTGTGTAGCGGCTCGTTAGAAACCTGCCGGCCGATGGGAACAAACCGTCCATTATGGACTGCTATCGGGGAGTAAAATGTGTCCGCTGACATGCGGGGCAGGTAGCTGATGAACGGCCTTTACAAGCGGCGCTGAAAAGAAATCAAAGGTAAGAGAAATCACTTTGTGAAAATACAGTCGAACGTCCCATAGAAAAGGGGAGTGACCGCCACAAACAGCGAACAAAAATATGAGGGATCGATGCCCGACCCAATAAAATGTTCAGAATTCAAGTATATTTACATTTCACATTGAAAGGAATCGAAAGGATTTTGCTTGATTTAAGCTTAGGGTTGCGATGCGTCTAACTTGAGAAGCAGTATTATGCACATGCGTTCTGTGGACTGTTATACAGGAGCTCTATTTGTGGATGGATGTTTTTGAAGTATTTTTTTTGAATTTTTATTATTTATTTACTCAAGAAATACACACACACACACAAAAAACCTAATACTAAAAGTAATAAAAACAACCCAAATTTTAAAAGCATTAAAAAAAACTAAAACTAACATACACACTCTGAAAAACTAAGTCAATTTAAAAAACAAACCTCAAAACAAAGTCAAAACTGATGATGCAAATACTCGCCATAGCCTCCACTAACAACCCAGGCTAATCTTAGACATTCAAAGCTTATCTCACTTTATCATAGTTTCTTGGACCAATTTACAGTACCAACGTTTAGAAAGGGCTTTGGCAGCATCCTTTTCAGACAGAGCACAAAAACCACAGGATGGTCAATTTTTCAGCTAATACCTGGGGATAGCTTCCACAGAAAAAAACATGCGAATAGATGAATTTGTGAAGAGTCAACCACAAGTATATCGTCGCTGTCCTGTGAAAAACACTTATGTCCATTTTTTTAAAATTTTCGTATTTTTAGGTGAATGGTGTTTCTGCGGAACAGACATCGCATTAACGTGAACATGAAATAGATTTCCAAAATTGGGCATGAGTGTTTTTCACAGGACAGCGACGATATGGGGGATTACTGAACTGTGAATCAGCTCCATCGAAAAACCTTCATTGATGTCAATGTCAACGCATTTGTCGTGCAAGTTTAAAAATAAGTGCACAAAATTTCAATCAACCAACGAATGGTGGCTTTAGGCAAGCGCCATTCACTTTCAGTCTTGCAGAGAGGTGAACATGTCCTGCTCCGGATCATTCAAATTTGGCAGGCTTGTCTCTGCGGTGCGTCAAATGAGTGACTTCAATCTTGTTTTGAATTCTTCACCCCTTCGACGAACCCCCACCCGCCCTTCTACCCAAGCACCAACACTGTACGTCCATGACCTCGGCTCGTACTGGTAGATGAGAACTCTGGCTAATGACTGGGAGATGTGATTGAACCGCGCGACCGTTAACTCGCATGAAATTCGCGATTACTCACGTTGCGAGGCCCACCGCCCCGCCCTGCAAATGCAAAGGGTCCCTGAAAAATCCCAGCAACCTCAGCAATCAGCTTTCCACTGCCATTACTTTTACCCGTCAGGTCCGACCTGCCCTGTTTCCGAGCTTGACAGACGTGATGAAGGGCTGAGATTCCAGGTGCCAAAAGAAACGGCGGCCAAATAAAACATGTTATGAAGTGCCAACGCTCAAAAGCAGTCTGTAGGATTTTAAAAGTGCCAAAACAGGCCCCGGTGCAACGGGTCTTGGTTTATCACAAGGTGTCTTTCTCTGCGAGGGGAAACCTGCCGACACTTCGGGATCTGTTTCGGAAGGGGAGAGCGGCAGATGGGGAGGAACATGTGCGTTTAATCTGCCCGCTTCCAAATGCCCCGTGGCAACCACAGCAAAGAGCAGAAAACACGTAAATGGATGAAATTATATCCACATGATTCAATGAGACAGCTAAAGGGAGGCAGGTTTCTCATGCGCTTCGTCAGGATACCAAATTAAACACAGCTTGGCTAAAACATTCACATTACATAGTTTACACATATCATTTCCACTGCCTTTTAGCCAGCCGCCCCGGTCTCCTCTCTTCTTAAGATATGAATCAAAATCATTCGCAAAGACAAATTTACACACGGGTCATTCCAGTTTTTCATTCCGGGAAATTTCAAACGTTCCAAAATGTCGAAACATGCACTTGTTGTGTAAATTGTAGTGGTTCCTGAGGAAAAAATGTAATTGTAGCTGTTGTAAAAGTAATTCCCAAAGTTAAAATACTGAATACCTTCCATCGCAATTGATAACCAATTTACGTTCAAGTTGGTATGATGGTTTCATATTGCTATCATAGAACCGTTACAGAGCAGGTGGCGTTGAATAGAATACATTCATCGTTTGTTCAGAATCAGCTACTTATCACGGGTAACATGAAATGGCTTCCTTCTCATTAATCTCCGCGGCGCCGCGGAGATTTTTATGACACAGTCGGACGCTGAGCCTACTGCTTCCACGAGGAAAGGTAGAGTGGGTTGGTCCACGGTGCGAAACTGGATGGTCATTGATTGGATGATTGGATGATCCGTCCGAGGTGGTCTCCCTCTTCCGATTGACAGCGAAATAAGCGAATCGGCGATATTAAAGTATAACCCTGAACCAAGTTAGTCATTACGTAGTTCTGAACTGATACAGAGACTTTACCGAATCCATCCATCCATTATCGATACGGCTTATCCTCACAAGGGTCGCGGGGCGTGCTGGAGCCTATCCCAGCTGTCTTCGGGCAGTAGGCGGGGGACACCCTGAATTGGTTGCCAGCCAATCGCAGGGCACACAGAGACAAACATCCGCACTCACAATCACACCTAGGGGCGATTTAGAGAGTCCAATCAACTTACCATGCGTGTTTTTGGAATGTGGGAGGAAACCGGAGTACCCGGAGAAAACCCACGCAGGCACGGGGCGAACATGCAAACTCCACACAGGGAGGAGACAGGATCGAACCCACGACGTCTGAACTGTGAGGCCGACGTGCTAACCAGTCGACCACCGTGCCGCCCTTTAAAGAAACCCAGCGACTTTGTTTTTGTTTACAAAAAAAAACGACTACCGTTGTGATAGGCGACTCATTTTCCTGAATACGAACGGAGTTTATATATAAATAAACAAACACATTTATGAAGTAAGCCGGAAAGAAATGAGCTTCCCTCCTTGAATGACCAGCAGCCGCCACTGCAAGGGTGGAGTGTTTTCCAGATGAGGATGAATAAGAAAGGGAGTGAGAGCCCAGCCAATAAATTGGTGGGAGGAAGCGTTCATGTAAATGATTCAAGAAATTGTTCTTAACAGCCTTTTTGCGCTCATGCCTGCGTCGTCCTGGGCCCCATTCGAAATTATGTGGATGGCACAACAGGAAGCGCTCCTTATGATAATGAGCCGGGCCAGCTGTATCTATCCTTTCGCCACGGTTGGAAAACGTATTCTGTACTCTCAGTATCTCGCGAAAAGTACAAATACTTGTGTAGAAGAAGACTCAAGAGGGAGTGATTCAACTCCTGTTGTACAAAAGTACATATTAAAAGGGATATTTTTTTAACAGTGTTCTGGTAGTGTTCTGGTAGGCTTTTATTGACTTGTGAAATGTAACGATTCGATTCGGTTCGATTCAGTGGGATTACGATTCCGTCCGATATGGTACGACCGTAGCTTTTGTCATGTTTATTAATATGTAACATGATGTAAAAGCTGTCCAAAGCTCAAACTATCCAACTTAATTCAAATCAAAAATCAACAAATCATCAGCAACATCAAAACGATGTACAAAAGATGATTCGATCCGTATCCCGATATATGGGGTGCGACAAGATTCAAGAGGCAACGATTCTAAAATGTAACGATTTGATAGCGACACGATTGTAACAATTTGATCGCATCAAATCAAAACCGATTTTTCGATTCAATCCGATTTTTCTAGCAGCCCTGCTGACTGCTGTTTGGAACTGTTCATAATTGCCTCCATCTTGAGGCTCCATTTCCATTCGAAGACAAACTGCCCCAGAGCATGATGACCAAAAAAGTTCAACCTTGGATTCAACGGATCACGACACATTTTTCCAGCGTGTATTTTTGTATGATGTGGCCAGCCTTGGATGTCTTACTTTACACTGTATACAAAAATCGACTTAAGTCCACCACTGCCTTTCACTGCCATGCTTCCAATGTGCACTTCCCTGATGGAGGCCTGGCAACGCAGGACAGGGGCAGGGCTGCACAACAACTTCATGGAAGCACTTAACTGGCCGTGATGAGGAGGCCTTCTTTCAAATGTCTACCAGCTCTGCAGCCCTGCATCACATTAGAGGGCTAAAATGTGATTTCCTCCCAAACTGGCCAGCCCGGGGTTTACCGGTTCACCGGGTTGAGGGAAAAGGGGTCATACAAAAGGAAACGTCTCATGCCTTGGTGACGCCTTCAAACGTACGTCCAAGACTTCTTGCCGTGCAATATTGAATTTTCTCTTCGCTCTGCGTATAAGTTGTTCGGGTCTTCACGTTTAGGGTCAACTTTCTAATGGCGTCCATATGAGAGCTTGTCAGTGAGAGAGTTACGACTGTCACAGAATTGATATTCTCAAAGGGGACCAATTAAGTTCATTTCCCGCTCAATGTTTTTATTCGAGGACTTTGATTTACATGCAGACCTCCCATTTATCTTATATTGGCCCCGTCTGTAGGCCCTTAGTTCATCCTGTGTCTGATACGAGCACATTTCAGTTCCATCCTTCACTCACATTACGACTGGAGACCATCACTCAGCAGATGATGTACGAAACATACATGGTGAGTTTTTTTCCTTGATCAGGTCTTAAAATCCCTAGCAAAAAATTCAAAACGTAAGTGTTTGTATATATATATATATATATATATATATATATATATATACATATATATATATATATATATATATATATATATATATATATATATATATATATATATATATATGTATGTATGTGTGTACACACACATATATTGCAAATCAGGCAACAATGTACTCAAACATTTTTTAAAGGTGAGTCCTGCCATAAAACACTACAAAAACAGAAAGTAACCTGCTTCAGCGTATCTTAAAAATTCCAACCACTCAATGAGGCTTTTTCACATCCGCCAAAGTATATTTCCACCTATCAGTCCGCCGTCCTTCATTTCACTGGATCCCATCGATCTTCCTGTCATGTGACAGTTTGTGTAGCCTCGCGAAGCGACCGTATCCACGTTTAACGGCCTCATTAGAGTGCAACACAATGCTTCCACTGCCACATTAGCGAGCGAGCAGCCATTAATTATGCACCCCTTCGCGAAATCCAAACCTGCCTTGAAAACGACAGACCGGGGCGCTTATGCAATGAAAACGCTCAACACGATCTGATGTTCCTGGCACTGGAGGCGGGATCCCGTTTGAGCTACGCCGTTCCTCCGACACCGGCGCTTTATCAATCTGTCCGTCACGTTTCACTCGCACCTGCATCCTCTCGTCTTTCTCTTGCTTTCTTGTCCTTCTGCAGCCCAATTCACTGCGCACTGACGGACGCGAATGCTATATTTAACAGATCCACTTTACGACTCTTTTGTGAGCCTAGACAGCCCTTAATCCAATATAATTCAATGTGATGACTGGCTTGTGCATGGTAGTTTTCTTTATGTTGGATCTTCCCCAACATCCCTACCACACCATAAGCATTTTCTTTCCTAGGCAAATTTTTTATATTCGCTACATTGTTTTTTGCGATGATTCACTTTGTCTTTTTTCAATGACGAACATGAGCATTTTGTACAACTGTTGAAAGGTTCTGGTTTTTCCCTTTCCCAAATATTCAACCAGTCACTCAAACACGACATGTCTCATGACAGCGTTTCATTTTGCGGCGGCTGGCGCTGGAGACGTTGGCTTCTTCGGGCATCACCACAACTCTGGAAAGATGCCCCTGCTTTGACATTAAACCCTGACGTTAACCATCCGCGCTTTCCTAACAAAAAAAGCCAAACAGTAAAACCACAGCATGTATACACAAACTCCAAAGTACATTTCCAGAAGCTCCTTTTTTTTTTTTTTTTTTACTCATCGTGGAAGTGTTAGGAAAGGATTTGAATAGTTGTCATGACCATTTGGTTAGAGCTGCAATTCAAAGTGCGATACCAATATCATGAGTGGTACGAGGGTTCCCTCTAGTGGTACGTGAAAGATTCACTGAATTAAATGTTCAAGCATGAATAATGTTGCTATGACCGAAACGTTTACAATCCAGTGCAGTACATTAAGTACAGTTCAGTTGTATTACCTTTTAAGTACAACTCCTTTGCTTTTACATTTAAGTCACACTATTTCAATTTGCAATTGGGGATTTGGATTTTTTAGGGAACCTATCTTCCGTTATTCATGGGAAACGCCCTCTTAGATGCAATTTTTTTTTCTGATCCCCTTCTTATTTGCTTTTTACATTTTTGTTGTTATTTACATTTTTGTATTACTAAGTTACTTTTCATAGCAACCATAAGTAGCATCAATTACTCACTGATTGGCGCTATTTGCGATTAGGCTGGATGCCTATCCCCCGTGAACGGAAGTTTATAAGACCTTTGTTCAGCACCAAATTTGGTTGGCGCATCTATCATGAGCAGAGCCACAAAAAAAGTCTCAAGAACACATGATTGAAACCTATGTGCCAGTACACCAACGTGTGTTACGAGAGGCCTTTACAACTGCTCACAGTTACAGTTATAGTTCGTTTTATAAACACACAATGTCATTTCAGTTTTCTTTTTTTATTTAAGCATTTTTGTTATTTTATTAATTTTACACAGATAATCAATATTTTCATATAAGGAAAACGTTTTTCAATTTTAGTTTTAATTAATTTGCTAGTATTCATTAACTCTAATAACCTTGATTGCTGCCCATTTGCAATTTTGCACAAAACTAGACAGATGGGCAATGTTAAATTCTGAAAATCATGAGTTTTTCATTTACACGTGGGCGGCGAAGGGCAGTGAAGTTTTGCTGACCTGCCATATAACATCAAACTCTAATACAGTAAGTCAACTCCACAAGGTCAGATCTTGACCAAATGTCAGAATCATACAGATGCAATTACGTCCTACTTGAAACTCCAATTATCTTCAAACTCTGGATATCGGCTTTGAGAGCTTGTTCATCACTGCCTGCAGCTTTAATCGTGGGGGAAATGTCAACACTTGCAAACCAGATGTTTGATTTCTGAGGTTCCAGTGCATTTGTAAGACAAAATGAATAGTAGGGCTGAAACCACATTGTTCATGTATTGCAAAAATGAGAAATTGCCTTTTGGAGCTAGTTTGGCAATTTCCGGTGAATCTTCCAAAAACAACCGTGTCCTAGAGATGCTGTCCGATTGCTACCAAATTGGAACCATGTATACTAGACACATGACATGAGCAAAGCTACATTTTCAAAATCTAGGGTTTCTATCATTTGTGTGGGTGGATCATGCCAGGGAAGTTTTAATGGTTCGCCATAAAACATCAAACGCCAATAAATCAAATCTACAAGGTAAGCTCGTACACAAAGTCTCTTTCAAACAGAGAAAATCCTTAGTGATCAATTAACCATGATATGGTGGGTGAATAGTGGCACACCACCAATCAAAAATCACAAAATTATCGACACTGTCCCAAAAGTCACTAAACACTTCCTATTTTCTCCTTGATCTGTCCCTGACTTCAGTTCACTGCCAGTTTGAGAAGTGTCATTGAAAGTGTATGAAAAGCCTTGGTGGTAGTGTTACCAGATGCACCACGCGAGAAAAACAGTCTAATCTGTCTTGTGCTAGAAATGACACGGCATACCAAACCAGCAGCTTTGGAGAGTCTCGTTCGCGCTCAAGAATTCATGCTGGGTTTGATTTTCCGCAAATTCAACAGCTGTGTCGATTTACCCAACCAGAGAGATGACAGATAGACTAGATGCTGAACCACATGTTTTTCAAGAGCAGAAGGTCGTTCTGGTACTGGTGGAGGAATGATTCACACATTTCCACACGGGAATCAGAGTTTGACGACAGAGCAACTTGAAGTTATAGAAGTATAGGTAAGGCTTTATCACTGTCTGAGGTACCCACTGAATTGAGCTATTGTAGATGATAAATTCCAGGGCTGCACAGCGGACAGACTTTCCCTGGCTTTGCCTGCTCTAGGAGTTCTGTGTTTTCATCAGTGCTGGTAGTAACAGGACTTCGGCAGCTTGGTTTATCAGAACAGATTCTGTTCACAGAATCCTGAAATGGATGGATGGAACTTTACTAAGCGTTGGAGCAGCGTGACGACCGAAAAGCTTGACGACCGAAAAGCTTCTCAAACTGGCGCTTGAACTGTAGTCGAGGACAAAAAAAACATCTTGCCAGGTGACAATTTTGCGACACTAATCCAATGTCAATTGGTGAACATAAGGAATGATACGCTTACAAAAATTGCAAAGCCTAAGCTGTTAAATGTCGAGAGCCTAACGTGTGTCCAAATGATACATGAAATGAATTCAAAAAATGCGTATAGCGACTTTGGGACACCCTGTATTTTGTGGTACTTACTACACACAATCAGCCAAATTAAGTGAAATTTGGTCATTTCCCGCATACTATGGCTCAGCTTCAGAAAACAGGTGAGCTGTGATTGGTCATTACCTGAGCCCTGAGCAACTGTGATGTCATTTTGAGTCGACAGAAGTGACAAAATGGCCGCCCCCAGAGATGGATTAAAAACGGGTGGGTTAACTCTTATTCCACAAATGCAAAATTTATCAGAATGGCTTCCTTCAACTCGTGGGCTGCATAGAACATATTCTTGAAAAAAGATATGTTTGGGTTGACTTTCTCCCTTGAAATGATCTCGCAGGGACCAAAGTGGTTGGGAATCACTCTATGAGACAGATGGACAATGTGTGAGTATGAAAATCTTGAGTTTTCATCTTGAAGCTCAGGTTGAATTTCAAGTTGAGCTTCCAGGACCCTTACAAGACAAAACAAATAGGGCTGCATTCCCATTGTCCATATATTGCAGAAACATGAAAATAAATAGAAAGCGGGTGTCCAGACAAGAGAAGAACTGACCCAGCCGTACAGAGGCTCACGCCTATAATAACACATACTGGCCTTGTCTTACGCGACAACAAATAAACATTGCAGAATCTCGACGACTTGCCAAGCCAAACGCTTCTGTGCCAGAAGCTTTATAGTATTCAGACAGCAAACATGCCAGTAAAATGAAACGACAGGTCAGCGTGGCATTGTGAGCCGACATGGGCCCATGGGGGGAGGGGGGCACACGTATGCAAAACCCTGGAGGCACACCAGGCCTCAAAGCGACAGCCAGTGAAATGCGGTGGAACTGAGATGCCAAAATACCCTTTTAGTTTTGGACGCTACCCCTCAGTGTGCCAAGCTTGCGTATTTTTCACAGAGGTGGCAAAAGTAATTGCACTCTGAAATACTGATTCAATTCCTCTATTTAAATCTAGATAAAACCAGTATAGACTGAAAAGTAAGTAAAGTGCAAAATGTCACTAGTCAATTGCATACAATTTAAATGTATACATTGGCACTATGAAAAAAAAATTCTACACAAATGACTTTCCTTCTAAAAAGTTAGCTAGCATCGGCTCATGTTATCAAAACATGTACCGATAGCTTTGCTAATGTTGTGAGTTGACTAACAAAGAAATGCCACATTACCTAATAACACTTGAAAAAAGTTACACTTTACTGCATTGAATTTACAATAACAACAACACTTGCTCCATATTGCTGCTACTCTTTAACATTTTTACATTACTTACTCATCTGCTACAGTACATCACATGTGCCTTAATGCCATTTGCATTGCATAACTTAGTCTTGTTTAGTTTAGTTTTTAGGGTCCGAATCCTATCCCTCCCTATCCACTGTAGCGATGACAATTAAAATGAACAAATGCAAACATTTGTGCATCATGATGAACTGATTATGGCTCCTTCAGTTGTCCGCGACTTGGCCACTGGGGTGTTATGTAGGCAGAAACAAAGTTTCACAACCATGACTCAGAAAGTAAAATTAGAGGATGAAGAATATATGCATGTGTTTTGTCATATTGTCTTTCCGCATTTGTTGATATATCTGCCGTTGCTTAGAGCGTTGTAACTCATAGCCGCCTGGATGCTATTTGTTAACCTGTGTGTTGTTTTGCATTGTATGTTAGCATTAAGCTAAGCTGAATTAAGGCGAAGCTAAGCGGTTGTTTTAAATACCCTGGTAATTCTCTTTGCTTAATGTTTAGTTTGGCAGTAAACCTCAACTGGGAGTTGCAAACAAAAGTTTTAAACTCTTGTGAATTGTTACCAAACTGCTGCTCGTTTTGGAGTGAATCCCTCATATCTAAAATGTTTGCTTACAAGTCAAAGGGAAAAAAAAAATTGGCCGAATGATAGCTTGCATCTCAAAAAACGTGTTAATTGGGTCACTGGTCTCTCATGTCAGCACTGTATCTGAAACATCTACTAAGTGACAGAAATGTGTACATCGTATCTTCCCACCACTGACTTTCCAGCACTAGTGGGGGCACACGGGCGAGCAGCAATGCAGCAAACTATGGAACACGCCAACTCAAGAGGCCCACAATAATCATTTCAGTATATGATTCTCTCATAAATTTAATAATCTAATTCCCCGTCCGTGTTTCAGTGCCAAATTTGTTTGAAAGCAAAATCCGCTGTTGTTCCGATCCGATCAACCATCTTGCTGATGGCAACGATACCGTAGTTCCACTTGTCACAGTTAATCTTCCCTTTTCATATTCATGAATTACTTCCCTCATTTTTTTGTCTCCATACACAAAATACGAGTCAGAGGCCAGTGCACATAATTTGTCAGTTAGCGTGACAGTAAATTACTTTGTAATATCATTTGCCGACCCCCCCACCCCCAAATAGCATCTTTATTTCCTGGCTTTCCTTTCAGTCATGCATTGGCAAAGCTAAATTGCTTGGCGCTGCCGTAGATGAGCGCTGACGGCAATTTTGGGATCGCGACGAGAGCTAAGAGGTGTCACTGTCTGACTCAGGGTGATTAAATGAACAGCTGAAGAGAAAACAATGAATACAGTGCAGATGTTTTTCTTTTTTTTTTTCTTTTTACTTTTGACCTAATAACAGAATCCTGGCCAAACTTTTCTATGCTAAACTATGTCCAAAGCGGAACAAATGTGACTAAACATAAAACATGTTTTGAAAGTGCACTAGAAAGCAAGAGCAGTCAGAAATGATTGCGTCAGCCTCCAGGCAGGGGATCTCGCTCTTAAAATGGGGAAATAGGAACATAAATCATTACTTTATGTAAACTGCACCCTTAAATGTCCCACTGATAAATTTGTTTGTCGTCTTCAAATGTACTATAATGTTAATAATACGTAAATTAATTTTCCACACTGGCATGTACCGGTAATCATTTCCTTTATGTATTTTTCTGTCTTATTAAAGATTATGGTATAATGAATTACGCGCATTATTGATCCAAACAGATCAATTCTATTCATGATCATGTCTTCAAATGACAAATTACTGTGACTTTTCAAGTCAAATTCTGTATAGAATGAGGATTCTTATAAAAATAAGTATAAAGTGAGAGTCCTTTGTCCTCGTCTGATTCTGGATGTTGCCTTAAAATTGAATTGTCCATATTTGGAATTTATTTTTCAAATCCTTCCAGTCTGGTCTGTAAAAACCATTCAAGTTGAGTGTTCAACATCCGGCCTAATGCTTGAAAAATGTTGAAAAACCCACATTCGGTGCATGCCTAATCACTTGTCATAGATAATGCCTGATGAGTCGCCCTCATATTCTTTTGGATGACATCACTAGGAATAAAATGCGCGAGTGTTTATTTAAGCCTTCACATCTTCTCTTAAACATTGAAATTAACCTCGGCATGTGAACCGTAGCACCCCGCGTGTGCGTAATATTAACTTGACACTTTAAACACACGTCTCTTTGCTACGTAGGGCAGCCATTCGCCTCGGGTGTTTATTTTGTGCAGAAGCGACTTGTCACATGGAGCCTGCCGGCTGCACTTCTTGCCTGCGCGTGCTGCCGCTGTATGACAAAGGTGAACGCTCCGAGCCAGCAAGTACGCAACTACTGTAAATACTCCTAAACGAGAAGTGAATGAAAATCCCCAACTCGGTTGTATCAGCACCAAACAATGACAAAGGCCTTCTCTTCTAACCTGAAAGAGTGTACAGCTTTGATTGCGGCTCCGATTCACACCAGTACAGATCAACAACACCAAGCTAGCGCGCTAATCTTTCGTAGTTTGGAAAGTTAAGTCTGTTGAGAACAGCATTAGTTTGTCAAATATCTTAACCAAAACTTAATTAACTTGACATTTTGGAGTCAATTGTTTAACTTTAAAAAAGTAAAGCCTTGTGTGTCCATTTGTCATAATGACAGAAAGATAATGTTAGCTTCCGGCTCCTATTCACGCTAATGCTGATGCTAACACCAAGCTAACTTGCTAATCAATTAGTTCATTAGTTTCTCAAACGTTTAGCCGGAACTAAAGTAACATAACATTTTTGTGTCGATTATTGAAATTTTTGACCTTGTCTGTCCATTTGTCATCAATTGACATTTAGCTCATGTTGGCATCCTAGCTCCCTCCAGTAAAAATAGACACTTGCTCTCGTTGTTTCGTCACAAATTCATAGCAATGGGCAAGCTACATTTACAATCTAAACTGCGAAGCATGAGCTGCGGGTGACCGGATGTTTTGATGCTTGAAGGCTTTGATTGAATATTCCGACCACCACAGTTGGTGTGAACATAGCATTGTCTGCTGTGTGTGTGGAGTTTGCGTCTTGTTATACTGTATATGCCATGAAAAGGTAGCTCGCGCGGGGAGCATGGCCAAAGGTTTCAACACAACCAACTTAATCCGACATTTGAAGAACAAGCAATTGGGAGACTATGGTGAGTTTAGGAGGCTCACTGCATTGAATAAAGTCAAGGCGGACACTGCGCAGAATAAGTGACATTATTGCCACATGCAGGGAGACGCATTGTAGGTTACTTGTGGGCAACAGACCCACTATATCATTTTGTAATTCACAAAAAGATTAACAGTGACTTTTTTCTCATAGACAAATGCGCAAGATAGTTTGTCTATGCACAAGACAATAAAGTTCCTGAGTCGTTTCAATTCAGGAACTCATTGAATAGTTTATTCAAGTGAAGCCTGCATGTGACTATTTTTTTCTGTTTAGGTGACATGTTATTTATTTGACTTTTTGCATACCGGTTATTAAGTCTTTTGAGACTGCTGATTATTTTGATCTGTTAAAAACTGTGCTACTAAAAGCTGGTGAATTTAAGTTTTTCAGTTATCTTTGTGACTGAGTAATTGTTGTATTGTGCCAGGAACGGTATTGTATTTCTTCATGCTTTTGAAAATATATGTAGATTTTTGTCAAAATTACGGCAATAATATGGCTGGATTTTTTTTCAGATAATATTGCATAATAGCAGTCACCATAAATAAATGGAAAAATATACAGATATTCCATGTGATCGGTATCGGTGTCATAAATCTTGATTGCAACATCCCTAATTATCATCATCATAACATAGCTTAATTTCGCCAGCACTATTGAAAAAAACAAATATGGAAACACACGATCCATGACGGCATACAGTCTAAAGGCCAACAAGAGCGCTAAAAACAAGTCCTAAACGAGGTCCTTCAGCCGACTCCTTGTTGCTACATCAACTGAGACCCCCCAAAAACACACACACGCCTTGATATCTCCAATGTATTAGTAAACTGATCTGGCTCAGTAGAGAGGTTAAACTGATTACACTTTTGGGCAGGACACAATTATGACACAATCTGTGCGCAATGTATAAGGGGTTCGAGAGCGGGGATGGCGGCTCTTCGGGTTTCAGACACGAGGTGGTGATTAAATGTTGAGGAAATAGGCAAACTCCAAATATTGCATTCCACACAAATGTAATTAGGGTGTACAGCGCATACAAAATCCTGCGTGCTTTGATACCTGCTTACAAGGTTGAAAGCAAAGTAGCTGGAGTGGTTTGACCTTTTGGATCTTAAATTGGAGAATTGCACAATATTTTGTGTTGGATTAAGAACGTTATACATGTACATATATATATATATATATATATATATATATATATATATATATATATATATATATATATATATATATATATATATATATATGTAATATATCAATGACATATATATCAGCTCCATGAGTTGTTATGTGCACCTTGTGTATCTGTGCACATGCAGCAAGTGTTTTGGGGTGCTGGAGGGGAGGCTAAGTGGGGTGTGGGGGTGTTCTTGGAAGGATGCAAAGTGTTGGCTGACATGACTCAAAAGATTGACTGGGAAACTTTTTTGCCCTGACATGAACTTGGCTCCGGTCCTCTCAACGAGGAAAAACATCAGTTGCGCACACACGCCGCCAGCAGTTTCATCACACTAATGTCACACATGGTCAGCGTTGTGTTGCCTTTTTGCATGACAACCAAACGGATCAGTAGAGGAGGAAACAACAAGAAGGGGGAGTGAGGATGACATGATGTTTGTTAGTGTAAATAACAACTAACCAACTACCTGTTGAAATCATTTGTCAAGCGGATGCCTGGCCAAGATCATTCTGGCATTGTTGGAAAGGTCGTCGGCACTTGACCTTCATGTGGAGAAGTATTTGAAGTCCACCTCCGCCAAGTGTACAGGCTTGATTAGGTGCTTTGAGGTACGTGTGCCAGTTGAACAGACAAATGTGAATGTAAAGCTTACGCTTTGAGGCCTTTCCACAAACGGGAATCTGGACGATCGTTTTCAGTATATTCTCACAGACAACTCAAGGAATGGAAAATTCAAAATGAAGATTAAACATCAGTATAAACACACAAACACCTTATGTTGTATGGAAACAACTAAATAAATATCACTTGTGGGACCTCATTTTTACAACACACGTACACGCACAAATAGTGTGTTTCATATTCTACTCAATTGTACACAATTTAAATAAATAAAAATGTAAATGCATGAGGTTCCCATGAAAAAATAGCTATTGCAATCATTTAAACATGTGTATTGCGTAATTTCATTAGTACTTTTTTTATAACATCCGGATTTTTGTTTTTGTTGAATAATCTATTAAATTGTAATGCAAGTAATATAAAAGTAAAAACAACTAAATTTTAACTGCATTACTGAGTATATATATATATATATATATATATATATATATACATAAATAACACACAGATTTTATAAAACACACAGATTTTGCGCCACAGTTTTTTTTACTGTCCAGGGATTGTGATTTATGTGTTGTCATTTTAAATACTGCGAGCCTGTTCAATAAAGAACAGTATTTCTTTTGCCTTTGTTAAGTTATAAAAAGTTATGTCTTCCATTGGTTAAATGTCATTGATATATTACATCAGGGAATGAATGGGAGATAAATCATAAGGATATAGTGAAACGTAACGTGAGTCATCTGCATAGTTCTGATAATTACTATGAAATGTTTGCCTATGATTTGAGAAAGCGAAAGCATGTACAGTACCTACTGAATAACAGTGGGCCAAGAATTGACCCTAGGGGGACCCCACATGCGAGTTTTTTCTCCTGGATGCAAAATTGCCAAATGCAGGATATGAAGTTCACAGCATTCCTTGAAACAATATGTCATCAAAATCTAATTATTTTAGGTTGAGTGGTTTTTTGATTAACATTGGTCATTTAAAAGGCATGTTACTCAGCTGTAAAACAGGATGATTATAAGATGAGAACAACAATTTACTGGATTGCATTTGGGAAAACCACTATTTGAAAACGGAACATTTTTGCCTCGAGCCAAAATAAAAAAGTCAAATGAGGCGTTCAAACTGAACCCGAGCCCAAACTGTCCGAGTAAAATATTATCATTGCATCCCATCGTCTGTCATCCTGTACCTTTGTTTTAGAAAATACCAAGTTGAAGTAATTGTAAAAACAGCCACTCAACCGATCTTGTTACCATGCCCCAAAACGGCCAAACAAATCCATCACCGCATACCACAGTGTTCCCTAATAACAGTCAAAGCACATTATTTCGTTTGAACAAATCAGCTACAAGGCAAATAAAGTGCATGCATTGTAAATAAAATCCATGTGAAACATGCGCGTCCATTTCACATCGTGTGGTTAAAGAATTTTTTTTCTTTTCTTTTTTTTTTGTTTCTTTTTTTTTTTTTAGCTCTAAGGGTTGGCTTCAGAGAAAAGACGAACAATATCAAAGTCTGGGACAATGTCAGGGCTACTCTTGCTGGATCTCTTTTTAATATTTATGCAGACATGAAGGGGGGAGTGGAAAAAAATGCAATAACGTAAAAACAACAAGTGAATTAGGCATGAAACACAACAGGATATTGCAGAGAGATTAAGTTGTTTCCTTCTCGCCAGCGTGCCCCTCGTTGCACCTCACAACAGCCCACGGCCGTCTTTAATTGGAGCCCAAACATGAGTTCCACAAGCTTCCTTAACTGTGGTGTAGTTTACAATGCATTTAGGAGATCAACCGAAAATCAGGCTTTCATTTGGACAAAACCCACATATTTTGAAGTTGATTTTTGTGAATTTATTAGTGAAAGTAAAGTGGGACAACAGATTCCTGAAGCCTAAGCTACTTTATTATTTTTGTGACCAAAAAATAAAAAATAAATAAAACCTTCATGACTGATTCACCGTGTATATAGTAGGCTATCAAACTAAATGTTCTTAAATTAGGGGGAAAAAAACCACAGATTTCAACCATGAGTTTACCCAAAAGAAAATGTCATAGAAATGATCCTTCAACTCTAAATTGCATATTAATTTTATGGCAAAAAAAATCTTAGTAGAAAACCCACACATTTACATTGCTTTTTGTGGGTTTACCAATAAAAAATGTTCTTTAACTGCATCCATCCATCCATTATCTGTACCGCTTCTCCTCACAAGGGTCACGGACGTGCTGGAGCCTATCCCAGCTGTCTTCGGGCAGTAGGCGGGGGACACCCTGAATTGGTTGCCAGCCAATCGCAGGGCACACAGAGACAAACATCCGCACTCACAATCACACCTAGGTGCAATTTAGAGAGTCCAATCAACTTACCGTGCATGTTTTTATAATGTGGGAGGAAACCGGAGTTCCTGGAGAAAACCCACGCAGGCCCGGGGAGAACATGCAAACTCCACACAGGGAGGCCGGAGCCGGGATCGAACCCACGACCTCTGAGGCGGACGTGCTAACCAGTCGCCCACCATGCGTTCTTTAACTCCAACTTGTTTATTATTTTTATAGTGAAGAAAAACTTTCTGGACTTTTTTATTTATTTATTTATTTATTTATTTTTTTACTTCATTTAGTTGTATAGCAAACAAAATGAAAGAAATATATGTTAAGCCCCCATAGTTGCATTATTTTTGGTGAGTTTTACTCTTTAGTAATATGGGGCAAAATATCCTAACAGTTTGACTAATGGATGGATGGATGGATGGAGGGAGGGAGGGAGGGAGGGATTGAGGGAGGGAGGGATGGATGGAGGAATGGATGGAGGAATGATGGAGGGATGAATGGATAGATGGATGGATGGATGGATGGGTGGATGGATGGATGGATGGATGGATGGATGGATGGATGGATGGATGGATGGATGGATGGAATTCAATTTTGATGTTGATGTTGCATTTTGCAAACAAACAGGAATTTGAAGATATTGGTGTTTTACACCAATAACACAAACTGATGTTAGTTAAAAACATTATGAAGTATAAAAAAAAAAAAAAAAAAAAAAACACAAACTATGTCTGTACGTGGCCAAAAATGGTAAAATGCAACAAGGCCTGAGGGTTATAAACTATCGCGAACATCAGCAGCATGTATGTCATGTACGGCTGATTGCAACATTGTGAGAGAATTACGCTGCCTTTTTTTCCTTTGTCGTCAGAAAACAAAGTCACGAGTCACAAACTTTATGAACGAAGCCTTGATATTTTTTTCCCTTTCCCTCCAAATGGCATCTCTTAAAATATTAGCCGTCTACAAACGCTGACAGGCTCAAGCGGGGGTCGGACATGAATTGTGCCCCACAATAATGATGACTTTTCCTGCCAAGACGCAGCATGCCACAATCCAACAATTTAGAGCTGCCAGAGAAGAGAGAGCAGCAGAGAGAGAGAGAGAGAAAGACAGAGAGAGAAAGAGAGAGACATATAGTACAGTTTAAACATGTTAAAAGGGAAGCAGGGTGTGTGTTGGGGGAAGAGTCGTGTTATGTTTGGACGTGTGGAGACGAACGCTTCACAAGGGTCCGACGGAATCTGCTGCTGGAAAGATAATAAAGGAGTCCTCTTTTTTTTCCTCCCTCATGTCCTTTAAGAGAATGTCTGATCTATTTCCTCTATAACAATTGCTCACATTCTTGAATGTCTTTGACCATTTTATGATCAAACACAAAAAGGTAGACGGCGGCACTAAAATACATTTTCACCAAGATACATGAGTCAGCATCAACATAAGGACTTTGAGACTTCCCTATTTGACCTAAGAAAGTTGAGATTTTCCACTGAAGTTAATTACATTGAGAATATGTAATACTGTTCGGAATGCATATTGGTCAAGCTCCCACACTTTTTTTGAATAATTAACTGCAAGCAGACAACGTACAGTATATGCAAAAAATATGTCAACTTGCTGTCAGGGTAGACATTTTTGGCTAATGCTAGCTTTTGGTGGACCTTCACATAGCAACATGATTCAGTTAGTAGGGAGACTGTTTGACAAATATATTTCAAAATCCTAAATGGTTTTTATATCAATTGATATTTCACTGTGACAGAGTGGACATGTTAAGATCGCCAACATCCGACTATATGATAAGAATTTGCGATGTATAAATCAATTATTCTGCAACTGTTTTAGTCTCCACTGAAGAAAGACAAAATGCTGGTAGTGACGTTACTGAAAACATCAGCGGCAGTTCTGCCATAATGACAGGATGGACAGTTCAATCTGATTAGACTATGCATGTTCAAAATGGCTCGTTTGAGCAAATAAACTGTGAACGATAAAATTATGTCCCAAAAAATTGGGGGTGCGGTGGGTAAATTGGGGCCCTTGGCGGTCAAAGTACCTCTGTATTTCCCTTTTTAAAATAATCCGAGATCATCCAACAACCTGGACTGTAGTCCTAGGTCCACGCTTTTATCCAGGCCCGCACAAAAAGGTACTGGATCTTCTCTCCACGCATTTTATCAAAATTGGTTTAGTAGATATCATACCAACACAAAAAGGATGAAGAAAATATAACTTCCTTGGGGGTTATATGCTTAAAATCCCCAAATAAGCATACATAATCCATCAGAATTAGACGAAGTGATTTCAAAGGGATTTCCTATTTGTGTCTTTCTTTCTACTGCTTGACTACCTTTGGTACTTTCACAGATGCACGCAGTTAGAACAGAATGGTTTTCAATGTTGTGGGCGTGAACACAGCCGACTCCGCAGCCAATCCAAACGACTCCTCTCATTCCTTTTAAAATTGGCACGTGAGAGGCCTTGACATGGTGTAAACAGAAAGTGATTTACTTGTGTCCAAGCGGTAGAACGACACGCGTATGGTACGTTTATAAGGAACTGCAAGCAGACTTCCACTTGCAGATGATGTCAAATTGTCCAAAGAGATCACAGATCAGCACTGCGAAGTGGGCACTTAGAGCCAGCCTTCCACCCAGGCGTAAAGTTTAGTCTACTTTCAGTCACCAAATTGTCAGGTGCACCGAGGGCCTGTAAAAGAAAATGCCCTCGGTCTACCAGAAAGCCCAGCCCCTGCTGAGCCGTCTGAAAGTCAAGTTGCAGCAGTTATTACGTACGAGCGCAAGTGCGCTGTCTATGAAAATAGAGCCTGAACAGCCTGGGCTCTATTTTCGTAGACAGGGGCAAGTCTAGTTTACCGTGTTTGGGAATTTGGCATACCGTGCTACGGATCGCTGGGCATTCTAACAGACCAGGGTTTTCAATTGCACACCCCAGCACAACTGACAAAAGTACATTTGACTTTAGACCAGGTAAAATCAGGTCTAAGTTGTGGCGCAGGTGGTGTAAAGTTATTTTGGTGGATTTGATCCAGGGGTAGGCAGACAGATTCTGCGCTTGGCTGATAGGTATGGTGGATGTCATCGTACTTCACTCATAAATATGACATCAAACTGCAACCAATCCTCTAAATCATTATAGAAATCAATCAGACTGCATTTTGCGCTAGATGCGCGCTCAGCACGAAAACAGGGCCCTCTTAGTCAAGTAGAGAATATCAAATCAAAGTCGAGTCTTTCATAAATTTCAAGGCACGTGACTCGAGTCCTCCACTTCTGTTATTTTGCAAATAATCATGACCTGTCGAAGAAGAGGAAAGCTTAAGATGAAACAGGTGCCGTAGTAATACCGGATGCTCATCAGTCATTTGGATGGCTTCCTGAACGAGAAGAGGACCACTTCTAACGGAGGCTCGGGGTGAAGACCGTGAACTGAGCTAGGCAAGGGCAAATGTTACCAACTATCCTTCTGCGGCTCGCTACTCCAGACTACTACATTTCTCTTGCTGTTTAGCTTGGATACGAGGCCAATTCACTTAATACTTGTGGGACGGCTAAACGCGTAAAGCCCCCATTTAAAAGGATCAAGTGCAGGCATTGTTTGGTTATGTTCACCATATGTGTTGGCTTTTCAGGATCCGAATCCCTTCTCCCAAAACACTGTGCTTGTGAAAATAAACACGGCTTTGCCCTACACAAATTGTGGACTAATTGTGTATTTGGACTAAATCATTCTTCAAGTTGGAGGGCTTTTTCCATTTGCTAAGGGGTGTAGAGGAGTGACAGCTTGACATTGATCAGTGTGTTGACTTGTGGAATTGGAGCTTTACCTGTAACGCATACGACCACATAAGTAGTGCTACTCGAGCAGCAGCTCAACCCTTCATGTGGAAAAACAACATGTTCTCTTAACATGTTCTACTAAAAATACACATGAATTGTAATTATAACTATTGTAAACGGAAACTTAAATTCATCTTTCAATCGAGACTTTATGATGGATGTGCTTGTTGATTTGAGGATTTTCTGGGACACACCACGTGATAAAGTGTATAGAAAAATGAGATTTCAAAATCGTGAAAAAAAAAAAATACTTAAAGCTTTCGGCGACGACGGATGAATCCCCCACTAGTTCATCACAAGCTTTTCCAAACAGCAACAATGAGGCACTCTAAAGCTACCGCAGCGCAACATCTCTGTCCACACACTGTCTGTCACGTCGGAGTTAAGAAAATATTGCTCTCGCTCTTCTGCCTTCTCTGTGACATTCACGCATTCTAAAGTGGCCACACAGCCGGACTATCTACAGGTATGATGCTTAGCTAGCTAGCCAAAGGTGATTAAATGGGAAGTCCAAAGTTTTCTTAAGAATAATTTCAATTATGTGGCCCCACTAGTCTAAACACGGCATTTAGAATAATATCGTGTTTGTAAAATATGAAATAAGCAGCAAAATCCACCTGTTTTTTTATCAATCTCAGGGATTGAACATTTTGCCACTTCCTGTCATATGTCTATATTCTTGATTTTCACCTGGTGGACCTGGAACATATCTCCCATGATGAATAGATTTTCACTGAATAAGGAGACCAGCAATCTGAAGGTGTTTTGGGAGGGGTAAAACCATATAAAAATGTACAAGGTCTTTCCATATTGTAGCTTTTCACCTATTGCGAGTGGGTCTGGAACGTATCCCCCGTGATAAATTTGGGTTCACTGTACTGTTTTTTTTGTTGCTGTTTTGTTACACACATTCAGTGTTTCCGGTTTACGGAGACTCACCATACACTTGTTGGGTTTCTCTCCAGAGTGAACCCTCATGTGGATGAGCAGCTTGTAGCGGGCATTAAAGGGCTTATAGCGCCGGATGCATCCGGCCCAGAAGCAGGTGAAGTCCTCGCCTTTGCGCTGGTCGATGTGGATCTTCTCAATGTGCCTCACGAGCTCCTCCTGTTGCTCGTAAGCAGCGCTGCAGTCAATCCAGCGACACGACTGCTTATCGGCTTGCGTTACCCCGACTTCCTCGCTCTCCATGCCCGCGTGGGAAACGGCGGGGCCTCCGGACGACGACGACTTGAGTCCCAGGGATGAGCCCGGCAACGGTTGATGGCTATTTAGAAGGCCGCCTCCCGCATATTGGTGCAGGTGGTAAGGCGGTGGCATGGCAGCGCGGTGGTGCTGATGGAGGTGACGGAGGTGCCCATTGTGACCACTTAAGTGATGGTGGTAGCGTTGTTGCAAAAGTTCATCGTCACTGGTGGTGAAGTCATCCAAGGGCTCCTGTTTGAGGGTGGCGCCCGATCTTTGGCTCATGTCCAGCAGAGCCCCGGTTTCGGCGCCAGATCTTTGGCTCCTGTCCAGCACAGCCCCGGATTCAGCTCCCGATCTTTGGCTCCTGTCCTGAAGAGCCCCGGTTTCCAGCGCCGTTTGTAGCGTCCCTGACATTAGCATGAATAACCCCAACCCATCCGAGCCTCCTCCGTTTCCTCCTGCATTCCCCAGGGGGGGCCCTCCGGCCCCGCGGCCCAGTTGCATGGAGCCCTGCTCCTCGCACTGCCCCTGACCTTGCTCCGGCTCCACTGAGGACACCGACGAAGAGGATGAAGAGCACGAAGAGGACAGGGACAGCAGGCAGGTGGCAGGTGAGTTTGATAGCTGACAGCTCTCCTGCAGCGTGGTCCGCTGGGGGCTTTGGTGCTGTGTGGGTATGTGGGGGGCCTCCTGAGAGCAGGGAATATTCGGTGGGGATGTTGACGACAAAGAGGAGGAGGAGGAGGGAGAAGAGAATCTGCCGCTGTTAGCGTGGCTAGGCGAGAGGTTAGCGCGGAAGCCGTTGACGCAAGCCACCATGGACATCTGCGAGGAAGCGCAGATGATGGCGGTGATGTTGATCTCCTCGGAAGCGGTTCTGGTCACAGACGGAGAACCTGCGACAGCGGACTGCGAGACCGGCGAAAGGCGACGTCTTTTCAGACTGCTGGCGCTCAGCAGACGCGCCGAATGACGGGAGCTCACCGGGGACAAAGCCGACGGGGAGGAGCCGTCTTCATTATTAAAGGGTTGCGACGCATCCCCTGATGCAGCTTGGCTCGCTATGAACATGTTATCATTGCTATTGTTGCCAGCGTGTGCCATCTCGTCCCTTGACGTCCTCAAAACAATCCCGGACCTCGAGTTAGGAAACCCGGCCTGGACCCTGGGCACCATGCTCGAAACGGTGTAGCCCATCGCATCTTCTTCTTTGATTGAATACGGTAGAGCCGATGGAGGCCTGTTGACACCGCTGCAGCTCAGGCCAGGCGAGGCCCCGGGTAGGGTCCTCTGAAAAGTGGATGACCTGCAGGGAGGGGGACAAAAAAAAATTACAAAGAGAGCAACATGAGCTCCATTAGGTTTGCAACTGTTGACAGACAGACTGCTTCATCTTCCCATTCACTGAAATTAAATTCATAGACCAAACAAAGTGATTTTTCTGGTATCTGGAGTTTACACTACGCACTGTTTTTTTTTTTTTTTTTTTTTGGTTCAAGAGGAGCTTGTTACTTTTTTCAGATGACAATATGATGTCGAAAAAAAAGACATCAAATATTTTTCTAGATAGATGAAACAAAATCTAGTAACACGAGAATATAAATGGGCACTTATTACTAAGATTAGAAAGGCGGGCTGCAGTTGAGACAGAGAAGCCACTGGCTTGAGTGTCCGTCTGACGTGCTTTGATGGCACAATAGGGGTTAACCCCAACCCAACATTGTGGATAAATATGGAGTCACCTGTTTCTGGTGGCATAATTGCAGCCTCAGAAGGGTTTGTCGATTACAATGCTGTGTATTATGGTGGGAATCTTTGCCTTGCTGAATGAGGGACCCTGCTCGGATTTCCCCATGCGTCGCTGTGATCCCCGACATAATAATTCCTGTCAGTTGGCTCATTATGGATTTTGTGCAGAGCCCTTGAGTGATGTGAGAAGATCTCTCTCTCTCTCTCTCGCTCTCTTTTTTTTTTTTCAGACTGTCTCACGATGAAGAAATCGTCTTTGTTTCACCCCCCTGGCCCCCTCACCCACCAACCCACTCAAAGCATGGCAAAAGAAAAACAGGGCCACAGAAATATTAGAGCGGGTTGTTCAGATGCACTGTTTTCTATTTGGTTGAACACACAATATGAGAAAAATCTCCGACAACAAGGAACAATTGAACGACTAAATAACGATAAGTAATTATTGAGCATGCGGTCTATCTGTTAATGGCAAAATGAGTATAGGCAGTGACGGTTTACCTGGCGTCCTGGCGAGGGCTGTCCTGCAGAAGAAGATCCGGCGCAGGACTGTCACACTGGAGGCTCTGCGGGTAAAGCCCCCCAGGGTGACCACCCAAGGGCAGCGGCAAACTCTGCCCACATGGCATCATGGTGCCCCCCAGCTCAGCGTCGCCATTCTTTTCTATGCTGTAGCCACCGTTACCTGGAAACAGAGCAGCGGTGGCGTCGCGCCAATTCATCCACAAAGAACCGAAATGAAATGGAAATGTTAGGGATTGGAATTAGCCGTTGTTGAACTTTGGCACCCTCATAATCATTCTTTTTTTAATAACCCGTTTGGTTTATCTGCAGGGACGTGCAAAATTGTGGCTCTGTATGCCTTTTTATGCTGGAACATTTTCTCTGGACATTAAGGAAGTTTGCTGGTTTGTATTATGATTGGTGTCCGCAAAATTATTTGGACATGTGACTGACAGGTGATGTTAATTATTCAAAAGTGGTTAAAGTTGAAACCAATGTGAAAAGCAGAGGCTGTCAACAGGTGGCCAAACAAGCAATTATGAAGATGGGATTGGAAATCAAGCCACTGGGAAGGCCGCGAAGAAGAAATCCATAATGGCTCACTAGGTATCAGACATCCAATGTTGTCGTGAATGTCAAATGATGCACGCCACATAGACCGTAACTGGTGATGTATTGGGTACCATTTGGCGAAAAACTGACTGGAGTAATGTCAAAGAGAAATAATATCAAATATTAGTATTGGTGCAACTGAAGGAAACTCAAATTACATGTGTCCGGAAAACCAATTCAGCCAAGCGCAATCTAATAAGTCATTTTGTATAAATAATGCCATTACTTGATCCCGTACGCACTTGTAAGGTAAATCATTTGTTTTTTTGCCCAATTGACTATGCACTGAATGATTAATAGCGGGATTTTTCCAAACCCTCCAGTCATTAATAACTTTTATATGTGAATCCCATCTGCAAATAATCAGGTGGTGTGGGAGACACATGGGATAGTGATGGTTACCCAATGAATCTCCTTTTTTTCCACTCTAGCACATTTAGATCCTCATTTATGGAGATGTATCATCGTATCAGTCGAGCCTGAGGATTTGAACGGGATACATCCACAATACCTCACTAATAGTGAGGAGACACAGTGGTGGCATGACCATGGCTGGATGGATGAAAAACACTATGAGGAAATGTTTACAGAAAGTACCGGTAAGTAAGCCAATATACCTCATGCCACCACCTGGAAGCACGGACACCACGTGTCCCCTGTTCCCGCTTGCCTAACTCAATTTCGCAACAGCATTTTCTGCTCAAGATGTCACCGACACCGTCAGCGCACACCACGTACGAGTCGTAATCAAGTCGCTTCGAGACACTTCATGTTGAGAGAGCCAACAAATGCAGAAGAAATCTTCTCTGTTACCCTAAACACTATCTGAAACACATTTCTAGCCTAAACCGTAATACACTAGAAGGCATGGGTTGATAATAGATTCTGATAACCGTGAGTAAAAATATCGCAGTATCACGGTATTTAAATTACAGCTCTAAAATATCCCTTTTTGAAATATTTGGGTGAACAAAAACAACATTTTCCCCCATTGAACACAATCTACAAAATATAGAATATTTGTTACATTAAGAAACCATGTTAAGTTTAAATGAATAAATGTTAACATTCTTCTTCTGTTTTAATTCTTCTTAGCAAGTCCCATTGTCCCATTACTGCTGAGCTATTTTTAGAACAGACCCATGAGATACTCATGTTGACATTGGGGCTAACTAGTACACGCTGTCACCATGTTCTTTTTCTTTTTATGGACAATGCCCATTAATAAAAGGGCATCCATGTACAAAGTAACTGCTGTCTCTTTTGTCTAACCTCCCTGCTTTTTCCCGCCTCCTCCTCCTAACTGCTGCTTTGGGACACCCTGTATTTTGCTGAAAAAGTGAGTGCTGATGAGAAGTGAATAATTTCTACTGAATTAAAGCACGGCATGGCAAAAATGCAAAGAAACAGTTTTGTAAAAATGATGTGGGCATTTTTTTTTGCAGAAACTGTTTATTATGTTATTAATGTACTGTATGTTTTTATACAGAACCATACTTTTCAGCAATATATTTTTTTATTAAAAAGACCTTACAAAAAATGGTGGTGTTTTTGGGCAGATGGATTTTTTTTTTGGTTCTCTGATTGGTTGGTCAGAGCAAAATGTGTTGGGGACATCTTTGACTGGCAAAACTCATCTGCAGTGACACACATTGACACATTTAATAATTATAATCCCTAGTAGTGACTATGAGATTAAATTTTTTTAATGTCATTTTGTCAATTTCTTAAATATTTATTGTGAACTAGTCCAGAGCCTGATTCGAGAGCTGTACCCAACTGTGAGTCTGAGGTTAACAAGTACCCCACCGTACTGCCCTTCCTAACAATCCAGTAATCAATAACGGGATCGGCACCAAAAATTCATTGGATTCTCTCTTGGCCCGTTCCCAACCATACCACAAAGCTTTGTAAAAATAAATCGTACAATGCTTTCTGTGTAATCCTAACAGATTAACAAACATACGGTGATGAAAACATAACCTCCTTGGTGGAAGTAATAACAGATGGAGAGGTAGAGTAAATGTTGAAGACAGAAAAGCAGGACGTGTTTGGAAAATCTGACTTTTTGTTTTTTTTTACAAGGGTTGACAAAAGGAGGAGAAAGAAAATAAGAGGACTTTGCGAGCCACGAGTCACGCTCGGCAACAAAAACACGCCTTGGTACTATACAAGCCTGCGGCGGAGGATGGACCCTGCTGCTTTGGTCGTGACGTGGGTCGCGGCGTCAACACAAACAAGCGGAGAAAAAGGGAACGCGAGAAACACAAACAGTGCACAGTCGCTAAGGAGATGCTAGGAGCGATCCTGGTTTCACTCAAAGCTGACGGTCTGTTTTCCAGCACGGTCGTATTTTCTCAGGATTAAAACCCACCAAATGCACTTGATCTGTCTGTCTTTGTCATCACAAAATATAATAAAATCAACCACATTGGCAGGCAAGGAAATACAACCATTGCAGTTCAATGCTCTTTCTACCGGTAGCATTTAGTACGTCTCCGCGTCTTGATACCACAAATATCCTGTTACAATTACAACTTCAGAAGTTCAGATACGCACTTGAGTGAAATTGGAAACACATACAGCTCTAAAATATCCCTTTTTGAAATAAGAATGACAAAACCAGCTCTACACACAAATGCGAAATGAAAGCACTCACAAGGAGCAAAATTCACATATCTTGACAAAAAAAGATAATAATAAAAAACATACATCGTGTTCACCAGAGAAGCCGATTATTAAATGTATTAACGTGTGCAGATAGTTAGTTGAACAGTTTTCCTCTGACCAACCAATCAGAGGACAGAAACATTCTGATGTCACCATCTGAGGTGAATTTGAACATGGTTGAAATAACAGTCCCACTGCTAATATCGTTGAAGTTAAATTGGCCAGCACTACTGATTCTGAATGCCCTGGGCAGATTAGATTGACATGGCAACACATAGAGGCTGAAATCTGATTGGACAAAAAAAAAAGACACTTAATGGTGGTGTGTAGCTAAGAGAAATGCATCGAAATGAGGAGACTCGAGCATTGGTAATAAATGAATACAATTTAATGGAACAATCGGACCACAACAGGCCATTTATCTTTTCTTTTGATTGAAGATAATTCTATGTTTTGCTTTGAATGTTTTAAAGCACTTTGAGTTGCATTTTTATGTATGAAAAGTGCTATATAAATAAAATGTGATTGATTGATTGATTGATTTATATTAAATTGTCCAAATAATTTTGAGCCCATGAGAATGGAGGTACTACATAAAATGACAGCAATTCCCTAAGTTTTAATGATGAAACATCCTGACTGCTTTATTGCAAACCGATAGTGGTGGTGGTTTTTTAAATGTAGTTATGCATTTATTTATTGTAGTTATTTTTGTGTGTTTCGTGTTTAATCTTATTTATGTACATCACTTTGTCTCGAGTCAACTTGGGACAAAAATAAAAACTGAAAACAGTACGCAGTGCCATTAGTTAAATTACATTTCTTGAATGGAAAAATTACAAATGCATCTAGTTGAAAAGCTCATCAAATCATCTTTTGATTGAATTTAAGGTTGCTTTATGTCATTCTGAGGCGGATTCACTGGCCGCTATGGTGAGCGGGATGTTGATTTATTCCTCTCATATTTCCTCCGTGTCATGTAGTAAAAGTCACACTGTGAAGCGTGTTTCGTGATGAAGGTCCCGATCGCCCCTGCTGCGCGACGTTACGTCCGCGGTGATTTACAGCCTCGCTTACAGAATCGGTTATGCTTGAGAAATTGTGCTGCTCAAACATATGCGGGCTTGGATGGGACCCAGAAGTAAATTCACTTTAGACTGAATGAGCCGTGGTAATTGAGCGTTCTGTATTTCAATGAGCGTTGAACGCTCGCTTCGGTCAGGAGGCCGAAGCCAACCGGAGCGTCAAGGGACGGCGGCGTGAAATAGCCACCGCGGCGGAAGCTTTGTGGCCTCGGTTAACACCTCGGTGAAGCTCAACTGACTTGAAGACTCCAATAGTTTCAGTTTAACAGTGGCATTTAAGGGGGGGGGGGGGGGTTTAGGGCTGTTTTTCTTGATATGTTTGTTTACACAAAAAGCTATTTTACTCAGAATTCTGGACAAAGTGGCCAGATTTAATTTTCTTAAAACTTACCGATGTTCTACTGCTATTTCCTAGAAAATGGAAGAATCTAACTTTTTGGGGGTGAAAGAAGACAGCCTATACTTTAATTTGGTCGATTTGATGTAAAAATAATAATAGAACATATTCTGACGGTCTAAAAAAAAAACATCTGTCAAAATGTTCTAAAATTGAAAAAAGTTTTGGAATGTTTATTTAATATGAAAAATAGCACTCGATAATATTGTACTTCTTCACAACATACACCTTGGCCACACGGGGTCAACATAATACCGACATACACCCATACAGTAATGTACATGGAGACGGTCTTTGCTCCTCAATAAGGAAGAAATATTAGTTGCTCCTCATAGAGGATAAATAATATATGCCTGTTATGCATGCCTATGCTTGTTATATGATTCTTTGGACCAACTTTCATGTTCAGATAGTCGTTGCTTCAAGGGTAATAACAGCACAGAACAGATGGTATCCAATAGTCCAACTATGGGTTTTGCATTGTTTGTTAGCATTAAGCTAAACAAACTTTATTACAGCAAAGTTGAGTGGTTTTAATTATACAACGAGTAATTTTCTTTGTTTTCTGTTTATTTGGACAGTAAACTTTAACTGGAAGTGGCATTAAACAGCTTTAAGCCTCTTTTTTGAAGATTTGTTTACCATCCGACAAAGTGCTGTTGGTCGTAAAGTGACTTAAGTTTAGTTCACTGTCACCATGTACCACTCGTCTCTCAAGGCACCACTGCCAAAAAAACAAAAAACTCCAATAATTTAAAACGTTCAGGAGTCGCCTGGGTGTGAACGAGGACCGTTGTTTCTTTCAAGAAAAATTAGCAACAATGGTACAGGAGGATGAAAATTGCAGACAGACATTGGAGAAAAACAGAGGCAGGACACTGTCAAGAGACACCTGGTGCAAATTCAGCACACATGTGTTGGCTCATCTTCCCCAACAGCCACTGATGTCAGCATTACTAACAAAGAAAAAAAAAAAAAAGAAGGCCTCTATTGTTTTCGATCCCTCACGCCTCTTCTCCACAAAGAGCGAAACCCTCAAAAGAACGGAGGCGAGAAACAGCCGCTGTCGATAACACCGATGTCTAATAATACTCTGCTACATCTTAAGTGGCATCTTCCTTTCCATAAATGTCCTCACGTGTTGCTCGCTCTGCCTCTTCTCCTGTGTAATTGCACACAGAGAGCAGCGTTCCGGAGAAGTAGGAAGCGAACGTACTCTAGTGGAGTGGAAATGAGGAGAAGGTGAGAGGGAAGCAAATAGTTGCTAATCAAACCGAGCCACGCCCCTTATAGGCACACATCCAACACGTAAATGGTAAATGTAGTGCACTTTCATAGTGCTTTATCTACTCCATACGGTGCCCATTACGTGGACCCCACAGTATGTACATACTGTATGGTGCTTGTACTTTATAAAAACAGTTCATTTATTGACATTCATTTTATAGTGTTAGAACCCAGTTAGCTTAAATGGTCCATTAATACACATTAGATAGAACATAGTGCAGGAAGCCCTGTTCCGCATATTATGTATGTAACACGTTCGAAAAGGAGTAGTTAAAAGCAGCAGTGTGACAGTTGGTCCGCTCCATTGCATGCAAATCCATTAACTAAACAAATACGCTTGGTTATTTAAGAAGCTGTTTTGAGGTGCGTATGATTAGCTTTTATTCGGGACAAAGAAAAAAAATGTTAAAATCGTCCTATCATAAGCCTGCTCTGATGTCATCAATTTGTCATAGGCTACTTCCTTTTTGTCCGAGACCTTCGGGAAGGCAAGCCCCCTTGGCTGTAAAAGCACAAAGATGCATCATTGACTGAGAGTGGAAAGTGCTTTGCACACATAGCGGTGCACAAAATCAAGACTGAAAACTAGAACAAAGAGAAGTGAGAAAATGAATGAGTATGACTTAAAGCAGACCAATTTAAAAAAAAGTGTCTGCGACATGCTCGCTTCAAAATATATTGCTAAATGAATTACACTGCAGGCCCTATTTCCACTTTTGTCTCACTCATAACATGTAGTTGTTATTTTAGTATGCCAAAGTCCTACTACTACACACTACTACACTTACACACTAACAAGACAATTCAAGACTCGTAAAAGGAGTGTTTTACTAGTAACATCTTTTTCCACTACTGCATGGCATCTCTGTGCACGAGTAGGACAACTCTGGCCTGCTAGTAGGACAACTATATGTTACTAGTGAGGCAAAACGAAGAGTTTTGCATTTTGGTGCAACTAGTAGGGCTCAGAAGGCTACTAGTGAATGACACAATCTTCCTAGTTGGGTCTAGTAGTGTTACTAGTGCATCACAGTTAGATTACTGGTCAGGTTTGATTGTGTACTAGTAGTCCAAAAGTGACACTAGGGGTGGAAAAATTGTTCCTAGTATGATCGTTTCACTAGTGCAGATTGTTCATCTAGTCAATCCACTAATGAGCTGAATTGTTGAGTTGAATTGGTTTGATGAGGAGAGACTGAGTAGAGGGACAGAGGATAGAAAGAGAACACAAGGTTGAGCAGAACAATGGGCACAACAGCCCTATCAGCAACTGTGATAGTCCCATGATGTCAGCAGCATCCTTCTACTAGTGTGCTTAAATGTTTTACTAGTAGGAACAGAGCGTACTAGTACATGGACATTATGATGGTTATCAAGGCAAAGCGTTTACAGGTTTTTGATATCCGGCGTAAGGTCCAAGCACTTCTGCATAGGAACAACATTGGCACACTAGTAGGACAAAATGTGGAATAAATCCCTTTCCATAAGTTGCTGTCCCCTTCAACTTTATGCCGCGTCATTATTATATGCGTAGACAACAGCAGGCCTCCATCAGATCAACACACCGCCTGGACGCTATTATTGCGTGTAATTGCTGGTAATCTTTTTTTTTTTTTTTTTTACCTTACGGTGACACTTCATTTTCGATAATTCCCGCCGCTCCCTTTTAAGTCGCCAAAGAATCGTGTTAAGTGCTGGAGTGAGAGCGCTTATGTTGGCGTTTAAAGCGTCCTAGTATTTGGAGACGTACAGTTGAAATGAAAAGCAGATGTGCTGATGGATAGGTGCTTTTGAGGAGAGGAAAAGGCGGAGTTGGGGGGTGATCACAAGTGGCCCCACTTTTTTGGGGAAAGGGGATGTCATGGGTTTGATGCAAACATCTGTACCTGAAGTGCAACAAGCTGCCAAAACCGCAAGACAAATGCCTCTGGAAATCAAATGTGACACCTCAAACGTTCACACTTCAGCTCCACAAATCATGACATGGAGCACATAAACGGGTAATAATAACAATAATTGTTATCACATATGCTGTTGTGTCGCAAAATTACATTCAAACTTTCAAAGATTCATAAAATTCAGGACATGAGCAGTACGAATCTTTCAAAAAAAGAGAGACGTTTGACACCTTTAGCTGTTCCTTCCACATCACATTTCTTGATCGATTCCTACCTTTTCAACTTTAGATCTAAAAGGGACGTCAACCCCAAAATTTTCTTTCCAAGAATGTGCAGGCCCACTAGTTGTAAAAGGGCATTCTGATTAATATTGCGTTTATGGAATATAGCAAAAGCTACCACATTTTAGACATCTCAGGGGGCGGCCATTTTGTCATTTCTGTCGACTGAAAATGACATCATAGTTGCTCGGGGCTCAGGTAAAGACCAATCACAGCTCACCTGTTTTCTGAAGCTGAGCCGTGATTGGTTGTTAGCTGAGCGTATATCATATTCCACAAACACAATATTAATCAGAATGCCGTGTTTAGACCAGTGGGCCTGCATAGAACATATTCTTGAAAAAAATGTGTTTGGGTTGACTTCCGCTTTAAGGTCATCCAAAACAATTTTTCAGATTCCCCAAATTTCCCTTTTTTTTCAATATTCCACCTTATAAAATTGACAAATTTATGGAACCGTTTTACAAATGTACCCCTGTCATTTTCTCAATCACACATTCAACATTTCTTTCATTTTAGTTAATTCCACTGCATTTCAGTAGTCAGCTCTCCAGCATTTACACGATTCCTGCAGAAATGGCACTTTCTGACATCGTATATGATCTTTGCAGCCTGCTCATCTTTTGCGTTTCATCCCGAGGCTACGAGTGTGCGACAGCGTCAGAGAGGGTCACTTGTCCGCTACAGATGTTGCGCATTAAGGTCCAAAGCCCTTCCCGGCTTCTCTGAATTTCATAACTCGTGTCTGTATTTGTGTCTGCGGCAAAAAGAGGTCCGGAACTTATTTGTTGGCTTTGTAATGGATGTATGATTGAAAAAGCTTGGGGGCACAAGTAAATGAAAAATAACAATGTCTAGAGAGAAAGCGCTTCTTTAAAGCAGGTGCGGAGTGAGGGGAAGGGGAAAAAAACTCGATTAAATGATTACACGCGCGCAAAAATGTTGGGAGTTTTTTGCAGTGGGATTACTGGGAATGGCAGACATGAGAACTTCCATGGGAATAAAAATCAATTTGTTCTGGCTGATTTTAGCCGCTCTCAGGCAGGCGTCTTAACTTGCTCGATTTTTCTCATGGTCACTTGACCACAAAATAATCTCAAATTATCTGTGAATATGAAAGATAAAACTTCTTAAATCCTCCAGCAGCAAGTATTAATGATTGCTAGACACGGAGCCAAAAAGATCTAACAATACTGTGGTGCCTTTCAGTGGTGCCAGACCCAATTTACACATTTTTCAAGATGCAAGATGAAGTTGTCATTCGGCCGATTTTTTGCTCTGACTTGTGAGCAAAAAAAATATACAAGTGCTGTTTGGTGGGAGTGAACTCAACTCACAATAAGCAGCAGTTTGAAAGATAGTGAGCTGTCAAACTAAACATATAACAAATAGAATTGCGGGTTGCATGAGCCTGTAAATTTGTTTAGCATAATGCTAACACCTACTGGGAAATGTCATACGAGGGCTAATAAAAGCATCCACTGTATGTGGCAGTGTTACAACCCTTTATACAATACTCATGGGCATATATTCTATATCTTCTGTGAAAAGTGACTAATAATTACTGCATCTTATAGTCACAGTAGTGGTGAAATTCCTCTTCATCTTTGTCTGCATAACTGTATTATACTGCCCTCTGGTGGCTAAGTCGCATACACCAGTAGGAGCCGCAATGAAGTAATTATATTGGATAGAGTGGTCAATTATTTATATTCTATTTCATTGCATTATTACTACATGAGTTTATAAAGTACAGTATATTTTTTCCTATAAAAAAAAAAAAAAACACATTACAAAATGTTTGCATTTTGTCCCCTTGTCAAAAAAGTCACTAAAGACACAGTTGCCAGGGATGTTACTAAAATGTTGTAATGATTCTGTGGTGCGAAGTGTTAAAAGAGTTATGTATTTTTCCTTCCCAATGTGTTCGGAAAATATTCAGGTCACATTGGCAAATCTTCACGTGTACTGTCAAACTGAGTTGGTTTTTGGTGTATCTAAGTATTGCCCATTTGTACTTTCTGTATTGTGTTCTGTTTGTACATTCCCTTCGTATTTGTACTTTCTGTTACTCTTCTCTTCGTATTAAGATCTCGGTTTTCCGGTGGATACTTCCGTGTTTGTCATGCGGTCACGTGAGTAGCGCGTTCAATCCAATTGCTGAAATGCGGAAGCGATTGTCCGCTGGCCGAGGAGAAAGTGACACATGTGGGGGATTGTTTGCTGCAGGAGCCGATTATCTGAGCCGACTGCCGAGTGAGTGAGCAAGTGAAGCGGAGCGTATGCCCAACTGACGGAATTGGCCAGGTCGATGGTGAGCTAGGAGCCCAGGATTGAAACTTGGAAATTGCCTGGAATAGAACTGAACCATCACTGCTCTGGTCGGGCTGGTAGGAGACTGCATTTTAGCCAGCCGATCCCCTTCATTGAACTTAAATTGACTGGAATTTTGAGTTCAAAGAAAGAAAAATTACGTTGAAATAAAAGACATTCGAAATACTTCATTTTTCATTATTTTTTTTATTTATTATCATAATCGTAAAATCGGGTTTGAGAGAAAATAATCTGGATTTTCTTATTAGGCAAAATCGAACAGCCCTAGTCTCAAGTCTTAACTTTTATTGGCCCTATTTTCATGACCAGCGCAAGTCGAACGCAAAGTTCAGGCTAACTATTTACTGTGCACATGTTTTCATACATGGGCATCGGTAGAAAGTGGCATTTGCGCCATTGTGGGAGTGAACACAGCCAACTAACATTCTGGCCAATGGCTCCACTCATTCCTTTTAAAGCCAGTGCACTAGAAGCACACACAGTCTCTGATATTGCATAAGCAGAAATGGACTCACTGGAATCCACGCAGAAGATTGAAGCCCGAAAGGTCCATTTAAAAAGAACTACAAGCAGACCTCCACTTGTGGATCATTTGAAGTTGGCCAGGGCGACCACAGAATACATCCGCTATGAAATGGACACTTGGGAACTGCCTTTCTCCCCGATCGTGCGTGCGTCCCCCGCTCCCCCCACCACACCCACCTCCACATAGCTGTGTTGCTTTGAAGTTAATAAAGATGATGAAGATGAATTGAATCCTACAATGATTCAGAGGCTTCCATGCACGCTGTTATGAATGAAACCACAATGACATCCAGCACCACATTTCAGCGGAGCTCAGAATCTGTCTGCCTGCAACTCAATCAAATCCACAAAAATCACATTATGCCACCTGCGCCACAACTTAGACCAGCTCTGAGCTTGTCTACTTTCTCAATGCAGACTAACCTTAAGCGAACTAAATTTGACCCTTTCTTATCTTTTGAATGCATGTCCAACTGTTCAATGCTACCGATACTGTTTGGACCACTCAAAACAAGTGTGTGATCCATGAATTGACTCATAATACATTTTTTGGTTCAATTAGTAATTTATTCATCGATCATTTTGACAATTGATCAATGGTACCTTGCCATCAGAGAATCATGGAGATTTACTGTAGTTGCTACTACATTTCAAAAAAGCATCAAACAAGTTAAATTAGGAGAAAGATGGATAGTTACAAAAAGGGGAGGTATAGACAAAACAATCAAATTAATTCTCAATTTACAACTCTAGCCCCTGACATTACTCATTAAGCCACGCCTCTTAAAGGCACACAACAAACACACAAGTACTTCAGTACGGACAGTAATTACGCTTTATAAAACCAGCCAATTTCTTTACATGCTCTCATTTTATGTTGTTTTTGTAATGTAATACAGTGCATTTTTTCTTTATTTCTTGTTTAATTTTTAGGGGCCTGGAATAGATTAATGGCATTTCAATCCATTTTGAAGGGGAGATTTATGCATTTTTTCTCGATTTGCAGCCATAGCGGGGCTTGACTGTACTTGCTTAAAAAAGCAACAATAAAAACAAGATGACTATTACTGTAATCACAAAAATCAAGACTATTTTACAATGTGCACAGTCCACAAACCACATGAACGGCCACCATTCTGACAATTACTATCAAAACAAGATTTTGTCCAGAAACCGAGGAAGTTGCCAAGATTAATCAGAGACCATCACAAAGCGTTTTGTCATCAGCCAAACCACATCCCATAAGTGGACAGAAAAGAGGCTGAGAGTGGTCGCGGAATGTTTGACACGATACTCTTGGCTGGTGAGGCGGATAGTAACAGACACCTTTTATACATCATTTCAGTACATTTGTAAACAAAAGGTGCCAGGGTGGGAAAAAGAAGTGATTGACTACAGCTGACTAACGATGACAAGAATGTGTTGTGTTTGGGCTTGTACTGCCAGATACTACCCAAAATGTCAAGGTTTAAAAAAATATCAAAATGAATCCAGCAGAATGTAAAATCAGCTTTCCCCATTGAAATGATTGGAAATTCCATTAATCATTCCGGCGTGCCCCCCCCCCCCCCCCCAAAAAAAAAAAAATTAAGTGTGTGCTTTTTAGTTAGAAAAATAACACTATGGTACTTCTATTCGCATATAACTGGCACCCAGCAACAAATTATTGAAAAAAATAAGGAACAAAATAAGGATGTTTCTCATGAAAAATGGGGTTGGATTCCCCCTTCAAAAAAAAAAAGATTGAAGAAAAACATGTGAATATATGAATCTGCAGGTGCCCAACGGCAAGTGTGTAGGGGTCCACTGTACCGTACTTTATAAAAGCATACTGTAGTAACATCATCAAATAGAATGTAAAGAATTAATAATAATAACAGTTTTTTCTGCGATTTTTGTTCATCTCAATGCACATTGTGCTGCTTCTGATGTGCGTGCTTTGGCCACTTGGGGGAAGTATTATACAGCCATAGACGGTCTCTCAGTAAGTCACAGTAATAGCAATTATTTTTTTGCAGAGGATAGAGAATATATTCCTATGATTATCATTATTTGATAATTGAGTTGAGTTGCCACCATACAGCCCTCCCATCT
The DNA here is from genome assembly GCF_054856515.1 of Filicampus tigris. Taxonomy (NCBI): domain Eukaryota; kingdom Metazoa; phylum Chordata; class Actinopteri; order Syngnathiformes; family Syngnathidae; genus Filicampus; species Filicampus tigris. The sequence continues at coordinate 15,557,733 of NC_141228.1, forward strand.
GCGATATTTACTAGCCGAACTACAGTTCATATCTTGAAAAACATATACGTCGGATCACTCGCATCTCAAGGCATCACAGGAGAAGGGTTTGTTTACTAGCGATGTCAATGGAAATCATTCGAACTTCTGTCATCAGGAAGTGTGTGGGACATCATGGCGAAGGTCTGAAGGACTGGTGAGCAATATTGCTCCAGAACCGGTCCAGTCAGACAGTCGGCTGCTCTGTACACAGAGACAGCAATAAATAGTGGCCGAGTGATGTAACGGGCGAGTTTTTTTAAAGAGCGATGAGCATGTGAAAGCTGGTTGGCTTCCCAACAGCATTTCCTGCTACAGCTAAGCCTGGATAGACCGTTGTAAAGAAGTCTCGGTATCCATGTCAACATTGTGATTATTCCGACACGGCATTAACAAGACAGGTCATTTTCAATTCATTTTCTGGCAAGAGCGGACAGCGCCAGGAACTCAACTGTTCAAAACGCCATCGTAACTAATCATGAAAAAAAGATATTTTAGGCTTCTCTCAGCGAGTTTTGAATTTGTAACTCAGATGTTATGCTGGGTTAGGATTACCCTATCTGTTATTTAAAGGCCTTCTCAGCAATAATAGAAAAGTCAAATGCCTTCGAAGTCAGGTTCATCCATTTTCTGTCCTTGGATGGAATCATACTGGTGCCATTTGACTTTGAATTTCTCATTTTGGTTTTGAATTTCTAACATAAAATGTTTTTTAAAGGCGACCGACAGTATTTTTTCGGTGTCAGTGTCACATAACTAATGGAGCGTAAGGCCCGCCACACACTAGTTTGGGTGGAACATTACAAAAAAAATTACAGTCGACGACTCTTTGCCACATACCAAGCAATTGACAGGGTTATAAAAGTTGAGGATATTTCATTATAGTTAGTCTTTATTTCATTTTGACTCTTTTTTTATTCAGTTAGTTTGAACGAGCTTTTACAGCAAAACCAGATTTTTTTAATGCTTCATTTTTGTTTAGTTTTTATTACTTGCAGAATTTGTTGTAGGTTTTTTTTTTAATATATTGAGTGTTGACTGCAAGATAAAAAAAAAAAAAGCTCACTAAATATTGTGTAATAATGTAAAGTAAATTACAATTCTCAAACCACTGATTGACTTTCCTAATTCTATATGGATGTACAGCAATACTAAAACAAAAGCAAATAATTTCAAATCAATGCCGAAAACTCATGTGTGATATTAATTGACAAAGACGAAAACGAAGGAAATTTTTGCTATGATTAAAGTTAGTTAGTTAGTTAGTTAGTTAGTTAGTTAGTTAGTTAGTTAGTTAGTTTAAAAAACGTATCCAGGTTTGGAGGCCCCACCTACGATACTGTACTGGATTTTTTATTTATTTTTAAATGGAACCATAAAAAACATTGAAGAATGCCCACAAAAGAAGAGGAAACGAGTGGGAATAAGGAGAATGTGGACATTTTGAGAGGCTGTTGAAAATGATCGCCCCATTTACTGACTGCATTTGCTTTTCAACCACAAGTACATAATAAATTACAAATAGAGTTAAATATTACTGTAAAACACAAGTAATACACATTTTATATACAGTACTGGTATAGCTTGGCGGATGTTAGACGACTGGGTTTCGCTTACACACTTGTGTTATGTTTTATACAACACAGTGCTATTTTTGATCATTTCCTATGGGAAAGCTCGACCTTGGAGGCTCCACTGTAAGAGACATCTCGCATAAGGGATACATATTCGCAGAGTCTGACATGTATCATTCTGCCTTGAGTTCATCCCTGCATTGGGGGCCTGTTCATTGTGGTCTGAGAAGCTGTCAGTGCAAAACTCACAGTGTGCCTTCAGTCTTCTTCAGCCGTCACCCAATATTTACACGCAAAGCCCAAGTTGTGAGAGAATCCGATTGAACACAGATGTCGGGGAAATTCTTGTGAAATGACAGTGGCCAAACACAACCGCAGAACATGAGAGTATGTTGGTACTGAAGACGCAAGGAAGATCACGGAGCATTAGTGCCCGACGACGCTTGCAATTTGACAAGCGGACTTCTGTAAAACAAGTGACCAATTCGCAGCAATTACTGTATACAGTCAACTCCCGTTTATTATGGGGGGGATACGTTCCAGATCCACATGCAATAGGTGGAAATCCACAATGGAGACCATATGAAAAATATTTACTGTACATCGTATTAGCTCTCCCATCCACTTTAAACGCATTCAAACATTAAAACACAATTTCTTGGCCAATGTTTTCTCTCTCTTGACAATGCATTACAATTGCTGCCCAGCCAAAAATCCCTGTATGTTCACAACGTTAACACTAGCTAACACATTAGCTAATGAATTTACAAAATACTAGGCGCCAGTTTTTACGCTGAGAAACATAAGTGCTGTCTATGAAAATACAGCAAAAATGTTTAACCAAACCATAATAAGTCTGTCTATTGAAAGTATGCTAATTGAATGCGAACATATAAAACAGGACGCCATAGACCAGCTAGCTAAACTTAGCACTGAGAAGTCACCTGTGTTTACAGTTGAAGAAATTGCAGGTAATTCAATGAATGACGCATCGCTTGAAAAAGACTTCTATACAGGATGAACGCCGCATTAGCCTAATACTCAGAGGGGAAGCTTGTTGTTTAAAAGTGGGCCAAAAACCAGATGTTTTGAGAACCGAAAGAGGGGAATCCGATTTCACTTCCTACTTCTTTGTTACATCAGCAAAAATAACCAGATCTTATCTTTGAAATGGATACCCCCAAAGCATGCATAACAGCTTGAACGTTTTACATTTCCTTTTTCCGTTAAAGTACTTGGTCACAGTTCCCGCAATGAATATTAGCTTGTGGGGATCAATGCGGTTAACTGTGCCCGAAAATGTTGCCGTTTGAGATATGAACCAGAGGTCAACTCAAACGTCTTTCTACACTGACCCTGACCTATTATTAGATTACATAAACACTTGTAATTTGCACAACAAGAGTGTTGTTTTAACGTGCTCAACTTTGGGGGAATTTACGGTAGTCTTATCTTAACCTCTGCAAATTTTGGGGTTCAATTCCAGGGAGGATTTAGTAGTTTTGATTTTATCTTGGCAACTTAAAGGGGAATTTATGGTGCTCTTACTTTAACGTGCTCAACCTTTGGAGAGATTATGGTCATGTTTTTTGACACGCGGCAATCTTTTTTTTTTTTTTATGTCATCTTATTTTACCTGGACACCTGTAGGGGGATTTACGTTGTTATTCTACCGCTGCAACTTTTGGAGAATTTACGCAGCTAGTCTTATTTGAACCCGTACAACTGCAACGACATTAGTTTTAATTTATCCTACATAAACTTTTTTTTTCCAGTTTACCTATGCAACTCTGTGGGGGATGACAGAGTTTTGTTTTCACCTCTGCAACTTTCGAGTAATTACGGTAATCCCTCTTGAACCAACATTGTTTTTAACCATTTATTTAAAACCAGTGCCATATGAAGTTCACAATCCTCTATTACTGTTCATTCACCAAATGCTTTGGTAATTCTGAGCACCCCACCAACCCCCTGGCCCCTTCCACTCCGAGACCCTCCATCTCTTTTTAACCTTCAGATGAGCCCGTTGTTAGCCACACTATTGGCCTGAGCGGGGATGGCAGGACTCGCGAGCTCCTGCAGTTCCAATGACTAAAGCACAGCGGGGCCCTGTTAAAAATCCCCAAATGGTACCAAGTGACACCTATGGAAACACATTCAATCTTGTGCGGTAGGAGGTCAATATACAGCTATTTACACAGACAGGGCCACCATCCAAGAGCTTTATGGCCAAATATATTCTCACAGTGTAAGCATTTTAGATATGCGGGCGTTAAAACCCTCCTGTGTTTTGCCGTCTCTTATTTAATGGTTGTAATAAGATTCTCTTTGTTATGGTTTCGCCACTGGCTGTGCGAAGCAGCCTGGGGTTTTATGGCCAACGCAAGACACGGGTTTTGTCCTTGCGGCAAAAATGTTTCAAGATACCACCGCCTCTGACCAACTGGGGACCGAGTCGTCAGAATAGAATGCAGAAAGCGCTGGATGCTTCAAACCGTTTGATGGAATAATCACACAAAATCCTGTCAAAGGCAAAGAACCATGGCAAGTGCAAAAGGGCATACAAGCACTTCATTGATAGTCCAGAAAATGTTAGGGGGATGGGGATAGAACCCTGCAGCAGAAAAACAGCAAAAAGGCACCATTAATTGATGTCCCCTCATCTCCTAAATAAAATGCCATTATAAATGTTGCTTTACTTTCCAATTTGATTTTAGTCAGACTTTTTGAAGCAGATTTATCATGAAACCTGAGGTTCTACTGAGTAAATTGAGGCGAGGTCGTTGTTGCAGTTCTATATTGACACTTTTTCTGCCATTTTCGTTTTGGTGGTGTGCCGCGAGACTTTTCGAATGTAAAAAATGTGCCTTGGCTCAATGGAAGCTGGGAAACACCGCTCTTGAGTACTGCTACGCTATTATGCCAAACAGAGTCAAAGCCGTTGATGTTGAGTTGATAGAATTCTGGAGCGCACGTGTGGTGAGAACAGGCCTAATCAGATGATAACAAGCAGAAAATGAAGAAATCATTTTCACTCACTTGGCCTTTTTTCATGTGTGTTTTTTGGCTTTGCCTAGCCCGCGAACGTTGGGTCTGAATTAAGTGTCATGCCTTTCACATAACCTGGCATTCATTTGTGAGGCACCATAAACAAAATATTCATGTTAACCCTGACCTCCTTTCCAACGTGGCCTTCCAAAACCATAAAAGGGTTTGCTCCTCATTTATTTTTTTTAGTCAAAGAGCTTTGAAATGCTAATGTTTGTTTCCTCGCGTGTAGAAAAAGCCTTCTTAAAAGCAATTTGATGTGAAATATGGATTCCGGCCATTTGACATCATCCCTAAAGTAAACACGCGGGTTCTCAGTGTGTGCTGTTAAATAAGTGTACCTTGGCAGGCCGCGTGTACATACGCTAATGCCGGACTCCTTCACGGCTCGCAGCTCTCGAGGCTTCTAGACGACTGGCATTTTTACAGTGGCCAACGCTGGCAATAATTTCTTGTCAAATGACAGGTCTGGCACTACAAAATTGGCTCATGTGGTCAACTGTGCATTTACATTTACAGCGAAAGCTATCAAGGACGTGGCTTTATCAAGGCCTGTTGACTTTAGCTGGATTGTGGTTGGAAGAACATTAAATAGCTCATAAACTCTCAATGCCTTGAATGGATGTGCGTCCTTGCAAAAAATCAGACAATCCACTTTTGATTGCTGGAACAAAACACAGGATTCCTTTGAATATGGGTGTCCAAACTGTGGCCCGCTATTCAGTTTTGCGTGCATACCAGTGGTTCACAAATGTTTTACACCAGTACCACAGTACCGACTCAAAAAACAACTGGCTCTCCAATATAAGTATTTGACCAAGCACGTGAAGATTTTGATCCAACAAGGAGTAAAAATGACCCATACTGATGTGTTAAAGTTTCCAAGAAATGGGTTAGCAGGTTATCAGTATAGCTGTGGTTATAAACAATTTCATTTCTAACATTTTCTTAGAACAAGCAACTTCTTGCTGTCATGGATAAACACAGCAAGTCACTCGCATGGTCATTTTGGCACAGTTTTTACAGAACCCGGACGTTAGACGGAACCCAGTGGGTTAGGAAACAACCTAGCGTTTTTTAGTGTGTAGTTAAAGATGAATACAACTGAACTGTACCACTACACAGAGCCCGCATACCATTAGCAGTACACGTTAAACACTTTGAGAATCACCGTCCGAAACTATTTGCCTTATCACCTTTAACAGGAAGCTGTGATGTAGCAGTTTTTCAAAATACAGTCTTCCCTCGCTGCTTTGCGGTTCGGTTATTGCAGCTGCTGTCTATCGCGGGCTTATCATTTGTGACTTCATCGATTGCAGTTTTACCTTGCTAGTTCACGGGTTTTCTTGCTGTTTTTCTTGCTTATGTCGGATCTGTCAAAAAATGTTGATTTGTTTTCATTTTTAGGGGAAATTTGTTTGACATAAATCAAGAGCAAGAACATTAGAGCTCATTTCCCTCAAAATCCCCGTACCGTCATCGTAAGTGCGTTTGAAAATACACTTCGAGCGCGCTGCTTCAATCAGACCATTCGGAAACTCAGAACGTTGTTCAATAGTGTCGTTCAATTATTCAGAGTGCCCCAAAAAAAATGCAAAACTGGGGCCCGGATGAAACGTTCACCAAAGAACTACATTAAAGTTTTCCTTTTTAGTTTAAAATGGCTTACGCTAACCAGAATCCTGCCTTGCATTGTTGTCAAAGGTAATGATCCTGGTGGGTTAAAGCCTCTTTTGGCTCTGGAAAGCCATATTGTAGGAACCACAAGCCAGTTGCCATGACTACCGTTGTTCTCTTCTTCTTCTTCTTCTTCTTCTAAATAGAAGATGAAGAACTTCCGCCGAAGAACAAGGATTTACAGTGCCAGTATTTGTTATTCATTTCACATTTTAAAAGTAAAATTTATTAAGTGTAGCAAGTATTGAGAAGGGTGGAAACAGTTGGGGTGGGCTTAATAGAGGTGTCAACCACTAATTCGTGACAATTCATCTATTGCAGGGGACCATGGAATGTACAGTATCATCCGCGGAAAGTTCGGAAGCTCTGTAACTATAAAATATGTAAAAACAAAAATTAAAAAAATAGCTTGGCGGATTGCTTTTGGCGTGCATATTTCTATTTTTATGTACGGGGCCGGCCCTCTGCAGAAAAAGTTTGGACGTCCCTTCCTTAGGACAACAATGACTGTTCAGTTGGAAAAGTGCAGAATATTTATTGTTCCCAATGTATCAGATCATTGTCGAAGCTTTGCAAATAATAATAAAAGCGCAAACGCTGGCAGCAGGACTACACTCCTGCCATCAGATACGAGCGGCGAGATAAGGAAAGCAGCACGTATGCGCATTAACATCACTCAAAGCGAACATTATTCATCCTTTTTCAAGTCGCTGCTGAGAGCATTTGAGCTGTGTTGAAAACACGGACTTGGCTCCACATCTGTCTGATGCTAAACACTTGGGCCTTTTAGACATTTCTCAAAGATGACAAGCAATGATGTTTTATTCAGCGTGTCAGGTGTGCCAAGTGATCTTGTCCAAACTTTTGGACTTTGAGCTCCATGTGGATTACGCAGCCAAAATTTGGTTGTGTTTATACAAAAGTCCAGAAAATGTAGCTTGACTGTGACCGTGCTGATGAAATTCAGGCACGCTGGTACTATGAGGGGGAAAAAGTGCTTAGTATTTAAAAACAAGACTGAGTTTTTGATTGCTTTATTTATTTGATTTGGATTGTTACCAGTAGTGGGAAGTAAACAAGTACAAATACTTTGTTACTGTACTATACTTAAATGGATTTTTCAGGAATCTGTACTTGAATAATTCATTTTCTGACAACTTTTTAATGTTACACGGATAGCTGCGTGTTCAATGGGCACAATGACAGCCATATCAATACAGTAAAATCAATGCAATCAATCAATACAGTCCCATGATGACAGCAACAACAACGATTCTGGCATTACTGTACTTAAGTAGAATTTGTCAGGTATCTGGATTTTACTTGAGTATTTCTTTTTAATGACAACTTTTCTTTTTATTTCAGATATTGGTACTTTCTTCTCACTCTTTCAAAATAGTCTTGTTACTTTTTTCAACTGCCACAGTTGACAGCACAATGTAAAAAGATGAAAATGAAGAGTGGTATCTTGTTTAATTGCGACTAATTATATCGTTTGGACACAATTAGATTCACGACATCATCGCTATTCATCCTAAACACAGCCACTGGAAACAGAAATGCAATTCAGACCAACTGCAGCCGAGCGAGTGCTCAGGATTTCACGACAGTACAGTACACGATGTGCTGCGCCGCTAACGCTCAAGGGAAATGTGGTTGACTTTACTCAAAACACTACCACTTTTGTCCACATGGCACCACCGTAATCAATGAAAACCTAAGGTTACACAGTGTTGCTTTAAATGCCTGAATGTATATATTTATGTGGGGGGTCTGTCACACATAATAAAAAATAAAAAAAATCTTGTAAGATCTGAAAATCCTCATGTGTGTATCAGGCCTTATCACTTCACAAATCATCTTACCAACAAATTGTGAAAAGCCCGTAACACAGTATGTCTGTGTGTCCCCGAGCGGAACGACAAAACACGCTGTCAAACTCTATGTAGTGCCGCGGAAGGCAGTGGGCTGTGTAACGCTGTACAACAAGCAGCAGGTATTTGTTAGTTAGTCAGCCTTTGAATTAAGGCAGGGGACGGACAGGGGGTTGTTGCGTTCGGGAGCAGAAGGGCGGGGGTTGCTGTTTTGACTAAGCCATCTCATTGAGGACCCGGTCATGGAGACTCTCAGCATTTGCAAAAGATTAGCCCGCTAGTCCTGATGTAGCGAGCGCAGGTCAGGTAGAGTGCAGGGCTCGGACGGCGGGCGGGTTTCGCCCTATCGCTCCCATCTGCCGCTCATCTCGCAACAGAACGCCCGCTTGTCCGGGTACATGGTACACGGCCGGATAATCAGATTAAAAAGGTTTCGGAGTTCACCTAGTGACGATTTTGCTTCATAAAGCAGCGTGATCCCGCCTGACAGAAAAGAAGAGAGACTATTCTGGTATCATCAAGAGCAATAAGTCAACTTGGCCAAATTTTGCTTTGTTGTGCACAGGGAACGTTCTGTTTTATGTGGTCTCCAGTGTCTGTATCTACGCTAAATAAAGGAACAACAATAGTCCACATGGTCCCAGCCTAGAAATCTAATGAAAACCAACTGTGAGGGAACAATAAAATCATTTGTCATGGGAGAAGGGTGCAGATAAATTCTTAAACGCTTTTTTTGTTCCAATTGGCCCAGGCACTAGTGCGCTGGGCCAAGTGCTCAGCACCTGGTTGTCACGGCTTTGACACATCCTAATTTATTTCAACCTTCAAAGCAATTAGATCGGAGTCCAAACCAGCTGAAAGGCCCTGATTGGGCTTTTTATCTGAGTTCATCAACAACGTCTGGCAAAAAGCGAAAATGACAGAAGAAAGCAATCTTGAAACGCCTCTAAATGGACAACAGATTCTACAACACATTTCCTGCCATGCAAAAATTGATTGTTTGTGAAAACAATCATGTTTTTATGTGAAGAGCCAACATTTCGGTAGATTATTTCAAAATGAAAGAAGTTGTCGGAGATTTGTTTGGATTTTGTAATACAGTTATTAAGAATGTTTCTTTTCAACAAACTCTCTCATTTTTTGTTGAATCTGTTTTGATTAGATTTTGTTTTGTTTCATGTTTTGTCATGTTTTCCTGTCCTGTCCCCTTTCTCATGTCATGTCTACTCATTAGGTTTTTGTTTCAAGCTGTTGGCATCAGCCTTGTTAGACGTGTCAACCAATCAGCCATTTGCATCTTTGTCCAGGTGTGCCTCGTTGTCGTATCAATTTGCTGGTGTGTAGTTCGTTGCTTTCGTTCAGTCTTCGGTTCATTGTTGCTGTCGTGTCGTTTAAACCGAGTCATTTCATGTTCCTGACGTTGAGAGTTGTTTTGCTTTCTTGTTGTGTTAAGTTTCTTCGATACTTTGTATCTTCGATACTTTAAATTTTGATGTGTTGGACTTTGTGGATTTAGGATTTTGAGATTGGTATCAATCGTATTAAGCGTTACTCCCAGCCCTCTACATACAAGTGAAGGGGTAATTTGACATGATATTTACAAGGCCATTTTGTACTGAACAAAAAGAATAGAGTCCCAGAGAATAAGGTGTTCAATGAACAGGGATGAATGGGCATGAGGCTATGATGGTAGTTTTGAGTAGTCGAGTTTTGGTAGTTGAATAAAAACAACGTTTTGAAATCAATGAATAATTGTTTTCATTAATTGTGATTTCAATATCAATCAAAATAATTGCGATTACTATTTTTTCCGTAATCGCCCAGCCTTAAGTTGTAAATAGACTAGTCCAAAGGTACTGCCAGTATGAATCTTTTAAAATTAGCGGTAGTCGGACTAGCCAAAGCTAGTAAGGGTAACCGCTTTGCTCTCTCACAACCATCTTATTTTCATTGCAAATTGCTTGGCCGGAACTAACTGTTGTATAATTAATAATGAACAGCAGTGCGTGGGCGTGAGTGTGCTTCCAGCTGACAAATCAAAAAAAGACAAAAGGACTGTGTGTCCCATTTGGGAAAGACAAATAGTCATGTGACTGACAAGTGTTGCAACAAAAAAGTCGTTGCCACGCCAGGAAATAAAAACTGAAAAGTATTAATTCTCTAATTCAACCTTGCTGTTGAACTTTGGCCCCAAGTTATCTTGATCTTTTAAATAAATGCTCACAGCTCATTAAGTCTCTTTAAAATGATACAGACATTTTATACACGCACATTTTTTTAAATCGGCTCCCATTTGAGATTCTAGTGTCCAACATCATGTTTGCGTTAGGCGCAGAATTTGGAAGCTGACTTCTCTGTCTTGAGGGGAATGTAAAGCATGCATACTAAAACTGTTGCTCCATGTAATGTGGATCCATTTAACCCTTAAATACTGTTCTTTTTTCACGCACACACAGTATGTTCATTTTAGGTAAAAAAAATATCCTTGTAATAATCGTCTATATCAGCCATTCTCAAAGTGTGGTAAGTGCACCACTAGTGGCATCCTCCTAGTGACAAAGTTCTTACCAATGAATGCATGAAACAATCACGTACAGCGGAATGTTTTTACGGTGAACAAATTCACTTGTGTTAACTGACACAAAAGTAAAATGCATGTGCATCGTCTTTAAGAATTGTTTTTAAACATGTAAACGTGATTAGGTGCAACTACTTATTTGTGTAATACATTTTAAATGAATCAATATTTAAGTACGTGGGTACTGGTTGTATACGGGCTCCCTCTAGTGGTTCACAAAATAATCACTGGATAAGTACAGTTCAGTTGTGTTTAACTCTTCCGTATGTTGTTTGGGAAACATTCATTTAGGTATAATTTTATTCAAATTTATGTGCAATACATATGAATTGAATGACTATTTTAAAGCATTTTTCAAGAAAAGTGGACCGCCACTTTATGTAGGGGATTGGGACGAATAGCGAAAACCAGTGAATATCTGACGTTCAATGAAAATGCTTAGAAAAAACAACAATTTACATGTTAACCAAAATTCTTGAATAACAATAATAATAATAATAATAATATCATCAATATTCATTTCCATGAAAAAGGGGTTGTATTCCCACACAAAATGTGTCAAATTATTTTAAAATATGTTTTAAAAATACTGGAAAAACAATCTGTGAAATGCATGGGTGCCGAAACGCAAACCTGCAGGGGTCCCCTTCATTTTCCCATATTTATTATTGTTACAACTGTACATCAATTTAGAGTGGCTTGCAAAAATAATAAATACACTTCATAGGAAAACCTCTACTCCATTTTCTTTAATTTAATGTTGGTCATTTTCCACACTGGTAAATCTCAAATCTATTTTAGTGGACACGGGTCAAATTTAACTTCAGTGTAACCAAACTTTATTGCACCTGTACAAAAGAATGACATTTTAAAATGTTTTCATTTTTTGTGTATTTTGGCTCACTTTTGAAACAGTCAGCAAAATTCAGGGTGAATGGAGAACATTTGGGGTATTTTTATCACTGTCAAATGTCAAAACAGGCCAAATTTGACCTGAACACTATGTAAGGCTTAACACACTTTATTTTTGTTTTGCTCTGCACAACCGAAATGGGTTTAAAAAAAAGAAAGAGTGGTGCCACTTTCAATCTTAGAAGCTGTAAGTCAAAGAATTGTGCAGGGGGAAAACTGCTTACAGAGGAATGATTTCCTCATTTACGAGGACAGGAAAACACTGCCAAAAGACAGTGTTCCTTTTCGATGCAATTTGATGTGGCTCGTATAAAGCAGCCGTACGCAATGAGAGGAGAGCAGATGTCTCTGGTGTTGCCAGTGGAAACACTGGAGCAACAAACTCACCCGCGGGTTGTGTTTCTCCACTTCCAGCAGGTGAAACAAAGCAGAGAGCTCGATAAGTCAGCGTCATCTTTGATTCCTTCAGCTTTCCAATTGGCGTGCGTGCAGCCAATGAGATGATATATAGCTTTGGGAATACGGAATACTGTGCGACATGGAGATTTTTTTTTTCCTCACTAAGCTAGTACCTTGAGATACGATTGACCCAGCTAAGTTTTTTTTTTTTTTTTTCAAGCTGTTTATTGCCACAAGCAGTGGAGGTTTACTCTCAAACTAAACATAAAACAAAGAGAAGTACGCCTTCTGTATTTAAAACAAGCATATGACTCAGGCTTAGTCCGTTTGGCTTAATGCTAACATACAGTACAATGCAAAACACCATAGACGGGCTAACCAAGAGCAATACTTTTAGCAGTAGATATTTGAAAACAAACGGTGGAGCAACTCATGTAGACAGTCACTATAAAACATTCACAGGCAAATATTTTTTATCTTCTGCAAAAAAAACCAAAAACGACAAATATTACTGCCAGTACTGAGCGGTTGTGACCGTCTCCATGTACAGTATGTCTATATGTCTGTCTGTGTTATACTGCCCCTAGGTGGCCAAGGTGGACATACCAGAAGGAGCAGTACAATGTCTATGACGAAAAACAAAATGTGATTAAAACTGTTTAAATTCTTTACATTCTATTGAATTATGCCATTATTGTATGTTTTTATAAAGTACAATATTATGGTGGGAAACGTTTCATATTAAAAACCAGAGCTGGGCAGCGCCTAACCGCCACAGAGTTCCCGTCTGTATATTTAATCAACCCACGTGGTCCCAGTCGGTCCGAGTCAGCTAAACCGCGTAGAGAACGGACTTAACCTGTACCACGTCACACGCAGGCGCCGCACTCCTGACATGCGGCCGAGTAAGGAAAAAATACAAAATAAAACAGTGTCATGTACATTGCGGTCCCACAGACGCAATGACATGTGCCCCAAATTGTTTTTATTTCACCGATCACGCTGTGTGTGTGTCAGTTGTTTTTGTTTGATATTTTGTTTGCCGGCGTGTCTGCTCATGCGGCTGCGTGTGACATGAAGATTACGTTCTCGATGCCGATTGGCTGTCATCAACGAGGGACGGACTGGGGCCACATGGGTCGTTTAAAAATGCAGACGGGAACTCGTGGTGGTTAGGCGATGCCCAGCTCTGTTAAAAAAAATAATAATTTTGGGAGGCTGGAACAGATTTCAGTAGATCCCTGCCTGCATACTCGCAGTACTGCACTCGAATATGCAGATTTTCTCTCTCTCTCTCTCTCTCTCTCTCTCTCTCTCTCTCTCTCTCTCTCTCTCTCTCTCTCTCTCTCTCTCTCTCTCTATATATATATATATATATATATATATATATATACACACATATATATACTTAAACGTATAATGTGAGGAAGTGTAGGATTTTGAGTGAGGTGCACTGTTCAGGTTAATACTTGATGCTCGAATGTCAATGTTACCAAAGGCCGGGAGACTGGCCAGCCCCAAATCGTGGACGTTAATAAAGTTTGGAGGATCCCTGGTAGCTCTGTGATCTGCATTGCTTGAGGTTATTTTCACAGACGATGATATTTGAAAGACAAGGCCGCTTTTCAGTGAGCATGGAGATAATGCGGTGATAAGAAGATGCAATTTCCCACGATGTGATGTTGTTTTTATTGTGTGGGAATATTTGTTCTGCACGAGAACTTGTTGTTTTGTTGAATTTGCCAGTTTTCCCAATTTATGACAATACTTGTCAAGGGGAGTGGGAACTAGGGAAGGGCGTAACAATAAAACATTCCAATTTTAAGATGTTCAGTTAATTCAGGCCAAAAACAGAGCTATTTTAAAATTCCAACGACAATGTTCCCTCTAAGCTACGCATGAGAAATTGCGCACTTTTCTCACCCATGATTTGATTTGATTTCCATCCCAGTTTAATCTACAAACAGCACATCACACCATTCCACTTCCCTTACAGTCTCAGTAGCACGACCGGGGAGGCACACTCGGTTGTTCTACTATAGTTTGAAGCATTCATTGACACTCAGCACTGATGAGATGCTGCAGGCGACACGTAGACCGCTCCATCGGGAAGTTCAAACACAGGCGTAGTTTACGAGCCAATTAAATCAGGCTCTTTCACAAGTTTCAGGAGTCAGGTGACAAGAAATGTTCCTGTTTTATGAACATGTTTTCCATTATTTTAGAGTACAGTGGACAATGTGTGTCCACATTGATCCAAATTGTATTGAGACTTAATTAAGCTTAAAATGACCCGTGGTGCTAAAATAAAAGTAACAAATTAGGGCTGACTTTATTCGTGGCACAAATCTCTATTCAATCATATGTTCTGTTTTGAATGGTTTGGTTTGAATTTTCTTGTGACATACCTATATTATCTCAGCATCGTGAATGACTTCCAATTTGCACTGAATTTTCTCTCGATAGGCTTTGCTATTATTTAATTGGTGATGGTTCTGACAACATGATGCAGACAAATCTTTGAGTAGCACTCGCACTCGAGAAATCTTATCGCATTCTTACTGATGAAATGCATGTAACACTTCACCCAGACTTATTGGTACAGATTTACCTCCTTCCGCATTACTTGATTGATACAAACCATGTCAGCTTCAATATGTTCAACCCTTTTAGGACATCTTGGGAAGTACTTCCAATATGAAAAAAAAAAAAAATATATATATATATATATATATATATATATATATATATATATATTCACACACAATTTGTACAAAAAATTATCTAATTTTGTCTGTTGACTTTGTTAACATAACGAGCCTTGGTAGCCGCTGCACTGCAACACACATCAGGAATAAGTCATTCCTCCGCAACACTGGGTTTCCATTAACAACCTATAATAAACTATATCAACTGTACTATTGGACTATATAATTTTTTCATGGTCCTCCAGGGTAGCACCAGCCAATGGCAGTCAGCGCCCCCGGGCACCGCCCCGTGGTCGCTTCCTGGCAGAGAGAAAGCGTGAACAAGAGTGAGGATAAAACTGGAAAATTTCGGGTCTAATGAAGACATAAAACTACCTCGGGCTCACGTCGTGTTTGCCCATTTGTTTGTGACCACTCGCTTGAAACTAGAGTTGGATTAATGAAAAACACGAGTGGTCTTATAAAAAGATGACAGATTTACATAAATTGGAGTAGCCAGATTCAAAACTGTTGCAATTTTTTAATGGGGACCAGCACACAAAGGAGAAGCAAAACCTTTGGTGAGGCAACAAGCACTTTTTGAGGGCTAAGCAACTTCTATTTTTATTCTAATTTCTTGTCCAATGACAGTGGACTACAGTGTACAACTGAAAAAATACACCTTCTCCGTAGTTTTTTTTTTTGGCAGATTTGATTGAGAATTTCTGAACGCCAGAAGTACATTCGTCACCAATCATTCCTGGAGCCGACAACATCGAACAATTCTTTTAAGGTAATGCATGGGGGATATCTCGCTTTGCCGAATCTGTTGCGTCATTTTCATCACTCCTCTCTAATTAAGTATTCTTTTTTTTTTTTTTACATTGTGCCATTATCTGTGGAGGTTGAAAAAAGTACCAAGTCTATTTTGACAAGTGAGTAGAAAGCAAAGATATGAGTATGTGTTTTCAAATGTAAGGAGTAAAAGTACAAAGCCATCATGGAAATAAATATTCAAGTATTTGTACTTAGTTACTTGACACCACTGAGCGCTGTCACACTCGGATTCTTCTCGCATTCGGATTCTTTCTTGATGAAACACAGCAACTTCGGAGCCAAGAAAAGCAAGTGGCACAGGCCAGATGGAAATCCAAAAGCCAGCCGAGCGGCTGCCGTCTGAAAAATGCATGAGTCATGCGGCCACCATAGACATGCAGTCAGTGGGAGGGCAGGGGGTGGCGGCAATAACCAAGTATCGATACAAATACTTTTTGACTGACTTGATTGTTTCATTTTCTTATCTCGAAAACTTCGGGATTTTAACCGTAACTGTTGAAGCCGGGTAACGGCCGCTGGTCGTGTAGTGGTTCACATAGTCAGTGATCAGTCAAGTCTATTCTATTTATAAAACACCAGTTTACATCAGTATAAGAAAATCAAATGAACCCAACATGAGCAGAGAGAATAATGGGCACGACAACAGCCGAGTCAAAAACAGAAATAGTCCCATGATAGCAACAACAACAATACTGTGGTCACCGCATTTAAGTAGATTTTTCAAGTACCTGTACTTTACTTGAATATTTATTTTTCTGACTACTTTTACTTCAGATATCTGTACTTTGTACTCCTTACTTTTGTCAAAATTGGCTTGTTAGTGTTTTCAACCTCCGCGGACAAAAACATGGCGTAATATCCGTACTTCCACTTAAGTACAACATGTGAGTACTTTTGCCACCTCTGCAAGCGGTGCACTGAGACATGCGCAGTGTCCAAATGTAAAAATGTCTTCATCTGAGTTAAACACGTCTGTGCAATTCACAGGCTCTGGCAGCCTGATCCCCTCATCAGTGAAAAGTGTAGTGCACCATGCTTGTGTAAGCAATTCTTTTAGGCATGATGTGAACTAAAAATAAATCTTTTATGACACACATTATGGCCAACTGTGCAGCTTCTCCTTGATTAGACTTGAGGCCTCCGGCACTTTTTCTCCGGGTATTCCAGAGATATTTTGACACTTATTGAAACCGTATTGGTTTTGTCCCCGACTTGTTGACTGGCCGAGAATGGGATAGCTTTTGGTTAACCGTACTGCACTGGTCAGTTAAGACCGATAACAAAATGTTTGTTTGTTAATTTTCTTTTAAAAAGAAAGAATGAATCCAGTGGAACCTGTTGAGAAAGAGCTAGAGCAATGATAACAAAAAATGTTACAGTGTATTGATCCCTCTATCTGTTTACAGCAAATGATCATGTTTTTTTTTTCCAAACTAACAAAGCTAATTTAACAATACAGATCAATAATCCTGCCCGAAGAGCTACATTAGAAAATATGCCTATAGCCATCCCATTCTGTAGGCGTAAAAAGAAGGATTAAAACAGATGGCATTTAGATCATTTTCAACAAAAAATAGTTGTTTCTTACAAATACTTTCGTTCTTTTTCTTTCAAACTTACATCTCAAACTAAATAAGTGAGCTATGTATTGGTCAACAGTGGAATTACACCCAACATAAACGAAGTAGCCGGACCACGAAACTGGAACCCGTGATGGAGGGGTGTTTACTAGATCGCAAGACTTCTAAAGGGACAGATGGGAAACCAAAGATTAATTCATCATTGAGTTTGTGAAAGGCATTTGCTAACAAAATATTTGCTTTGGTTATGGTTGAGTAATTTAACAAAACATATTGGTTAGCTATAGCATGCTATCCATTTTGCCATTGATGCTCTGATGATCCAATGATCATGTTAACACTGTTAACTTTTTTTTTTCATCAACTTACTATTATCGGATAAAACAGGGGTAACCATTTCTCAAAATCACAAGGCTTGATGCAAATCCACGTAGTGGTCAGATTTCAGACTCACTGTTCTTGATTTATTTACATAAAATTTATAACCAAGGTATGGCAAAAGTACTATGTTCTTGAGAACTGCATCTCCAGCAGGTTCGGCTGAAAATGTCCACCCCCTCCTCAATTTTTATATCCGTTATGTGAGACATCCACGATTTATCTCCTTTCAAAGTCACGCAACACCTTTTATTTGGATTGCAATTTCACACGTTTAAAGTACAGCACAAAAGAAGAAGGCTAAAATCATCATTCGAGTTATTTACCCTGTTTTCTTAATCAGACTGCCTTGGTCATATGACACCGAAGTTTTTATTTCTAGCGGTGCAATCTGAGGTATTTGCCACCCAGAAGTATGTGACATCATGCTGAAAAGGTCTTTGGGTAGTACGTTGCAAAATGGATGGGAATGTGCTCGGCCATACCCACGGTGAAACCCTTTTTTGAAAATTAAACCTCAAAAGCCTTGCCTCGTCTGTATACATCGTAGATTGGGGTGATTCAAGCGCTTGGATCAGCGGTGTTTCCTCTCTTGCCATCTGCTCTGACTCAGGGAACGTTCTCCTTCCATTACCCGGCATTCCCTCCTTGTCTGCTTCACCAGACGTGAGCTTTTTACGGGAATACCGCTGAGGAATCATCACCGGGCCTCGGCCTTTATGAATCAGTGGAACATACTGCAAACATTTGCACTCTTAACACGCTCCCCAGGCAGTGGCAGTGGCACTCTCATGTTTGAAGCGTAAATCATTGCTGAGCTCATTATTGACTTGACTATTAAGACAGTGGTTGGCAATTGAGGAAGCAGGGCCTTCCCTGCTAGCACACACTACATACTGTACTATTAGAAGCACTAATTACTTTATTTACAACCGAAATTCTAATACAGTAGTGCTTTGAGATACGAGTGAGCTGACCTTCGTCGTTCAGCCGATTTTTGGTTTTGACTTGTGAGCAATCAGCAATTTGACAGACATTGTCATGTTTTTGGGAAAAGATGCTTTAAGCCGTTTTTGCCACTCCTATTAGAGTTTTACTGTCAAACTAAACACAAAATTAAGAGCATTACACATTGTGTATTTAAAACAACTACATAGCTTTGCCTTGAAAAAGCCAGTTTAGCTTAATGCTAACAAACAATGCAAAACGGCACCGACGGGCTAACGCATCGCATTTCACTGTTGCGTTCAAGCAATGAATATTTGAATGCATGTAGACAAACACTTTACAATACTCACAGACATATTGTGCATTCGAATTTAAATATAAACATATTGTGTATATCAACATGGGACTGTGAACATACATGCTGCCGTATGGCCTGTACTCACTACATTAAAGACTTACAAGTATAAATGTAGTATGTAATAGTGTATGGGAAACAGGAAGCGTCAACTGAAAAGCCAACAATGATCCAATCCAAAAAGATCCATTAGTCATCCTCTCATAAGTTGAGTCAATAGACAGACGGAGCGGAATGTATCCGATAGAAAAAGGTGAGCCAATCACTGCTCTACCTCAAAACATTTTCCACAAAAACTCTAGCGAGGTATCAAATGATGCGAGAACGCACGCTTCACTCAAAACCAGATATTCTTTTCCAGGGGCGCGGGGGGGGGGGGGACAGTTATGTTTTTTTCTACAAGTAAGCGCTAATATTTATAGCTCCGTGTTGGGCAAAGCAATGTTGGCCAGTTCCACAGAAAAACACTAATGGATGTACATATGGGGAAATACCACGTGTCAACAGATGAATAGAAAGAGGAACTAAATAGCCAAGCATTAACAATCGCTCACATTTTTTCACCATTCATGTTCAGTTGTAAATCTCACAATAAGGGAGGTGGGAGTGCTGACGCATATTCCCAACTGGAAACTAATCGGCAAGTGTGGGATGGGGCTACTGGCGTATATTCCCTACTGGTGTCAGTATCTGAGTGAAGTCAGTAAGTCCTTACTGTACCAATTGCACAGCCCGCATCTGGTATATGGCCCACGAGCCGTATGGTTCACCACCACTGTTTTAGAGTTTAGTGGTCTTCTGGTGAACATGAATGGCGGGTAAAGCCGATCCTAGCGCTCATCAGTCTTTGGTGCCATGCCTCATTTCACATTGATCATATTACATCATTCCCTTCGGGGGATATAGAGCTGGAATTTAAACTGCAGCCCCACAGCCATTAGTTCTCGACTCATACAGACAGGAAACGCTGAACAAACTTAGGTTGTCATCTTTATCCCGATGGAAGTGAGACAGTGAGATTCAAAGGCTTTACTGTCATATGTACACATGAATCAAAGCAATGGAATTCTTACTTTGTGCTTGCTTTATCCCGAGGCCATCATTTATTACGTCCGGGAGAAGTAATGAAGTACAAATATTTTGTTACTGTGCTGAAGTCGAGTTTCGTCGGTATCTGCAGTGGTACAATGACAGTGCTCGGAAGATTACTCTGGAAATGTGATTGGTTACAGTTAACCTTTTGAAAATTTTGTAACTATTTCAATTACTTTCTCAAAGTAATCTAAATAATTACACTTGATTACATTTTGATTACTTTTTTATTCAATTTGAATTAATGCTTTAAACTGTTTACCATTTTCACATTTTGGGATCTGAAGTGTCAAACTCTTTAAGCAATAATTAAGACACACACACAAAGACAATATAATAAAAGACTACAAAAGATTGAACTTCAGCACGTACATTTTTCATTCATTAACGGATAAACTAATATGTGACACCACAAGATGGCGCTTAGAGGAAAAAGAATGTCATGTTTGAGAGGTACTGTACAGTTTTGTCATCCTTATTTCACCTGCTAGGCATGAAATGACACATGGAAGGTTGGTCCTTATTCCCCATTTACACATAAGCGAGCACTTGCAGTCACCGCTAGCCTATACTGTAGCTAGTAGTCTACATACCTCATGTTCGACAGTACCTTCACTGCCGGCAAACACTCATTACAATGCACTAATATGTTGATGCCCTTATCTTTTGTCAGTCTGTATCAAAAAATAAAGGCTATCCTGTACGCGGCAAAACAACAATAGAGCAACGGGACTGAGTTTACGAATTCTAACCCGTTATGTTTTGATGACGGGAACAGGTGTCGTCGGGTCATGTTTGTCAGCACTCGGTGGGAGGCTGACGAACACATTTTAAACGTCCAAAAATATTCAACCGTGTTTGCCTTACAGAGCCACAAAAACAAACAAACAGACAAGCACGTGTCTTGCTCATTGTTAATCCGCACGGCATAATTGAGCTCCGGTTCAAAAGCAGCGGCGGCAGGACAATGGGACGATTCATTCAAGGAGCTGGATGCTCAGAACGGAGCGCCCGGGGCACGCCGTAGCTCTTGTAATAAACGCAGAGACACGTCGGGAGGACATATGGTTTGTGTTTGGCAAGAAGAAACAACAATCAAATACGTTGATCCTCCCCTTCTTGCTGCAAGGATGACTGCTAATATAAAAGTCTGTTCTGTCTAATCATGATTTAGGACAGGGTAATTACCTCCGCTCTCTCAGGATGAAGCAGCATGCACAGAATGTGCGTTTCCACAAAGCTAGCCTGACAAAAAAAAAAAAAAAACTACTACTACCCACTTTATCTGCAAAATGTACTCATTTGAACTGTAACCGCTGAAACTGTTTGAGAAAACGAGAAAAGGTTAAAGTTACCTTTTCAACGCAAAAATGCGAGCAATAAAGCGGTTGAAATGGTAAACTATATTCTAAACTTCTTATCAATCATAGTAAAAAAAATGTTGTGATGATTCACTTGTCAGATAATAATCCCCAAGAAAGATTTTAAGGACCTTATCCAGCTCAGGAAATGTTCTCAAATATACACTTTTTCAGTTGATGATGAATATTAATATAAAAGATCTTTGGTGATAAATATTATTCATTGGACAGGGAAACCTATAAAAACAGTTATGTAATTTACTGTAAATGTACATCTAAAAGTAGAATGCAAATTTCTTTCTGCTTTGCCTTAACCGCTGGAATCTGTATTTTGGCCTGTTTTACCTCCGCTTCTCCCCCCCCCCTAATCTTTTTTCCCCAAATTCTGTAATCAATACCACAGTGTGTGTGTGGGTGTGTGTCTGTGTGTGTAATGTGTGTATATCAACGATTTCAAAATATTAATTCATTCATTTTCCAAACTGCGTACCCACAAAGATGTTTTAAATTCACTAAATAAATAACTGAATCTTCAACAACTTTCCCAAACAAGTCATCCAAGTGGTTCAGTGCTTTACAACCACTTTATTTGTGGATCACTAAAACGGTATGAAAATAAACAAATAACAACAACATTGAAGCGCACAACATCCACGATGACTAACGGTTAGTCAGTTAACAGCCAGCCGCTAACTTGAGCCAACAGCTCTCATTCGCCAACGCACACGCCCCTCACCAGCCTTTTAAAGCTACACACAATCAAAGTCACAGATACAACAAGGTTGAATGTGGAAATGTTAACCGCTAAGTGGACAAAAATAGCACCTACACGTCACATGCTACTTTTTATTGTAATCTGTGTTCTTTTTGTTGTAACCAATCCATCAATGTAGATGCGCGAAACAATTACCAGTATGGTGTTTTATTTACTTATTTTATACAGTATGTGATGTATGGTTGATGGAAAACAAGGAGGTGAAAGATGAGAACCAATTCCTTCTTTTCTTCTCCTCCGGCCTTTCCACTCAGTAGAGCACTATACACACTTGCCATGCAATTGTGGATTGTAGTATATGATGCGGGCCACCAAAAAATGGACGGCAGGCCATAGTTGGGACACGCTTACTTTAAGATATCAGGCAAATCAGAATTTCAACTTCAACTAATGAACGCATGGTTACAGGTAGTAAATTGTTCAGTGGCGGTTTCTGGTATGTGCAACATATACTGCCCGACAGGGAAATGGCGTGTCAGTTATTGAGGTGTGTATGGGTAATTTGCGCCCCCGTATGGAGACACTATAAGGGGTCTTCAAGGTTAAAGGTCAAGGAAATATGACATATTTGTGTAATGTAATATTTGTGTTTTTTAATTATGTTTCTTCAAGTCTAAATATTCTTTGCTGGTAGACTTCAGTGTATTTTTCATCAGCGTGTGTGTGTGTGGGGGGGTGCGTGTGTGTGTGTGTGTGTCTGGGAGTTTCGCACTAAGGGGCAGTTCACACAAGGTTATTTTGAAATAAAAAAAATACATACAAACACTATTTTGGAGAGGACTGATTTGATTGAGGTTAGCGTCTCTGTGTGTTGTGCGTGCTAAGGCATGGGACACTTTATTAGGTACAACCAGACGATCGAAAAGACAAGGCTCCATCACATAATTTGCCTTTACAACGATAACCATGCTTCATTTCCAGAGGTTATGTTTATGATTGTGTTGTACACCTGCACTGCATCCTACCAAGAGCTTTTTATTAGCAATGTCAGATTTTTGTCTCAAAGGTCAGATTTAAAATCTTAATGTATTATTTTCTACTTCACTTATAGAAAACGCAAATGCTATTTTTTTTTTTTTTTTGCCTTTTAGATAGCAGACTCAAAGTATGTTAGCGCAAATCGTCGATCCAATTTACAATATTTTACAGTATTATGTAAAGTATGCATTCACATTAAATTACAGGCTACTGAGTTGCACCACTTCCACAGTAAAAGTGTAAAAATACAGGTCATTTCTACAGCCAAACAGTTATTTCATTGCATGACATGCTCTATGTGAGTTTACAGCACAATATATTAGTGGTAATTTTACAATTTATCACAATTTACTGGGAAATATTTACAGTAACATTAATGTGAGTTGTGCAACTATAGGTAGTAATTTACAGTGAATTTAGAGCCAACATTTTAAGAGTGGTAAGTTGACTTGTTTGGGGTATTTTGACCATTGCTCATCTTCTGTAAATATATGCTCTAAATGACAGTTGTTCTATTTGGTATTTAGGAGTTTAGGAGTTTATATAATACACAAAAAATGATTATGTCAATCAAACATACAGTGTAACTATAAATTGCAAAATCGTATAAACTATTTCCAGAGCTGTATAGTTAAAAATATATATATACATTTGCACCTACCTTGGGTCAAAATTTTCATGACAATAAATGCACATTTGTCTCCCTAATTACTTTGTAGTCGTACGCAAAACAATGTGAAAATGATTACCTCTGGGTATTTTTTTCCTTTTTTTTTTGGCTGGAATTAAAGTCATAAGTCAAGGGGTTGTAAAAGCAGCTAAATATAGTGATGAAATCTCTACGATGCAACACGTACTGTGCTTTTGTAAACTAGTTCCTTTCTGTTCACAGCCATGTTGTTAGTGGATCAATTGACTTTGAGTGTCAGAAGGCACAATTTTTAATCACCTCGACAGATAAACTCAAATCAGTCATTAAAATCATATTTTAGCGTATTAAGTGACCGAACATGCATGTTTTTGCGGAGTTTGTACCTTTTTCTTTTTTTACTTCTACGCGAATACAGCAGTTCAGTTCTACTTTTACTTTTACCAGAGTCTTTTTTTTCTATTCAAGTATCCGTGCTTGCACTTAAGAACAGATTACTTTCCGTCTCGGTTTCCTACCTTGCATCGGAGAGAACGTGAAGCAGGAGCGAGGAGCTTTAGCTGCAGCATGCGCTTTTACGCCCGGCGTGGCGGCGGAGTCGCCCGGTCGTTTGGCGATGGATTCCTCCTGCTGCTGGTGGATGTGGTGGTGGTGGTGGTGGTGGTAAACGTGACCTCCTCCGAAGCCAGTGACTCCGGCACGCCGCGCCCACGTGTCCGCTCGGCCGACGCAATGCACGGTCGCGAAGTCGCCGAACGTCGGTTGACAGTGGCTCACCATCCCGGATTGCGCTGGTGCGGAGTTCTGCATCGGAAAGGCGTCCAAATATGCGCTACCTGAGAGGTGAAAAAGCGGTTACTTTGGGGATAGGTTTTTGGGCGAGGTGAGATGCATTGATCGGCGCCTCATCGTCAGCGTCTAAGGAGGTGGGGGGGCTTTTTACGCCTGTGCGCGCATTGGCCGGTAAATTGCAGGGATGTGAGGCTGATCGATAGCATCCTCTGTGCTGCGTGAGGATCAGCATCACTTCTCTCTCTCTCTCTTTCGCTCGCTCTCTCTCTTTCCCTCTCTTTTTCCACCTCAGTTCTGATTGACATCAGATATGTGGACCAGGCTGTGGCATTCGGACGCACCAATGACGGCTGAGATTTATGCGCGCGTGCTTTTAAAACATAATAATTACTGTAAATTTGAATTAATCAATTTTGGGGGTAAAATGTCAAATTCATGAACAAATAGCCTATTATGATTCTTAATTATATAAATATAAATGTAATATGTACGTACATTTTGAAACTTTAAATCGGAGCATTATCTTTATAAAGACGCATTTTTATGTATTGTAATGGGTAGGTTTACCTATAAACTATGTGTGTTTCTGTCTCAATATTTTTGTTTAATTTGGCATTTTGGGATATGATATCTCAAAAACAATATAAGGCATATGTGGTGAATGGAGTTCACTGAATACAGACATTTTTGATAAATAAACGCTTTTTGTTTTCTATAAATTATTCAAAATTATTTCTACGTGTGGTGATGATTATCATTATTAACACTGGTGAGTGAATAGTAAGAGCAGTCTTCAATGACTGAAAGTGGCGTAATCGTCCATTTTGGATTTGGTATTCATGCATTTTAATGCAGCGCCATCTAGCGGTCATTGCGTCAAGGACACAAGCCACAGACTGGAGTTGATGTTGCGTTTAGGTACTGTGTGAAATCTGACAAACAAAAACAAATTCATGCTACTGATTGTTTATTTCATGTATTAACATATTTAATCATTTTGTTTGTATTCGTTTTTTTTATTTGTGTTTTTTTTTCTTTTTATTATTAGTTTTTATTTTATTTTGTCTGTCAGTCTGGCACCAGGCAAAAAAATAAATAAATATACATACACATATACATACACATACACACACACATATATATATATATATATATATATATATATATATATATATATATATATATATTGTTAGCATTAGGTTCACCAGCTTTAGGTAAAGGAAATGAATTTAGTTAAGCGGTTTGGTGGTTAAATATATAACATTGAATTCTCAATTATGTATGCTGTGCTTGTATGTGTAAAAGTAGCAGTTGTTTAAATGTTTAGAACTACTAAGCAGTTCTATGGCAATTCGCATTATATCTTAGCATTAAGCAAACCTTCGTTAGACATGGTTTGTGTGAAAAAAATAATTCAAATATTCAACGTACATTGCCTTTCATTTTATTTGTATTTGTCAGTTTTACTGTGAACTTCAGGAGTGAGAAACAAACAGCTTGAAGCAAGCACACTGTTCCTCTTATTTGGACAACTGTATGAGTGAAAGAGTCTTTTTATTGTCCTCAGTGATGTTATATGATGTTCTCTCATTTCTTGACAGCCAGCAAGAGGGAGAACAGTCCCTAAGGAATACTTTTAAAAGTATGTTTTTAATAAGTTTTGAGTGTGTCACGGATTTGTTTTAATCTCATGAGCGTCCCGAATCTGCAGAAGTGTATACCTACAATCAGATCCTGCTAAAGTACAGCATATTGAGGGGAGAAGAAAAAGTGACTTTTACCATTTATTATCTTTGCAATACAGTTCCTGGTATTTGTAACACTGTCATTTCACTATGTCACACATTTGTTATTTACCTGAGAAATCTGTCTGAATAAAACATTGTTTTGTTTTGTTTTGCTTACTTGGGCTTTTTTCTCTCTTTTTTTTCTGTCCATCTCTTAACATCCATCCATCCATTATTCAAACCGCTTATCCTCATTAGGGTCGCGAGCGTGCTGGAGCCTATCGCAGCTGACTCTGGGCAGTAGGTGGGGTACACCCCGAATCGGTTGCCAGCCAATTGCAAGGCACACAGAGACAGACACACATTCATCCCTTAACATTTCATCACAAACAAAAAAGCAGAAGGATGTGAAAGCTTACCGTCTGCTCTCACTCACACACGCAAAGATACACAAACACAAACGCTCATACACACACAGCAGTAACACGTAACACTTCACTTCAAAATACCAGAAATCAATAAATATACAATGTATATATGTATGTGCTGAAATTGGCCTTCCACTAAATGGCATGGTAGCATAGCGTTAGCAAATGGAGGTAATAACATCGTAATGTAATTTTTCACACAATACAAGTACAAAGCTTAACTTGGTGCAGCAAAGATTTGTCTGTTGATTTTTGAGGGTTTTAAGTGACTATGCAGACAACTGCATAGCTCTATCCAGGGCCTGCATTTAGCTCGGATATAATTATACATTTTTTAATCCCTTTCAACATCTCTGGATAATAATGTCTACATTGTCACAGGTACAAAGAAATTGAAAATAACATAACGTGTCACTTTGGTAGCCTAGTGCTAGCATTTTAGATGGCTGCATTGCCTTGTCCCACACTGTCATTTATCTATTTGGGATTTTGGAAATGAGACCCACAAAAATCCCTTCAACCTCTCTGGATACAGGTGACTTTGGTAGCATAGTGTTAGCATTTTGGGTGGATGCATGGCTTTGTCTAAATGGCCAAAAGCATTCATTTAATTGCGTTAATTTGAGAATTGAGACATGGGACAAAAAACCCCATCAAAATTCATTTTAAAACCAACAATTGACAAATAAACCAATTTGTACTAAAAAAAATAGCAACATTTTCAACCTCTCTGGTTAATATGTGTTTTTGGTATAGCGTAGTCACTTTGGATGGCCACATAGCTTTGTCCCAAGCCTCTATTTTTCTTGGGTTCATTTGGGAATTTGAAGATAGGACACAAAAAAATCTCTTCAAACTCTCCGTATAAGGTGTGATTTTGGTAGCATAGCATAGCATAGCATTAGAATTATTTTGGACAGCCGCATTGCTTTATATAGAGCCTGCATTTAACTGGAAAACGCACAACATCAGTAGCATAGCATTTTGGCCCAAAATAAAAATCATTTTGCATGGCCGCATAGATTTGTTAGCTTTTAAGTTTTAGCGGGTGTGGCTTAGCGAAGGATCAATTCATGTCACATTTTTGAGTGCACTTTCACAGCTTTTCGAAAACAAAAAGAACACACTTGGAAATCATAAAGTTCCACTGTTGTGAGTTATTTCTGGAGGCACACGAATGCAAGAGGGGGTACCCCTCACTGCGTATAAGGCATACATGGTTGCTACCCCCAAAACTAAACCTCGACAGCATGAGCGTCACAGCATTCCGAAGCCCTTGGCGTAAGTGATGGCCTTGAGGAGTCGCTCTCGCAGTTTCTCCTTGGAGGAATATTCTGGAAGGAGCAGCGCATTGAAACAGGTATGCGACGTCGGCAGCCTGTGAGACGACACAGACCCGTGGACAGGATGTATGATGTGGTATGATTTGGATCAGGAGATGCTTCTTGCCAAAAATGGATAAATGCTGGAGGTAGAATGTGGTATGCTTTGGACTTAGACCTGTTCCATTACCTTTACTTTACTTCACCAATGGGCTGAGAGGTTGGTTTGGAACTGTGTAATACATTTAAAAAAAAAAAAGATGCCGGTCCATACCTTTCAGTGTCCGAGCCATTTTTGGCGATGATCATTTTGAGCTTGCCAAGCCCGCCGACCGGTGCTCTGTCCGTGCCGGTGGTGAATTGAAGGAACAGCCTCTTCTGTTCCTCTCCGAACGAGTGCAGCGTTTCCCAAAAATCCCTATTTAAAAAAAAAAAAAAAAAAACATCAACATCTAGAGTTATATCACATCAACAGCACGATCAGCTGCAGCATCTACCCTGGACGGAAGCTTCCGTGCCTTAAGACATCGAAAGGTGATCGTCTCCTTGTCTGTATTATACTGCCCCCAGGTGGGCAAGGCACGCGCAAGAGATCACACCAATATACAGTACAGTAGTCAATTAATCACAATGCAACTGATTATTCTTTACATTCTATTGAATTATATTATTACTATGTTCATATAAAGTACAATATTATAGAGTGTCATTTTCCTTATTAAAAAATGTTATCCAATTTTTTTTTTTAAGGTGGTTGAAACGGATTAATGGCATTTACAGTATTTTCATTTCAGTCGGGAAAGATGATTTGTGTTTTGAGCTACGAGCATGGTCACGGAATGAGAAAGTCATATCTCAAGGCACCACTGTACAGTATTTCCTTGAGAAATTTGAAGTCAAACTTACTTGATAATTTGCGTGTCTTTGCTATAACCTCCGTCGTACTCAACTGTCTTCTCCAGGGCCTCAAAGTCAAGTTTCTGTTTGATGAGAATAGTGGTTTGGTAAAGGAAAAACAACAACAACAAAACAAAATTGCATTATAAAAGCATGCTTCCTCACCCTGCTTCCACAGATAAGCAGCTCCACTTCCTCGGGCCTGAACAAGTATTTCATTGGGGACTCACTGGTGACCATGAGGAAACCTTTCTTGAACGCCCGGAACTGCCTCTCCACGCTCGTGTTCAGGATGTAGTCAGCGTACAGGTCCACAAACTCCTGCCAAAAAACGCATGTTCATATGTGTTGCTGCTCTATGCGTGCTAAAGTTACAGTTGCTTATTGTTGCTTAGTTTATAGTTACAGTAACATCCTATGTTAGCATTAAGCTAATGGATCTTCGATAATCAGAATTATATAATTTGGTTGATCATGTAACACACAAGGCCATGTTTTCATGTCCAGCGCAAGTCTAGCACAAAGCATGGTCTAACTGTCCTCATAGGTGGCTTTGTCTTTCTTTTGTTTTTTTTCGTAGACGGGTGCAGGTATAAGCAGGCGTTTGCGCTATTGCGGGAGTGTGGCACTCGTTGGAGGCCAAACAGGAGATCGCCGCAGACATGGTAAATTCATAACGAAATGCAGAGCCAGTTATACTTTTGTGTGCGACAAGTGCGTGTGTGAAAGGAGTAAAACTTTTTTTTTTAAGTTTGTTTTATGTGAGCTCTCGTTCATTTTCGCTTATTGCAGGCAGGTCTGGAACGACGATGAACGGGGTTCCCTGTATTTCCTGTTACCTGTCGGTTCTCCTTGGAAACAGGAATGTCTTCTGCCTTATCCTTCAAGTCGTACAGCACGGGGCTTCCAAAAAGGTCTGCGTGGGAGATCTGGAAAGTGAGCGCCATGTCCGCCTCCACATCGCCATTGTAGTCCAACAGCTCCTTCAGACTTTGGTAAAGAACCTGTAACACAAAGATCACTGTAACATGTAAGAGGCCCTCAAAGGCTCTTAATTGTCTTTGATCTGTATAAAAGAACATTTAGACAGTTTGTTGGAGACCGCACGTTTTCTCCACTGTTTCCCAAATCACTTAAGGTATGATCAATTGAAGACTCTCAATCAAGTGAGTGCAAGTGGAAATAAAGCATAAGCAACTGTACTGGATGCGAGTCAGGGAGGTCGCAGAAGGTGCCCCTCTTGCCCATGAGCTTCCTGTAGACCACCATGGGGAAGTGCACATCCAGGATGCAGTTGTTGTAGATGGCAAGGCCGAGCACGATGCCCACCAGAGTGTACTGGGCTTCATTCTCCAGGGAGGACGAGTTGAACCAGAAGAGCTTCGTGTCGTCATCGTAGGTGAACATTCCTGTATGCACAGTCACAAAGTCATAGCGGGGATTGATTAAATCACAATAGCGACCATGATGACAGCAGTAGACATGCAGGTGATCCGTC
Source organism: Filicampus tigris (assembly GCF_054856515.1). NCBI lineage: Eukaryota > Metazoa > Chordata > Actinopteri > Syngnathiformes > Syngnathidae > Filicampus > Filicampus tigris. Next base: position 15,588,117 of record NC_141228.1, read on the forward strand.
CAGGTTGCAGGTTCCCCTGTGATCCTCTCACCGATGTCGGGATTGAAGATTTCCTCCAGGACCAACTGGAAGAATTCCTTGGAAACGCCACCCTCGTCCACGCCTTGCTCGCCCTCGAACTCCACAAAGAGTTGCTTCTTCAGGTCGGACGGGTTCTCCATGGAGATCATCTCAAGCTACAGGCGGTAAATGGTAAATGGTAAACGGGCTTTCACTTGGGCAGTAATCCCCGCTATTCCCCGGGATGACTAAAATACACCACAGACTATGATACCAAAACAGTTTAATACCAATTAAAAAGATCCCAAAAACAATTTTGATGTGTAAAGTCGATCGTAGTCATAGAGAGTTCATTTAAGGCAGCACTGTATAAACCCATAAAAGATCTCCTTAAAAAACACTATATAGTGTGGGGTGGTGGGGGGGTAACTGCGATGTAGCTGTACGGTTTAACAATCGCAGTGACTCACCCTGACGAGCGCGTCGTCGATGATGTGATCTCGACGCACTTTGAGCTTGAGGTAAGGGCTGGGCTGCTGTCCCTGAACCATGCTGTAGAGGGCGGTGAGGCGACGCTCGCTGTACATCCGGATCCGGTTGTCGTAGTAGAGCCCCTGGTTCTTGGTGAAGACATTGAGGACAAAGGGGCAGGTCTGGAAGGAGAACTTGGTTTCTGCGTCCACCTTGAAAAAGGTGAAGTCCTTGTCCATCTCCACCACGTCGTTCAGAGACTCGTTGACAAAGTCCTCGAATGGGATAAGGGGCTTCCTGCTGTCGATTGGCCGGACCCCTAGTTCTTTCTCCAGTAGGTCCACCTGAGGACCCTTCTTGTAGAGCCGCTCCTCACCCAGAAGCTCGTGCAGGCTGAGCTCGTCCGAGTCGGCCGCGTCGCCGCCGTCGTCGTCATCGTTGTGCTCCGTGTCCACATCGCCGCCCACCATACTGGCGTAGAAGACCACCTTCAAACACTTGCAGGCGGCCACCACTGTGTCATCTTCATTGACCAGGTGCTCGCCGTTGTACTCCCGGCTGACCACAGTGTAGGTGATAAGCTGCTGGAAGGTCTCCATCATGCGGCGGACGTGCGCGAGCTCATACCCGGACCACAGCTTGCACAGCCGGGTCAGGGCGGTCACCGGCAGCTTGCTCATGGCCTTGCACAACTGGGGCAGTGCCAGCTCCAGGTACTCGGGACTGTGTAGGTTGCCATTCTCCATCAAGATGACAAAGATGTTCAGGTAGTCCAGATTGCTTTCGTACGCCTCCAGGTACTCCAGGTCCAGCTCCACGTTGGGGGTGAGGTAGACGAGCGCGTTGACCAGAGCTGACTCAGCCTGCTCGATGGTCTGAAGTCGCTCGTAGACGCGCCGCACCGAGTCAATGTCCACAGTGACCTCAAGGGAAGTGGCGGGCTGATCCAAAGTCCTGTCTCTCGGCTCGGAAGAGTTGTGCTCGTCGTTACGGAAACTTTTTATCAGGGAGTTGGCGTTAGAGAACACCCGGCCAATGACGCGGATGAGGGCGGAGTAGTCACCTTCCTCTTCACACACACTCAGGATCATACAAACTGTGTTCTCTGTGAGGTAATGGACATCTGGGGCAAAACAACAAAGACAACACTAAATGAACAAACTGAAAACTCTTCCCTCAATGAGGAAACATTTGCACAGGTGCGATTACAATAATTTACCAAAACGTTTATTGAAGACAAAATTTGTAACAATGTTTACGAAAACATGTTGCGGTAATGTTCAGTGAAGACTTATCTATGGATTTACAAAAAAATCCATGTTTAAAACTTGAAATCATCTTAATGATTAGAAAAACAAATCATGAAAATGTGTTGAACACTTGAAATCAACTCCACAGTACCTGAGAAGTCCTCCTTGAGATCCAGAGCCTCAATATCAGATTCTGTCAGTGAAGTTTTGAGATCGCAGAGTTTGGCGTTGATCTTACACAGCTCCAGCGCCCGGACCGCTGCCGCATTTTTATCCAGCGGTATGAAGCGGCGACACGAGGCGCAGAACTCGTTGTCACAGTCGTCATTACCACAGCCATCGGTTAACTGACGAAAGTAGCGCTCGATGAGATTCTTTGCTGCTGATCTGTTCCTGTGGCCGAATATATTTAGTACCATATTTGTCTGATGAGCATAAAACAGCATATTAAGAGTGACACTTTGATTACAATGTGAAGTGACTTACATTCGGCTGGATCACGAAACCTTCTACAGGTCCAGAGGACAATACCCCTGAAAGAAAAATTGTATACAGTATAATATGTTCAACTGGTGGGCCCGTGCATGTGCGTATCTGGGCCTTCAATGGGGGCCTACCTGACTTAATCCGCCTTTTAATATCACCACTATCACGTCACAATTATAGAAACCATTAAAACTACACAAAAATGCAATACAACAGCACACACAAAAAAATATTAATAAAATGTTAAAAGGGGTTAAATATTCTGCAGATCGCTACAGCCATGTTTCCGACGTTAAAGTTGGCTGTACCAAATTTTGCTCAGACCAACCAATCAAAGGATGGCAAACTGTTGCCATTATCAAGAGCCAACACTCTAGCCCTGTGAGGATGACTTTGAAATCTGATTGGTTAAAGAATCAGTCCCATTGCTAATATAGTTTGGATATACAAAAGAATCATTGTCTAAGTGTAGTTTAGTTGTGCTTAACTTCTGAGTTTAATACAATAGCATTTCATCTTTACTACCAAGGTGCAATTTTTATCTAACTTCTAACTTATGCGCAATATATTTTAGTCTGAGAATCAATCAGGACTGGTTGAAGTCACATGGGCCAACACCACTGATTCTGAAGGCCCTGGGTAGATTAGATTGACATGGCAATACAGAGAAGCAAAAAAAGCAACAAAAAAAACCCATTAGGCGAGGCTTCGCTGTAATTATGTTTCTTATGTATTTTACTTTTTCAAGATAGTATCAATATATAATGTGAGAATTATAAAAATATGTTTGTGGATTAAATGAACCTCTGTTGGCTATCTGTGTCCACCTTGCTTTCTATGTATGAATTGTTTTGGCTTTAGTGTTAATGCAAAGGTAATTAAACTTTCCAAGGGTGGGGAGTTTAGTCTGAGTTTGTCCTTTTCAATTGAAACTATTTAAATTAATCGATAATGTACCGTCTACAGCAAATTGTTCCCTCTAGCTCGGTTGTGGCCACTTTTGGCCAGCTGAAACACACGAGTATCACATTTTCTAAATCCTTATTTACTGTATTGAATCACACATTTTGGGGGAAATGGGTTTCATTCTAGATTCAAAACATGGAACATTTTTCAAACAGATTACGTCATTTACTAATTTAGGAAAGGGGAGCAATATCTTGTGATGTTAAAAATGGCCACAAACAAACTGAAAGGATTAGATTTTACTAACAAGGCCCTTGTTGTTTTTATAACAGTTAAAAACGAATGTTTATTGTTTACACACGTCAACAACATGCTCAACTTGTTTTGAACTCCACCGCCCACCCCAACCCGTGACGTCACGCTGGCAACTTGACATTTTCTATCGACTTTTTGCTGGCACAAACACGACGAAAATGTCAAATGTAACCACGCGGTCACAATAGTTCGACACACACATTTTAACAAACACGCAGTGACACAGAAACTTTAAAAAAGTGAGAAGGCGATAAATGCGCTTGTGTCCGTGACGCTGCAAAAACACACGTTTTTGAGGGCATGCCGTCCACTCACTGTTTATTTTCGCCGGTACGTTTTAGAAACAAAAACTTATTTCTGGGTAAGTGAAGGTGAAAATAAACCAGTGGTAAAAAAAAATAAGTGACAACTTCAAGGTGAGCGACTTTTTAACAAATCACAACAAAAACCTCTACCATCTTGTCAGAGCGAGCGTGACATTATCCCGGCATGCAACGCGCAGACCCTCACTCCCCCCTCCCGCACCCGTAACCCAGGAGGAGTTTCAACATTTATTTGTGTAATGTAATGGAGATTCATATTTAATTCACAAAATGATGTATTTCATTCATTTTTGTATATCATATTTATGTAATATATTTGTAACTATTTAATTTCCCCGACAAAACTGTCGCATTTGTTAAAATATTGTAAATTCTTAATTTTTTTTGTTTTTGTTTTATTATTGTAGTTTTATTTACGTTTATTATTATTATTATTATTTGTGGTGGTACTAACACATTTCTTTTACGTTGACACAAGAAATAAATAAACAAGTAAATAAATAAATAAATAAATAAATAAATAAATAAAAATTCGTACCCAAAAATATTTTACGCTGTACCCACTGGTGCAGTTTTTTCTATGGACACTTGATGACGCTGTAAGCACACATCTTGATTATCATCAAAAAGAGCTAGAAACATGACAGAGAAATGATGGGCCACACTGCGTACTATGATTAGACCTCAGTGGATGTTACAGCTAAATAGTATATGCATTCAAATCTGATTATGCATACAGTGAAACATTAATACATTTTACTCATGACTGCAAGAGGGCAAGCATCAATCTCCTTTTGTCCTACAGCTCCATTCATCATCTTTTCTCAACATTGCATTAGAGCGTATTGGAAGTCATTAGGCCATCATTTCACCTCTAATTAAGGTGGATTCAATATCATTAGAGGTTTTCCGGTGGTCCCAGAGAAACTGAACTATCATTTATGTATCGTGATACTGATTACTGTCGGCCAAACATAGTTACTGGTTTCTTTTTTTTTTATATAAACAAAGTGTTTTAACAAGTTTTTCCCATTTTCGGCTACAGTATTTAATATTGCCATGTATTGTAATGATTGTGATTATATTTTATTGTGAGTTAGCCGATCGTCGTTAATTTGTTTTGATAAGCCGAGTCTGCCTTAACAATTTTTCCATTTTTCAATTACAATGATTACAATTTAACAGAATCAATCCAATCTGCCTTAAGAATCAGTTGAGCTGGCCAAAGCACTGGCCTTCAATGATATCAGCATTTTTTCTGTCCTTTGGTTGGTTGGTCAGAGCAAAACGTGTTAACTTCGACTAGCAAAACACGCCTGTAGCAATGTGCACACATTCATACATTTAATAATCAGAATGTCTGGTGAGTAAGATTTGATTTACGTTTTTTCTTATCTTCTATTCGACTGCAACAACTTGACTATTTTTTTTCTCTTCCTGACTTTTCAAGGCCGGAATGCTATCTCACATGCACCTCACTCCTCACTCATCCATCTTGGGGATATTTAGAATTCTTCTCTACACCATGAAGAATTCATCCATTTTTATTATTTGTATTTTTTCGTATTCACTTTTGATGGATCAAGCCTTGGAAAAGCGGATGGCTTTTTATAATCTAATGGCTTTATTGAATTGATTCCATGTTGTCTTTTCGGGATGACTTCCAACTGCATCAGTCTGCATTATTAGTACAACACGCTGTTGTTGCATATTGGGGAAATACCTGGAATAGTCGAGCCTTATTTGATGGGATCGATGCCCAAGAGACTCTTCTTTTTGGTCCGTCTTATTATTCCAGCTGTGCACAAGTGTTTAAGCAAGCAGAATGTGACTCAAAGTCCTTGGGTTTGATTTCCCATCTGGAAGAATTTTCATTTGGGGAAATAGCTGCACAAAATATCACAGTCTACAGTCATTCGTGACAGACAGACGTGCGGAGCTGGTGAGGACTCTGTTCAGCTATTTTTGTTGTCATTTTCTTTGGCTTTTTTTGTGTGCAACACCCATAACAACTAAATGTTTGAATAATCCCATGCAGAAAACACATAGAGTATTGTGATTTTTTTTTCCACCAGTGCAAAGGGCTTTCGTGCATAAAAAAAATACCAATCAACGAGGGTACAAAACTGCTGAACAGCAAACCATCATTATGTGCAAAAATTCATTTGTACATTTTTTTTTCACGAAAATCAACTCACTCAAAATGTTAATATCATTTGGTTACATTTGTCCATTGTGCTTCATTCCAAATCCGCAAAAAAATATTCACTCACTCACCTTGTAATAATATCAAGCAATATACGACTTGGTGCAAATGCAACCAAGCTATGTTTGCCATTTAGTGTTGAATGGTGATATTAGAACTTAAAACTATACTCAAGTCAACTCACCATTATAGCACTTTTACAACCGCTCTAGAGCCCAGCTATTCGGGGATATGGACTGAGTCAGCCTGTAGCAAAAATCTTCATAGAATTTAACTTTTTTGTAAACCCCCCAAATTCATAAAATTAAAAAAAAACTGGGAAACCTCCAATTTGCATTAACCATCCAAAATAATAATAAAAAACAAGAATTGAAAAAAAATCTGCCAAGGTGAGTGCTGACTATACGAGTATGTGGGTGTCCTTGTTTTGTTTGTTTTTAGAGTAGAGTGGCAATAAACCGCCTGAGGTCTCTTTTTTGAAGATTTGCCACTATTCTAAAAACGTTCTTGTGAAGTCAGGTGAGTAGAGTTCATTGCCACTATACAGCGCTTGTCTAACGTTTGCTCCTAAATCAAAGCAACCAACAGGCGTCACGAAAAACTCGTAAGTCGGTTCCCTCGTATCTCAAGGCACCACAGTACAGTATTTCCTGTTGGGTGGGGGGTGCTTTGCACATCCGACCACTCAACTCAATGTTTCCTACTAAATTAAATCACCATTTTTGTTCTGAGATCTCATTCCTTTTCTCCTGCATCGAGAAAATGAGCTCCCCGGCCCGCTAACTTCCTGCGGACAGGAACATAACTCCAGGAATACCGCGTGGCAGTCGCGGGGGCAGCCGGGCTGGGCTGCGGGGCGGGCGGCAGGGCGTGAGTCTCACGTTTCCATCCAAGAGTGCCGATCTACTCAAACTAATGCTAGCCGGTTAGCTCCTTGAAGTCTACGGGTTATGTTTGCTAGTTAGCTGCATCCAGGTAGCTTGTAGATCGACAAGCTGGGGCGGGCCAAAGTCAGCATCCTTCCCGAGGTGGAAAAAACAGGGAGACGAGCCCCAAACAAGCTAAAAGTTGTCCTCAGGGCGGGCGGACTGAGGACATGGATGAAAGGGAGCTGTTTTCGTGTGGAAACGAAAACGCCGAACCACGGAAGGGAAAAGAATGATCACCTAACTGCTAGCGCGAGCTGTTTTTCTCCGCCGTTCAAGAGAAAAGTTGTGGCGTCGCTTCCCACCCCTTCCCCAAAATAAGAAGTCTTCGTCGGCCATGGCGAGCCACGAAGGAGCCACCGCCGATGCCGCCAAAGTCAAACTGAGGCCGCGGAAGAAGCAGAAGAGCAAAAAGGAGAGTAAAACCCGCAGCGTCCACCCCAACATCCTCTGCGAGGAGGACGACAACAACCCCAATCGACACTGCGCCGACAACAAAATCAAGACTACCAAGTACACGGTGCTCTCATTCCTTCCCAAGAATCTCTTCGAGCAGTTCCACCGCTTCGCCAATGTTTACTTTGTCTTCATCGCGCTGCTCAACTTCGTGCCGGTGGTCAACGCCTTCCAACCCGAGCTCGCCTTGGCCCCGGTGGTCTTCATCCTGTCCGTCACGGCCATCAAGGACCTGTGGGAGGACTACCGGAGACACAGGTCCGACAAGGAGATCAACCACATGGACTGTCTTGTCTACAGCAGGCGAGTAACACATTGACAAAAACACTGTTTTGAAAGTTGACGCGTGGTTCATAAAGTACATTTCATTCGCAAGGCAACTCAATGTGTGCTTCACACAAGCAAAGACACAACACCTAAAAGCATTTACAAACACAACAGCTAACGACATTCAGAAGCAAAGCAGGAAAAAGTAGCTTATCAAAATTACTAAAAGAATGTACATTGACAACATTTAACAGAATACTTTAAAAACATTTACAAGTAAAAGAAATAAACGTAGATTCCTAAAATTACTAGAAGGAAAAAAATGTTTAGAAGACTTTACTCAAAGGTATGGAGTAAAAAGGTGAAGTTTTAAACCTGGATTTAAAAGCATTTAGCCAAGTCTGCAGATTTCAGAGCATTACTGGGTTCATATTCAATCAGCATTTCTTAAATGTGATCAGAACCAAAACCAATCAGTGTTTTAAAGACCAGCAGCAGAATTTTGAAATTTATTCTTGAGCTGACTGAGAGCCAGTGTGAAGCCAAAGATTGATCAAAAAAATATATTCAATTGAATATAACTTTTTTTTGATCCATTAACACTTATAACAGTAAAGATATGAATTACAGGCAGAACATTTGATACTTTTAACATATTTTGTCCTCGAGTCCTTGTATAACTTTACAACCATTTTTTTACAGATTTTTGGAGGGGCAATATTTGAATGTCATAATCTTTGTCTTATGTTGTAATATGTTGAAAAAAAAATTTGGCCCAAAAAAGTCAACATTTTTTCCTGATTTTGAAACGGCTAATATCGGGCAATCAATTGGTCAGACCCTAGTTTAACTTAAACAACTTGAACTCCATCCATCCATTATCTATGCCACTTCTCCTCACAAGGGTCGCGGGCGTGTTGGAGCCTATCCCAGCTGTCTTCGGGCAGTAGGTGGGCGACACCCTGAATTGGTTGCTAGCCAATCGCAGGGCGCACAGAGACAAACATCCGCACTCACAATCACACTTGGGGGCAATTTAGAGCGTCCAATCAACCTACCATGCATGTTTTTGGAATGTGGGAGGAAACCGGAGTACCCGGAGAAAACCCACGCAGGCGCGGGGAGAACATGCAAACTCCACACAGGGAGGCCGGAGCCGGGATCGAACCCTCGACCTGTGAACTGTGAGGCGGACGTGCTACCCAGTCGACCACCCAACTTGAACTCTAATAACAAAATTGCTGTTTCAAGTTGACACATGGGCTTCACCAATTTGTTACATTAGTTTTAAAGTAAAACACCAATATCTTGTTTTCTAAGAATGAAATTGCTGTGTCTTGTTGGCATATGGGTTTCATCTACTGTAATATTTACATCACTTTAAAAAAGATAATCTACACTACAGTATTTTGTTTTCTAACAGTAAATTGGGATTTAAATTTGATTTAACGTTTAATGTTTAATACCACTTATTTTCCAGACCGATACCAGTACAGTTACTTAATTTTAGAGTATCCACTGATACGGATACTAAGTAACCGATACCACTTGTACTTTTGATAGATATGATTTCTATTAAGCCAGTGACAGATAATTTCAAAGAAAGGCCTTTCATTTATTCCTGACTAAAGGCAGAGCAGTTACTCTCTGACTCTTTGATTTCTTTGAAGTCTTTGCGCAAAATAAATTGCAGTGCAGAATGATACATTCGACTGTTATCTGTTAAGCATGACACTATGAATATGGAAAAGTATTTCATATCAGCCTATATTGATAAATATTCTTTTACTTATTCAAAAGAATAAAATATATTAAATTGATTAATTTAAGGATACAATATTTGTGGTATATACTGTCTAATTAAAAATAATTGTGGTACATACGAGTACAAAAAATTGGCAACAGTGAGTATAGCACTCTGGTGACGGGTATCGGCAGTCTTTATCGGGCCTTGATATATTGAAATAAGGTCGTTATCGGCCCGATACTGATACCTGTATCGGTACTCGCCCGTCCCTAGTTTCAACATGTATTTTTGGGGGGTACATTTTATTGACAAATTAACAACTTGAACATCACTCACAAAATGGCTGTTTCTAGTTGACACGCTCTTCACCTATTTTTCACATCACTTAAAAAAATATATAAACAATTTCTTATTTTCTAATAATAACTTGTGACTTATGATAAGTTGACATTTCTGATATGTACTTTTGCAACATTTTACTAAAAATGAAACAGTTGAGCTCCATTGACAAAATCACTTCTCTTAAGTTGAGACATGCTTCACCCTGAAGGCAGCTCAAGTTCCAAATAAGCACTTGTCAATCTATTATGGAGTTATGTTTTAAATGTATCTCTTTTTCTAACCGCAACGTTTGTGAAGTCTAAACAGGCATTTTTGGGGTATATTTTGAACTTGAACTCCATTAACTAAATTCATGATTTTGAGTTGAAACTTGGGCTTCACCCATAATTTATATGAGTCAGAAAATCTGCCGTTTTGTATTCTGACATCAAGTTATGGGGTCTGTCGAGATTGTTTTTCCAATTACTGATTTTTATATATTAAGTTGACAGATAAAATGTTGACGAGTACTTGAAGTCCATTAACAAAATCACTGCTTTTATAGTTGATATGTGGGCTTCATACTTTGCATAAAGTACCTTGTTTTCAAACATCACTTAATTATAGTTTCCAACACTCATTTTTTATATATATATTTAAATCATTTCAAATTTCAGCTTTGTAAACAAAATCATGTTTTTAAGTTGACACAGAAGCTTCACTTTTGACTTTAATGCATTCGCTTCAAGTATTCGTAAACAATTGGACAGTACAGTACTTTGTTTTCTAATAGATAGTTGTGAAGTCAATCAATATGTAATATTTTTGAGAGTTCCCTTGTGAGCATTAGCAGTTTGGATGATGGATGGATGGATGGATGGATGGATGGATATTTTTCTTAACAAATGAAAACATTTTATTAACAAATGAAAACAGGCACATGGGCTCTTCACCCTTTGCATGGTACCATCAAGTCTGCTCAAGTTCCCAGTACCCACCTTTCAGCCTATTAATAAAGTGTCCGGTGTCCTTAGGCATCCCTCGACTGTATTTGTGGGGTGTTCCTGCCCTAATGAAAAGCGCGGCTGTGGCGCACGTATACAGAGCATAATTCACACCAGTCAAAAGGCTCTGTGTTTTTAGTTCTTTAGCCTTAAGTCGTTCTCGAACGCAACTCCATCCAGGTGATGCCGCCGCATACGTGGCAGGCAGCGCGCAGGAAGTTTCTGCTTCTGTCCCGAAATGCTAATATTTACAAAAAGTTTAGATAATGGAAGCATTGATGTTTGTGCTCGTCCTCCTGTTTGTGCGATTTAGCCTAGTGGGGGTTGTGAGTAAACGTGGACTTGAAGTTTACAATGAGTAATCTCTTGGCTCTTGTTGATGCACTTCCAATGTGAACTAAACAACCTCTCGCTTTGGCTCCACCTGAAAGAGAAGTGTTTGGTCTTTGGACTTTGCTGGTTTTGCACTGAACTCTGTGTGAACCTTCACATGTTCCTCATTTTATTGGTCAAGCAGCACTGTACTATTGTTTGTTTTTTTAAATAAAAAAGGGCACCCTATCATATTGTCCTTCAAAAATATTGTAATGACATCATTCATTCTACTAATTTTATGAAATTAAACTGTTTTTGTGACTTTTAAAAAAAAATTCAATTTTAATGGATATGTGCTGCTTCGGGTGGGTGCACCTTATAATATTTATTCATTATTCACAATCGCCAGTAGTTGCCGCTGTACTATAGCGGTGTGACGCATCTGCGAATCATTTCGTCTGTCAGAAAGAAGGTTCTTGGCTCAAAATTGTGTCATTGTGTTCATTGAAATTGTATGTATCAAAAGTATTAGGGGTTTTGGTACCCGGTATCCATATCATAGACATAGAATACTTCAGAGTGAATATATGTACTGGTGTTGGTTAGGAAAAAAAGTGGTATCGAATTTCCCTAGTATTTACAATAACAAAATCAGTTACGTGACCTCCATTATTGTTTCCTCAAAGTCATTCGCTACCACAGACATGAGAAAGCAGCAAAGAGTCAGTGAGATTTTCACACAGTGAGTTCCTATTTGGTCAAAGACGACAAAAGTCATGTGCTCTGCTGATCAACAAGCGTAAATTCATCGGTCACGCTGCATTTTTCTAAGCTGAGGGCAACGCTAAGCTAACAGGGCATGTTGCAAGAGTACAATCGACATGAAACGAGTACGTCTGAAATTCCTCAGTGGAATTGAGAATGAGCAACTGTAGCAAGATAGACAAAACACTCCTAATACTAAGGTTAGACACTATAATTGCAGACCTTGTGCTTTTTTTAATGCGCAAAATGTTTCACTAAAGCCCTGTCTAAATAAAAGAGTAGTACAGTACAGTAAATGGTGTCAAGGATGTATGTTGAGGCGCATGTGATGCATCTCTCCCGTCTGTGGCAAAAGCCTGAAATTCACGTCATAATTGTTAATATTAATATCGTATTTAGTCACATCCAAACAATTGTTAAGCATTCAGGGTAAGTGATAGAACACCATAATATCTCCGCACCGTTTCCTCATACTTTTAGGGAACCATGAAATCAGTGTACACGAATATGTGAATTCTTCTCCCATCAGAACAGCGTGAACTCATTTTATTATAATGAAGGCTAAAAATAGAAAAACCCGACTGAGTTTTTTCTCATGCCGACCTCCTGATACAAAGACGCCTTGCTAAAGCTACGTCAATGTGTCCACCAAGGTTTTAGTCGCCATTGATCATTGCTTTTTGTTGTTTCTACATCTCATGCATTTTGAAAAATGCTGTGCACCATTGTTTCATCATGCAGCAATATTATCACGCTATTAGCCTGCTGCAGAAGATGACACAGTCATCTAAAAAATATGTTAATACAAGTTTAAAAACAAGCAGTTTTTCAATGCTAAATTCAAATGTATTGTATTAAAAAAAAAGCTGAATAAAACTGAACTGTACTTTGGGCACCGATTCTTCAGAGTGTTGACTCAATAACTACATTGTGTTCATATTCACATTTTTCAGTACAAGAATCTTCCTTTTTGAGTTCCCACAGGGAATGCATTTGGTAAGGGACAGGAAGTTTAACTACAGTATATTGAGCTCGAGCAACACGTCAACGCTGCAAACAAATGCGCAAGTGCAGCTCAGTGTATGCTTTTGGTGGTCAGAGTTGTCCATTTGTTCGAAATGGCGTCACACCTACATTTTTACCTGATGTTTTATGTTTTTACTTAATATATTTAAAATTGAAACCTCAATTTTTTTTTTATAAACTATGGTAATCGCCGCATGCCTAATGACCACCCAATTTCCTGTTGATTGGTGAAACTGGTGTACTGAATGCAAAATGGCTGATTCAAATCAAAATGGCCGACTTCCTCTTCAATTTTGTTCATGGGTCTTTTTGACTTATTCGTGCGTCCTCCCAATTCGTGTCACTCGATGAATTTGATTTCTTGGTCATCAGGACAGAGCGCCGGTATGTGGAGAAGTTCTGGAAGGAGGTACACGTGGGTGATTTTATCCGGCTGCGCTGCAACGAGATCCTTCCGGCCGACGTCCTGCTGCTGAGCTCCAGCGACCCCGACCGCCTGTGTCATATCGAGACGGCCACTTTGGACGGCGAGACCAACCTCAAACAGCGCCAGGTGGTGCGCACCTTCTTTGACCTGGTGAGCCGACGTCACTTCCATCGCCGGGATCAGACAGTGGTACTGGCGTGCCTAATAAAGTGGCCGTATTGTGGCTGACTTTGCAGGACTGCGACTTTGACCCGTCCAAGTACGACAGCGTCATAGAGTGCGAGAAGCCCAACAACGACTTGAACCGATTCCGAGGCTACATGTGAGTATTGTAAATTGGCACATGGCATGCATGCTTTGTGATTATTTTTTTTAAATACTTTTACCTTTTGTTATTTTGTTTACATTCTTACTAAAGTTAACTTTTTATCACATACATTTTCTGTATGTACTTTTTTTTTTTTCCTTTTTATGTCCTTAATTAAAACCAAGTTTTACCTTGTTTTCATCTTTTCATAAAAAGAATCTTTGGAATCTTTCTATATTCATACTTAATGTTTTTTGTTTGAATGGTATTACATTAAAACATGAAAAATGTAAGATGCATAGTTGCGACAGAAAACGTAAGTAAATGTGTTAAAGAAAGAAGAGAAAATGTGAAAAAAAATATTAAGTTAAAATTTTAAAATGAGGAAACAACACAAGGCAAAGCATAAAATACCCACAAACATACAAATTTAACATAGCTATTGTTGGTAAGTGCTGCGAACGGGAAGGATCTGCAAACAGCGTAATGTGAAGGTCAGTCAGGGACCAATTGTCCAATTAGATTCTGGTTTCTTGAGGAATTTGCACTAAGATAAGGGCTCTCTCTCTGAGTGAGGTAAGACTCACTGGCACGGTTTTTAAATGGTGATTGAGTGGGAGGTGTTCGGAGCTATAAATGGATGCTGTCCTCTGTGACATTCTGCCACAGGGGTGCGGGAAAACGATGTAGAATCCATAAATCTTCACACTGAACAGGCCATCAGTCATTTTTCCTTTTTAAGCCCAAATTGTCCCATTTTCCATGGGAAGTGCAGAATCGACAAATAGGCGGCTCGCCCGCTGTGTCGCATAATCGGCATGATTTGCGTAATGTTCCCGGTACCTCTTGCAGTAGTGGAAACCAGGCCACAGGAACGTTTTAGTATATTTGGGAAAAAAGTACAGGACCAGTAAATTACGAACTAAATAAAATACTAGACTTTATTTGTTATTTTGACCATTTTCATAAAATAAAAGCTCAAAGACAATATTTGGGCCACAGAGTTCATCTATTTTCTCGAACGTAATTTTCAGAAGTCTAGCAAAGTGTTGTTCTCCGTGTTTACCTTAAAATATCTCCACCTGCCCAGGTTATGTCATGCTGGTAAACTGGTATTGGTGTGTTTGTGTCGGAGCATTTTTTTGGAGTACAAATGTCTAATATTGGCGCGATGCAGATACTGTATCATACTTTTTTGTGCCTGGCGGGACCTACATTCATTATTCGCTGAAGTTGTGACCTTTGATTTCATCGCCATTGACTTTGATTTATTGGGGCAGAATCCACCGGAGTGGCCGACGAGACGCACTTTACAAAGACAACCTGCTGCTGCGGGGCTGCACCATCCGCAACACGGAGGAGGCGGTGGGCATAGTCATTTACGCAGGTGTGCGACACGCTAAAGGCGATGCCTCGGTGCGTCTTCACGTACATGACCGTGCGTGTGCGCATGCGTGTCTTCAGGTCACGAGACCAAAGCCATGCTCAACAACAACGGGCCTCGCTACAAGCGCAGCAAACTGGAGCGACAGATGAATGTGGACGTCTTCTGGTGTGTCATCATCCTGCTGGTCATGTGCTCTTTTGCTGCTGTTGGTGCGTGACAGTGCAGCGCAACACACACACACACTCATATTTTTGTCATCCAAATCAATCTCTTGTTGATGAAATTGGTCTTCATCTGATAGCGCTATCAAACCAGTGGGATTGGGGAACCAAACCAGGAAGTAGAAAGAAGAAGAAGAAGAAAAAACAGATTAAAGAATCAACAATTATTCACAATACCAGTTACAGGCTGCAGATCAAAATCTAAGGCCCTTTGTTTACAAAAAGTCAGTCTGTGTTCCATCTGAGAGTCCTTTCAAGCCAATGGGATTTGTGAACAAAAACAGGAAGTAGAAACTCACTAAAAATAAAGCGGGTAATGAAAGCAACATTAATGAATCACACCAGTCATAGAAGATGTAATTTAAAAAAAAAAAAAAAAAAAAAAACGGAACAGGAAGTGAAAACTGAAAACCCACCCAAAATTAAACTGGTAACAAGACATAACAACACCGAACTACCAAAAGATCCAAACAAAAGTTGTTGATGTGTAATGTTATGTTCTTGTTGATGCAGGTCACGGGCTGTGGATGTTTCAGTACGGCGATAAGAGGCCCGTTTTTGATGTCCTCAGTCCGGAGGGCACAGACTTGTCACCAGTCTTGTCGGCCATCTATCTCTTTCTCACCATGATTATTGTCTTCCAGGTATGAAGCACCCTACCTTTTGTTCACTGGCATACAGAGACTAGTCAGCATGAGAAGCTTATGTAGCAGTCAACATCTTCACTCAAACAGCATTTGTCAACAGAGGACTAAAAATGCACCGAACAAGTCACAAAAGATTCAGATTATAACGTTATTTTCTCACAAAAGTTGGTCAAAATTGTCATCTCCTGCTGAGCGTCCAATCAAGTCAAGTGATAAGCAGAGCTGGGCATTCCGTCTATTTGACAGACTGGTCCGTCTATCCGCCTATGACGGACGCCCGTTTTGTTGATGGCTGCCGAATGACGGGCAAAGTTTTAAAATAGATAAGTATAGTCGGAAGCCCATGTATTTAATCCGTCTTTCGTCTGTAGTCTGTCTTTAGTGTATTTTCGCGGCGTGGCTTCAATTGCGGTGGCGAGTGTAGCGAGGAACAATAGTGAGTTGTTGTTGCTTGGGGGATAGATTTAAGTGAGGGACCAGGCTGTGAACAGTCTTCCATGGCTCAAAGAGTCACTGTGAGTCACTGTTTCTGTTCAAATATAGATGTAAATATATATATCGGTAGAGGGTGGGGGGCGGTTTTTCTGTGCAATTGAAGTTACCAGTCGGAATTGCTGACAGAAGCCTGTTTAAAATCTGAGGCGGACCGGCCTATAGGCAGGTACTAATACAGCCCCCCACCCCCCCTAAAAGGGGACTGACAGACGACAGAATGGTACCCACGCTACAGACAGATGACAAATAACGGATGCTCAATTTTTAGTAAAATGGCCAGCTCTGGTGATAAACATATGGCTGTTAAACTGAAGACTGTAATGTAAAACACCAGTCACAGAAGAGTGAATGTCCAGCTAGCCTTTCGCCATACAGGTAGCTAGCGAGAGGCGCTAATGTAGCAGTCTGTATCTTCATTCTGTGCTTTGTACTCAAGTAACACTTACAAATGTGTACTGTTTCTGTTTAAGGGTCAGTTTGTATTAAATTATTTCTGTTTGTCTGATTGTTGACACACCAACAAAACAAAAAAATGTCACCTTGTGCTGGTCAGATGTCAAGTTAGTGTCAGTATGCACAAACAAATATTTGTGGATGGGGATTTTCCATTTTCCCTCCCGCTCTGACATTTCTTGATGCACTCTGTAACAACACATGACTTTTTGATGGTCCAGGCACACGAACAGTTCCTAGCTGCCTTAAATGTCCGTAGTTGCTAAGTGGTGACTTTTACCTAAGTTTGTACGTCACACTTATCTTAGCATATCGCTGGCGTCGGGCCAAAACCTCAAAAGTCACATTTTGGGGACTCAGATTTTTTCACAAATCTGGCCTATTGGCCAGTCTACACGCGTTGCTGTTACTTTTACACATTTTTGACCAATATAAAGTCTTGAAAATTGCTTGCTCTCTTTCACGATGCAATGCTAATGGTTGAACAAACGTGCCATTTTTGGGGTCTCCTGACCTTTCAGATGACTATTTCGGAGGTAGAAGGTTTTGGCCTGATGGCAGCGATATTTAGCATTCAGCTAGCATCTTTTTGTTTTTGCTTGCTTCTTTAGCTGTTACTGTTTTAAGCTCTTTCATCATTTTTTTTGCTAACTATTGTAGCTCCTTAGTCATTAGCCACCTTGCACTTTTTAATGCTCTCTAGCCCTTTTTTTTTTTAGCCTTTTGCTAAAAGAGCTCTTTAACCATGTTTTTTTTAGTAACCATTGTAGTTCTTAAGCCATTGCTGTTTGCTAACTATCATAGTTATTTAGCCATTATGTTTTACAGAGATGTGTTAAGAAATAATTCAATTATGTTTTGGTCTAATTTGAAGGTGTTTTCAATATAGACCTCAAATGTAATTTCACTGGAACTTCTCATCAGATTTCAAATTTCTTGACGCACTGTACTCTGTTGAAGTGGCAATTCCAACCAAACTCAACATTTTGACAGTCTGCCATTTTTGGGAAAATCTTGTCACGTTGCTACTGTTAGCCCTTTAGCCTCAGCTCCTTAACAATTTTTTAAAAGTTCTTTTAGCCAGCAAAATCTGCTTGCTTTCCCTTAGGTTCTGATCCCCATCTCACTGTTCGTGTCCATCGAAATCGTGAAGATCTGCCAGGTTTACTTCATACACCAGGACGCCGAGCTGTACGACGAGGAGAGCGACTCCCACCTGCAGTGTCGCGCCCTCAACATCACCGAGGACCTCGGGCAGATGCAGTACATCTTTTCCGACAAGACCGGCACGCTCACGGACAACAAGATGGTGTTCCGCCGCTGCACTGTGGCGGGCGTGGAGTACTCGCACGACGCCAACGGTGAGACCAACATCCTTCTGATACACTTATAGTAGCAGTGTGGTTATAGACCGGTCTGGGCTGTTTGTTGTAATTTTTAAAAATGTTTATCTTATTTTATACATTTTTGCTTAAATAAAGTAATCAATTAGCAATTAAATCCATTGATCCTGTTTTCTGAAGCCTTAGTCAAATAACATACATTTGTACGGTTCGTTTACCAGCGGAGCAATTGGAGCTTTTTCCACCCTAAAGACGGTGTGACATCATATTGAATTGTCCTATCAAGTGTTTTTGTTGTCCTGCAGCAAGGAGACTTGCCATGTACCAGGAGGTGGACTCAGAGGAGGAGGAATGTCCATCCCACGGTGGGACGCTGCCCAGGCGAGACAGTGCGGGCAGCCACCACAGCGTCAAAGTGGTGCTGCGCTCACACAGCACCAAATCCCACCGCAGGACGGGCAGCAGGGCTGAGGCCAAGAGGGCCAGCATTCTGTCCAAGCACACGGCCTTCAGCAGTCCCATGGTCTGTGCGGCCACTGTCCCCCACTGACCTCCACTGTCTTTACATTTCTCCCACTGTGATTCACTTTGTCCCCTCCTTTTCTCCATAGTTTGTCCTCTCATGTCCCTTATTGGCCGTTACTGTCCCTTAATGCTGCCACTCTCCAAAATTGTCACCTGATGTCCTTCATTGACAATCTGTGTCATCCACTGTTTTTCCTTCACTTTTTCTCACTGTCCCACGTTCCTCTCTTGTCATCAGCGTATCACTATCCCCCAGTTTCCACTGTTGTCTTGCATTGTTCTCCTCGGCCATCTGCTCCCCCTGTTATTGATAAATGTTCCTCCGTGCCGCAGGAGAAGGACATCACACCGGACCCTCAGCTGATGGACAAAGTCAATGAATGCGGCAGTCAGATGGACTTCATGCGCTTCCACAGCCAGCCCATGTCCCAGCTGCCCTCCGACCTTGGCGACATCATGGATTTCTTCATCGCGTTGACCCTCTGCAACACTGTGGTGGTGTCCTCCCCCGACCAGCCCCGGCACAAGGTAACCTCAGTATTGTGTCCTCCCCTTCGGACTCTTTTCCCCCAGTCTACTGAAGGGGTGGCCATTTTCAGCCCACTGTCCATTTTTCAGTGGCTCGTGGCATATGCTAAAAATGACATTTTACGCAGTCAGAAATGATCATTAATTTTGAAAAAGTCTAGGTGGGTAATGGTTGTATACTGTAGAGCAGAGCTCATCAACGTGGTTTACTAGGTAGCCTCCAAGGCCCGCATGGGTAGCCAGCGGGCCTGTTCCAAAAATAGATCACCAGTAATGGGACATTGTGAATTTTTAGGAATGTTGACTAAGTGATCAAACAACAAAAAGCAATGATCAAACACTAGCGTAGCTTTTTAGAAATAGTGTGGCATTTTGATAATTGTTTCCTAATTATTGTGATAAATCAATAACATGAGCTGCATTTCTACATAAATGAATGTCATTCACTATTTATTGTAGTCTACAATAAGAACATTTGATAAAAGGTAACTTGAAGTATTTGTTATTTCAGAAGTGTGGATCAAGCTGGGAGCTCTTCTCACTAATCAGTACTCAAGAAGTAGCTCTCAGTTTCAAAAAGGTTTTGTGACTCCTGCTGAAGAAAACTGTACAAAGTATTTCTTCTCCATGTCATGGTCCAATTTGTTAATATATCCCACTATTAATTCACAAGTAACTGCTTTAAAAATGGTCACCTTACCACAGATTGCTCTTGTTTTGGTTGTGATCTGGAGATGGGATTTGGCCGGTGTTCGTGAAAGTTTAGTCTGACTCGCCTCCGGACGGCCATTTAAAATTAGAGGCGAATGACGGACGACGGAAGGGTACCCACACTGCCGAAGGATGACGAATAATGGACGCTCAATTTTTAGTAAAATGCCCAGCGCTGCATATATGTGTCCATGCGTCTAGCGCGAAACTCACCGAAAATACACAAGTGGAGGTAAACAAACATGGCAAAACCCAGACGCAGCTCAGAACCATTCTTTTGGAGCGAGGAGGGAAAACCAAATGCTTTGTTGCAGTGGTGAGTGACGTGAATATACGTAATGTTTTTTTTTTTTGTTTGGTTGTTTTTTCTTTTTGATGGTTGAAAGTAAGAATAAAGTAATCCATACGTCGCGGTTCAGATGATGACATTCCAATTGATCACAAATAATAAACGGGGTATTGCGAATGTTTCAGAAACCGGAATTTTGACCTTAACCCAAATATTGACTGTATGTAAACGTAGTGAATGTCACACTCCCTTGTCCTCCACTGCACGCCCTCCCCCACTGTCATCAACGATGCCCTATTGTCTTCCACTGTCCTCCATTGTCCCCATTATCTCCCATCCTCCTCCACAGTCCCCATTCACTTGATAGCCTGCCAATTCCTTTTCATCACGGAAGGAGAGGGTGTACAAACATTTTTTTTTAAAGTACAAAAGAAAGAAAGTGCCAAACGATTACATCACATAGTTTTTTTTTTCTTTCTAAGCAGACGTGTCCATCTTTTGACCAAAGAAGCATGTTGCTTTAGTTCTCAGTGTTTTCTCATAGCACTTTCTATTTTATTTGGTGTGCTTTAGCATGCTCTCAGTTGTATTTCCGTGTTTTGTTTTATGTGGGTGTGGCCGCCCCGGTCAGACGTGATATCCTTCCCCCACCCCCAACGCCATACAGCAGCTTGCTTTTCTCACTATCTAATCAGAGTCTTGACATTATGCGGAAACATCACCCTCACATATTTGTTTGCTTGCTTTGTCCGTTTTTATGCCACTGTGATTGTCCACCTTTTTGTTAGTATGCCCTTGTGGCTTCACCTGAATGATTTATAGGTTCAAGATGCATGCATGTGATAAGGCTGGATGCCAGAAGACGGTCCGTCACTTGGCTCCACTATTGTAGTGCGCGGCCTCAAGGGGGAAAAGGGACCTGCAAAAAGGTTATATGCAAATGTCGTGTGACACTAACCGTATGAAATGGTGTCTCTTTGTTCTTTTTTGATGACAAAGAACCTGAATGCTCACTGATGAAAATGTGTTTATGACGTCCTAAAACTCACTCTGTTGCACCCATTGATCCTTGGCCAAAATTGAACAGGAAGTCCTCCATTTTGGTTTAAAGCATCTATTTATCACTTGGAAAAAAATCAAAAATAAAATTAGTCCCCAACAATAGTTTCACCAATCAACACAGAATTTGGTGGACATAGATGTCACATCTGGATACATGAAAAAGCCTTGAGAACCCATTTGTGAAATTGAACAGAAAGTCAGGCATCTTGGTTTGAAGCAGCCATTTTTCACTCAGTAATGCCCACTGGAAAATTTGAAAAATTAGCCCCTGACCCATTGGCCAAATGAACCCCAATTTCTATGGACTTTGTTAATTATCATGAGAGGATGCATGAAAAAGTCTCAAGGATCCATACCTGAAATCAAACAAGATGTTTGCCATTTTGATTTCAAGCAGCTATTTCTCATGCATGATGTATGAAAAAATCTGAAGGAACCATGTCTGAAATTTAACAGGAAGTCAGCTATTTTGGTTGGAAGCAGCCATTTTGGGTCACATTCCAGGTATCTCAGATAGATGTATGAAGCTTATTTCTGAAGCTTCTTTTGCCTACCCCATCTTATATACGTGAAGCGTGAAGTTGATTTTATCCCTGTGTGTCATACAGGTCCGGATGCGATTCGAGCTCAAATCCCCAGTCAAAACTATTGAAGATTTCATCAAACGCTTCACGCCCAGCCGCCTGACCTCGGGCTCCAACAGCAGCAGCTCGTCGAGCCTCGCCACCAACCGCTCCTCCACCAAGGGCTGCTCCAGCATGCTGTCCTCCCCTTCATCTGAGAGCACCCTTACCAAGCTGGAGGAGGAGGCGGCAGCGGTGGCAAAGGCAGCACACAACTTCAGCCCTTCGCCTCCCACCTACGACGCTAAAATCAGACCTCCCGAGGGCACGGATCTGCGCTACGAGGCTGAGTCGCCCGATGAAGCGGCGTTGGTTTACGCTGCCAGGGCCTACAAGTGCTCCCTTGTCGGGCGTCTCCCGGACCAAATGACGGTGGATCTTCCCCACTTGGGGAAGCTGAACTTTGAGCTGCTGCACACTTTGGGCTTCGACTCCACCAGGAAGCGCATGTCTGTGGTGGTGAAGCACCCACTCACAGAACAGATCACCGTCTACACCAAAGGAGCCGACTCTGTCATCATGGACCTCATTAAATCCCCCAATACAGGTAGGTCTAAAGCATGTTTTTGTGATTCAAAAGCTGTTGGTTGACTATTAGGAAGCGTTACTTTCCATAGGCTGCCCACAATACTGCATGCAGCGTCTGTTTTAGAATCACCTGCTGTCTAATATTGTGAGTTAGTCAAGTCAAATTTATTTATATAGCCCTTAATCACAGGAAAGTCTCAAAGGGCTTCACATATGCACCAGAACATATGCACGACATCCCATGATCTTAACCCCGAGGAGGGTAAGGAAAAATTCCAAAACCCCCTGGGGAAAAGTGAGAAACCTTGAGAAGGGACCACAGATGGGGGAATCCCCCTTCCAGGATGATCAGGCTGCAATGGATCCCGAGTGGGCAACATTGAACACACATTATAGTACTATACAGTGTTTATTAAAGTGATGTGAAAGTTAATCAAATGAAGTGCTGCAGGAAGATGATATCGGTGAAGTGAGCAGGGGCCCAATGGTCAATGTAGAAATCTCCATAGCAGCGCCTCCGAGGATGTGGTCAGCCTCCGATCTTGTAGCAGTCAGTTGCTGTTGGATCGGAACAGCAACCTCCAATTCGGTCGTCATCACCTGATTCCCAAGCTTGGGAAAAGGGGGCAGAAAAAGAATAGAAGCGGCAGTAAAGAGGCCAAAACAAACAGTTCGACTAAATGCAGAATCGTACAAATAAGTCTTAAGTCGTGTTTTAAACATTTCTACTGAGGTAGCGCCTCTAATATCTACGGGTAGGGCATTCCAAAGCACCAAATAGAAAACGCTTTCGAGTTCACGTATCTAGTGAGTGTAGGTTATCTTGATGCATTTTGTGTTCCAAGTACCAGTACTGATGAATTCTGGTATTGCCAATTTTTTGCCCCTAAAATAACAATTATGGTTAAACGGTACAGGTACCAGTATTCAGTGCAACACTAATCCAAAATACGAACAAATCGGAGGTTGACCATCATCCAATGTATTTTTTCCCCCTCGTCTATGAGGTTCATTAACAGCATCAACAACTAATACACTTTGGGTTGACTATTGGTGTGCACAATCACACACAGTGTGCTCAGTTATTAGAAAAGCGCTGCTTCAGTGGTAGGCCCCTGAGGACAAATGCCTACACTACTGAGCAGTCCTGCAGCGCTGCATTTATGTGGCAGAACAGAGGAGTGTTCCTCACTGATGTGTCATGTTAGTAATACCAGCAGTTGTAGTATGTGACTGTCCGGTTGTGTTATGTGTGAAAGCAGGGTTTTTGTTGTTGTAGCACTCCTGCCTCCGCACCCACCCTTTGTGCCGCAACTCAAACCTTTCCACTACTTACAGTTATGTAAGAAAGAAAAGGAAAAAGAGAGGGAAAAACATGAGGGGAAAAAGGAGTAAATGTGAAAAAGTGGGGAGGTGAAATGGATAATCTCAAATTTCAATTCTCCCTCTCCCCCTTAATGAATTAAACGGCAACAAAATGGCACGTAAAGGGGGGAAATGGGTAAAAAAAGAGGAAAAAAAGACAGCTCAGTGTTTACCTGGGATAAATTGGAAAAAGAAAGAAAAAAGATGAAAATTTGGGGGGAGCAAAATAGTATATATATATATTAAAAAAAAGAGTAGAAGTGGAGTGAATAAATCTAAAATCTGAATACATAAGAAATCCCCAAAATGTAAGGGGATCAAATATATGGCAAAAAAGGACATTTTTAAAAAGGCAAAATAAAAACAACGAAAGGAAAAAAGGTAAAATCTGAAAAAGATGAAAATATGGTCTTAAAAAAGGAAAAAAGAGAAATGAATGAAAAATGAACCAAAGAGAGAGGAGTGGTGAAGGCAAACCAAATGACCCTGAAATAAGTAAATACAACATGGACGAAAATATATAAAACAGCAAAAAATGTGTTTGTTTTTTTAAGCAAAAGTAGGAAAAGGACAGAAAATGAGAGGGGGGGAGATGACCTTGAATCGATCAATCCAAAATTGTGACAACAAAATTAAAAATGAAAGAGAAAAGGGAAAATCTATCACAGAAAATAATGGAAAAAATACTAATTGAAAACGGGCCAAATAAAATCAATGAAAGTATAAAGAGGGAAAAGAAAGGATGGGAGGGGTGGGAGAAAAAAGTGGGAACTGGGAAATGAAGCTAAAACCGTGACAACTTTCCGCCCCAACTCAAGGCTTTCCACTAAAGTTATGCAAGACGTTTTCAAATGGTGCCATTCCCATACAGCCTCGTGCTTACCTTGAACCTATAAACAAAACTTGTGCAGTTTATTCCCCCCCTGTGGTGTGAAATCATTGTTCTATTTATCGTCCTATTGGGGATGTTATTATTCCAGGCATACAAAAGTGACCTCGCACACAGTTGCACAGAACGCTTGGCCACTTCCTAGAATGCCATTTGACAATCACTGGCAAACACGCTGATGTTATAATGTGATGTGAAACAACTCATATTGCTAGTAAGCTATAAATTAAAAACATGTCAGTCAAAAATGCGACCAATACATTCCATATTCCCACGTTAAGTAAGCCCAACCTAACGAAATAAAAAAGTATATTTTTAAAACATATATTTTAAAAAAAATATATTTTACAAGTAAAATTTGACTAATTATTGAGCATTAGAAACTCCCCCAACTAGTTGGTGGCAGCGAAATGGTTTGAAACGTATCTTAAGTGAGACTAGTCCTGGAACTTTTCTGACACAGCTCATGCTTTGGTTGCGCATTATGTGCAATCGCGTCCGGGTTGCATCATTTTCCCCCTCAATAAAGGCCTCAGGGCGTCTCCCGTTACCAGAGGTTATCCCGTCATCCGCCCACCTCCTCTCAGTCCAGAGGCCTCAATGGGCGCGACGCACAACACTGACTACTGTGTTTCACCGTTGGGTGCTTGCAGCCTATTAGAACGGAGAGCCAGTGCAACCTCATGGCCAGGCGGACCCTTCATAATGGCTCCATTTACACAACCGGGGGAGTTGTTCGGTGTGGCTATGCTGACGCCGCTGCTTGCTGAGTGTGCGCCATGACGTCAGCTCAGCGGTGATCTCGGCGGGCCTAAACATGATCAGAAGCGCTCATCTACATTTACAGGCAGACTTCTAAGATTTGTATGAATTTATATTCCCACCGATCGATTCTCTTTATCTCATAGCGTTTTTCTTGGCTGAGCAGATTCCATTACGTC
This sequence comes from Filicampus tigris, assembly GCF_054856515.1. Taxonomy (NCBI): domain Eukaryota; kingdom Metazoa; phylum Chordata; class Actinopteri; order Syngnathiformes; family Syngnathidae; genus Filicampus; species Filicampus tigris. The sequence goes on from NC_141228.1 coordinate 15,613,642, forward strand.
TCGACGTGATTCATTTTGGATGTACTATAGCGTTTAATTCTGGAGATTGACTTGGCCAAGTCTAAAACTTTCCACTTGTTGTCCCAGTGTTGTTTTGATAATATGTATTAAATGCATACTCTTTATGGTTTGAGTCTGGAGATTGATATACCCGGTTCAAAAACCTTTCTGCTTCTGACCACTGTTTTTGTTTTGACAATCCATGCTTTACCGGGTTTAAATCTGGGATTGACTTGGGTTGTAATTTAAATGCATGCTCTATAAAATTGAAGTCTGGTGATAGACTTAGTTTGTGTAAGACTTTCTACTTGCTGCCACTGATGTTGGTTTGACAGTGTGTTTAAAATGCACGGTTGTTACAGTGTTTTGAAGTATCTCCTAGTTTGTTTTGGTTTGTTTGCATCTTTCTTTTAAAAGCCAGGCAAAATGTTTCTCTCGACTCCTGAGTCATTTCCTGCTTGACAGATCATGCGCTCGTATGCACAGTCCGTCCTTTCTCTCTCTCTCTCTCTCAAAGCTTTTATCCTTCCTATCACTCTGGTAAAGGTTGTCTAAATGTTTTAAAGAACACATTCAAGCAAAACATTTAGACAAAAGTTAATAAAGATAACGAGAGTATGCTCATCATTCTTGAAATGGCTGACAGCTTATCAGGGCCTGCAAGCTGTTCTGTTATTACATTACGGCATGGCAATCTCACTTGTTGTTTGGCCGGGAGACACGAGACTAGTGATCATGTGCAGCTCTCCACGGGGAAAACACGCACAATATTGGAGGAACATATTAAAGCCGCTTAGAGAGTAATTGAGAGGAAACCTTGTCGGGTGTTTGGGCTGTGAAGCGAGATGAGCAGTTAAAGAAGAGGTCCAAATTTTGTGCTGATGTGAATTTGATAACATGAGAAACAAATATGAGAGAGGACTCTTGATAACGTTAACACTTATGAGTTCCATGATATGTTTGAGGTGTGAACACAGATGGCGTTGATGAGCATCCAAACGCGGCAGTGTGTCAACCCTCTTCTGCCAATCTCATCAGCACCTTCCTTCTCCTCATGCTCTGTCGTGCGCGTTTCCAAGGTAACTCCAAGGGGAAACGGCAGAAAAAGATCATCTACAGGACCCAGAACTACCTGAACCAGTACGCCGCTGACGGCCTCCGCACGCTTTGCATTGCCAAAAAGGTAATTCGGACAATTCAGTGACGCTCCAATTTTGGAACTGGAAGCAGATGATCCCGCCTATTCAAAGTGGTGGCATTCTTCCTGACTCATTCGCGATCGGTGCCACCATCCCACATGGCTGATTTACGCCTGTGTGAAAAGCGTCACCACAGTGTGGCCATAAAACATGTCCATGGAAAACTATTTGAGCATTTATTTGATATCCTTGCTATTCAGCTTGAGGTCCATGTACTAGTGTACTCTTTGACCTCGCTAGTAGGACCGTTCAACTCAACTGAACTTTTATTTATAGAGCAAAAGTAGAGTAAAAATATGGCATTAGAGCACCTCGTTGTTGGCCCTGAGTGTGCGCACGTGAAGGGGGGAAGGCAAAAGCGCAAGGTCCCCCCCAATTTTTTTTAAGAAGTCGTGACAGCCAGCGTGTGGACAGGGGCTTTGCCGTGACCACTTTAGAGTGCCTCGTTGTTGTGACATGGAAAAGCTGCGTGACAGGCTATTCTAACTGATATACTGTATTTTCACATCTTAAACATAGTTATGCATTTTTTTTAACAGCATTCTTCTTTGCGGTGTGTCCAATTTAGAACACATTTTGTTTCACTTTACGGGGACTTTGAGATGGATGTTGAGGATATCGAATAAAAGCTCAACATAAATCTACTTTTCGGCAATAAACTTTACTAGTTAACTGCTGTACAAATGTCCTCCGTAATAGGACAACTACATGTCACTAGGGAGGTAAAACTCTGCACTAGCTGACAACTGTGTGCTACTATTACTACTATAAATATTATAAAATTCTACTAGTTAATATCTAGCACTTTTACTAGTTGTTCTAGTGGTGCAGATGTGAACTATAGCAGAGTTTAGCCTTCCAGTTGGGCCTGCTAATGTTACTTATGCTGCATAGTTGTTTACGAGTAGTTTAATTGTGCACTAGTAGGCTTAAAGTGGCACTAGTAGAGGAAAAACATGATACTAGTAAGACAAAGTTGTTTTACTAGTGCACTGAATTGTCTTCATACTAGTAAATGGACCCTAAGCTTGATATCCAATAAATAGCATACTTTACACATCCTCTTATTCTGTTTAATTTGCCGGGGCCTCACTCAGATCAAATTCTTTGCTCTAATTTGCCCCTCCGCCAGGTTCTGAGCAAGGAGGAATACGCCTGCTGGCTGCAGCGCCACTTGGAGGCGGAGACGGCCATCCAGGGTCGAGAGGAGCTGCTGTTTGAGTCGGCCCTGCGTCTGGAGACCAACCTCCAGCTCCTGGGTAAACTAATACTCCGTCTAGGCCGTATTTACTTAAATTGTGGCCTCCATACTACTAAGTGGAGATAGATGAAGGTAGAGCCAAAAAGGAAAAAAGTAGAGCAAAAAAAAAAAGCCTCACTCCATATAAACACAATTTTCTCCATTGAGGGGTAACCGAACTATGACTTCCACATGATCACTGTACAATAGTTCTGATAAGTCATAGACACTCCTGAGCCCACATTAACCAATCATGCTACTGATCCCACCCACCACCTCTTGGATAGCTGGTTGACAGATTTGTGTAATATTTTCCTCACAGGCGCGACGGGAATCGAGGATCGGCTGCAGGACGGCGTGCCCGAAACCATTGACGCCCTGCGTAAGGCCGGCTTGCAGATCTGGGTGCTGACGGGCGACAAGCAGGAAACGGCCGTCAACATCGCCTACGCCTGCAAGCTGCTGGACCCCGAGGAGGAGATCTTGACTCTCAATGCCGACTCCATGGTGAGCTGGGGATCTCGGCAAAGTCTTTCGTCTCTTTTGTAACATACCAAAACAAAGTTGCAAACCATCACCGAAAGAAACTAAAGTCAAATTGAGGAAATATCAAAAACTAAGTCACAAAAACGTTTGTGTAGTCATGATATTTCCTTCAATTGCTTCAACCTTTAATTTTTTCAACTATTTTTTTTTTTACTTGAATCGGGGTGTTTCCTTTTTGTTTTATTCCTTTTGGTTTTTTTTTAAATACAGTATTGATGTTGTTTCATGTGAATTTAATTTGTGTTTCCTTTCAGCCCTCTTCATCTCCTTTCAGCACATTTCGTCTTATTAAAAGCAAACCTCTACATTTTTTTTTTTGTACGACTTGTCTTCCAGATGTGAAGCAGGTTAGTGCTGTTTCAGCTTTTGATCCTGACCGTGTCTGTCTCTGTTGAACCAGGAGGCCTGTTCCCTGCTCCTTGAGGAGAGTTTACACTACATCCAGGCCAAATTCCTGTGCGGCTCAGCCAAGGCCTTCCACGCTGACTTCGCCCCCTTGCACATTTATCCGTCTCCGCATCCTCCCCCTACGCACTGGTCGTCCTCCCACGCCGCCGTGCACCGGCTGGGCCTGGTGATCGACGGCCGCACCCTGGCCTACGCCCTGGACCGCAGCCTGGAGGACAAGTTCCTGGCGGTGGCGCGCAGTTGCCGCTCGGTGCTGTGCTGCCGGTCCACGCCGCTGCAGAAGAGCATGGTGGTCAAGCTGGTGCGCAACAAGCTCAAAGTCATGACGCTGGCCATAGGTAAGTAAGCAGCTGCGGACAGGCCTTTGATTGCTAGTAAGGTAAAGGCGGGTAGAGCTGTCTGTACTCAATAAAAATGTTTTTTTAGAATAATATGACTCAAGTAAGGTCACAAATAAAGTCACAGGAATGACCATCAGAAACCAAGTCAAAAAGGAAATCTCAAAAATGACGTCACAAAAAAAAAAAAGCTTTTTTTTTTTTTTTTTCAAAATGCATTTATTCATTTCTTCTTTTTTTCTTAGGTGACGGAGCCAATGATGTCAGTATGATCCAGGTAGCTGACGTTGGCGTGGGCATATCGGGACAGGAGGGCATGCAGGTGAGTCTTTCTGTTAATAGTCTGTGAGCCTTGAAAGAGCCAGTTCAAATGCAGTTCAAAAGTTGTCTGGTACTCAAGATGTTCTCTTTTTTGAAAATGGCTGGCATTGAAAGAGTTAATAACTGGTAAGTAAAGTTGGCATGATCATTCCAAGTACATTGACCAAGAGCATGTGATCGATTTTATTTCTGGTCGTTTTGCTCATTTCTATTGTTCGCACTGTTGGTTTTCATTAATACTTATTCACAACCTGAACGTTTATATTCGCGAGATGTAATCCAACCATTTCCCGCCGCCGCCGATTATGTTCTTCATGCGCGAGGCGGTGGCTTGGAAAAGGCTCTTACCAGGTTTGTCTGTGAAATTCAAATCATTATTCAAATCATTATTTTTGCCACCAAATCTCAATCTTGTCTTGTTTTATAGTTTCGGCTGTCAAAAATAGCATTGAAGTCATTGTTCAATGCTATTTTTTTTCTCAGAAAATGCATTTTCTCTTCTTTTTAGTCAGAAACATGTGTTTTTGGTGACCCCAACCCATGTTCTACTGCTTATTACGACAGAATGGAAAAAGCTATTTGACTGTGGATTTTTTCTAGCCGTGCTCATTTCTATAATTCAAGGTGGTGGAAGGACGCCTTTAATGTCTGTCAGGGTGTGTTTTACAAACCTGGCGAGCACCTTTATATGGCCGGCGCTCGTTTACAGCGTCCACATCCATGCTATTATCGCATGGAGGTCACAGTCATCATCATCGTCATCATCGACCCCCTGCTTAGCTCGCCTTTCCAGGAAGGTGATCTTGCATAGCAATAACGGGGACTCACAATTAACTCGTGGGCGTAGTAGCACATCTGTTTAAGACTCCTGTCTGAAACCGTAGAGTGGTTTTTTTGGGGGGTGGGGGGGTGCGCCAGATTAATCACCGTTAGTCTCAGGCTCTCTTAAAGGCACAGCGCTCGCTCCCACGCGTGCTGAGATACACATTTCACAGCTAGGGCCACGCTCGCTCTCGCCTTATGATGAACCTGCTCCCCGCGCACCCGCTTATTAGAGATCAGCAGAAAGCCAGGGGAGCTACGCTGCCAGGCCGCTAAAGCTTGACCATGTCACCAAGGGTTGGCGCCGCCAATTACAGTCTGGGTCATAAGCCTGTCTTGTCTTAAGGGATGTTTTTTGATGAAAGGATAGTTTCAAGCTCAGGCATGTAGGTTGGTAGGTCGATAATCGGTTGTTAAAGCTGACTCGGTATGTCTCTATTATACTGCCCTCGGGTGGCCAAGGCACACACACCAGAAGGAGCAGCACAATGTTCACTGTAGTAAAAAAAAAAAAGTTGTGAACTGTTCATTTTTTTTACATTCTATTTATTTGTGTGTATGTTTTTAAAATGTACAGTATTACACAGTGCTATGTTTCTTATTAAAAAAATACATTACGAAAATTTTTGTTTTTTGGGGTGGGGGACTTGAACGGATTAATGGCATTTCTATTGATTTCACTGGGGAAAGATGATGTGAGATACGAGCATGCTCACGGAGCAAATGAAACTCTCACATCAAGCCGCCGCTGTATTTGATTTAGTCGTCTCCATTAATGCATCGTAATGATACAATAGATCATAATGTGTACAGTATATAGCTGAGGAATGATTTTTTAAAAAATCAAGCCACGGCAAGCTCAAATTTGAGTTTGCCAACTTGAATCTTTATCTTCCATGCTCCGCCTACTTTGTGGGTTGCTTTCTCTCTCTTTATGAATGAATGCATTTATTCTAGGCTGAAATGCCCAAACTTTGGATTGTTGAAGCAAGTATTTTGCGAGGTCACAGAGGGCTTTGGATGTGAGGGTGATTATCTCGTACAGTTTGCAATGCGGTGTGTAATGTGCAGCCAGTCAAGTTACTCCAGAACATGTGTGATGTGACTCGCGCGTGTTGTCTTGCAGGCGGTGATGGCCAGCGATTTTGCCCTGCCACGTTTCCGCTACCTCCAGAAGCTGCTGCTGGTGCACGGGCACTGGTGCTACTCACGCCTGGCCAACATGATCCTCTACTTCTTCTACAAGAACGCCGTACGTCGCCATCGCCACACCCGGACCTCATATGCTCCCATTTTGCACTCAAAAATTTGGTTTAAAATAATAAAAACGGTCGGGAAGTAGTTTTCCATAAAGGGGCATGGCCTAGTATGCTCTTTGTCCTCACTAGTAAGACAATTCAGCGCACGAGGAGAACAACTGTTTCTTAGTTGTGTTGTTTTTTTTTCCTTTTCCCCTTAGATGTTCGTGGCACTCATCTTCTGGTATCAATTCTACTGCGGCTTCTCGGGCTCAGCCATGATCGACCAGTGGTATCTGATCTTCTTCAACCTGATGTTCTCCGCCTTCCCGCAACTCGTCACCGGCACGCTGGACAAGGACGTGTCGGCCGAGACGCTGCAACAACTACCTCAGCTTTACGTCAACGGACAGAACTCGGAGGTGCACGGGCGCTTCTCCGCTTCTTTCACCCCTTTTTCCCATTGTCCTATTTTCCCTTTTTTTCCCCCTTTTGATGTGAAAATGTTTCTAAACAAGTCATGATTTTGGGAACTTAAAAAAAAAAAAAAACAGGCCCGGAAGCCAGTTTGACTAATATGAGGATGGTAGGCTCATCTAACAGGAGTTCACCTGCAAAAAGTCTCAAAAAGTCATGCCCCAAATGACATGCAAAGTCTGCCATTTTTGTTTGAAGTGGCCATTTTGGACGCGTGACATTTATTTATTTATTTATTTATTTTGGGGTGGGGGGCGTTCAAAGTGTTAAAAAAACATTTGGGGAAAATTCTGGCCCTGCCACCAGGTGCATTTGGCAACATGAAATTCAGTAGGCATCTCTTTCGTGAGTAGACACACAAAAAATCTCAAGAAGCTATGCCCCAAAAGACACACAAAGTCTGGCATTTTGGTTTGGAATAGCCATTTTAGGCATAAGGAATTTATTTTAAAAAATTTGGTGTGAAACTGTTAAAAATGAATGTTTTTCGCTAATTCAGCCCCTGGAGCCAGTTTAATTTATCAACCAAATTTTATGATGCTATATCTATCAGGATTAGACTGAAAAAAAACTCAAAAACTGACACACTAAACTTTGGTTGGAAACATCCATTTTAGGCCTGAAGAATCTTTTTCCTTTTTTTTTTTTATATATATATTTAAAACTTATTTTGGTAAAATTCAGCCCCTGAAGCCATCTTAATTTAGCAACATGAAATTTGGTCAGTATGTCTATCAGGAGTAGAACTACAGAAAAGTCTCAAGAAGACATGCCTGACACACAAATTCTTGCATTCGCAGTGGAAACGGGCCTTTTAGGCATGAGGATTGTTGTGAATTAGCAATTGATGGGTGGTCTTGTTCACTTTAAAGGAATACAAGCCATACATGTTCTGGATGAACATGATCGACGCTTTCTACCAAAGTCTCATCTGCTTCTTCATTCCTTACTTCGTGAGTGTCCCCGCCACCGGTGTCATTTTATCCATTGCTGTATTTGGTGCGTTTGAACTCAGGCCTCGTTTCCTCCTCAGGCCTACGCCGACTCAGACGTCGACCTGTTTACATGGGGGACCCCCATCACTTCCATCGCTGTGTTTACCATTCTGCTGCACTTGGGGGTGGAGACCAAAACCTGGGTGAGAAACCGCAGCCCTCGAGAACCTCCATAGCGGTCAAGAACACCCATGATAATGAATCCATCCAGTTATTTTTTTTAAGTGTGAAAATTTACATTTTTTAAATTTTTGTCAGCGCCCAGAGCCATTTTACTGTAGCTACATCAAATTTGAAAAGAACCCATGCCTGAGAAGACACGTGAAGTCTGCCTTTTGGGTTTGCAGTGGCAATTTTACTTTCTTTTTTCTTCTTCTTTTTTGTTGTTTTATTTTTTTGTTATAAGGTTGAAAATTCAGCCCCTGTCACCAGTTTAACTTAGCAACATGAAATTTGGTAAGCGTGTCTATCATGAGTAGACCCACCAAAATGTCTCAAGAAGCCATGCCCCAAAATATATACCTACAGTCTGTCATTTTGCTTAGAAGTGGCCATTTTAGGCAAATGAAATTGATTCAGTTATTTTTATTTTTGTAATTGTTAAAACGAGGCATGTTGAATCAATGATTTTATTTTTTTATGTTGAAAATTTTAAAAAAAATCTATGATTTTTAGAAAAGTCAGCCCCTGCAGCAAGTTTCATCTGGCCTCATGAAATTTAGTTGGCATGGCTCTCATGAGTAGACCCGCAAAAAATTCTCAAATAACCCAAAAAGACACACACAGTCTGCCATTTTGCTTCAAATCCACCCTTTTAGGGTAATTTTGGCCATTTCCAGGTGCCCCTCAAAGACGAACTGGTCCTAGAGATTTTGCCAAACAGCGCCAGGCATACCTGTAAATAATGTCCAAGCAATGCCTCTTGTTCCAGACGTGGATGAACTGGCTATCCATCTGCTTCAGCGTGGCTCTTTTCTTCACGGTGGCGCTGTGCTACAACGCCTCATGCCCCACCTGCTACTCCCCCTCCAACCCCTATTGGACCATGCAGAGGCTGCTGCAGGACCCCGCATTCTACCTGCTCTGCCTCATCACGCCGGCAGCCGCACTGTTGCCCAGGTACTTGCGGGGGGGGGGGGGGGGGGGGCGTGACGCTAGTGAAAGTTTAGTCGGAATCGCTGACGGAAGCCTGTTTAAAATTAGGGGCGGACTGGCCTATAGACGGGTACTATGGTTATCGTCACGATAATGTGTGTGCGTTGCAGATATTTCTACCGAGCATGTCAAGGCACGATCTTTCCCAGCCCGGTCCAAGTGGGGCGGCAGTTGGACCGGCTCCCCGCCAAAGACCCCCGCAGGAACATCCTGAGCCTGAGCAGGATCCAGATGGGCACTCGGCCCGAGCCCGAGACAAAATCCTCCGTCGCCAAAGACCCCCGCCGCCCCCAAGAGGAATCAGAACGTCCTGACGCCAGCCTGTCAGTCCGGATCGACCTCCCCCTCGACGGAGGCGTCAAGTACACCAAGAACTCACAGGAGAGAACCAATGTTGGCTGAAATGCCACCCCTGCCCCGCCCCTTTTCCCAAATTTGCACGTTTTTTATTATATTTTTCCAAATAGCTTCTTTTATAAAGGATGCAAATAGGTACTTTATTTGAGCTAATGTTATTAGGGGAGTTGGAAGAAGAACTGGATGTTCTTTTTATTTGCCAGGAAAGCTTCATTTTCTACAGAAGATGCATCTAAGTACTGGCCGGGTCTGAAACGATGAATACATTTTCTCTTTTTTTTTTGTGACATACAAAGTGCTTTGACTCAACAGCGGCCTTGATTGCGTCTTTCTGAGAGGACTTGTTTTCTGCACATATTGACCTCGGTTCATTGCAGAGTGTTAGTGCCACACTAAAGCGAATGAAAACTACTGAAATGATGTGGGGGGGGGGGAGTTATAAAACGGAAAATTAGTTTTAAAACAAAGTTATAGTCTTAAACGTTAAGGAAAAGGGGGTCAATGTTTTAAGAAAAAGTCATAATATTGCAAGAATGATGTCGCAAATTTACCCCCAACATTTTTAAACAGTAACATTTCAAGAACAAAGTTGCTTTAAAAACGTTTGTAGATTACAATAGTCATTAATCGTTTAAACTAAAAGTTGTAGATTAAGTCGTAAATTACTAGACTAAAATTAAAAGAATACAGTTTTTTTTGTTTTGTTTTTTTACAAAAGTCCTATATTGCGAGAGAAGTCGTAAATTATGAATACAATTTGTAAATCTAGAATCTAAAATTGCACAAATAAAGTATTTATTTTTTAGCAAAAGTCCAATGTTGCTAGAAAAGTCATTATTACACTACAGTTGTAAGGTAAATAAAAAGTAAAAAGTTTCTCGTAATGGTTCCACTTCATTGTCTGACTTTATTCTCATCGTGTTTGCGTGGGGTTTTTTTTCCATTCGAGTGTGGCACTAATACTCACTCATGTACATTTGTGAGATCATTTTGCTGAATGAATGCTAACGCTAATGAATACGTCTCTTGTACGCATTCCAGTGAAAAATCCGAAGACATTCCAGCTCAAACTTGGGGCACTGATGCTTATTGTCTCATTGTGTTTTAACAGTGTTTACCAAAGATGCCTTGATGGGTTCAACTTGCAGCCAGGAGACTTATCTTAGCCTAGACTGGCTTCATTTAGTTTAGCATTTTTTCCCGGCTGCATCTTCATATATTTTTTTCATATCCAATGATGCTGGGAATGAAGGCGACAAGTAACCTCGTTTTGCCAAAAACCAAACCACACTAAGCTTGCAACTATTTTTACTTGAAAGTCTTAAAAACAGTTTTTCTGTGCTCTTTCTCAGCTGGAAACCCCAAAAAGCAAAACTTTTGAGTGGCCAAAGAAAAAACATTTTAAGCACTTTGATATTTTCAGACGTTCCTCCATCCCAAACATCTTGTTTCATCCCCTGAAGAAAAGATGTGGTCGTTCAAAACATCATTGTTCATGTATGTTGTAGTTTCCACATATGTGCCTTAACACTGGATAATAAATGTTATTGTTCCCCGTTGAGGAAAGCTGTTTTGGTGTAAGATGTTTATGAATTGTTTTTTTTTTCCACATTTGGTCGTTTCCATGCTTCATAGTATAGCGGAAATGAGTAATTGGCATGCACCCAGAAAGGTTTGTAATAGACTAGTGGTGGAACAAGTTTTTTTTTTTTTTTTTTTTTTTACTATTAGACAAGGCTACGGTCTAAGTGGTGCGCTTTCCCTTAATGCAACTGTGTTAACTGGCCACAAGATGACACCAAAGCTATATTTTCATATTAGACTAATACATTTTTATACCAACAAAATCTGTCCCACAGCCGCCAGTTTTTTTTTTTTTAAATTAAAAGGTTATGAGAAAAAGTTAAAATATTGAGAGAACGTCTCTATATTAAAATGTAATGAACATCGAATCACATTTTATGTTGAATAATTGTTTTATAAATATAAAAATGTAATCAAAATGTTTTGCATGATTTTTTTTTTCATTCAAAATTGTAAATAAATTTGAGTTACAAGATACCACAGTACACAATTTTGTAATTTATATCACATACTAATACAAATAACTTTTTGCTTTGTCACCAATAACAACAAGATGAAATGTAAGCTTTTTCTTCAACTGCAGTGGCTATAAAAAGTCTCTTCAAATGCCAGGTTTTGGTAACATAAAAAAAAGAGACCAACATAAATCATTTAAAAACAAAAATCCACTATTAATGTAACCTGTACATATCAATTGGAAAATAAATATTTTCAAGAGTGGAAGTAAATAACTGGCAAGATTTGTGTACACACTCATAACTGGGGATGTAAATGTGTTCAGAATTAAACAGTCCAATTCGAACTCATGTTAAATGAGTCGGCACACACCAAGTGCCGATCTGATTAATCCCAAATAAAGTTCAGCTGTTCTAGTTGGCTATTCCTGACATTGTTTTGCTTTCGAGCGCTAACACTGACTGTTACGCTCCATTGAAACCAAGGTTAAAATGTTTGGCCCTATTTCCAAAAGGTGTTTGTCATTTTAACTCGTGTTTTCTGACTATCGGTGGCCAGGCTCCTACATATCACTTTGTCGCCTTCAAACAATGAACAGCAAACCTTGACACATGAAGATTGACTCGCACTCACACAAAGGCATCCTCCTGTTGCCTAGCAACCAGTCACTATCACCGCCGCTCTATGTCTCTGGCCTTCAGTAGGTGCTAAGAAACAGCACGAACAAAACAGATCTCTCATGTAGCATCGCAACAGTGAGTTAGCGGCTAAAGTTAGCCTCCAATAACAGGTCTGTAAACACACGGACCAGTATGAGGGCCCACCAGGGACGGAATTCTGGATTACCTCTTGCACGCAGTGGAAAAGCGCTCATACAGTGATTATTTCGTATAAGTCAAGTGACTATTTTTTGGAGGGGATCATATCAATGAAATGCGCGCGTTCACACTACTTAATTGCTGTCATACATACAAATTTGTTTTTTCTCACAAAGGCCTACACTATCCATGCACTCCACACATGCCACTGAATATAGTAGTAGAAGTAAAACGTGGTTGTAAAAGTAGTCATAGTAATAAAATAAGTAGTAGTCGTAAGATAAGTAGTGGTAGTAAAAGTAGTGGTAATATAAGTTGTAGATAGTAGTTTTACTAGTAGACGCGTTTGTAGAAATATAAGCGGTAGTTGTAGTAGTCAAATACTATCAGTGTTTGTCGTAAAATAGTCAGTATAGTAGTAGTAGCAGTAAAATAGCTAATAGTAAGACAAGTAGTAAAGTACTAGCAGTAGTTGTGCTAGTAGCCGAATAACAGACAGTAGTAAAATACGGAAAGTAGCATTTGTAAAAGTTGTAGTTGTAAAATAATGTAAGTAACTGTGGTAATATGAGTAGTACTAGTTGTAAAATAAGTAGTAGTAATCAGTATTTGTAGTAAAAGTAAAAAAAAAAAAAAAGTAGTAGTTGTTGTACCTGTAAAATAAGTAACAGTATGAGAAATAGTTGTAAAATAAATAGTGGGTGTAAATTAAGTATTAGTAGTAAACAAACATAGTAGCAGTAGGTGTACTAGGAGTCAAATTAGAGACAGTAGTACAATAATTAGTAGTCGTACTAGTAGAAAAAAAATCAGTAGTACTGTTATTGAAAGTAAGAGTAAAGAAATAGCAGTTGTAGAAGAGCACATGTGTGCCATTAATCCGAGCTATTAATAATGTAACCCCTCTATGATTATGTGAACAATATTTCAGAATTTTTGTAGTCTACTTACCTGTTGAAACATAAATGCCGTGCAACGTACTTGCCGTCTTCCCAATTATATGTCATTCACGTAATGTCTTCGTTTCAACTCACGTTACACATTCAATCTTAGGCACTGGAGTAGAAGACTCATCATCTTTTATACAATAAAATTGTAACTACCGTCATCAAAACTAAAATAAAAGTCAGCATTTTCGAAAACAAAAAAACCCAGACTTCCTCGGTTGTTGCAGCTTGTTTTCGTTTGTTTTTTTGCAAGTAGCTTGTGAGTGGTGCGCCATGTTGCGGCAGGTGGCATCCACTCCTACGCGTGGATCGGCTGCAGATGGCGAGAACACTTGTGACAAAACAGCACACACCAGCTGGGATTTGTCTGCGTGTTTTTATAAAGTCAACACAAAATGAAAACAATGAAAAGTCCGGCGATCGGTCAGAAAGAAAAAAAAACACATCAACGATGCACACCCCAAATTTAGCTTAGCATCCATGCTAACTTTAGCGTCAGGTAACACAGTGGAACCTCAAATGTTGAATGACATAATCAACACGCACACCTGAGATGACATCGGCGAGAGAAGTGGGGTGCGCCCTGGGCTGGTTGCCGGTCAATCACAACAATCATGGACGCACAACCATACACATACACACATAATTGGAAAATGTTGAATCTTTAATTAACCCAAGATGACATTTGGCGAGAAAAGCGGGATACACCCTGGGCTAGTCACCAGCCAATAGGGAAGATATCGCCACTGTCCTGTGAAAAACATGTATGTCCAATTTTGGAAATGTGTTTAATTTTCCCATTAATGCAACGCAGAAACGCCATTCAGGTAAAAATAAGAAAATTGAAAAAAATGGACAAAAGTGTTTTTCACAGGACAGCGACGACATGGAATAATGACCATTTGCACACACACATTTAGACCATTTAGAACCCTTAATGAATCCAAGATGACTTTGGCGATAGAAGCGGGGTGCACCCTGTATTGATCACAAGTCATTCTCAGGGCACATATAGACAAATGACAATTCAGTCACATTCACACCTATGGACAATTTAGTCTTAAGGATGAACTTAAAATGACTTTTGGCGAGAGAAGCGTGAGACACCCTGGAGTGGTCGGCACACAATCTCAGGGTACATACAGACGAACGATCACTCACACTTTTACCCCCTTGGAGAATTTATAGACCTTAATTAACCTTAGATGACTTTTGGTGAGAGAAGTGGGATACACCCTGGACTGGTCGCTGTCCTCACATTATTTCCTATAAGAAAAAATGACTTTGATGTGTCATTTGATCTTAAAGATTCCACTTTACGTGGCATCATAGCGACCGTGCGCCGAGAACAGCCTGGCGGCCGTGCCGTGACGTGGTTGCCCGCGACGTGACCCGTGTCCTGTCCGAGCATCACGGGACGCACACACATGCACGCACATTAATTGACGTAGTAGAGCCAGTAGACGACGTTAAAGAAGGAGAAGGAGAAGGGGAAGATGAAGCGGGACCAGCGGTCGATAGCGTTGACGTCCGTCAGGTCGGGGATTTTGATCTTCAGCTGCGACGATCGCCTCCTCAGGCGGCTCCTCCTCCCGTCCGGGACGGTGGGGCGCGCGGCGGCCCGCCCGCCGCGCCTGTACTGGACCCCCGACGAGTTGTCCAGCGGGGCGGGGGTGGAGTTTGCCGTGGCCTCGTACAGGCTGCTGCTGGTGCTGCTGCTGGTGGTGGTGACGGCGTGGACGCCCACCTCATTATGGATCTCCAGCGTGGTCAGCAGGATGTTGCCTTGACACTCGGCCTGGGGGCAGAACACACCAAAAATTGCCCTCAAACTTAAAGGGGGAAGTCAACGCAAACATATTTTTTTCAAGAATATGGTCTATGCAAGCCCACTAGTTGAAACAGGGCATTCTGATAAATATTGCGTGTGTGGAATAAGAGTTAATCCACTCATTTTTAGCTGCACGGCTCATATTCAGAAAACAGGTCAGCTGCGATTGGTCGTTGTGAGCAGTTGTGATGTCATTTTCAGGCGACAGAAGACAAAATGGCCGATCCCAGAGATGGCTAAAAACGAGTACATTTTGCTGCTTAACTTATATTCCACAAAGGCAAAACTAATCAGAATGCCGTGTTTCAACTAGTTGTCCTGCTGGGAACATATTCTTGAAAAAAATATGTTTGGGTTGACTTTTAGCTTTAAGACCATACGTGTCTATTGATCTAGCTGGATAGCTAGCTTATCTGTCTATATAGCTGGCTAGCTTATCTATCTAGCTAGCTAGGTAGCTTTTCTAGCCAGCTAGCTAGGTAGCTTGCCTATCTATCTATCTATGTATCTATCTATCTATCTATCTATCTATCTATCTATCTATCTATCTATCTATCTATCCGTCCGTCCGTCCGTCCGTGTACTGGCGCAGCTAGGTCTTCACCTTGGGGCGGTCGAAAGCGGCGCGGTCGTTGTTGGCCTTCTGTGCCCGCTCGGCCAGCTTCTTCTGCATGCGCGGTCCGCGCCCGAAAAAGATGTAGTTGACGAAGGCGTACTCCAGCAGGGCCAGGAAGACGAAGACGAAGCAGCCCATCAGGTACATGTCGATGGCCTTCACGTACGGGATCTTGGGCAGCGTCTCCCGCAGGTGCGTGTTGATGGTGGTCATGGTCAGCACCGTGGTGATGCCTGTCAACGCAAAAGGGCCCCGTTGAGGCGATTGGCGCACCGGCGTTGCTTTGAGTAATGATAGTAATCCAACTCTTCCTTACTGCTGCTTTACCAGCGCTGATTTGAGACGTGTTACAATGCAGATGAATCCACATTTTCCTTACTCTAATTTTAAAGTGATTGTTTTTCCAGAGTTGCTTCTAGAGTGTGATTACAACACTCCGACTATTCCCTAATGTTGCTTTATCAGTGCTGTTTGAGGACATGTCATAAAGCAGACTAGTCCAACTATTACTTACTCTCCTTTATCGTTGCAGTTTCTCGACATGTTCTAAGATCAAACTATTCCAA
Organism: Filicampus tigris; assembly: GCF_054856515.1. NCBI lineage: Eukaryota > Metazoa > Chordata > Actinopteri > Syngnathiformes > Syngnathidae > Filicampus > Filicampus tigris. The sequence goes on from NC_141228.1 coordinate 15,629,556, forward strand.
CTTTTTCTCATTGCTGCTTTAGTAGAGCCTCCGCACTTGTTCAACTGAAGACTTGTCCAACTGTTCCTTATCGTTACTTTCAGGTGTTGGTACCAGGGTAAGAAGTAATCTAAAAATACATCAAATGTCAGATTTTAGCAAATGTATCTTTTGAGTTTCCTGCCAGGACCGCGACTATATTTCTGTGTATTGAGCGCTGCTGTGTAAGTGGGCCCAAAATGTAGCGCTTGAACAGTGCGTGCGGGGGAGGGAGTGGAGAGCTGTGTGGGTACGTGCCATCGATTCCCGCTTGAGAGCCAAGAACAAAAAAACGGTGCGCAAGATTGACACAGATTAAAGCAACAGTATAACTGTATATGATTGGGGGGAAAAAAGTAACTGATTTGGACTGACTTGTAATGAGGAGAAAAACATTTCTCCTCACCCCTTGATATCCACTTTAGGGCTCTGTAATGTTGGACCGGCCAGGACACGTTGTTGTTCTGATGTTCATAGGCAGACTATCGCTGTTAACGTTTCGCACGTCCGCTCATTCATTTAACAGCATTTACCTAAAGCGACTCTGGCGGCCGAGGCGTCGTAGTTGATCCAGAAGGAGACCCAGGACAGGATGGTGATCAGGATGGAGGGCATGTACGTCTGCAGGATGAAGTAGCCGATGTTCCTCTTCAGCTTGAAGCTCAGAGACAATCGAGGGTAGGCACCTGCACCGCACGCACACACAAAATAAAAAAACATTTAAAAACTTTTTTTGTTTCTGTACTCCTTCACGCGTCCCTGTTGACGAGCTCTAGGCCACGCCACAAAACCTTAAGTAAGACGAAAATAAAATTGAAATAATAGAATAAAATATTCTGGAATGTATGTAGCCTATATCTATTTTTACATGAGCAGGATAATTATAATGTAAAAATCTTGGACCCATTGACTCTCATTACATTAAACTTGTACATGTGCAGTCGCTTTCCCCTTTAATACAAAAGATCGGAGCACGGTGGGGCGCAGCTTGCTTTACAAACGACAAACCTCTCAACACGGGGCCGACGTCACATCCGTCTGGCAGTTGATTCAAATCCATTAAGGATTGTATTTGCTCCAAGAGGAAGAATGTCAAATTGGATTTTTGTGACAAAAACAAACAAACAGATTTTACGATAAGGGAATATTTCCCAGCGTTTACCAGTGGAAAAGACCACGTTCCTGGAGACCAGCTTGTAGTCCACTATGGAGAACTGCGGGAGCTCGATACGCGTCACGCCCGTCACGGCCGTGTCGCCTCCTTTCCAGTAGAACTCGATGTCATCCGTCGTGTATCCGTCTGTCACGTGCGTGTGAAAAAAACAAAGCAACACCAAGACAGTGCTCATTTTTTTCCCAAACAATATCAATACCATGTAATCGGGTGGAACGATTTTGAGAAATAATCATTGTTCCCTCAATATTGAGATTGCGATTTAATATGCGATTATTTTTTGAAGGTCCTCCACCCATGTATGTTTTTTTTTAACAAACACAATCTACAAATTAATGTATATTACAATAATATCAAATTTATGAGACGAAACTTTTTTGGTCTTATACTGTAGGTTAGGCTTTCACAATTAATTTATCTGCTTCAATTATAGTTGTGAAATTACTAAACACTTTGACTTGCCGTCTTTAAGTGTTCACTGCGACAACTTGACACAATTTCCCCAAACAAGTGTGGCGTAAACACACTGAATGGACAGATATTGTTGAATGTAAAAGGCGCTTACTTATTTAATATAACATTGTTGACTCTCGGCGGCGCGTATCGTTTGTTTTTTTTTCGCATCCCACAACCGTCTGTCGGTCGATTTAACAGCGCAGCGAACTTGTGAATGAATCGCACGCGATGCACTTTACATTTGCCGGAGGCCTTCGACCGGGCAAAAAGGCTGATTTACGAGCCGCGTCCGCCGCGGGAGCGCTGACTGCAGCACATGTAAATCTTACACGCTTGTACACATGATTCCGCATGAATGGCGAGCGCACGGGCACATATCATCAAGACTGAGGGTGCGCTATCCTTTCCGCTGTACGTGAGCGTGCACGCGCGCGTGTCTTGTCAACTCACAGCTCTCAATCTCCAGTGTGCAGTTCTGTTCGTCCAGCGGGTATCGCCTCAGGTCCATCATGCAGGCGGCCGTCGTCGTGATTCTGGGTCCAAAGGCCAGCAAAAAAACAAAAAAAAACATGTTTATTAGTTGGTGTCGATGCTGCATTGCAGTATGAAGAGGAAAGCTCGTCCAGTACAGAGCAGATATCTTCTGTAAAGGTGAAAATCTAGTTTCTCTGTTGGCGTCCATGCAGCAGTGCAAATGGTGAATTTAACAGTCACTGAGTTACAGTCCATGAGGCACACCAGGCCACATAGGCTGTAGTGTGTTATTTCTAGTTGTACCACAAGTAACATGGCGCAAGGAAGAAGCAGATGGTTCTGACCGCCATACTGTGTCTATATTTATAATAATACAAAGAGAGGAAATAAAGGAGAGGGTGTGGACATTTGAGAGGCTATTGGCAGTGATTGCCCTATGCAATATTTTAAAGCTTCATGCTTATGACGGCAAAATGTGAGGTGGAGGTATTATTTTTGTTCACTTTGGGTCATCAGCTGCATATTCTACACTGTAGTATCTGTGATGTTGAGTGTGTGGGTGTTCCTTTAAAGTCGGGATAGATAGATTCGGCGCCGAGCATTTTGACAAATGCGGCATCAGCCTTTTGTTAAAAATCTGACGGCCGCTTATTAGAGCTCAATTCAAACGGTGTTACCTCGCCGAACTATTTATTCACATTTTGAGTTAACTTTATTTTTTAAGAGATGCTGCAGACCTTGGAAACTCGGCGCACCTTCTGACTTTGTTTGAAATAGAAAGTTGTACTGTACATTTCAGTTATTTTGACATTTTTGGAAAACGTTATTTACTGTAGAAAACTGTAGGGAGCTATTTACTCGTTTAGGTTTTCATTTAACTTCTCAAGACATTCCGATGACCCCGGCAGCTCCCTGAAATTTGTGTTATAATCTTAAAACAAAGAATTTTAAAAGAAAGATTTCTAATGTCTAGGTAAAATAAAAACTTTTTGTACAATTTGTACATCTGAAATGCTGTTCAATAAATACAGCAGCTGTGTAACGGACAAAGTATCAGACCCAACCAGACGGTGCCTCTTACCTGAGGCCGTAGAGGACGGTGCCGTCCGGGTGCAGCCGGATCATGCGGTTCTTGACGGTGACGCCGTGCACGAAAGACTTCTTGTCATTGAGGAAGTAGGTGTCGGGCACCCACAGCTGGTCCGCCACCCGGTTGTCCAGGGTGAGGTTGAGGGGGATGCCCAAGTAGGCCAGCCGCTTGTCCCGCCAATATTGCTGGAAGTACATGGTCAGCGTGTAGTCCTGCAGAGGGAGAGTAGCGGACAGGTAGCATTAGTAATGCTACAGTAGTATTTTGAACTAAAATAAATAATAAAAGATCGCTTTTCTGTAAAAGCTTCCAGATCAGTGGATGAAGTTAACCAGGGAATTTACCACCTTCTGCGGTAGTATCAGTACTAGTGCCCGACCGATATGGATTTTTCTTCAGGCCGATGCTTGATTCCAATAACCAAATCATTTAAAGACTATATAAAAAATAAAATAACTTTGTTTTTGGTCACTTGATGCTTACAACAATCAAGATATGAAATACAGACAGGAACTGTTTTGCAATACTTTGTCCTTTGGATTTGTTTAACTTCACAACCAAGAGAAAAATCAACAGAAATCGGCCGATTTTTGTCGAATGTCAGTTTTTATCTTTGTCTTGTGTTGTAACGTGTCAAGAAAAAAATCTGCACAAGATCGGAAAAGGGCTTACTGTATATCGGCCGATTAAAGTGGCCAACTGATTAAATGGTCAGGGCCTTAATTAGTACCATAACAGAGGTGGAGTCTGTCCTGTAATTAAGAGTATTCAGCCTATAAAAGAACCCCCTTTTTGTATACGCTACCGAATCAGTGGATAAAGTCAACCCGAGAATTACCAGCCGTCTGAGGTGGTACTCAAAAGTGTCCTGTGAGTATAAAGTCAGGAGTGCGACATTTAATACCCTTCACTGTTTCTGCGTAAAAAGTCCAATCCACAAATGAATGTCCTGTTTGGTCTCCTGTTTTTTTGCAGGATGGCTTCATGAACGAGGCGATGGATTGATAGATCCTTATAGATGGATGGATCAATAATTAATAAAGGGCCCTCATTGACTCATTGGCTGCGTTCCACCACTGATCCAGCGCAACACAAAAGCTTTTGCAGCCTTTTAATGGAGCTGACGGGACTTGATTCTGCTGACTAATATTCTCTTAAATAAATAAGCAGGTCACAGGAAATAAACAAGCCTCCGCGTCAGTGAATGTTCACATTCGGAACAAGCTCGCATGCATGTTCAGTGTGTACTGCGTCTGGCCTTCACTGCATGTCCCGTGTAGGAAGGTTTTAATGGCGGTCTTTGGCAGGGCTGACTACATCCCATCTGAACTAATAAATATTACTCATACACTCGGCGCTGTGTAAAACTGCTGACCTGACACAGATGAAATGATGGAAATGCAGTTTTTTTTTTTTTGGGGGGGGGGGGGGGGAGTGTAAGATTGCCGCATCGTGTAACAACTGCAACATTCTCTTAGTTTGGAGTGAATTACACTAACATTGTCAACTGATTTCTGGCTACGGTTTTCATGCGCCTTTGAAGACTTATGTACAAAGAGGGTGTACAGGCTAATGTATGTTTATATTATGTATACATGTGAATGGCCTGAATGTTGTTTACAGGAAGCATACGTGCGAATGGACATGCTTTAATACACATTAAGACACACTTTTTAAAATATTCCTGATTTTCACTCTCTTCCCGCCAGGAAATAGGAGACTATTAAATAACATCGCTTTGAATTTTGAATTAAACATTGTGTATTCCGGCATCAAAATGATCCAGCAAACCGTACAACTTCATCAAACAAAAGTCTACTAGCTTAGTGCTAACATAATATGACGGGTTAACAGAAATTAGCAAAAGCTATTCAATCAACTGCTACGTTAAGACACACGGAGCAACAATGCATGCAACAATACTCAAAAGCATATATTCGTTCTGCTCTGTGGAAACTATTATTGGTGTGGACTACTAGCGTTTTAGTTGGGGCCCTTCTCTGCCTCTCCTTCTTGCTGTTAATTGTGCCGCATGTCTCCCAGTAGATCTCAGTGCTCAGTAAATGTTGGGGCACAACTTTAAATTCATACTTGCCTATATACTGTACAAATTGTGCTGCACTGTAAAATCCGCAAAATATAGAGCTAGCTCCCACGATAAACTGCGATATAGCGGGGGTTTACTCGGCTTGCTTTTAAAGTTAGATGTGATTTTTTTTTTTTAAACAGGCAGCAGTGGTGCAGAAGAGCTGCTGTTGAGAAGGTAGTGAGATGAAAAGCAGGTGTTGTTGTGAGACGTGTTGTCCGCCCACATGCAGCAACACCAGCAGAGTGGGTCGGCTGAATCAGCTTTTGCGCAACACCGCGCGCTCCCACCGCACGGAAGCAGCTCGTCGTCTGTAGCGCCGAGCGTTTGAAATATTTCAGCATCTTTTAACGCGCGACCTCTGCTGCACTCTGACCAGCACGACAGGCTTCAATGACGTACAATGGTACTCCATCCGTGACAAAGCTCTTATCTTTACTAATAGATCAAATCAATTTACCCTATTGAAATTCCACTAATCGGTTTCTTTACCGAAAAGACCACCACCATTTTATTTATGTTGTTGTTATACCTTATATTGCCATCATTTATCTTTTCCCACCAATATCACACATCACCACCCCAAAATCATGTTCACTTGCTAATTTAATAATTTTTTTTAAAAATCACAAATTTATTACACTGTCATTTATTAAACTTGTACAGACACCCGACCAACTAACCAGTCAAAAAGCTCTCCCAAAAATATTTTTCAAAGGACATAACTTCATAGCTGACCAGTTCCTTCAGCAACGAAGCATAACAGTTATTCAGTTTTAACAAACCGGGGTTACTCAAGTGTATCTTACTTAACTATTTTTAATGTTTATTGTCTAGAAACATTCAAACTTCCAATCTTGAGGAGACATAATGCTGACGAGTTTTATGCCACTTCTGAGACAGTTCAAATGTCTTTGGACTTTTTTCCCCTACTTTATTTGAAAGGCATCGTATCTGAAGCTCGGTTTCTCAATCCTCTCATTACAATTCAAATTTTAACTCGCAACACAAAGCAAAAAAAAGTGGTGGATTGTATCTGGAAAAACTCATAAGTTGACAAGGTCGTCCAGATGCTCACTTGTGAATGTGTGTGCATGATTGTTGTCAGACAATTTGGACCTCGGGAGAGACAAAGACGGGTTTTCACTCTCCGGTAAATGAGGCCCAGCGGGAGGCCAGGAGCGCCGTGCCATCCTGGGGCAATGACACGTGTCAGACGTGCGACCTGTCATGCTAACACCTGCCTATCTACTGGGAATAACGGAAAGGAGCTCGAGTCGAGTGAGAGACTCCAACCCAGACACAAGGGGAGGGTGGTTCAGGTTCATGAGATTCTTCCCCAGTGGAATGAATGTGTGCCATGTTGTTTAAAAAAACACATGTTATATATACACACACACACATACACACATACATACATATATATATATATATATATATATATATATATATATATATATATATATATATAGTTTACATGTGACGTAATGATGAAAAGGTCCATACACTGTATTATATATAAAATAAAAATTTTGCATGGAACTTACCATATTCACCTCGGAGACCATGTCTATGCTAGCCACATCTATACTCATGCCAACAGCCACAGGGGCACCTTCAAAAATAACACAACCAAGTGTGTATGTTATTATCTATCAATAAACATTTAGATATTTATGAATTGTTCTTACCTCCAAAGTCTGGCCTGAGACGAATGTCGTATCCCTTTAAAAGTTTGTCCACCGTGTCTTTGACAAAAGACATGTTGCCAGGCTCTTTGACGCTAAAAGAGAAAATGGGGGGCCATTTATAAAAAAATTAAATAATGGTAAATTTGAAGAACAAGAAGAAGAACGAGTAGCAGAAGTCATCCTTGGCGCCACAGAGCTCACCTGGCGCATGCGCACAACGCGGCCACGACCGGCGGCCAGGAGTGCCACCAGTACCACGCCCGGAGGACCCTCATCCTCCCGGCTCAGGTGAGCTGTGTGGCGGGGTGCAAGTCGGCGCTTCGCCCCCGCGTCTCGCCTCGCCTCGCGGCTCTTGGTCGTTCCCTGCCTCCCTGCGTCCCTCCCTCCTCCTCTCCCTCGGTCGCTCCCTTCCTCTCTCCCCGTCGAGCACCACTAAATCAGGTGAGACTTCACCCACACGACGACACACGGCTGAACGCGCCATCAATCACCTCGTCCCACGCAGTACTTCTTGCTCCTTTTTGGCAGCTTGTCACCTCAAATAACGTCCTTGCGTGCCTTCGGATTCAAGTATGTGCATGGGGAGCGCTAATGAGAGGCAGGGGTGGGCTAGCGGGGGCTCCAGTTGTCAGTGGTGGAAAATAATTAACCAAGTACGAGTACTTAGTTATGTATATAAGTAGATTTTTCAGCTAACTCTTACTTGACATGGGTAGTTATTTTTTCGGATGACTCTGCTTTTACTCCCTACATTTGAAATATGTACTTTGTACTACACTCCATACTTGGTCAAAATAGTCTAGTTAAGTGTTTTCAACCTCAGTGGACAATATATACTGTGTCTGGAGAAAGTTAAAGTCAACCAAGTTTCAGAACTTGATCGATTGAAACCTTGGGGACTTTTATGTATTTCAATCTTTCAATCTTTGCTGTGAAAAACATTCACAGCACACCACATTCACCCAAATTATTGGTTAATTTACCTTCGGTCATCTAGAGCATTTCATTGTTTTGCCTGTTACTATATGTGGTTGGTATAGATGAATTAAAAAAAAGAAAAGAAAATATTACATTTTTTGGGCAAAATAAATGACATTGAATAATTTTCCACAACACACCTGATAACACGCTAATGTGCAACTGCACACTGGTTGAGAATCACTGGCGTAAACAAACAGGGACAGCAATGGCATGGAGGACCGTGAACCAGGGAGCATTAAAGCCAATGGCAAAATTAGCAATTTTCTGGGTACAGCATATCTGTATTCCCTTTAAGGCTGTGAGTACTTTTGCCACCCCTGCCAGTTGTTGCGATCTTGGTCGTTTGTGTGCTGTTGTCCCTCCCTGCCTGAAGGTGGTGCTGCCACCTTTTCTCTGTCCTTTTTGTGTTTCTCAGGTACTGGCAGCTGATTGGTGAGTGAATATAAAATGTGCTCTCTAAACAGCACAGGCACATGACAAATTCAGCATGGCAATCTGCTCATAAGACAATTGCAGGTTGTAAAAAAAAAAAAAGGTAATATTTCCACCCTCTTTGCATGCCACTGCTCTGGATAAACAACACTGACAGAATGGACATTATCGTCCTGGCAATTTTCCACCTTCCGAGGTCGTATCAGAAGCTCTGTTTGCTCTGCGCATAAATGCCAGTATTTTCACAGGCTTAGTAGGCATTATGTCAAGCATCCTTGGTTGACACAAAATGACACTCACCTCGTATCGTAGATCGCATGCAGCTTTTTGTTTCCATCAACGGCGTTCCTGTAAATAAAATAAAAATACAATTGGAACCTATTAAGAAACGGATTTCAGCATTAACAACATCACTGAAATAAACAGGCACAGCGGTGTTTCAAGCATGTGGAAAAATGTTCCTGAAAATGAGACCGGTAGCATGGTCCGTTGTAAAATATACATTTCTATATTCAATATGACAAGTGCTATGAATGCCCATCTGTAGAAAGCATCTGCTAATGTTAGCTAACAAACAGCTGAAATCCTTACATCAGCAAATTTCCCAAACAGCCTCCTGTAACAGTGGACAGAGAGAAAGATCTGTGGGTGGGGGCCACTGTGTGCTGAGGACAGCGGTGAACGTGATTAGCGAGCTTGCTTTTCAAGGCGAAAGCACATAGTTGACAGCTGGAAAAAAATATCATCGACGTCATCGATGAATCGACCTCAACTCAACTATCATCACCTCAGCATCGGCTACAAAAACAAAAATCTGAAGTCTTTCGACTAGGGCTAAACAATTGATTAAATTCAAATGGATATTGGAATATAATAGAATGCCGTTTTCATTTTTTTTTAAACTACAGAGGAAGAGGACCTTAAAAAAAGAATCGCATTTTAAATTACAATAGCAATATCGAGGGGGAAAAAAATCAGAGTTGGATTATTTTTCTAAATGGTTCAACCCTACTCGTATCTCAAGAAACCACTGTATTCACGTACAATATCTTGCCACCGGAACTTCAACATGTCGCCTAACTACAAACGATGACCCCATACTCAGTAGTGTCGACTATTTGTCGGAAATAGGTCTCAGAAGCGGGGTAACAATAAGGAACGGATCCAGTCGTATTATCCAACCGCTTTCTCACTCTCTCTCTCTCTTTCTCTCGCCCCCCCTCCCTCTCAGCATCTTCACCCCTCCGCCACTGCGCACATCCACCAGTGCTGCTTCCCGCCCTCTCCTCTCCTCTCTTCCTCTCATTTGCCTCCTCATCATATTTTATACCTTTTTTTGCCCGTTTTTTTTCTGCGGCGCCCGAGCCAGAATGAAAGTGGCGCTAGTATAATTATTTTCTATTTGAACGCCACGTCTTTTTTTGGGGGGTTCTTTCTCTGACCCCCCCCGTCCACCAGATCGTTGACGGCAAATTTGGAGTGCTGCGCCGGGAGAGCCTGCTGAAGAGCAACGCTGGAGGACGAGAGGTAGTCGTCGTCTTCTTCTTGAAGGTAAGGGGTAGCGGGGTGGGGGAACGGGTGGTGGGCGGGCTGGGGGGGGGGGGGCAGTTTTACTGTGTGTGGTGAAGATCATGTGTGGTGCAGGGATGCAGGTGGAACACTTCCAGTAGGTTGTGTTGTTTTTAACCCATTCCTTTTTTAGATAATTAACCCTCTTCTCTGTTATGGGAAGAATTGACTCCTTTAAAGTTCAGGTGAGGGAAAGTGCTGTATTTTGAAAAATGTAAAAAAATTAAGGGATTTTTGCTCTTCATTTTTTATTGAATATTAAGAAAAAAATAGGATGAAACAAACAATGTTTTGAGCCATTGGAGCTAAATAACTGAAATATTAGAAACAATCACAACAGTAAACAGTTAAATTCATGCTTGTAAAAAAAATGGAAATTAATAAATCTAAATATGATTAATAAGAATACGTGCATAGATACAAATGAAATCATAAATGCAAACAATAAAATAAACAAAATTACAACAGCAATTAACATGAAAATAACCAAATAAATAATGTTAAATTATAAAAACACTGCAAAATTAAACATTTTAAACTAATGCTATAGAATTATACCAAAAGAAACAGTGAATAATAACACTTAAATGATAAATAAATGTATTATCATTGTATCATAGTACCAATAGGATGATAATAATAACCCCAAATGATATCACAATTAAACTACATTAAATATAGAAAGGCATTTTAATGATAATAAAAATAGTATTTTAATGAATATAATAATAACAAATAAGACCAACAAAATGGTGCAAAGAGCAAATGACTATCTTCTTTCTGAATATGTTTCTGTCCAAAAGAAGCATAGTGATCCCTGCAACGACAGAGCATTTCACAGCGCTTGTGCCTGATATCTTGTTCTCGTCCAGTGGGAAAAAAAATATCTCGTTTTTTTTTAGCACAACTCCTCGTGTACCGTTGTTTCGCTCGAGATGATCACAAATGTGTTTTGGCCGAAGGAATGGGCGATGGACTGCACCGCAGCTTTGCAATGAGACACATGTGGCTCTGCTTCTTGCTCGCCAGCCTCACCTGCCGCCCGAGGTGAGCATGTCGCATCGGCATCATCATCATCATCATCATCATCAACACCACCACCACCACCCTCATTCCATGTGATAAAGATAATAACGGTAATTTGACATATGATTGTTGTTGTCCAGCCTCCAGCAGGAGGTGACGGGGACGCCCACCGAGGCGGAATTAATTAACAACATCACTGTGTTCACACGCATCCTGGACGGACTGCTGGACGGCTACGACAATAGGCTGCGCCCCGGACTGGGAGGTACCAATTACGTATACATTACACACATTAAATACTAATACATTGGGGATTTGATGTGTGAATTTCATATATTTGTATATCAAATCAATTTTCCCCATTGCAATGAATTGGAATGCCATTAATCCGTTAACTAAAAATTAATGTTTTTATTTATTTATTTTTTACGTGTTTTTGGTCAAGAAAAATATAAAATATAAATACAGAAAATAGTTTTATGAAGTGTATACACACACACACACAGATGTACGTTCATGTGTTGAAGTGCCTTTAATGGGAGGCGTTTCTTTGTGAGTGACAAAGTGTGACATTCCTTTGTAAATGTTCATAATGTTAATACAAATGTTCTAATGTTGTCTCTTACTACTATTTCACATTTGTATTGTCTTAAAGCATCCGTTCTCTCCCATCCTACAGAAAAGGTGACAGAGATCAAAACGAACATTTTTGTCACCAGCTTCGGTCCTGTCTCGGACACGGAAATGGTAAGACTTAAAAAAAATGTTACTCAAAAGCTACAAGTGCTGATGAAACGAGCCATTGCAATCCATTTTCATGGAAAATCTACAAAATCAAACTTTAATGCCATGCTTCAACTGCGTGGATGGCATAGCCTGGCGATTTGGTGTCGGCCCTTAGTTTGAAATTGACAAAGGTATGAGCCCTGGAATTTGCCCGATATGGCAGCTTCAAACCAAAATGATCGACTTCCTGTTCAAATTTGGGCATGGGTCCATGAGACTTTTTTTGTGCCTCCTGGTATGATGAACATGTCTACCAAATTTTATGTCAGCCAGCGCAACTGAAGTGGGGGCTGTTTTTTTATGCAGGGGCATAGAGCAAGAAATGATGGATTCAAACCAAACTGGCCAACTTCTTGTTCACTTTTGGGCATGGGTCCTTGAGACTTTTTTGTGCATCCTGTTATGACAGATATGTCCACCCAATTTCATGTCAGTCAGTGTAACTGATGTGCGGTTGGCCATGCAGGGATGGCACTCCACCGGAGCTCGGAGGGCGATACACAGAAATTTGTGCGTGACTGATTAAAACCAAAATGGCCCAGTTTTTGTAAAATTTTGTGCATGGGTCCTTGAGACTTTGTCGTGCGTCCTGTTTTGATGGACATGTCCACCCAATTTTGTATCATTCTGTAAAACTGATGTCAGCGGCAATTTTTTTCAAATTTTCCAGAAGAGTCTATTGAGGCAGAAATGGCGGATTCAAACCAAAATGGCCGACTTCCTGTTCAATTTCAGGAGTACACAATCGACGTGTTCTTCCGCCAGAGCTGGAAGGACGAGCGTCTGTGCTTCGAAGGGCCCATGAAGATGCTGCCGCTCAACAACCTTCTGGCCAGCAACATCTGGACGCCCGATACCTTCTTCCTCAATGGAAAGAAGTCCATCGCGCACAACATGACCACGCCCAACAAGCTGCTGAGGTTGCAGGATGATGGCACGCTGCTCTACACCATGAGGTAACCTGCCAGGATGTTTACTTATAACACACTCACCATTAATGATACCTTGACTTATAAATTGCCCAATTTAGGACTTTTTCAAGTTAAGGGCCATCGCTAGCTTTATTTTTGCTGCGGGTTGCAAGACCAAACTTGACTCTCGCCTGAGCTCAGATCTCTTTGTGTCCACACCACCTGATACCAATTCGGTGCTGAAGTGATTTAAGGTGGTTCATTGAGACAAAGTAGTCCTTTGCTGCCATCAAGTGGCATATATGAGCACTTAGAGTACGTTACTCACAAAATTCAAAAGGGTTTTAATGCCCATTGAAGCCACAAGGTGGCAGCAAAGCATTTTTTTCCAATCAGACAAGGCTATTTTCTGACTAAATGTGGTTCCTTGGCGCATTATGAAACAAAAACGGTGTAAAAGCGATATTTTATTAGATATGGCTTTGGCCCGAGCACAAAAACAGAACAGGTGAGTTTTTAGCGAATAACGGAAAATAGGTTCCCCCCCCCAAAAAAATCAGTGAAATCTGAACTGCGAATATGCATGGATCCACTGCACTGTACGTTATTACATCAAACATGTTTTATGTTTTAAATTATATATACATTTTTAAAAACATTTAGTATTTTCAGGGGTGTTTTGGGTGTATAGTGGCTCCCCCGCATATTCACAGTTCGGCACCACCATTTTGTGGATATTCTTCAATATTTAAAAACAACTCCCGTTTTTCAGGGAAAAAAACTCAATGGTGATATGTACCCAAATATTCCTGAATTTATTGGGCCACAATGTTTTTTTCTAACGTCATCGTAGTTTCCATATGAAGATTTTCTCTTTTCACCGGTGAGCCCGGTCCTTATCCCCACTCCACTGTAAGTCCCATTAAAATGAAAAAGATAATGACTAATGAAAACATTTTTTTAAACATAACAGAAAACAATATTAAAATGACAATACAAAACTAGTCTTTATGGTTTTCCCTGTTATTTATTTTCAAGTTTTACAAAATAAGGTATTTTCTGTTTTTGCAGCATCACGTATTTTTGTTGTATTTCTATGATGACAATTGTGTCCACATGGTGGGAGTAGAAGTCTTCATAAGGACTCTGGGCTCAATGACTTTTATCAGACTTAATGGACTAATCCTCAATTTTAATCACACATATTTTCTAGATTTATGCATTGATTGATTTCTATTGTTTTTCAGACTGACCATATCCGCAGAGTGCCCCATGCAACTGGAGGACTTCCCCATGGACGCGCATGCCTGTCCTCTTAAGTTTGGAAGCTGTAAGTATAACACGAGGCATTTGTTTTGTGACGTACAGGAAGCTGCGTGGGCCCTTAAGCTTTTGGGATTAATTAAGAGGGGCTTCCCTGCAGTTGGCACACAGGGAGGAAGACGGGTGTGCCCAGTCCATGCCAAAAGTGACTTAGATTAATTGCAAGGTAGACTTAAATACTCACCACTTTGAATTGTACGCTCACCTGTCACTTCATTAGGTAAACCTACGCAGTCCACAACATCCATTGCTGTCTTCACAAAGAAGACAATAAAGTGCTATTGTGTTGTAGAAGTGCACTGCTACATACTGAGAGCTGTTTCTAAGAATTATTAATAATCGTATTATTTGAAACAGCGGGCAGAAGTAATAGAATGCAGTTCCCTTTAACAACATACAAAATGTGTCAGTCAAAAACAAAGGGTACATACCAACCAATATTTTTTTATTTATATTTATGTGAAAGTTAAATGTATGTATTTTTAAATACTAATTAAATATATATGTTAGCTGTGTTGTGTTTTTAGTACCAAATACAAAATGAGGTTGCATCTCAATTGAATTGTAAGAAAACTTTTTTTTTTTTAAGTAGCAAAGGGTTTGGTGACTGTACATGAAACACTCTTTTTCCATGTTACTTTTGTATGCAGTATTGTCAGCTAGTTAAGCTTGGTTATGCAAAAGAATTAGAAGTGGAAGCTAACAGAATAATCAAATAATAGAACAAAACAGAATGCTAACTTCCGAGCTGCTTAGGGTTTTTGGAAGGCCTTTTTAAAAATACATTAAAGTAAAAAAAAAGCTTTTGTGTGATGTGCTGGGGCCCGCGTGAGCCTTGTAGGCTATCAGCGTCGTATCCGGTTTCCTGCGACTCCATTAACCTGAGCTAATCCTTTGACCTCTGTGGATGCCGCCTGCATGGCCGGCCCGCTTTCCCGCCATTTTGCTCCAGGCTCTGTCAAAGCTGCGATGGTCCCGTTCTTGGACACGTTAATCACCTCTCATGGTCTCGCTAAGCTACTATCGCTAGCTCGGGATTCGTTAGTTTGCAAATGGTAAGCTGTCATACTCTGGTAGTCACACATTTAAAAAAAATTTTTTTTTAACATGGTCTCATATCCAAAAAATCGACATGAGCCACAGTCAGATTACAAATTGTGTTTAATGTTTTCTAGATTTTACAAAGGTTAACATCTTTTGACCATTCTAAAAAAAAATGGACAGAGGCGAGGAAGAGCTGTCATGCAAATCTTCTGCATTTTTAACATTGTGACTATGGGTTTTATCGTTCGCACTATTAACGGTGACACAGTTTGACCCAAAACAGATTATTTTTTGTGTTTGTGTAGTTTATTTATTTGCACGAAAGTATCTAACTGCCAATGTGGAGGAAACATTTTTGACTCTGCTATGTCATTTGAACGTATTGCCGAAGTTATTCGAATGTGTCAGTAAAGTCGTTCAAACGTTTTGGTAAAATGTAGGCTAAATGCTAAAAACATAGCAGTTGTGCCAGTCAATACCCAGTGGGGTAGTATGTGAAAAAATGAGTGGCATCATGGGAATAAATGCTGTTTTTTAGCATTTAGCGTACGTTTTACGGATGACTTTACCAAATAAGTTGGAACAACTCTAAGGTGCAGCACGTTCGAATGACTTTGCTGTACATTTGAACGACTTTGCAACACATTCGAACAACATAGCCCAATCAAAAATGTTTGCTCCACATTGGCAGTTCCACACTTATAATGCTAATGCAGCAAAAAGCCGCGAGTAATTGATGCTCAGCCTAAAAGATGTGAAATTTCTCATAGATGCCACAAGATGGTGGCAAAGTACTTTTTTCCCCTAGTAGACACGTCTAAAAATGAAATAAATGAGGGTCCTCCCTTCACTTCAACATAGAGTGCCTTGGCACTAGATTCCACAGATGGTGCCAAATCAACATGTTGATACTACACATGGTTTTGGCCTGAGCACAAACACAATGAATAAGCAGGGGTAGTTTCTGGTATGTGAAATATCAAATTGTATATGTTTGCATACCAACAGCTAGAATGTCACAATTGTTATCATTTTGTCTTTTGAAAGACCGCAGTACCTGACTAATCCAGACTAATCCTTAGCGTTCTCTCTACTTGGGTTACTATCTTGCTAACTGTTATCATGCCCACTTCAAAGAACGAGTTAAAACAGACAATGGACGGGAACGTTACAAGACATGCTAATGTCGCGGCTGGCCAGAGACAATAATCCCGGCGGGGCTGAGGTCAATCTGGGGATATTGAAGACAATCTGTGAAGTCTTCTGACACCACAGTTGCGGGATTAGTGCTTGTAGATTGGACCGCGGAGTGCCCCACGCACACACACACACACACAGACACACGCACACACACACACACATAGATTTAGTACCGGGGTTATACTTTACGATTGGTTTTAGCC
The DNA here is from genome assembly GCF_054856515.1 of Filicampus tigris. Lineage (NCBI taxonomy): Eukaryota > Metazoa > Chordata > Actinopteri > Syngnathiformes > Syngnathidae > Filicampus > Filicampus tigris. Next base: position 15,646,020 of record NC_141228.1, read on the forward strand.
TCACAAACAGTAGCTTCTATCGCACACAGTTTTCGCAAAAATTGGTGCAACAGAGTCGTGACAGAAGGCCCAGTATTTGCCAACCAAAGAACCCACAAAAGCAGCACATGGCTGTTTCCGCGTGCTTTCACACAGACCATCATGTGATCTTGTAACCTGAAGATCGTCCACATCAATGGACGTTTCTCAACTGCGCAGAGGATGTAACATTTCACCAATACAAAACACCTTCTCGACTTCTTCATATAAGAAATCCTTTATTAGTTCAACTACTGATAACCTAAATAATAAATGAGGGACTATAACAACGGGACAATATGGACCTGAAGGATACTGTAAAGTGCAAGAATAATTAAGATGGCAGTCATGCAGGTATCTAAAGTCGAAAAGGGGTCAATTTCCCACTATTGTTAAGTGTAGACCAATTTCCACTGCATTCGTCTTTTATTGTAATAATAACTATGTGAGCAGATGTCATTCCTTGATGGCATTTTTTCGCCTGTTTGAATTGCTTTCAACACAACAGGGCGGGAGTTCCCCTGCACCTTTCACATAATCTCATCTCTGATACTCCCTTATCTTCTCAAGCACAAAATCACTGTTCGGTTCGATTTGATATTTAGTGTCACAGTTTGATATATTTTTTTAACCCAAGTGGATTTTTTTTTTAATTGTGAATTTTTTTAATTCATTATGTTTTTAATTTAGATACCGCTACATTCCCCATGAAAAAAGACTCTTTGCTCAACGCTCTATTCCAGCAAGACGTCTCTTTATCCTCAGCTCACAGGGCAATGTTGGGTCACACTTCCGGAGCTGTTCAGTTGATTCTGAACCACCACAAATTGTGCGTCCGTGCTTATTTTTAGACCTTCATTGAGTCAGGGCACATATTTCACATCAGAAAACATTTCATGGCACACTACTTAGCAAAATGATTCTCAAAAAGTAGGGTTAATTATGTACCTTCTGTTGTCTAGTGGAAGAGCATGTGATTGTTTTGCGTGTTACTATACGTGGTTGGCATAGATAAAATTGTCACGAAAACAATTTTAATAGAAAATAAAGAATTTTTCGTCCAAATAATTGACATTGGATAATTTCCCACAGCACGCCTGATGATCTCTCATGGCACATTATTGTGCCACGGCACACTGGTTGGGACTCACTGTTTTAGACAGTAGAAGAAACAAACCTATAGAAATCCACTTGTACAAATTGTCTGAGATTCCATATTTTTAACATTATGTAAAGAACATTACTGTGGGACAGTTATGCTCTATTGCGCAACAATGTTTACTCTATTGTCATACTTGTTAATAAAGTATGGCTTATTTATATTTTTTATTATATGCTTATACCTCTTATTTGATATAATTAGGGTTAGGTTTATATATATATATATATATATATATATATATATATATATGCTCAAAATTTGGCATATCCGAGACTTGCCTTCATTTGCTCATGTCTTACTTGTTGGATAGTGACCACTGCTTTCACGCAACAGGGTGTGAGGACATTGTTGTCTGTCTGTTTTTTGCCGTTTTTAGATGAGAACGTTTTTCAAAACGTACGCTTTGAGATGTGCTTCTACCATCCAAAATGGTGTCGTTGTTGTTGTTGTTGTTGTTGTTGTCGTAGTATAAGCAAAGCAGCCAAAATGACATCCTACTAGCAATGTGACTTCCAGGCAGCACAGGTGGCTAAAAAGAATGAGGCTTGTCCGACGAGCACAAAGACACGCAGATTAACTTTGAATACATGTCACTGTTGTGATTACAGTCAAAGATTGAAAGAGCTCAAATAGAATAGAAACGTCACGTAACCTGTAATTTACTCAACTGTATAATCCACAGTGACTGAATTGTATTTTATTGTTTTGTTTACAGCAGGTAAATGGAAACTTGGAAATCAACCCAAAGGTTTTTTTTTTTGTTTGTTTTTTTCAAGACTATGTTCCCAGCAGGCCCAGTAGTTGAAACACGGCATTCAGATTAATATTGTGTTTGTAGAATATGAGTTAAGCAGCAAAATCCACCCATTTTTAGCCATCTCAGAGGGCGGCCATTTTGTCATTTCTGTCGACTGAAAATGACATCACAGCTACTCAGTCAGAGCTCAGGTAACGACCAGTCACTGCTCAGCTTCCGAAAACAGGTAAGCCGTCATTGGCCGTTACCTGAGCCGGGTTAATACAATGCTAAGAAATACTTTCTTATTTGTAGTATTTTGAATAGTAAATTAATCAAAGATTTAGTGAGGAAAAATGACGACATATATTTGATTTAACCAATTTTCGGGTGAAAAAAAACAAAACAAAGGTGTCCAAACTTTTTCATTTGAGTGCCACATACAAACAAATCGAAGGATTATCTTTATTCACCACTGTGCTTTGAAGATAAATTATTTTATTCATAAATAGTTGATATATTTGATATCTAAAAAAAAAGTTCTACAGTATATGAACCAATTTATTAGTAGTAGTGGCCTTGTCAAATGTCATTTTGAGTAACAGCCGTGCCCGCTAAAAAATGGTCGGTGGGCCGCAAATGGCCCTCGGGCCATATTTTGGACACCGATGAACGAACCTAAAACAATATTACGTGCATGTTGATAATGAAAATGATTGGTGAGTCACATCGGTCATGCTTTCACTACGTCTGCTTGACCTTGAATCCAGTGTCCCGAATGAACATCACAACTGAAACGTTTCGCTCCCTCAGACGCGTACCCAGTCTCGGAGGTGGTCTACACGTGGGATAAGGGGGCAGCCAAGTCGGTGGTGGTTGGCGAAGAGGGATCCAGGCTCAACCAATACCACCTGATTGGTCAGACAGCCGGCACTGAGGACATCTCCACCAGCAGAGGTGAACTCACACTTCCTCCATTAAGGATAGAAAATTAAACATATTAAAATTATGGGCTAACCCTAGCCTTGTGTGTATATTAGCTCACTCTGTTTTTCACCCTCACCCCAAAAGAGCCGTTTGTGCTAATTTTTGCTGTGGCTCCATCTGGTGGAATCTTGGTGTCAAGGAAGTATGCTTCAGTTACTTTCTTTTAGTCACAGTGCAAACATTTTCCTGGTTTAGTCCTTTTGCTCTCAGATTTTGCTATTCATGGCAGGGCTTAGTCCAAGGAGCTGAATGGCAAAATTCACAACAGGTGTTTGATCCATGAACATTTCCGAGAACATTTAGATCTACGCCTTTCTGTGACACTTCCAGTTTTTGTAGCTCTGTTACAACCTGATGGTGACACTCAGTGACAGTCACTCAGATCAGTGGCTACTTCCCTCCAAGAACATCCTGTTTGAATACCATTGTTCAGCATCATGAAAAGGACTGTGTAAATACCAAATGTAATTGAATAAGGACATTTATTGGTCCATTCAAAGAGCATCTGAGCGAATTTGCCATTCATACCCTTGAGGAGATGGTTTTAGTACTAACGAAAGGATTGTATCAGTTTTCACTTGTAAGTTTTCACTTGAATTAATACCTGACTAAAACCCATTTAATCTGTTTTAGTCCTTTTTGTGCTGTGGTTGCTACCCTGCCTATGTAAACATACCAACTCCTGCATATCATGTTGGCATTTTATCAATTTTTCAAGCCGAAAGTCAAAACTACAAAGACATGAAATCGTATTAGATGAAAAACTGTTACATCCCGTTTGATTTGTCTTTTTGTCCTTTGTGTACTGGGTTGCTGCCTTGCAATCTGTTAGCGTACCAACTGCTAGCTTGCATGTTGGGCATGGTGTACAATCCTTATCGGTCTTCCTTAGCATTTTCAGTACTCGGGTTGCTTTCTTGCGATATGTTTGCATACCCGCTGCTAGCATGTTAGCATTTGATCAATTCAACCTGCTTATTTGATATAGTTCCTGCGTTATCTTTTTGGGTTGTTGTCTTGGTATACCGTATGTTAGCCTAGCAAATGCTAGTGTTAGTTCTTACTATTCTAGCCTTTGTCATTGCAACCTTTGGGCACCCTACAGACACTTTTAGAGGCAAATGTTTTCAAATCAAGCCTGACAGGGACAACAAATGAATCACACGGATTTGGGAAGGCCTCCCACACACCGCCAGCTGTCCCCCCCAACCCTTCCAAGCCCCCGTCCTCGGGGAGGAAAAAACACTTATCCACCGTCGCAGCTATTGGGTGTGCAGGGTTAATCCTCAGGCAGTGCCCATCAGTCAGTTGTGCTTTTACCGAGTGACGTCATCACGCGCGGGATTGGCCGCAGTGGCAGTGCCACGTTGGGGAGAGGAGGGAGGGCCAAGTGGCATCTGCTCCATTCTCTTGTGTAAATATAAAATATGATATGTCACACTTTCCAAAACGCACCGCCTTCAACATCCTGACAGATTTGGTGCAGCCCCACTTCCTACCCTTAAAAAAAGTAGGGCGCTACAATTGACTGCACAAAGTCACTCCTATAGATCGAACGTTTGTAGCTGTACACTTGCTTCAACGTCCGGACGGAGTTGGCGTACCCCTTCATCTAAATCTAATACTTTGTGTATGTACTAAAACTAAATCACTTATTTACTTATTTTATTTAGTTATTTAAAAAATGCAGTTGTTTACATATCATTGTTTCATGAAAAGTTGAAGTGATAAAGACAGATTTGTTTGCATTATTCTTGTCTTCTGATTTATGACTCAAGTATAACGCTACACTTACTTGGTCGAATTTTGCCAGGTGTCAGGTATGAACATTCAAAAGACCGCAAGTCAAAGTTTGTGTTAAGATAACTAATTGAAGTAGATATACTGTCTTTCATGTTAATTCATGGTTCATTTCCCTTTATGTTATCGTAGGTCTAACCTATGAGACAAAAACCTTTATGTAGAATAAATCTGACATTATCATTGTTATTGTAATATAGATTAATTTATTGCTTGTGTTTGTTAGAAAATATAGCGGAAGAGGACGGTGAAAAAAATAATTGTACACTGAATCGCAAGCGCAATATTGAAGGGGGAAAAAAATCGAAATTAAATAATTTTTTAAAAGCATTCAGCCCCACTCCACATACGCCACAGTTAGGGAATCCCTGCTATGGATGACATGCAATAGATGTAAAATCCTGCGCCGCTGGCGGCGGTGGAAATCCCACCGTGACGCCAAATGCTTCCTTCTTTAAGACAGACGGAGCCTCCAGACTTAATTAGCGGCGCTAATCTGAGGTACGAACCATCCTTAAGCGGGCCGGGAATAGCTCACAGTGGACACGGGTGACCCTTGACCTGGTGCGTTAAGCCCACACCGAATGACGCTGGGAACTTGATGCATGTATTTCCCCAACAAGTGCTAAATGGGCCGGCATGAACGGCTGCGCTTACTCACCAGTTGACCAGCATTGCTGCGTTGTTCTCTGCGATGAAGGGCAACTCGCCGCAGACGCTCCAAAATCCAAACGTTAAAGTCCACCAAAGCCGCATTTTTTGTCTTCTTTATTTTTATTTTTACACACCTTCCCATCCACGTTGGGGGGGGGGGAAAAAGGGGTCAAATGTGAGAGGTGCCGGGGCGACGCCGGCGCCACCGAGCTCGTCTGACGGGTGCTCGTCTGCTGGCCGAGGACATGACGGATGCTTGTCGGAACGTCGTCAAAACTTTTCCCCACCGGCGTCCCTCGACCGCCGCCACCCTCCACCCGTTGCTCCGCCTCTGCCGCCTCAGTGGCGTCCCAGCTCAGGAGAGGATGTGCCAATCCAGAGAGCACACACACACACACACACAGGATGCAGATTGTGACGAGGGATTAGCGAGAGAAAAAAAAAAAAAAGGATTTTGCCAGGAGAACGCGGCAGTCATCTGTGGATTTTTTCCGCGGGGGAGAAAATAAAATGCAATCTCCCGTTGCTTAACAGGATGATGATGATGATGATGATGATGATGATGATGACGATGACGATGACTCGCCGGGCAACCCATTTATTTTGCCTTCACATGACAAATATGAGTGGGATCACGCTCTCTGATTCCAGGAAATTTTAAAGAAGTGCTAAAAGCTGTGATTTTTTAAAATGACAACAGTTGATGAAAATATCTATTTTGGATGAGATGGCCAAACTGTCAATTCGCCATTTCACATGAACATTTTTATATCCGCAAGTCTTCAGGGGATTGTGGCGCCATGTCAAAGCTCAGGAATCCTGTTTGTCTTTGACTAATACCCTAAACAACATGTCTGAGTTCAAAGGACCAGAATCCTGTTTATCGTGACTGATGACCAAAACAAGACGGGTGAGCTCAAAGGGTCAACAATCCTATCTATCATGATTAATACCCAAAACAAGACTCCAGTTCATCGTAAATGATACCCAAAATACAATGGCCAAGGTAATCCAGTGGTGCTCAATTTTTTTTTTACACCAAGAACCACCTAAAAAAAAAAAACACCATCTTGACTAACATAAAAATACAGTAGCGTAGTTGGCCTAAGTGTTCATCAAAAACAAGACAGATTTTATTTCTTAAAAGTATATTTTATGTTATTGTCAGCCACTGTGACATTTACACCGCAATTAAATATAGGAAATAAAAACTGTACTTACCGTAATAATTCAGTTCAAAATATATTGCATAACAAGTTGAATGAAAAATGGACATAAATATATTTTTTAAAAAAGGTATTAAAGTTTAAATGCAAAATGCACTGAATGCAAACTGTACTTTTTTGCAATGATTGTTTAGGGTACCACTGAAGTGAGCCCGCTCACCACGGACCACACTTTGCAAATTACTGAGCTATGGTAAAAGCAAAAGTGGTTTTAAGTGTTCCAAGGGTTTAGGTTTTATGTCAGTGGAAAACGTAAAAGTAAAGTGTCCAAAAAAATAACAATCTTGAGTAACACCCAAAACATGATGGCGAAGTAGCTAAGATCAAAGACAAAATCAGTTTGTGTTCCAGAAATCTATGTCAGTTCAAGAATCCCACTTTATATGACGTTTACCATATACAAAATGGCCAAAGGTCAAAACGTGTTTTCATACATTTTTTTTTAATGTCTTAGCAAAAATCTCACTTGCTGTTGTCTCGAATGTTATGGAAAAGATCAAAGGCAAAAGAAGTAAAAAATAATTACACACATTGAATTACCATTCATCATCGGAGAATGTATTCCAGAGCCACCTACAAGAGATGAAAATCCACGATATACTGTAGACCATATGAAAATCATGTAATAGTTTTACCTTACACACTTTATATATTCAGACTTATTAAAACGCAGATCCAACCTCTTGATTGAGTGATTGATTAACTCTTGTGTGTTCATCAGGTCAGTACACGGTGATGATGGCTCACTTCTACCTGAAGAGGAAGATCGGCTACTTCGTCATCCAGACGTACATGCCGTGCTTCATGACCGTCATCCTGTCGCAGGTCTCCTTCTGGCTCAACCGCGAGTCCGTGCCCGCACGCACAGTCTTCGGTAACGTGCACCCGCCCTCCGTATTTTTTTGTGTGGTTGTTGCAAGCCAACAGGTAACAGGGAACTTCAGATACGCCGTCGCTCGAATGAATTGAAACAAAATGGAGACGTTAACGTATAGGAATGCCCTCGCATGTGGGCAAGGAGAGCCGCAGTGCTTCAGTTCAGTCAAACAGTCAAATACAACAAATGATAACGCTCACAAGGAGCTGCTGTAGGCTACAACTCACGCTCTGACACTCACACGCAGACTAACTGTCCAGCCCAATTCATGTCACTCAGCAGGCCACACCCCTTGAAGGCACACACATCCAACACACAAATACTACAGTTTGTAATTACACTTTATAAAACAAGTTTATTTCTTCGCTAAAACACAGTGATATTTTTCTTGTGCGTAATTTGGGGTCTATGCAAATCACCAGAATTTTTAAAGTGGCATTTTATAAATAAAAGCAGTGACCAACAAATGTTTGGTCGGTCTCACGGTCACCCCCTCAATATTGTGGCCAGCCCGTGTGTGGCCACACATATTGCACATGCCAGAAACCACCACTGACATGCAAGTGTCACCTTGAAGACGCTGGTTGGACTTTTCGGAAATATTATCAACCGAATGTTTCTCATCAGCTATTCCAATTTGCTTTTTATAGCTGCTTATACAATGCCCAATTCCTGTCTGTATTGATCTCGTGCTCGCGCAGGTGTGACCACGGTGTTGACCATGACCACGCTCAGCATCAGCGCCCGCAACTCGCTGCCCAAAGTGGCCTATGCCACCGCCATGGACTGGTTCATCGCCGTGTGCTACGCCTTTGTCTTCTCTGCCCTCATCGAGTTCGCCACGGTCAACTACTTTACCAAACGCAGCTGGGCCTGGGACGGCAAGAAGGCCATGGAGGCCCAACAGCCCAAAGTAAGTCGCGTTTCCATTAGGGCTGCAACCAATCATCGAGTAATTTGATTGTAAAAAATGGTCAAAGCAAAATCTCTGCTTCGAACCTTCGGACAAATTATTTTTCCGTGCGGACTAATGTTACTGCAGTCACACGCGCAATTCTGTAAAGGGTAACTCTCGCCAAGTCACTCAACACGCAGATTGGCTAACAGGTTGGCGAGTTAACAGCTGGCCAACTCTACACTCTCATTCGCCGACACCCACATCACTCACCAGGCAAAACCCCGCCTTTAAAAGCCAAACGCAGTCAGTCACAGATACTACAGTAGAACATGACGATGGCAGAGAAAAGTGAATGAAAATAATACCTTGCACCTCACATGCACGTTATTGTGTTCAAAAATGCAAAATCAACTTTTATCCAATAACTTCATTAATCGAATGGGAAATTGGTCGATTTAAAAAACAAAAAAAACATTTTTTATTGCTGTCAAATGTCAAAACAAGTCGAATTTGATCCAGACAGTATGTAAGGTTAAAACCCAGAACTCTATGAAGGTCGCCGAGATTAAACAGTGGCACCTAGTTGCAGAAATGCATCGTGTATTTTCTTCCTCCAGCGTAAGGACCCTTTGGCGCTGTCCAAGAAACCCAACAACGCCTGTGCGGCCGGCGTCAACTACACGGCCAATCTGACCAAGGACGCGTCCGTGTCCACCATTTCCAACAGCACGTCGGTGCAGCTCAAGGCAGCCCCCGAGTCCAAGGGCGCCGACCCCAAGAAGACGTACAACAGCGTCAGCAAGATCGACAAAATGTCCCGCATCGTGTTCCCCGTGCTGTTTGGCACCTTCAATCTGGTCTACTGGGCCACCTATCTCAACCGGGAGCCCGTCATTAAGGGAGCCGTTTAGATGGAACTGACACGCAAAGCCGCCAAGCACTTAACGTTCCAAATGTCAGCGTCTCTTTTTCATTTGAGGTAATTTCATTGCATGTTGCTTCTGCTACATCTAACCTTTCCTTCATTACCATGTTTTTCACATTTTAGCATTTGGATTTGATTATGGCTCTCTCTGGAAAAGGACAGAAGGCATAGTGGCAAAGTACAGCAAGGTCAATTGTTAGCTGGAAAAATACCTTTTTAAGGACAGTTAGACAGGCGGATTTTGTCCGATTGCTACCAAATAAGAACCACATACACTAGACAGTTGGGTGATGCTCACTTCATTGTGTGTGGCTGGAGTATAGTGGCAAAATTTTATGACTTGCCGTAAAATTACACACTTTTTAAAAAAAATCCAGCCCCTGGAACCAGTTTCCATTAGCAATGGAATTTGAAAGACAGGGCTATCAAGAGTAGATCCACAAAAAAAAAATCTCCAGAACCGTGCCTGAAAAGACATAGGAAGTCAGACAATTTGGTTTGAAGCAGCCATTTAAGGGTGATTTTCAGGGGTGTGTAACAATAGGAAACTAATGCCACAATTTTGAAAATTCAAACCCCAAAGACAGTTTCACTTAACACAAACTTTGGTAGCCATTTCTATCAAGAATAGACCCACAAAAAAGTCTCAAGATTACCATCCCCGTAAGGGCACACAAATCCGACATTTTGCTTTGAAGTGGACATTTTAGGTTGAGTATGCCCATTTCCATGGGTCCTTCAAAAACAAAATTGAACCACTTCTACAAGAGATATGGATAACTGTAAACCTTTGTCATTGAGACTGTGGGTGCAGCATGGCAGCAAGGCCAAATGCTATGCAAAAAGTTGTTATTGTTATTCTTATTGTTATTAGCCCACAGCAGCTTGTGTATAGCTTTTTTGAACGTTCTTTTGTACAAATGAGGACATGTCGCAAAGCCATGCCAACCAACGTGCGTTGCCTTCAGAGTGCTCTTGGCCACCAACTTGGCACTCATAAATGTTTGGACTTTTTTTCCCCTCTGAAAATGTACTTTATTCTTAAAAAATTTCTTGCAACTTTTTTTCCAGGAAAAATAAATATCGATGAGGAATAGAACACATTTCTTGCAAAAATACGACTTTGTTCAGGTAATTGAACTTTTTTTTCTCCAAAAATGTTGACTTTTTTCTTGTAATTGTATTACTTTTTGTCTGCATAAAAATAGATGAGAACTGATAAGTATCTTGCTATGCTGTCTAAATTATATTGTACTCTTACTTTAAATTAGGATTTTGGTATGCTACTATTTGTGTTTGATTCTCATAAATTTCTGCCTTCATTTTCTTTTTGGTGTGGCTTTAATGCTCATTGGTACTTCTTTCCTATCCACGTCATCATGGTCTTCTTTAAATTCCATTTTCCCTGCGTGAAATGTATTATTTATGTATATAGCCATCTACTTGGCAGCAACACCACCACACTAGTATCGGAGTAGCTTTAGTTTTGATAGAATACAGTGACGCCTTGTAATTTAGTGTGCTTTTATGAGTTTTGAAAAGACCTTCTAAGCATTTGTTTCTGTCTCATAAGAGTTCTCAAATATGAATGAAATGTTACGCCTCCTGAGTGGCCTGTCACCATTTTAAAAGAAACTTTTTGGGAGCACATGGATGTATTATACTTATCACATGAAAGTGCATTTTTAATATGGGCTGTTCTTTAAATGCAAATATCCAAAGCAATAAAGAATGCTTTCTCGGAAAAAAAAAAAAAAAGTGACCATTAATGAAGAATTAGGATTATATTTCTTGGAAAAGAATGTCACTTTTCCTCAAAAATAGTTTGGATCTTAATTAAGTTATATTTGTGCATTTTCTGCGCTGTCAATGTGAAATAATGTCCTGTTTTTTTAATATGGGAATGGAAATTAAAACGTATTTTTCATCAGATTCATTCATTAATCGACAAAATAATTGACGGATTAATCGATTATTAAATTAAGTAGTTGCAGCCCTAGAGTTTTGATTCTTGTTCTTCTAAAACATTTTTAATGCATTTTTCCTCCAAACGATCCGACTTTTTTCCTGTACAATTTTGACCTTTGACGCCAAATGAAAACCAAATCTGTATATTCTAACATTGCAACACTTTTTCCTGTTGTTGTTGCTAAGCAACATCAGACGTTTTTGCTAGAATAGTATAGTGGTACACAAGCTCCCTCTAGTGGTACATGAAGGGATCACTTAATTACATTGAATCACTTAATTACATTTTCAATGTGTGGTTTAGTTTTGGGTAGTGGTTTAAACTTTCCTCAAATTCATGTACATTACATTTGTTAAGTACAGCTCAGTTGTATTTAACTTTGAAGAGCAATATATTTGCATTTCATCTTTAAGAATTGTTTTTTAAACAATTATTTTTGGTACACTTTTTAACTTTGATTTGGAAAACAAGTACGGTGGACCTCCACATACTCGTAGTTTCGCCCGTCCGCGGATATTTTTTCAAATATATTTTCTTTTTTGGGAGAAACATTTATCCGTTGCTTAACTATGTCTTACAATAATATACTGTACTTTACGTGTATTTTGAGGCGGTACTTGATTTAAAAAGTTCAAGAACCACTGCTATGTCAGACCCATGGTGGAAGTAGTGCATGAATATATAAAAGACAGATCTGATGACTATATTCAAGATGCATTTCGGCACATGAAGCTTAATCTTCCTTAATGGAACAACAAGCCGGCAGCACGTGCTTGATTACACATGGCACGCACATGTCGGGTCGGCAGTTAGCGCACATATAAATCCATCTTTCAACATCTGGCTCACATCTGCTTGCGGAGGATTTAGCTGCATTTAAGTTGCTTTTTGCGTCCTCAGCGCAGCGACTTAAGCCGCCCAGCGATAACCGTCACGGCACAAGTGCAAACAGACGCGCCAGATAACCTTTGGACGCACTTTTACCCGTGCTGACTGACGCACTTGCACACCAGATCGAGATGAGTTGTATCGTGGTGGCACATGGAAAGCTGACTGTTACCATGGTAACCATGGTCCAATGATTCAAATTCAATTACCACTTTGCTCCGGTGGTCTTTGCTGTGACTAGTACCTGGGGTTGTAACATTCGCAAACTTAAGTTCAAGTTGAAGTTCAAACATAAAACAAAGAGTACTGTGAAAAACACTTATGTTTTTATCAGATATCCCATTAATTGTGAATTGTGAATTTTCTTTTTTATATTACAAAATTGGAAACACGTTTTTTACAGAACAGCGACGATATAATCAATTACACAACATATCTTCCGAATGTCCATTAGCTGAATGCTAACACACAATGCAAAACACCATAGAGGGGCAAACAAAAGAGAATCAACGTTGTTGTTGTTCAATCGTCTGAGTGTTCATTTTTTTACACTAATGACAATTTGTATTAATTTCGTTTTGTTGGAATCTGACTTTCTTGAAAATAACAGAGTTCTTATAAAAAACTTCTAAAAAAAAATGCTAAAAAAAACAGACATTGGAATTTCTTTCCAGTGAAAAAAAAGACTATTGTTATTCATATTATCACATTTTCCTTGGAAAAAAAAAGACTTTTTGTCCAAAAATAAATATATAACTCTGTATATTGAAAAAAATAGACTTTAAAGGTAAATAGTATCATATTTATTTCTTTTTGCACTTCAAGCAGTGGAAATAAGAGAAAAACATGGATTGTCCACAGTATTGCATTTTTGTGAAGGAATGTGTGTGCGTGTGCGTGTGTGTGTCTGTGTGTGTTCTTTGCAAGTCCTTATTCTGACCAGCAGAGGGAGGCAACAGCTAAGAAGTATTCTGATAGCTAACGTGACATGTAATTTGATAAAGTATTTACATATTTTTGTTTAGACGATAAGTTGTAATTTTCTTATAAGTAGTATTATTTTGCTGAAAGAATCATATTTCATGACGCGAAAAAGGAGAGGAAAAATGTACTTTGAGGGGGAAAAAAAGAATTTCATTAAAAAAAAGCCAGACTACTTCAAGAGTCATCATAGTATTTAGAGAGAAAAAGTACATAATTTCAACAAGAATGCAGTAATAATTGTTTGAAAAGAAAGCTGTAATATTGAGAGAGAAAAAAATTGTAATTTCACAAGAAAATAGTGGTAGAATTTGACTGGAAAAAAAACGTTTTTCACATGATTTTTCAAAAAGAAAGTATGGAATATTACGGTTATTTTTCTTTAATTAATTATATTGAAATATAATTCACATAATTCAAGAAGAATACAGTCAGAACAGTTTGGCACATGAAGCAAATAATATTACGATTTAAAAACTATTTTATGTGAATCGAACCGTAATACTCCAAGGAAATCACACATCTTTTTATGAATGTCAACATTTATATAAATGCATAACATGTATGACTATTCATGTATTTTTGTTCATTTATACACCGCTTATTACAAGTAGTATTAATCATAAGCATTGGAAAATAATTATGAAAGGACAGTCAAAAAAGTTAAATAATAAGATTTTGAGAATAAAGTTGTAATAGCTGGAGATGGAAAACAATATTTTGACAGGAAAATAAATGTAATTTTGTGGCAAATGAAGATATAATACTTTGAGGAAAATTTGTTATATTTCCAGGAAAAAAAAATCATAAGTCCTCCATAAAATTCATAAAAAAAATAAAATAAAAAAATAGTCATATTATTTTGAAATAACCCTACTTTTAAACTAAAGTCTTATTTTTGTCAAATAGTCATAATATTTGTAAAAAAATAAAATAAATAATAATAATAAAGTAGTATTGTTTTTAAAATGCAGTCATACTATTTATTTAATGTGGTAATATTTATTTTAAATAAAATTATGATATTGTTTTAATTAAGGCATTATGAGTTCTTTTTTTTTGTCATGACAATTCTACGTGAATTAAAGTGTTCATGTTAGGAGGGATACTTCATGAGTGTAAAAAATGCAGATAAATCCATGGAGTATTGAACTTTCTAATCATTGCTACACCTATTATTATTTTTACTATCAAAAAATAATATTATTCATCTTACTACAACAATAAACAACAACAATATAAGTCATTAAAAAAAAAAATACTGCTGAATTTCTTCCTCCCTCCCATTCAAAATAAAGCTGCCCCGCCCCCCTCTGGCCACCTGGGGTAACACTCGTCTCCAGTACATCCGCTCCTGGCTTGTTGCAAGCTTGTGTGTCAGACGCGTGAGGAAGAAGAGGAGGAGGAGGAAGAAGGAGAGTTACACCTCTTCCCCCCTGCCACCTGCACCTGCCTCTCGTATGCTATGATGCGCAGCCCACTTTTGGCATGTGGATGATGAAGAGGAGGAGGAGGACGCGTGCCGACGCTGCGCACAAAAGCCGGGCAACACCGGCGTTTTGGATATGAATCGAAAACAAAAAATGTCTTTCAGGGAAATGCGAATAGGATGAAGAAGGTCCAGGAGGACTTGGAAAAACTTGTCGCAAAAGACCAGTGGGCCAGTATGAACTCCACCTGGTTGCCTTCGTTCCTCCTCTTCCTCGTGGCTCTCAATGCAAGGTGCGTTACTCATATTCATTAAAAAAAAAAAAAATACAATATGTTATTGGGGTAAAAAAGATGGTTGAAAATTTGCTGTAAAAGTCCTAAAAGTTGGTGGTAAATTTCCATTAGAAGTTAAGATGGGAAATTTTGTAAATTTCACAAATTGGAAACCTCCCATGAGAATGAATGTGAACAGGGATTTGAGGGGTATTTAATGGAAATGTATCATAAAAAAAGAAAAATGTTATGTCGTAAGCAAACATCCATGCAAAATGGATCACGTTAGGTTCAGGGGTTTTAGGTAGGATTTTCAAGGGTTCAGTTTCAAAAGTTAGGGTTTCTAGTGGCTTTAAGTTGTCCTTTTAAATATAGTAATGCCTTGAGATACAAGTTTAATCCGTTCTGTGAGCAAACTCAAAACACTGATCTCACTTCATCTTTCCTATTGAAATGAATGGAAAAGTCTTTGATCTTTTCCAGCCTTGCCCCAAAAAATGGTAGTTACTTTTTTTAATAAGCAGCACTATAATAAAAAAAATATATAAAGATTTTACAGTTTTGGAACAATTTTTGCTTCAATTTAATGGTCACTGCGCTACTCCAACTGCTGTGCACTCCTTGGCAACCTGGGGTCAGTATAATGCAGACAAGAACATACAGTACATGAATCATCATAATTGCTCAGTAACCCGCAGTAACATTAGTGGTTCTTCACAGAGGATAAAGAATATATACATGCCTATATGTATTGTTATATTATCTGTCTACATGTTGTCCACTGTGTTCAAATATTCAATGCTAAAAGGGTTATAACATCACTCCACTAGTGCTATTCGTTATCCTGCCAATGGCATCTTTTCATTCTGCACTAGCATTAAGCTAACTAGGCTTAAAGCAAAGCTGTGTGGTTTGGGTTAAATACAAAACATGTCATTCTTATGTCATCAATTTCTTGTTTACAGTTAACTCCGGGGGGTGGGGTGGGGGGACAGTGGGGCTACATCCCGGAACAACGAAAATATTTTTAAAAATTATTTTTTAAATTGAAAAAAGAAAATCTGCGAATATGCCGAACACCAAGTATGCAGGGGTCGACTGTATCCCCATTAATGCCCATGGACAGTTTCCAACTTTGAAAATATCTGCCACTTTACAACGCTGGATTAAATAAAATGATCCTTTCGTGATCCACAGAGGGGAAAATCTTTTTTTTTTTCTTCTCAGCAGCACAAGCTGATTGTTTAAAAATAACAAGAACAATACATAGACAGAAATAGATCTATACAACAAAAGCATGAGATCTTTATTTTTGTAGGCGCAAAAGCTGAAAATGGGCATTTTGTCTATGGATGAGCGTATTGATTATATCCGATTTGTGTGTGTGTTTAGGTGTGTGACGTCCGACTACAACGAGGACTACGAGGACGTGACGGTCCAGCAGATGTTGGCATCCAAATCTCAACAGTCGGACGCCACGGAAATCCTCAACGAGCTCCTCAAAGATTACGACCGCAAGCTCAGGCCTGACATTGGAGGTCATTATTAGGATTACTTTTTTTTATTAATAATATTGCTGTGGTCAACCCCCACAGCCAAGGAACTATGTTGAAGTGAGATGAGGAGCTTCATGTAGACAAAGGTAATGCTTTGCTGCCAAGGAACTATGTTGGAGTGAGTTGAGCTTCATTCAGACATTAGACAGTAGTGCTTTGCCGGCATCTTGGTGGTGAGGAACAATGTTGAAATAAGTTGAGGAGCTTCACTGAAACAAAAGTAGTGCTTCTCTGTCATCTTGGTGACGAGGAACTATGTTGAAATTAGTTGAGGAGCTTCAATTAGACAAAAAGAGTGTTTTGTTGCTGGCTTGTAGCATCATAAAAGCACTTTGAGTTGCATTTTTATGTATGAAAAGTGCTATATAAATAAAATGTGATTGATTGATTGATTGATTGATAATGGTACGGAAATATGTTGAAAATGGTTGGGCAGCTTAATTTAGAAAAAAGTAGTGTTTTGCTGCCATTGTGTGGCATCTAGGTCCCGAAGAACTATGTTGAAATTAGTTGGGAGCTTCATTGAGACAAAAAGAGTTCTTTGCTGCCATCTTGTAGTATCATGGTGGAAAAGGAAATATGTTGAAATGAGTCATGGAGCTTTGTTTAGAGAAAAATAGTGCCTTGCCACCATTTGTGGCATTTTGGTGCTGAGGAACAATGTTGAAATGAGTTGAGGAGCTTCATTTAGACAAAAGTAATGTTTTGCTGACCTCTTGTGACATCTTGGTACCAAGTAACTGTGTTGAAGTAAATTGAGGAGCTTGATTTAGACAAAGGTAGTGCTTTGGTGTCATCTTGTGACGTCTTGGTGATGAGGAACTTTGTTGAAATGAGTTGAGGAGAATCATTTAGGCAAGGTAGCGCCTTACCAAAATCTTGTAGCATCTTGGTGGCAAAGAACTACAATATGTGGATGTGAGTTGAGGAGCTTATTGTAGTGCTGGAGTCGGGTTGATCTGTTAAGGCGCTTTTCCATTACAGGTTGCAAAACAGCCTGGCTGTGCATGCTATTTTATCCATAGGTGCACATAAAATTGTAAATATGGTTAAGTGTTGCTGGGCCACTTGTAAGTCAGGTACCACCATGCTATAAAATTATGTTGGCTATTCAGTTCATGTAGGTGTCCCAATACTTTTGTCAAATTCACACAAGGACAACCATCACGACGCCTTTGATTCTGTCCATCACACGCGCAGCAGCAGATGGCTATTTCATCGCCATGGCGACACACCTTGCCCTGTCAGAAGCTCTCCCATAGATGACACTGATTGATTGATTGACTCTTTCTTCCACTTTCATTGCTGTTATTTACTCACTATTAATCCCAGATGCTCTCTGTGAACAAACCACTCCGATTTGGACCTTGCGAGACTGGGCTGGGGCATTCAAGTTTTTCTTTATGGTTTTTGTTGATGACAAGTAGCACAGAGTAAAGATATAGACTGTTGCATTAGCATCTGGAGCTAGCCGCTAACTAGCCACTTAGTTGTCAACTAATTCTAATGACTAATTTGTAATCTAACCAGTCTGCGGCAAACACGAAAAGGCGACATAGCAGTTTGACACAGTTTTCCTTCAAGTGTGAATTAAGTCATGTGCACTCTTACTGCTTTTATTTGGGTGGGTTTCTACTTCCCGTTGGCTTGATAGGCCTCTCAAGCAGCTTTTTGTAGACAAAGGACTTTGATGAGTGTTTTTGTAACTTAAGAAGGAGTACTCAGTGAATATGTAATCTGCTACGTAGCCATCTGGAGATAGCCGCTAGCTATCGACATATTTTGAATCTAGCTAATCAGAGGCTTAGACAAGAAGCTTCACTCAGTTTACCGTCTAGTGTGCAATAAACCACGTTTAGTGGGCTTAATGCTTTTTTGTATTGGTAAGTTTCTACTTCTTCTTGGTTTGCTTGCATTCTCAAGCAGTGCTTTGTAGACAAAGGACAAAAGAGGACATGTCTTCACTAAGCACTCAGTGAAATATGTCATATTTAATGCTGCTGCTACTTTTATTTTGGTAGATTTCTACTTCCTGTTGGCGTGATAGGACTTTTGAGCAGCTTTTTGTGGACAGAGGACTTTAATTCGAATGTTGTGTGACAGGTCTGGTCTATTAGAGTATGTGATTTTTACACTTTCAGCTGTTTAACTTTATTGTAGTTGTGTTTATTAACACATTTTTTAATTAACAAATTGTATGTCACGGACCATAACTTTACACAGAAGAGATATGATACATGACAGACAGCAAATTTAACAGAATAAAACATAGAATGCAAAAAAAAAAAAAAAAAAATGCCAGCGGTCCTAAATAAAAACTAAGACACATTGAAAACATTAAAATGAGAACACAATTTCAAAGTTTTAACAACTTTCCTATTTTTACAACCAGACATAGAATGTATAGCCATCTCTTTCAACAACCCACAATATTTGCTGATAAATGCTATGTGCTTTTGCCCTCGTCTCAAGAGAATTTGTTTTAATGAACAGAACAACACACAAATACAAAATAGAAACACTCACAAGAAGCGGCGACAAAGCAAAACTCACACCCAAAGGAGCACAAAGGGACTCCATATAGAGCTAGGTTAGCATCTAGAGATAGCCACTAGCTAGCCAGCTATCCCCAGGTGTCCTAAGGAAAACAGTGAAGCATTTCTCTGTGTGATAGTGATTTTCCACGCCGTTTGTTCTTTTATTTAAAAGAAGAAAAGAAAAAGAAAAGCAAAGTTAATCCACCTGCTTTGATGAGTTTATATTGGAAATCAAAGGTGGATTATCCCGCAGTCTGAGAAGGAGACCAAGACAGCAAAAGAAAGAAGCTTCTGCCTTTCTCTTGCTCGCGCTGAGTGGAATCGATCGGCTTGACGTTCCACATTAAAGCGGCTTTATTGACGAAATTAAAACACATTGTTGTCCTTTCTATACAACATACAACACACTCGACTTGCAACATGCACACAGTAGATGTCAAACAGGACGTGTTATGCTTTGGATCACGAGATTCATCCCTTTCGTAGATAGACGAAAGAAATAGAGAGAGAGAGATAGCTTGCATTTAGGATGTGGTCTGTTTTGGAACATGAGATGTCCGTCTACATACATGCAATAGATTTTATCCGAGATTGGTTTGCTCATGTGAAGTGTAGGTCACATTTGCGGGCATGCAAAGTAGTGAGTGTTCTCTTGGCCTTAAGTGCTCCTTCACGTTGCATGTTTGCCACAAAAATATCCAGAAGTGGCCAACGTGAATGACACACTTCTCCACTAATTATCATTCTCTTCCTCCTCAACAGTGAAGCCAACGGTCATCGACGTGGATATTTTTGTCAACAGCATCGGACCCGTGTCCTCCATTAATATGGTAAGTCACAAACATATCTACAGTTAAATATAGTGGATTTTATTTCTGCACTTTTGGAGGCTCAGAAATTGTCTCGGATGTTTTTGACAATCACGGCCCTTTATTGTTTTTGTTCTATTTATTGTATTGTTTGTAAAGTGCTTTGTTACAGCTCTAGCTGTTATGAAATGCGCTACATAAATAAAATGGTATTGTATTGTATTGTATTGCAAAAACCCATGTTAGGTTAAATGAGACTAAATTGTCTTTGCCATTTACAAATTGTACATTAAGTTCCATGAGACTCCAAATTGCCTCCGAGTTTGCTTCAAGGAAAAATTATCTCATCACGTTTTTCCTTCTTTTGCATTATTGCTTAAAAAAAGACATAATATCAGGTCATATTGCTTCTCATTCCACTTCCATCATTGTTTCAGGGTTGCCGGCACACAATGAGAACAATTTCATTTTACTTTCAGGATTTCACAATGAAAGGACTAATAGCCGTTTATTACCATAAGCTCTTGCGTGGCGATACAAAAACGATGTGCGTGACATACCTTAATATCTGACTCAGAGCTTTTGTTCAATCACAGGAACAAAACAAGACCACCATTCTTCTACATTCTATAATTGTAACTCTTTACATTCACCCAAATTTAGCTCTATGCGCTGTTCAAATCAAGACATGGCTCATTTTCAAGTGTTACTGTATAAGAGTATGTCTGCTCTTGTTTCACAACAGCACTTAGAAACAGTAACCCATGCCTTCATTACATCTCGACTGAATTACTGTAATGCACTTTATTTTGGAGTCAGGCAGTCCAACCTCAAGCATCTGCGGTTGGTCCAAAATTCTGCTGCTCGTTTCCTAACTGGAGCTCGCAGGAGGGAGCACATCGCTCCAATGAAAACTCGTCTCAAAAACAATTTTATTCTTTAGCTTTCGACTCAGCATGAGACTCGTCATTGTTTTGGTGTTTTTATTGTATTTACTGTTTTTCTTTTTATATGTCTTGTGTTTAGTTTATGAACGGCACTTTGCATGTTTTTAAAGTGCTCTATGAATAAAGTTGAGTTGAGCATTATGACCTCCACCTTTTATTTTTTTCTGTTGCCTACCAAAAGCTTTTACTTTGGTGGATTTTTGAGAACCGATCAGCGGGGGAGGCAATCAATCACCTCCCGCCCTCGTGTCCGTCTCCATCTAGTGAGAAACCATCCCGTAGATTAGCCGGCTGGAAATATCTGGTCCTTTATGAAATCTACCTTCGCAAATGCACTCTCACACTGGCACCATTTATTCCATCCACCATTATATATGTGATAATGTTCTGTTTTTCTTCTTCCAATCCCTGCGGTGGCGCACAATTAAAGGTTGCCAGCGCCCCATGCTCACGTTGATTGTAGACATGCTTGTAATTAGCCTTCTACTTAAGTGGTTTTGGCCAAAGGTCAAATGCAAAATGAAAATATTTGGGAAGCTGTAGGAGGCGGAAGTGTGACGCAAAGAAACTGTTGCCATGGGGATGTTCTGCTTACTTGCCTCACTTAGCGGTAAAATAATAATAGCAGTAATTCAAGCCCCTCATGGCGAATCGTCAAGGTGATTGTCTACCTTTCCAGGGGTGCAGCTGAGTGTCGAATGGCTGATTCAAACCAAAGTGGACAACTTCTTGTACAATTTCGAGCATAGGTCCTGGAGACTTTTTCGTGTGTCATGTTATGATACATATGTCCACTCAATTTCGTGTTTATTGGTAAATCTGGTGTTGGGTGCTTTTTTTTTTTTTTTTTTCAAACTTTCCCAGAGGGGGGCTACTTTCAAATTAAAGTTTAAGTTAAAATAGACAACTTCCTGTTCAATTTCAAGCATGTGAGACTTTTTCATGCATCATGGTCTGATAGACAAGTCCACAGAATTTTGTGTCAATTGGTGAAACTAGTGTTGAGGTCAAATTTTTTCCAAGTTTCCGTTGGGTGCTTATGGGTGGGAAATGGCTACCTCAAACCAAAATGGCTGACTACCTGTTGAATTTCGCGCATGGGCCCTTGAGACTCTTTTGCCCATCCTGTTATGATAGTCATGTCTACCCAATTTTGTTTCGATTGGTGAAACTGATGTCGGGTACAAATTTTTTGTCACTTTCCATGGGGTATAACTGAGTAAAAAATGGCTGATTCTAACTAAAATTGCTGACTTCCTGTTTAATTTTCAGTATTGGTCCTTAAGACTTTTTTATGCGTCAGGTTAGGATTGACTTGTCCACCCAATTTTGTGTCGATTGGTGAAGCTGGTGTCAGGGACTTATTTATTCTAACTTTGGATGGGGCACAACTGAGTGAAAAATGGCTGATCCAAACGAAAATGGATGAGTTTCTGTTTGAGGTTAAGCGTCCGGGTTTGAGACTTTTTTTGTGCTTCATGTTATGATAGATACGTTCACCTTAATTTTATGTCTACTGGTGTAATTGGTGTCTCACTTTTTCACACTTTCCAGGGGGTGCTTCAATGTGAGAAATGGCCGCTTCACACCGAAATGACTTTTTCGTGCATTACTCGCGAGATGAAGAATAATGACATTAATTCCAAGAGGGCCTAATTACAATCCATCAGGATTCCGACAAGTCTTCCTGTGTTGGTTCTTCCAGGAATACCAAATCGACATCATCTTTGCGCAGACGTGGACGGACAGCCGTCTGCGTTACAACAGCACCATGAAGATCTTGACGCTCAACAGCAACATGGTGGGCCTCATCTGGCTGCCCGACACCATCTTCAGGAACTCCAAGAACGCCGACGCCCACTGGATCACCATGCCGAATCAGCTGCTCAGAATATGGAACGACGGCAAGATACTTTACACCTTGAGGTAAACAAATGTGAACCGGCATAGAAAAATGAGTCAAAAGTCGCACAGGTACATTCTGACATACGAGGCCGTGATGGTTCAGTAGGTCAAACTTTACCTCCTTCATCAACAAAAAGTTTCATTTTCACGAAATAAACATTGTGGCTCAACAAAGACGTCAATAGTTCTCTCAAAATATAGCAAAAACAATTGTTAAAAGTTATCATGAGCTAAGATTACGCCGGGAATCTGCGGGATTTACCATAAACAATGCCCACAAACTACCATAGCAACAGTTGCTTTGCTAGCAACAGTCGCTATGCTATAGAGTCCATGACCTCCAAAATACCCTGAATTGGTCCAATCATCCAAATAGTGTAATGCATGTTAATCACAGTTATATACCAGTGCAGTGCAGCAGCATGGCTAACTGTCATGCCTACGCGGCGGCCATGTTGGCAGAGGCGACTTTCCCATCAGGCAATGCGTGGACATTGAAAACAAGCCATTACTTGCTCATTTCTCAACCAATTTTCATGACTTTTTTGTAAACGTCAAAGTGTGTGCTATCAATATATACAATTTGAAAAAAGCCACAAAAATAGTAAGGTCATCCTTGGTCTTTTGGTTTTCTCACCGTCGTATGACGTAATGAGTAATAATAATGTTAGGAGTAGCGTAGTACAATGGTTGCAATATCACTGGAAAGCTGAGATCATTTTCTGTTTGGTCTGGTTTTTGGGTCACAAATACGCTTACGTATGCGCACGTGGTTGAAAAGTGTTTCCGTGGCAACCTAATCCTGATCCTCATTTTAATGTAAGGTAATGAAAAGTGGCCACTACTTTTTTAAAATGTACAATGTAATCATGTTGGTCATAAAGTGAACTAAAGTAGCACATGCTTTCAAGGTTTTTAATGTGAGCTGAACTCAAAACTAATTGATCAACCGCTCACTATGTTGGAGAAAATTTCCTGTGTGAGTCTGAGAAAATGTGCCTTTTTTCCCTTGGTAATTAACTACCCAAGAAATCCAGTGACTGTACCATATCCTGTCTCTTTGTGCTTTTTTTTATCGCCTCTCTGAGATTCACCTCGATCCCGGTAGACATCAACAACAAACATCAAATAAGGTCGTATTCCGGCCTCGTGGAGTTATGTGGGAATTTTCTTTTATGCATTTTGAAGGGGGTAATATTGCAGTGAGATTGCATGAGAAGCAGACGATGAAATGTCAGTGGATATAAAATACTCTGACGTGGCGAGAGCAAACAAAGATGACATTTGTTTCAGCTTTAGCCGGGTTAGAAAAAAAAAAAATCACACGCCTTCTTGTTTCACAACCATTACGGCTGAACTTTGTAGGAGTACAAAGTTGATCTGGAAGTTTTATTTATTTATTTATTTTACGCATTTGGAGGAAGTATCAAAGCTGGAACAAAAAGTTTCAAGAGGATTCTGCCATGTCATTTTAATTCTAGCGGGGCCTTTTAGGAGCACTAGACTTCATTTAGAACCTAAAATTTAAATATCCATCCCCTGAAATTGTAATAATTTATCCTAAACAGTGTATTATATTCATTTGGTAGTGATTCTCTTAGGTGCACCACCTCCAGTACAAGTATGTAGATGTTGGATTTTTTTTGTCCAATCAGATTTCAGCCTGTACATGCTGCCATCAGAATCAGTTGTGCCGGTCCATGTAACTTCACTAAATTAGAAATGGGGCTATTTCTTGAACCAGTCACGCTTCAAAATTGCCTCCCATAATAATTATTTTTTTTTCCTGTCCTCTGATTGGTTGGTCAGAGCAAAATTTGTTACAACCAAACTTTGATTAGCAAAGCTGCTCTGTAGCAATCGCACACATTAACACGGTGGTGCCTTGAGAAACAAGTTCAATGCTTTACATTTCGAATTTTTGTTCACAAATCAAAGCAAAAACCCGGCCAAACGACATCTCGTATTTTGAAAAACTCATAAATCGAGTCACTCATACCACAAGGTACCACCGTTCATTTAATAATAAGCATCTTTGGCGAGTAGGATGTAATTTCTGCATATTGATTGCTATTGTGGATTAGCCTAACGTGTGGTTGCAGACTTACCATAAATGCAGAGTGCCAGCTGCAGCTGCACAACTTTCCCATGGACGAACACTCGTGTCCGCTCATCTTCTCCAGCTGTGAGTATGCAACGTTGACTTTTTTTGCACAATTTGAATGTGTATAACTTGATTTCATTTTATACAATTTCAAGATTCAGTATTTGTTGCCAAGTCATCCCTTTGTTAAAGTTGTTCATTATACAAACAATAATCCCAATAGACAAATGTTTTATTTTATTTTATTTCTGATCTGACAGTTTATTCATTTCAGTTAATTTTATAAATGTAATAACAGTGATAACACATTAATCCAAACAAAGACAAACATGATTATATAATTACTTTATGTAAATGTATACAACTTATTTACAATTTCATGCTACATGATTTCCTTTCATATTTGACATGATTTAATTGAACTTTCACTGTAAAATTGTATAAATTGTGTCTATAATCTTATAATAAAATGTTATATAATTGTATTAAATTATACACAATTTAATTTAAACAATTTAATTCAACTGTGTACAATTTACTTAAATTTGGTATAAATTACTTGAACCACATAAAAATATACAGTATGTAATTTTAATGGACACTGTTCCATGCCTGACGACGCTTCTGAGCAAGCCGTCGCCCAATGTAATGAAAGCCGTCAGGGGAGAAACTCAATGCAATTTACCTTTACTTAAGAAAGTCAGCGGATGTGACAGCCGTTGCCGTGGTAACCACTCCATCCTCTACTCGTAGAGTCCATCCCAATGAGTGGGGGGATGTGCCTCTGGCGCTTTTCCACTAATCAACTCATTACAATGCTGATATGCAGTCCGCTTGGACGTACAGTAGACAGTAGATGGCATAGCAACTACTAGCACGTTAGCATCTAGCATGTTGCCATCTATTCTCATTTGAGACGTGACTGTGAGGCAAGATGGAAAATGCTAATCCATTTGCCGAAGCAGTTTCTTTGCTCTGATTGCTATCTTGATATAACAAGATAGGATGCAAGCAGTTGGTATACTAACATCTTATGTTATAACAGTTATATGTTAGTATACCAATTGTTAGCATGTTAGCATCACTTTGTGCATTTTGTGTTTTTTAAGTCCAAGACAGTAATCATTATTTTAAATTGGAGTATAGCCTACAGTCGGTGGCATAGCAACTGTTAGCACGTTAGCATCTAGCATGTTAACATCGATTCTCATTTGAAATGTAACTGTCAGGCAATATGGAAGCTGATCCATCTGCTGAAGCTGTTTTATTGCTCTGGTTGGTTATAATATAATATAAGATAGCATGCTAACAAATAACAACTGCTAAGATGTTAGCATCTCACATCTCTCCATTTCGATGTGTTTTTAAGACAGTAGTAATTGTTTTAAATTGAAGAAAACCTTATCAAATAGTGTTAATGGGACAACTGGGAGCCCCTGGACATCTTGGGGCCCAGGGCAATTGCCTGTGTTTGCCTAATCATGGTAAGTCCATCCTGGGCTAACAAAGACCAAGATAGCAACCCAAGTATGAAAGGCACTAAGCCAGATGGAGTACGGATTTTGTAAAGTTACATATTTATTTACTCATATGAAATAGTTTAATATGTACTTCGACTCTAACCAGACTTTTTTTTTTTTTTTACACAAGTATTTGCACATAAGCACTGTGTGCGTACCACATCTGACCAAGGGTCACCCGCTGTTTTGGAACCGTTGCAGACGGGTACCCGCGAGACGAGATGATCTACAAGTGGAGGAGGAACTCGGTGGAGGCATCTGACCAAAAGTCCTGGCGCCTCTACCAATTTGACTTCATGGGTCTCAGGAACACCACCGACATCATCAAGACCACAGCCGGTAAGCCCAAAAGTCCAAACGTCACCCAAAGTCGTATAGTTCAAAAAGGAGTGAGACTTGGGTTCAGTGGGTATCGCAATGCTGGATATGCTCGGTAAGTGTGTTTATATTTTGGGTGCTGGCGTGCGCCCCCTGCAGGCGACTATGTGGTGATGACGGTGTACTTTGACCTGAGGAGGCGAATGGGCTACTTCACCATCCAGACATACATCCCCTGCATCCTCACTGTGGTCCTGTCCTGGGTCTCCTTCTGGATCAAGAAGGACGCCACGCCAGCCAGGACCGCTTTGGGTCAGATAAGACTTCCAACCATAAACCTTCTTTGAAACCCTAACACTGATTTGAAACCTTCATGCTGGCTCTAAACCTGATTCGTAAACCTAACCCTGATTGAAACCGTTGAAACCAACATTTGGGACCCTAATCCTGATTTGGAGCCTTAACCCTTGTTTGAAACACTTCCTGATTTAAAACCCTAAACCAAGCCTTAAAGCCCAATTTGAAACCTTAACCCAATTTAGAAACCATATCCCTGCCTTGAAACACTTATTTGAAGTGCTAAGCCTTGTTTAAAACCCTTGAAACCCTAACCCAGTCTTAAACCCCTAACTTAAAACCCTAACCTTGATTTACATCCCTAATTTGAAAACCCTTTTCTGAAACCTTAATCCTGATCTTAAACCTGAATTTGAAACGTTAACCCTGCCTCGAGAACCTCTAGTTGGAAACCAGAACCCAAGCTCCCATCCCAAATTTAAAACCCAAATCCAAGCTTCAAACCCTTTTTTGAAACCCTAAACCTAAACGGCAATTTGAAACATTAACCCAGCAGTGAAACCTTCACCATTCTTAAAAAAATTAAACCTGACTTCAAACCATAATTTGAAACCCTATCTCTGTCTTGAAACCCGAATTTGAAACTATACTGGTGTACCATGCATGTTTCTTTGTACTTTGCATCCCAGGCTTGAAACCCGAACAAGTGGTCCATATTTATTTTACTTCAAAGAACTCATTTTGAAATCTTTTCTTGAAATCTTAACCCAGGCTCAGACACTTAATCCTGAATCCAGACCTGGAACCCAAACCCTAACTGGTTTGAAACTCTAATTTGAAACCCTAAGCCTAACTTTAAATCTGATACCGAAATTGAAAGCTTACCTTGAAATCAAATGATTTCAAACCCTAACACTTCTTTGAAACACTAGCTCAGGATTGAAGCCCTAATATGAAACCCAAACTCGGGCTTCAAACCCTAATGTGAACCCCAAACCCTATCTTGAACTGCTACTTTGTTCGAAACCCTAACACAGGCTTGACAACAAAATTCAAAACCCTACTTTTAAATCCTAAACATGAATTTGAAACCCTAACCCTTGTTTAAAACTCTACCCTGACTAGAATCCTAACCTTGGAGGGAAATCCTGATTTTAAACCTTAACACTTACCCTGGCTTGAAACCATGCCCTTTAACTTGAAACCCTAATAATTGAATAAAATAACTGAATAAAAGTGTCACTAGGATTGTTTTTTGTTTTTTTTCTTTGGGGCGTGCGGGGTGTCCAGGTGCTTCCTGTGAACAGGCCAGAGTAAATCAAAAAGGAAACACGGGGGCATGCAGGCCCAAAATAGCTTGTTGCCATGGCGACGTGGGCATACGGACGAGGGAGTGAGGTAGGGAGGGAATCACGCACGGACGTTCCAGGAAGAGTGGATGACATTAAGTAGATATTGCGTACAGACAAGCTAAGTTTACAAATGAAATCATTCATAAAAGTGCTCCGGCACAGCTTTTAACCATTCGACTTGATGAGAGGACATAACCGTACTTGAACACAACGTGCGGTCATGAAATTAGCCGCACATCAAAGTCCAAAGATATTTGGATTCCAAATATGACTTTAAAAAAAATACAAGTGCCACCAATATTGAAATATAGTAGCCTGGTTTGATTGAGTAGTGTCTATAAAAACAATTCCACCCCAAAAAATCTATTGCAAAAATGTAAGCCGCATGGCATCGCCAAGTATTGCCATAATAATTCAGATAGGGACACTACTAACCATGCAAGGTTTCATGTTCATCCTTCAGGAAAGAAAAATAAAGCAAAACAAAAAAAATGTTAAAAAAAAAAAAAAAAAAATCCACATGGCTTAGTATCCCAGCCCCCCAAAAAACAAGATTGATCATCACCCCAATTTACCCCATTTTGGATTTTATGGACGCATATTTATACTAATACAATAATTATACTCTAAATCAGGATTAAAATCTAATTTGAAACCCTAACACTAGTTTAAATTCTTGACAGACTTGAACCCCTAACTTGAAACCCAAACTCAGGTTTGAAACTCTAATTTGACAACCTAATCTAAAACTCTAACCGTCTTGAAAACTTAATATGAAACCCAAAGACTAGTTCAAAACCCTGACATAGACTTGAAACCCTAACTCAGGTTTGAACTCCTGAGACAGAATTGAAAACTTAACTCAGGTTTGAACCTCTAACTAAAAACCCTAACTCAGGTTTGAAACCCCAATTCGACAGCCTAATTTAAAACCCACCTCTGTTTTGAGAACTTCATTTGAAACCCTAACACTACATTAAAACCCTGACACCCTAACCCAGGCTTGAAACTCTTGACATAAGACCTTAACTCTGTTTTAGCAGAACAAATTTGAAACCCTACCACTAAATACCACAGCCTGAAACACAACTTTGAAACATGTTGCAACTCCCTGCAGGCATCACAACGGTGCTGACGATGACCACGCTGAGTACGGTGGCGAGGACATCTCTGCCGCGTGTGTCCTACGTGACGGCAATGGACCTTTTTGTCACCGTCTGCTTCCTGTTTGTCTTCGCCGCCCTGATGGAGTACGCCACCCTCAACTATTACTCTAGCTGTACCCGCACGCCCACCTGCATGGACCGGAAACGCCATGTGAGTACACCACGCCTTACCACTCCAGAAATCTCTGTTCGGCTTTCAATTAAATAATTAAATAAAAAAATAACAAGGAATTAGGTTCTCAGCCTGGGTTAGAATTTCAGAGTAGAATTTCAAGTCAGAGTTATGGTTTGAAATGAGGGCTTCAAGACTTAGTTAGGGTTTCAAATGAGGATTTTAACAAGGATTAGGGTTCTAAACACTGGTTAGGTTTCAAAGTGGGGATCTGCCTGGGTTAGGGTTTCAAATCAGAATTCGGATTTCAAGTAAGGGTTGAAAATGAAGGTTTCAGGATTGAGATAGGGTTTAAAATGAGGGTTTCAGCCTGGGCAAGGGTTTCAGGGTCCGGTTTCAAATCAGAGTTCTGGTTTCAAGCTTGAGTGAAGTACACGCGTGTGTGGTTTCCAGAACTACTCAGTCCTGGACGCCAGGCGGCCTCCTCACACGGTGGTGGCCCTGAACAACGCCATCTACTGGCAAGACTTGGACGACACGTGCGCCTCGCAGTGTCTGGACGGCAAAGACTGCGGCAGCTTCTTCTGTTGCTACGACGACTGCAGAGATGGTGCGTGGCGGAGGGGACGCATCCATGTTGACCTGCTGGACCTGGACGCCTATTCTAGGGTCTTTTTCCCCACCTCCTTCCTCCTGTTCAACGTGGTCTACTGGGTGGGATATCTCTACCTTTAGCGTCGCCTCACAATGACATCAGACAGGCGTCTACAGATGGGCATACCATAGATATTGTATGAACAAATATAGCACGCCCCTTTTGAGGTGCGTGCCTACGGCGACGCTAAACTAGTAGGGGCAAAGGCATAAGCAGGTTCTGAGTGTAGATGACAACAAAAAACCCAAAATAGGATGCCGGCACATACTGGTTGCACATGATGCCCTATAATTATGAAAAGGGAACTGGAATTAACTTTTCAGAGTTAAAAAATATTTTTGAATATTGCTTTTTAATTGTCCTGTATTGATAGTCCACATTTTGGTATTGGCAAAAAATGAAAAGTCATGAAAATCGGTTGAGAAATTAGCAAATTACTGACTTCATTTTGATTTCCATGCATTGCCTCAGATGGCAACATGGCCACCATGTAGGCACATCGGTTAGGGTGGATATGTTCCAAACCCGCCCAAGATTGGTAAAAATCAATATATAGATATCATATTGGAAAAATATTTGAACACACTAATACCTATTAAAAGCTTGAGCAGTTAAGTTTACGCTTTGGGGATTCACATTAGGATCGTGGTTAGAACCATTGGTTGGGTATGGTTACAGCCTAAATTTCGTCGTTTAGGGTTGGGATTAGAGGTTGGGGTTTGTGTTTTATATCTTAGATTAAAGCGTTGCCAAGGTAAATAGATATCTGAGTTGCCATCTAGCTAATGGTATGGTATAAAATACCTTGGCAACATATACATTTTTTATCAAAATAATGGTTACATTTCAGACAACATCCTCCTGAAATCATCTACTATTGTCTATCTAATTTCCTACCTAGCTAATAGTAGCCAGAAGCCTAAATTGCCTTACTAACTTATCATGGTAGGGTAAAAATAATACTTTTTCAAATAGTAGCCTGCTTATAGTTCAGCAGCTTTCTGAGAATGTCTACTGCAAGGGTGTACTTGCTTACACAACAAATGGTTATCAGGGTATATAGTTAGCAAAGTTGCTAACTTGCCAATTGTAGCGCGTACCTTAAAATGCTTCACTAACATATAATTTCTTGGTTAACATAGAAGCATGAGGCTTGCAGTTGGTTCCTTTCCGACTAGGATTAGGTGTTAGCCGACAGAAGCACGCGCTAGCAACAGGAATGGGGTTAGCTTTGATTTACAGCGTATGCTCATCTTTAGAACACAAGACGGCGAAGGCTCAGCCGCGATGGTTCGACGTTTGAATCCAATGTAGAACATTCAAACCATTCTCAGTGCCTTCACGTCCTTTGCACACCATGTTGGAGACAAAAATCCAGAACAGAAGGAAATGTTTGCTCCATGACAGCTGCTGGCCTGGTTTTGTAGGTCTGTAGCGTCCATCTTTAAACAGACTTTCAGGGATAATTGCGCCTGATTCATCAATGATTCATCAATTCTAATAAGAATTTAAGAATACACATTTAAAAAATGAAAAAAAAAGAAAACGTTAAATGGCAATTAGCATTTTCATTAAGTGCTGATGATTGCTTTGCTAAATTTTTCGCAAATTTCTCTACATGAAGCGATAATTCTGTACAGGTACACTGCGAATCAGTGCTGTTCTCATAAAAAAATCAGGGAATTATTAATAAATTAATAAAAACAAACTTGATGGTATGTTACAAATTTTCCACAATAGTAGTTTGGTATACTTTTAGTGATATTCAATATATTTAATACTGTAGGTATATGATAAGATTATGAATATTTTAGGAATATGATGAAGAAATGTTTTACCTGCTAAAGCACTAATGATGTATTAGTTATTTAGTTGGGCTATTGTTGGTATAGTTTTAGTTTTGCTGGGTCTTTTAAGACAGGATTCATAAATACACTACAGCACACCACACTTAGCCTTTGCTAGCTATCTATCTATCTAATAGTAAACTGTCACAATAATAGTAAAATCCTCAACTTTCAACGCCCTCCAGAGTATGTGTACGTACACAACAAGAGGTTATCAAGATGAATAGCTAGCTGAGTTGCGGACTTGCTAATACTAGCCAGTAGCACAAAATACATTGCTAACATATCAATTTTGGTCAAGTTTCAAATAGATCTTAAAGTTCAACACCTGTCTGAGAATGTCTAGTATTAATTAACATGACTATTTTATTTATTAATATATATTACCATATTTTTACTTTAAAAATGAGAAGTTACAGAGGTAAATAGCTTGCTGAGTAGCTAAATGGCTCATGTTGGCTAGTATCCCGAAAATACCTAGCCAACATTTTTTTTTTTGTCAGAATACTAGTTACGTTGCAGACAACATTCTTGAAATTAGAAAGGTAAATAGCTAGCTATGTGACTTGCTATCTAATCGTAGCTTAGCGTATTTCCCTATAATGCCTCACAACATGTAATTTTTGGGAAAAAAACTATAAATGAAAAAAAAAATACACCCTTCTAAGAACAATTACTATGACCATGTACATAAACAATAATGTTATAAAGGTCACTAGCTAGCTAAGTTGCTGACTAGCTTATGATAGCATGTAGTTTTAATGCCTTTAAAATTGAGCATTTTTTTCTTCAAAAAAGTTTTGAATAGCATTCAAAGTTCACAACACATTGTTAGCATGTACTTACGCAGTGGGACTTTATCAAGGTAACTACGGAGCTAAGATGCTAACTAATGGTAGCCTGTAGCCTAGCCGTGACAACATCAAAATTATATTTAAATGTAACGTTTAGGGTAGGTTAATTGGACACTCTAAATTGTCCCTCAGTATGATTGTGAGCGGGAATGGTTGTTTGTCTTTGTATGCCCTGCGACTGGCTGGCAACCAGTTCAGGGTGTACCCCGCCTACTGCCCAACGACAGCTGGGAGAGGCTCCAGCACGCCCGCGACCCTTGTGAGGATAAGCGGTTTGGATAATGGATGGATATAATGTTTAGGTTTTTAATTACTGGTATATTGTACATCATGATCATAAATCACATAGCTAAGCTATCATTTGGTTTTAACATATTGTTTTAGCTTTTTTTTTTATTATTTTTTTTTTAGACAATGCAATAAGGCCAGAATAGTGCTATGCGTCTTCTGACGATTTATACACGCATGCATGCACATAATCAATAATATTCAGTTGGACCATATTCGTAACATTCTCACTAATCAATTATTGATGTTAATCGATTGCTCATTTCTTTCACATTGTTATGTTATAAATTAAAAAATGGATGTTTTTTTGTTTTTTTAAATATACCATATTATTTGTTTATACTGTCTTAAAAAAATGCGAAAGTAAGCCAAAGACGCTTCATTAAGTCACTAGTAGCACAAAGTGTCTCACTGGGATTTGTTTTCATGTATTCAGTG
Source organism: Filicampus tigris (assembly GCF_054856515.1). Lineage (NCBI taxonomy): Eukaryota > Metazoa > Chordata > Actinopteri > Syngnathiformes > Syngnathidae > Filicampus > Filicampus tigris. Next base: position 15,679,550 of record NC_141228.1, read on the forward strand.
CAGTTTCATCTGCGTTGGAATGAGCTGCTTAGCTTAGCATTGCAGTGGGATGTTTTTTGTTTGTTTTGTTTCTTTATTGTGTAAGCGTTACGTCACAGAAGGCAATGTGATCCTATGAGATTTCAGTCGAAAATCGTGCAAAAAAAAAAAAATGCTTCTTTGGACAAAATAGGAAGACAGGACTTACCATCCACTACCAGGGTGTATTTTGCGGGTGGCCAGAAATGACCAGACATCCTCTTTCACCAGGACACAGGCACTTTTTGAAGCCCTCCAAAATCCCCCAGCCCAGATTTTCAAACTTGTTCCACAAAATCCTAACCTATTCTTGTTTGAACAGGTCAGAATCTTTGCCATCTCGAAAGAAGTGTCGCGGATGCTTTTATTTTGTGCTCATGTTTGTGCATTTCCGCCTATTTCCATTTTGTGGCCTTTTTTTTCCTGTGTTGATAGTGTACCTTGGGTCAAACGTTGAGAATGTGCTCGTTGGTATTAAAAGTAAAGTCAGTAAATGGGCCGCCTATTTTGTCACACGAGTGGCGGGGAGCTGTTAAGCATCTGCTTCGTGACGCTCCGCTTTGTTTTCGCTTTCTTCATGATCAGAGTCGTGCATTTCCTTGATAAACTTTGAAGTGTGAATAACTATGGCGACATTGTGGGGTAATAAAGTTTTTTTTTATAAGTGTAATCATTTGTCGTCATTGTGCATTGTGATGTAATTATAGCCTCCAAGAATAACCTCGTAATGCACATTCAACACTGTCCATTATGTTGTGGTGGCGCCGGATGCAGAATAATACCGTTTAATGAATGCACATTAGTGCCGGACTCTGGCATGGCCGTTTCTAGGCAACAGCACAAAGAAAGCTGAAGCGGCTTCTTGAGGCTGACATTACAAATGTTGACCGGAGTCAAGTATGATTATATCCCTGCACTGATGCAAGAAAGCGATGCGTTTCGAAAGCAGTTGGTCATGTATTTAAGCTAGCAGACAACGCTCAAAGATAAGAAATCAAATTAAGTCAGCACCAGGCCATCACCCCGTACGTCAAATATGATTGGCACATATATGCAAATGTGTTATTTGTGGAGGGGATACTGTCTGTCAATATATTATATCAATACATTACCAGAAGAACCTGCGAGTATACAGTAATTAAAGGCTACATGTTTAAAGACAGACAATCTTAGAAGCAATTTAAAAACATCAACTTTATTTAGATTTTTCTCAGGGTCCTCTGAATTGGTGCTGCTGACAAGACATCATCAGAATTAAAGTTAGAATCACCCGCACTAAATCAAAGCTCACTGCTTTACGTCTGATCTCTGCCAACAGAAGAACAATAGTTTACACATATGTGCCCAAAATATTACACATGAACGATTATAAAATCCCTTTAAATGGGTGTTATGGTTCCTTTAAGCATAAATAATATTAATAATCTTTGAGGAATATTCATCTTAATAATTGAGGCCACATTTTACAACAATAATGTGCAATAATTTTCTGCTTAATAGGATGGGGGGAAATGTGCAATTGTGCCAAACACTGCTTTGGCCCGCTTCCTTCCACTCGGGAGAGGAAAAGGCTGAGATTTCTTATTCTTGTTGTTTTTGGCTTGTCTTAGAATGGGATCATATCAGCTTTGGATCCCTGCTTGTAGTCTGGTTCTGTATAGTTTCAGGTCCTGGCTCACATGTTCCATCCGAGTCCGATGTGAGTGGCCAGCAGGTAGCACATGCCAATCATGCACGTCATGATCATCATGGGGAAGCCTAACCTGTCAGATCAAACATAAATAAATAAAAGGCCACAGCATTAGGAACATTCACGATGAGATCTAGTATAATCACTTTTGGTAAGAATGGCATTTTGTTTGTTTTGTAATAGAAGTACAGTGGTGGTCCCTTGACTTCAATTGGCTCAATTTAAGAGTTACGAGCCATCATTAGGTTGGTTTTTTTTTGCTTCGTATTTGGGAGCCAAAAGTTTATGAACAAACTTTAGAGTTAAGTGACATGCACACTAAATGGCTAACCCAACTGCAGCTGCCGATGTCATTCACAAGGCCACACTCAGAAAAGGCACACATCCATCATGGACATCTCTTTAATGCCTTGTTAGAGAACAGCAAGTTTTGCGAAATACACTTAAATGATTAAAAAGTTGAACGTCATGGAAAAAAGTTGAAAATTATTGTAAGTTCAAATTATTGTAAGTTCACGTGTGAAGGTTATTGTGCATTTTAGGTTCCTCCAGAAATGTCACCCCAAATCCTATTATAATATTTTATATTTTTTAAAAACCTTAGATTGTATGTGATGTTAGCAACGCTAACATGTAGCCACCTAGCATCGTGTCATAAAGTTAAAGACCAGGCAACCCTCATCAACGAAAATATCCAATTTTGGGAGGTGTCTTTGAACGCATCGCCCCTCAAATCCATTTAGGCTGGTTCCTCTGTAGGTGAGACCAAGAAACCGAATAAATTTTTCTACTTTTTCAAGAGGGTGGATCAATACTGTGCGTTTTCCGAATGACTTGCGAGCTGGCAGACAGACATCTTCAGTATGAACTTGTCAGTGCCCTCTCACTTGGCCGCCACTTTCATTTTTGCGCGTCCTCCTATGCTCGAGTGACTGCAGATGGTTGGCGGTTTGGCTGCCGCCCATGTCCTCCATGGACACATGGCGCCACGCGGGGCCCGGGAGACTTTGCCCCCGGGTCGTCAGCCAGCACGAATCAGTTGGGCCCACGCCAGAAAGCCTACATGTGCATTGTGTCAGTTGATACTAATATTAGGGCACAAGACACAGGAAGTCTGACATTTTCAAGCAGCTGTTTTAAGGTCGTGTTCCAAAGGTCTTTTCATTTTCAGTCTGGATTTGTCATAAGTCACTTGACTTCATGCAAACGTTGTGTATTCGTCAGATTCGGCAATTATGACAAATTCTAGTGTGACCAGGTGTACTTTATTTCTATGATATTGCCAATTGTTAAACCTCGAAACGCAAATTCGAGCCGCAAACTTGATGCACTCGTGTAACAGTTGGATTATGCAAGGATTGATTGGTCGTGCCTGGGGAGTGAGGCACAAGAATGACATAGTACGGCTGTTGCGTTACCATTCTGGACGCTAGGTTAGTGTAGCAACAGAGCTAACGCAATACCCCACACATTAAAATAATAATATAAACAACAGATGGTTGTTAGATGTTTTCATATCGCACTAAGACATGTATTGTTATATCATGACGCTATTTCTTGTTTTGATGTCATGCTAGAAAAGTTCAGAACCAAAATACACTTTTTTGCATGTGAATTTGATGTATTAATAGGAATCGTCAGACAGGCAAACCAACGATTCCTAGGAATCAAAATATTGGGGACAGTTTGTGAAAAAGAACAGGTTTTGATTCCGATCCCTAATAACCAGAGATCACCTTTTCCCAGAACAACCTGACCACCTTTAAAAAAAACATCTGGTATTCAAACATGTGTGACATCATCAACAAGTGTTCTACCATTATTTTCAGTCACTGTTCATGCAGTCTTTGGCCAGTCTACAAGATTGTCAAATCACGTCATAGGGCAGATCTTGTGGTGACCAGACATCCTGTTTTACCAGGACAACACTACTTTATTTTATTTTATTTTTTTTTTTTTAAGCCCCAAACGAGCACCAATCAGTTGGTCTGACACCAGATAGCCTACAGTTTATTTATTATTAATTACACAGGAAGGTGTGACATGATGTTCCGAAGTTGCTGTTTTGGGGTCAATTTCCAACAAAGTTTGACTTGCCATGAAATGAAAAACTAATAGCGCCACAATTTTGAAAATTCAGCCACCGAATCTGATTTAACTTAGAAACAAGACATTTGGTGCGTGCGTCTATCATAATTGATATTAGTAGAAACAGATAAATGACAAAGAATTTGCCTTTTTTTTTTTTTCTATGTTGCATGTGATTGGTGTATGGCCACAAATTTCGATGACTCGCAAAACTGGAAACCCAAAACAAAGTTGAATGAAGCCATGCTTGAAAGGCTGCCACAAGCGTTGTTTTTTATGTACCATTGGTCGAATCCTTGGTTGATTTGTTTTTTCTTTTCATTATTAATTTAGTTACCCGGATTACGAAGAAAAAATAACCTAAATGCAGTGATTATATTTTTATCGTCGTTTGTTAGCTCGAACAGCTTTAATTATGATCACATTTCTGTGGAGTCTTCAACCGTAACAAGCGGACTGCCATCATTAAAATGTCATTAGGAGCAGATGTCGCTTACATGTGTAATGACAGTCATAGTCAGTGATGGACTCGTGGCAAAATAAATGCTTCATTACCATCAGTAGACGTAATAGAATCGCTTTCGAGGATAACGGAAGAATCGGGCAGCTACTGGCGGCCACTCGCCATCCTTCGTTAGGGTCCGTCCAAAAAAATCAAGTGAGGAACCCGCAGCGATCAAGTGGGGCGTGAAGTCAACACCGCACTAGTCAGACGTCAGCTTGTCGAGGGCTTGGAGGGTGTCTCCCTAGCAATCAGCACCCTCCCTCTGAACAGCTGTGACCCAGGCAAAGGCGACCAGCTGTGACCCGAGGCCGTACTTCCATCCAGGAAGTCAAAAGACGGCGAGGAAGAGAAATCAAAAGCGTTGTTTTGGTCACTTGATTGCCCAACAACAGCGTTTTGTAGCCTGAAAATGAACGCTTGTCGCCTTGTCAGGCGTAAACCTCGCGTGTAAAACTATTGGTTTGTCCGCCCCATCGTTTGACATTTTACGGGTTATTAACCAATTTCGAGAGCCACAAAGGTAGTGTTTATCTGCGTGTAGATTCATTTTTGTCGATTACATTTGGTTTATCGTGCCGCTCGTGGCTCCGAGACCTTTGAAAAATTTGGGGAAGATTTTGTAACAACAGCCTTACAAGCCCAAGTAAACGAGTTGAATCAGTACTTATCCTTTTACCGAGAACAACGTCTGAACTTGTACGTAAGGAAAGAGTGTGAGTACTTTTGCCACCTCTACTCAAGTGTGATGGCTTGCTGTGGCTGTATACGGAATCATGACCTGGCTGCCATAGCAACGAACTCTTTGGCTTTGTTTTCAGTGCCCACATTGGAGTCCAATTCAGGTTGAGGACTTGGTTGAGGCAAGTACTCTAACCTACTTCTGCACTTTTACATTTCCTCCATCCATTCAAGTACTGGTTCCAAACTACAGCTACCGGTCCATAGGCCAAGTCAAAGCAAGCCGACAAGCGAGCAAAAACGATTAAAAAACGATTAAACGATAAAAAAAAGTCTCGGTAGAACCTTTTTTTTTTTTTAAGGAGAAAGGCAAAATGATGAGAAAGAAGACGAAGACGCAGCTTCTTAAACCCGGAAGCTGCATTTGTGAGAGACAATACCGGCAGGCCTACTTCAAGCACAGGTTAATCGCTCCAGGGGATTCTCACACACAAAGCCCAATCTGCGAAATACGCGGCGACAGATTCGCAAATGAAGCCTTCAAAACAGCCTTGATTCCATTTCCTCCATCCTATCTCTCTCGCTCTCGAGCTTTTCGACGCGTCGTCATTGGCGTGCGCTCCAGTATGGAGACATATGCAGGGCATTAACATGCTAGCAGACCTTCGGGCGTCGTAAGATGGCAGCCAGATTGGATTTGTCACACCAATTTACGAGTTGGAGTGCATTTGCAGAAGAAGGAGCGTACCTGAAGAATTCCATGAAGGAGAAGCCGTAGCCGTGTTGCTCCGCGATGCCAGCGCATACCACGTTGGCCGACGCGCCGATCAAGGTGCCATTTCCTTCACACGCACACAAACACAAAAGTGTCAGCATCGTATAGCAACAATCGGGTGTACTATCCACTGTATCTACTACTACTGAAGCACCACATTTTAATCAACACCATGTCACTAGTAGCTCCAACAGCACGCAGTTGTCAAGTAAATGTACACAATTGTGCCTCATTTGTAACATGTCATCCTACAAGAAGAGTACAGTATAGCAAAGTAGCACAACTATTGAGGCCAAAGAGTCTACTAGTACATAGTAGTAGTAGTGAATAAATGCTCAGATGGCTTTGCATAACCACCCAAGTTTTGATCGCTGTTAGTTAGTTAGTTAGTTAGTTAGTTAGTTAGTTAGTTAGTTAGCTAGCTAGCTACCTGGATTACACAACAAATAACCAGACTAGTTAGTTAGTTAGTTAGTTAGTTAGTTAGTTAGTTAGTTAGTTAGCTAGCTTGCTGGATTGCACAAAAATAACCAGACTAGTTTTAGTTGCAGTTAGTTAGTTAGTTAGTTACTTACTTACTTACTTAGATTCCCGGATTACACAAAACTAACCATACTAGGTTTAGTTAGCTAGTTAGTTAGTAGGATTTAATTCAAAAATAACCAAATAAGTTTTGGTCATCTCTTGGTTAGTAGGTAGGTAGGTAAGGTAGGTAGACAAAACTGACTTTGCGAGGAAGATGTTTTGGTCACCATTTGTTAGTTTGCTGCTTCGTTACCAGGACTATGTAAAAAAGTTGGTTAGTTGTTTGACTTTCACATGAGGGCGACTCACCGCCGAGACAGGCTCCCATTGCTAAGGCAAAGATGAGAGGTTTCACTGGCAGGTTCACGTCTGCATCCTGACTCAAGTTGATGAGGACTGGTATCTGGAAGAAAATGAGATATGTCTTTATAGATATGCAGGCAGGGGCATTAGCGCACTAAAATAGCATCATTTATAACGCAGCATGTTACAGAACATTATACACGCCATGCAACATGTAATCTCTGAGGAACCAGGTCCTATCTACTTGCAATGTTTAACTTGCGCACGCATGCAGTACAATGCACAGTGCTCACCATGGTGGCGGTGAAGGGGATGTTGTCGATGAGAGAAGAAGCCAAGGCAGAGACCCACATTACCAAGATGATGGCGATGGCCATACGCTGGTCCTCCGGCACGGCCTGCAATCAAACCAACAACAACCTTTTCAGTTCGCTCTCGTTATGTCCTTGTTACGTCAGGTTAAGAGAAATGAACCGGCCTATTTTGACAAAATAAGGAGAAGAAAGAGTAGACATGCATTTTCAAATGAAGGAAGTCAAATTAAAATGTCAGGAAATAAAATACCAATATAAAATGCATGTACCTGAAAAATCTACTCAAGTACAACAGCAAAGTATTTGTAATTTGTGACTTCCCACCACTGAATCACAAAGACGAATAATGCTCAGTTTTGCTCCATCAAGCCGCTAAGCAACACAAATGAGATCTCTGCCTTGCACCTGTCGCACGCTTGCATGCAGATGTGTTTTTTTTCTTTCACGGGAAGTCAGACGGAAAGAGCTCCACGCCGCCTGTCACCAGTGATTATCTGCACTCCGGGGGCTCACCGCTTTCTACAAGCTGACGCGTTTATTATGGCGACATTCTCACGCCCGCTCGCTAAGCGAACCAAGACAATGACATTCGAAGCGAGGCCAGGTGGAAACGTAGTCATGGAATTTGCTGGGAATGTATGGAACGAAATATATGAACGCCGATATGGTGTCGCTGGTGTTGTAATGACAGAGGTGGCGAGCTGCTAAAAGTACTCATACTCTCTACTTGAGTACGAGTACAGAAACTTGTGTAAAAAAAACAACTGGTCAAAGCGGAAGTACAGTATTAATTCAACTCCTGCACTTAAATAAAAGTTAAAAAAACAGTGAAATAAAACGTACTGTGCAAATGTAAAAAGTAAAACTTTTCTTGTCAATTAGATACAATACAGTGAACCGATACCTATTCGCATCTTTACATTCTTAAAATTGCATATTCGCACATTTCTTCAGGAAACTATCCTCCGTCATTCGCGCCATCCGTAAATTGAACTGAGGGGAGTAGTTTAATAGGGGGGGAAAAAAATCTACTTTTGCCGCGATCTTGTGGCATTTACAAGTACAAATCTTTTTGTGGTGGCGAACATTACTGACAGATTTTTAATATTAACATTGTGTTGTTTTTCATTGGGGGGGAGGGGGTATATTAGATTAGGCAGCAAAACCAATATGAAAATATACCTTACCGATACCCGAAATGTATTCAAGTATAGTGACAAAGTTTTTGTACTTACTTCCCACCGCCGCACGGGCGCCCCCCCCAAAAAAGGTGACTTACTTTAATGAGCAGGGCCGTCTGCTCGCCGATGTAGTCGATGAGCTGCAGCTGGGCCAGAGCCTGGAACATCAACAACAGATTTTTTTTTTTTTTTTTTTTTAACCAATCATATTGGTACTGCTATTTTTCTGACTCTGTGGATGTTTCTAGTGTGTTTCGACACTGCAAGGTGGCTGCTGGAATTCAAAATGGCTGATCACGTTATATGTACATGTATTTCTATTCTGCATGGTGGCGGTTATCATGAATAACTGGCAAAAGAGCAATCACAATAATGTGAACTGAGCGTGCCGCGGCCCTTTTTATTTATTTTTCAAAAGAAGCACCTCCATCAAGACGAAGAGGGCAGCGAAGAAGAGCAGTGTGGCCCACTCCACGCGGTGCAAGATCATCTCAAAGTCCTGAATGTCAGCTAGGACCAAAAGCCACAGTGCGCCCAGGATGGCGATCCAACCTGAGCGGGAGAAAACAAATCGAAAACAAATTACTATTGACAAAAACAGGCTGCTATAAAAAAAAATAATTGACAAAAAAGGGGAAAAAAATGAAAACAAGGACAAGGGTCCATCCGCCGGAATTACACGTAAATATCAATGGTAATTGTTTTGCTTCAGAAAAAGAGGACAAGGATGAGTGGAAGCTGAAGGACACCCAAAAATAAATAACGTCGGAGAGGAGGTAATTATGTTTCGTGATATTGTAGGCTTCCTTTCGAATGTACTCCATGCAATCAATCTCAATTCAGTCTGCAGCATGTTTTGATCACTTTGCTTCTCAAGTGGTTTGTGCTCACTGAACAGCGTTGGACCATTCACGCTCAAAAATCTACATTTATAATTCATTCATTATTTATTTGGCCATATTTTGAATATACATTATATATTTTCACTCGCTCACCAAAGAGCTCATTCACTCACTCCTTCCCTCACTCCCTAAACAAATTAATAAATAAACTCCCTCTTTCCCACGTTAAATACAAACTCACACATGCATTCAGTAAATACCTAACTCACTTATTAAATAAATAAACAACTGCTTCACCCCTCACACTGGCTGGCTGGCTCAATCACTCACTCACTGGCTAATGAACTAACTCACTGTCAATGGAACCATAACCATAGATTGGTACCGGTGTCACAGGAATGATTTAGTTCATTCTAAACTAAATGCTGCTAAATCTGGTGTTGGCAGCAAATCTGAGTCTTTGTCATGCCGTGCGGCATGTTTGCGAGCGACCGCTCGTGAGCGTGCATCCGCGGCGGGCGTATGAAAAAGCATCAGTGGCCACCGATGGAGCAGAATGAAATCTCAGCCGTGTTGGGTTGATGAGCTTTTAATGAGGCTGAGCTTTTGAAAGCAGGTGTAATTGAAACCAATGTCGTGTTTGCACCCGGGACGCTGCTGCGGGGGTCACGCTCCTTTAACAAATGTCACGGCCAGGCGGCCTGTAATTAACTCAGCCTGCACCGGGACAATCACCAGCCAGCGCCATTATTGGTGCAAATCTCGCTAATCTGTTTTAGGCTTCGCAGGAGAGCAGCGGTGGGAAGCAACGAAGTGCAAACACTTTGAAATTGTACTTAAGTGGATTTGTCACTCACTCAGTGAATAACTCCATGAAATAAGTTGCTCACCAACGTACTGACTGGCTGTGTATGTCCATGATTCAGTCAGCCACTAAAAAACAAACTCACCAAATAACTTACTAACTAATTCAATCATCAAGTAACTCGATAACTCATGGCATAGGTACATAACTAAGTTACTAGCTCGCTTGCTTACTCACTCAAGCCACTCACCCACTAATCAAATCACCAAACAACTCACTCACCAAAAAAACTCACTAACTCAATTCGCCACTAAATAACTAAATCTATCAACTAATAAATAACACTCACTCACTCACGTCTAAATAACCAACTGGCTTGTTTGCTTACTCATTACCCTCACGCAATTAATTAACTCCCTCTCTCATGAAATAAGTCACTAACCATGTAAGAACAGAACTCACCCAAACAACTAACTCGGTCACTAAATAATGAAACCAGTCAACTAATAACTCACTCAGTAAATTTATGTACTGCAAGTACATAACTCACTACTCACTCATTTACTAGATAAGTAATTCACTCAACTCATTATTAATTCACTCATGTACTAGCTCACTCACTCACTCACTCACATCACTCACTCACTCACTCAAACTAAATAACTAACTGTCTTGTTTACCCACTAGCTCACTAAATAAATTCTCCCAACTAAGTTACTTTACAAAATAACTCACTAACAAACTATTTAAGTACCTTACTGACTCACTAATAGACTAATAAACGAATATCTCACCAGTCAAAGAACCCACTCAGTCACTACATAACTAATACACTCAACTAATAGTCACTGCGTCAGTACACAACTCACTCACTCACAACTCACTTGACTTGCTTGTGCTGTTACATTCTGAGTATGTCATTTTAGCTCCAATCAATGATCAATAGCATGTGAACTTTGAACATTTTTTTTTAATGAACTATATACGCGCATATTGGTCATTATTTGACTCTCGCCATGTGTCTTAATGAGCGCAAATCCGCCCTCACCGAGATCCAGATGTATGCTAGGAACGAAGGAGTTGACAAAAAACATGAAGATCACCACGGCCAGCACCGACGCGCACTTCACCAAGAGCACCTTGTCGGTGATTCTGTGCTGCGAGGAACCAAAAGAAAAGAACAGTCAAGGCACGAGACGCGAGGGGCGGCGCAATTTTCAAACGCTTCATTACAAAGATAACATCCCATGAGGTCAAGCATTCAGAAGTAAGACAAAAAAAAAAAACCTTCTTTTGCAGCTCTTGAATATTCTGCTCCCAGTTCTTGTCCTCTTGGGAAATTTCTCTATCAAACACATTTCATGTCATGTTCAAATGCATTGTCATAATATTGTTTTTGAATGGAATGACATTGTTAATGGAGGCGGCCATTTTTTACGCATTAGAAACCATTGTAACGTTTGGGAAAGATTAGCCTTTGAAATCTGTTTCACTGATCATGAAATTTGGCGTACATGCCTATCTTAACAGCACGCATGAAAAAGTCTCAAGGACCCATGCCTAAAATTGAACAGGAAGTCAGCCATTTTGGTTTGAAGCAGCCATTTCTTCCTCAACAGAAACCATTGAAAAAAAAAAAAAATAGGCCTCGACGGGAATTTCACCAGTAAGAACAGGAACGGGAAGTCGGCCATTTTGGTTTGAAGTAGCCATTTAAGAAGAATTCAAAGTGCTCGAAGTACAGACTCGCAAGCAATTTATCCAAGCAACTATTTAGACGTATAGATGACATTGACTACTTGGGAGTAATGTGGGCGTAGCATAATGTTAAAGTGACGGCAGGTTCTTTTTACCTCTGGAATGTTTTCATCATCTTACGCAGCAAACTTTCCAAGTTGAGGACTTTCTGCATCAGGAGGCATTTGACGGCCGTCTCCTCTCGGCTGGCGGGATTGATACGCTGCGCTGTCTGCCTCCACACCAGAATCTCGTGTTTGAGCTCTGCGGCAGATGAAAAAATAAAAATAAAACACACAACAACAACAAAAAACACTGGAGAAAATACTAGCATTAAAGCAACACTGTGTCATATGTCAGTTTTTGGTGATTATGGTGGCGCCATGTGGACAAAAGCGGTAATGTTTTGTCAACAGTCATCCACATTTCCCATGCGGGCCAGCGCGTAGTGTCGTGAAATCCTGAGCTCTCGACGGACTGCGAGTTTGACTGAATTACATTTCTATTTCCGGTGGCTGTGTGAAAGATGAATAGCGATGAGGTAATGAATCTAATTTAGTTCAAACGATACTTTTGTTTTTTTGTTTGTTTTGGCGCTTCTGCCATGACACCAGTAATAGCACGTAGACGTTCCAATCGACTTCCGTCCTTATAGCGAAAGGAAGAAATGCGTATGCCGTAAAGCAATTCAGGATATTTGTATTTTTTTTGGTGTGCCAGGGTTGCTGCCATCCTCCTCAAAGTAGCTTAGTGTCAGTAAAAATGATACAGACCCCCCCGGGGTATGACAAAAGTCCCATTCAACTACTTGTAAGTCAATGTTTCATCAAAAGAGTTGTGAAAACGTTTGATTAAGGTTGAATTCTTGCCCAGTGCTGCTTTCAGTCTTTGAAGATGATGTTTCCGGTCAATAAGCGCTGAGCCCCGCAGAGGGACTAATGCAGCAAGGCCACCACGACCGAGCGAGGTGTTATCACCGGTTGACAGTCAGTCTCCGTATCATACGTCGGACCCGAATAGCCGATGAGAATATCCTCGGCATAGGTCAACATTGACCCACAACATACCATGTGTGCGTGCTAAATGAACAGTAAGAGTCAACAGGAGCTATTCTGGTAAGCAAATCCGAACAATTAGACACATGGCGGCGGGCGGTGGTGCCGCATGTAGCGAGCGACTGTAGCCACGGTGATCGGCAGCGGCGGCGTCCTTCAATCGGCTCGGTGGCTCGCCTTAACAGCGTGGTGCCAAACGATCCACTTTCCTGTGGTTCGGGTTTAATGATGCCCTGTTGAGCGTCCTCTCCTTGGGAACATGTGTTATTGAGTGTAAATGTTTGTCTCTCTGTGTGATGTACATGTAGCTAGTTAATGGATCACATCCTCAGAGGCTTACCCGACCTGGAGGATACCGTACATGTCTACCGGAAGTCACAGTTCTTATCTTATTTGATCGATATATACAGTCAAGCGCTGCTATTGGCAACACTGTTGCCCCAGTTCATCGTTGACGACACCCCACCGGTCACCACGCTAATCCTCCCTTCAGTGTGAGAGTTACGTTCCTGACCACCCCCACGATAAGTCAAAGATGTGTTAGAAATAATCAAAACTCCCCAGGTACGTTTTTTTTTTTTTAATAATATTTATAGCACTAACCACACTTCTAAGTAAGTTCAGTAAATAACTCCTTTTTTCAAGCTAACAAATTTAACTAATCAACTCACAATCTACATCAACAATCATGCCAAAAGATTTACATGATCAAATGAGCTGTCACTTTCTGCAGGCATAAAAAGCAGGATTAAAGAGGATTTGATTTTTTTACTCTTCTTCTTTCAAATTTACCCAGAGGCAAATAAAATAGTGCGTTGCCATCAAATGGCCGACGTGTCACCTGCGTGTCGTGTTTGAACTCACCCACTATTTCGATGGACTCTTTGTTATAGAGCTTCTTGTTCCAGTAGAGCATGCGCAGGAAGGGGAAGGAGGTGAACAGGACCAGGCATATTCCCAGGAACATGTAGCCGGTGAAGTTAGCAAAGTCGATGCCCTGCGAGAGACGTACACGTTGAAATACCAGGGTCACATTTTGACACGGGGGCCGGACATTTCCACCTTGTAGTGGCAATTGGCTGACAATTTCAGAGGTTTTTAGACATTGTACGTTAAAGAAGTAGTCTGAATTTTTGGGCCGCAAGGATTGGTTTCACGTAAAGTGATTGTTATAAAAATATATGCTAAGGTCCAACCAAAAATAAGTTATTTTACTCATCATATATATATTTTTTTAATTAATCGTCTGATTAATCAGTTATGGGAATATCATTCTGCCAATATCTCCATCGACCTCAGAAAATTCTTATCAGTCGGGCCCTAATATATATCTTTGCACTTCTAAAATGTATGTTAAGTAATTATGACCTCATGTAAAAGTTTTAGTGTTAAAACTGTTTAGTTTTAGTGAGAGCATAAGAAAGCAAAGGCATTTTGGTTGTCAGCGTCGGACAATTTCGCCCATTTGCAGACGTACTTGACCTCCTTTTGGAGGAACGAGCAGTGAGGCTCAATCACAAAGCGTTTAAGCTTTCATCAAAGAATCTGAATGGAACATGGAACGAAAAGTGAAGTGAACGGTAAAACAGTTTTTTTTTTTTTTTACCCGGAAGCTTCAATTATGGGCAATTTCCAGCAAAGAAACTTTTAACGGGTTGCTCCTGGAGGAACAAGCCGTTCGGCTGCAAATTGGAGCCAGGTATGATAGACAGACGGGCGATGCTAAATCACAACGCTGTTGCGCAATGAATAAAGGCGGAACGTTTCATTATTATTATTATTTTTTATTCGGAACTATCAATTTCTGAGCCTGGAATGAAATGTTAACCGATTTTTCCTGGAGGAACAAGACGTTACATACAGCACTTAAATTTGAACTATGCACAGCGGACAGATGGGTGCCACTAAATTGTGAAAATGTTCATTTTCATTAAGAATGTTCGCGCAGCATGGAGGCAAACTTTGGCTATTTGCATTTCGCTTGTATTGGCAATCATCCTCCTCTTGGAGGAAGAAGTCGTTTGGCACTACAGTACTCGACTGTGTTTTGAAACAGCCTTGCAATCTCCTCAGAGGAGCATCACCGGGCCTCCCGTCACCTCCTCGTTCTCCAAGCAGCTTCCCTCTGACATCTGTGCGCTTGACATTTTGGCCTTTAGCGGGCGCGCCGGCCATATCCGCTCCGTTGATTCCAGCAAATGGGGCTCTCGCCGCCCCGCCGTCCAGTTTGTCTTGGCGCCGCTCATAGAAGAGCAGTGGGCGGGGGGCAGCGAGGGGGGGAACGCCGGTCGGGTCGTGGCTGCACTCTGATAAGGACAGCTTGTGTGTGCATGCATGCTTTGCTTGGCTGTTTGTTTGCTTGCGTGTCACGGGGGGGGATATTTTCGGGCGCAATCCAGAGATGGACTCGCAGTGGAGCTGCGCGGTGTGTGTTGTAGTTTCGACCACGTCCGAGTGTCCTTGTGTTTGCATTCAATACTGCCATGTATACAAAACCCGCACCTCTCCCAGTGCGCGCTCGCTATTGGTCAGTTTGTTGGTGGGAGTACAAATACTCGGTTACTGCACTTAAGTAGATTTATCTGGTAACTGTGCAGTGTTAATCAGTTTGTTACAGCGGTGGGAAGTTGGTTGCTGTAATGATTTTTCAACCAATCACATTTTTTCTTTAAAACTTTTCACGTGTAGATGCACCATTTCAAAACCGACATCCGTACTGTAAATTCATTGATTTCTTTCTTTCTTTCATTATTACATTATCATAATAGTTGATTCGATTGTTTTGGATTTATTCTTGTGTGCATGTTCTCGCGTTGTTTCGTAGCGCTTGCTTTCTTTTCCGGTGTGAACTTCCGGGTTGGCGGGGCAGATGTGAAGGACACTGCGCAGCTGGTTTGACCTTGCAGTCACTTGATTTTTCATTGTTTAAGGAGGTAGAAATTGTCTAGAATCTAAAAGAGACAAGGAGGACTGATGTTTAACGTGCAAGTTTCTCAAATTCCCACCTTTGCGGCAGCAGCCAACGAGGTATTTTTCATTTTGATATTGTTTTCACTGTGTGTAGTTGTTAGCTACTTGTATAGCCATGTTTTTTATATCATTGTTATTATTTAAATCATATTATTATTCCTGTTTAGTTTTCACGGTTCGATGGAGAATCGACACCTTCATTAAACCTGTGTCAAGAAAACAACTTGTGTTTGTCGTGCCTGTGGGGGGGGGGAATTACACGTACTTTCTACTCTTTGTCAAAAATAGGCTTGTTACTTTTTTCAACCTTTTTTTCAAGAATATGTTCTATGCAAGCCCACTAGTTGAAACAAAGCCATCTAATAAATATTGCATTTGTGGAATAAGAGTTAATCCACCCGTTTTTAGCCATCTCTGGGGGCGGCCATTTTGTCACTTCTGTCGACCGAAAATGACATCACAACTACCCAGGGCTCAGGTAACAAGCAATCACGTCTCAGCTTTTGATAACAGGCGAGCACTGATTGATCATTGCCCGAGCCCTGGGTAATTGTGATGTCATTTTCAGTCGACAGAAATGACAAAATGGCCGCCCCTGAGATGGCTAAAAACGGCTGGATTTTGCTGCTTAACTCATATTGCACAAACAAACTATTAATCAGAATGCAGTGTTTCAACTAGTGGGCCTGCTGGGAACATATTCTTGAAAAAAATGTGTTTGGGTTGATTTCCCGCTTTAAGGACTCGAATCAGAACTTTTGTCCATTTTTTACTACTCTTGCCACCTGTGTCTGTGGCATGACATGTCGCTAGAGTGCACAGCACGAGCAAAGAAAGCCAGCGTGGGTGAGCCCCTACTTGTCTGCGCAGGTCCTGATTGGACACAATGATGACATTCGGCGGATCGCCCACAGCTGTGGCTGCGCCGCCTATGTTGGTGAAGATGACTTCGGCGATCAGCACGTGTCTGGGGTCCAGATTGAGCACCTCACACAACCTGCAACGAAAGGCACAGAGGAATAAAATATTAAGTATACCCGTTATTTTTTCAAGGTAACTGTGGCAAGACTGACTACTGCTAAGAAATTTGTCCAAATGAGACCGAATCCAAGACAGGACAGGTGACTAATCGCCAAGCTTTCAAGTCATCAAAAGCGGGCGCAGCATAGCGTCAAAGTTCGACAGCAATGGTCCTAAAGATTTCAAATGGCGGCACCTTATGGTGACGGGGGTGAAGAGCATCATGGTGGTCACGTTGTCCAGGAAGGCCGAGAGGATGGCGGCGATGAGGCACAGGATGATGATCATGGGCCACACGCGGCCTTTGGAGAGGCGGTAGGCCTGCCGGGAAGGAAGCAAGGGAAATGTCAGAATGATGTGTCAGCATCAATCAGCAAGCGGAGATGTGAGTTGTGATGCTGAGATCCTTGAGAATGACGCAAATCCAAAAATGACAGTGGACGCTCTGTAGACCAAAGTGGAAGTTGGCGTTCGCAGGGTTAGAAATTTTAGAAATGGTGGAAATGTACCGGTAGAGTTCTAGAAAGTTTCCAGTAAACTTCCAGGGGACATTTTAAAGCTTTTCTCAAGCCAAGCCACATCATTTGGATTTTTTTTTTTTTTTTTTTTTACATACGTTTTACAAAAAAAACTTCTCCAAACAAAAATGAAAAAAATGCACAGGTTAATCATGTACCCTCTGCTATCTAGTAGAAGAGCATTTAATTGTCACTATACATCACTGACACAGATAGTTGAAAAAAAATGCAACATTTTTAATCCAGTATATTGTATTTATAATTGTAATAACTTGTTTTTTATGTTACATTATATCCAGTAAAAGCTTTTTCTCATGAATACTTTATTTAAAAAAAAATGGCATCATACATCAATTATGTTCTAATTGTAATTTGTAATTTTGAAATTACATATGAACATTTTCATCTGTTTTATACATTACATATAAGCTTTTTCTCATGTGTAAATTGACATCTTATTTTTGACATTCCACAAACGATATAATTACCTTTTTATTTTTGTATGTATTTTTTTGTAATGTTAAAATTATGTCTAAAATATTTGTCGCACAATCTTTACATTACATATCAACTTTTTCTCACGTACCTTATATTCATCAGATCATTTTTATTTTTTACATTATCCATAATGTTTTCACATCAAATCTTTTCACATGACATATGAGCTTGTTTCTACAATGAACTACCGGCACTTATCAAAACATGTAATAAAAACAACAATAATAATATATCAAATCATCTGTTTTGACATTTTACATTTCTCCTCTACTTTTACATTTTATACTATTGTATTGTATGTATTTAAGTTTTTTTTTACTACACAGTGTATAATGTTTTTGTCATACATATATAATTTCATATTTTATTTTTGACATCATATACCTTATTGTCACTATTATCTATTTTGAACCTTATATAAAAGCTTTTTTCACTCATGTATTGAGTGCATATTTTAATCTTAATGTAACATGATTTTATTTTTCTCATTACACTTCAGTTATTAAATTAGGTTTATTGTGACCTTATATATTTTGAGCTGTTTTTCTGCAAGGGTGACAAAAGTTCAAATTTAGTTGCAGCAGGGAAACCAAATCTCTGATGAGCGTTAAGCCGGCGTGAGCGGCCGGTCCTTCTCACTCAGCGCTTTCTGTTAACATTCATCAGCCTTGATTATTA
The DNA here is from genome assembly GCF_054856515.1 of Filicampus tigris. NCBI lineage: Eukaryota > Metazoa > Chordata > Actinopteri > Syngnathiformes > Syngnathidae > Filicampus > Filicampus tigris. The sequence continues at coordinate 15,697,750 of NC_141228.1, forward strand.
TCCCCGCCTTGGCTCGGAGGACACATTCCGCATATTCGGGATTACTGGGAAGAGTTCCTGGAGTTTACGCACGTCCTTGACCTCCGAGACGGAGAGACGATGATGAAGGGCCTATCCCACAGAATTCAATTTACACTCGTGAAAATCAAGCCAGGCTGACTAAAAGCTTCATACTCATCTTATACATCCCCGTGTGAAATTTATGATCTGGGGCCAAAGTGTGAGGAGGTCGCGGTGACCTTTCACCTTTTAACCTGCTCATCGGAGGGCATTCCCCAGGACAGGAAGTCACAGGGCAGGAGTGGGGGAAAAAAAACCAGGCCGGCTCATGTCATCATCAGCGATGACCTACTTTCGGGCCGCTAAACACAGCAAATGTCATCCATGCGCGGCCGTTCAAATGTCAAGCGTGTGAGGAATAGCCGAGAGGTCGACACCAATTTTGCCGCGTCGCTTTGGATTGAAGTGCAAGTGGGCACCAAAACGCACCTTGACAGCGCAGTAGTCGAAGAAACCCGTTTCGGAGAAAATGGCCACCAGCACCATCTGTAAGAAAGGTAACAACGTGTTGGCTTTGTCAATTCTCTTTGATTGACTTTGGAAGTCATCACACAACTCCAATCTGGATATTGAGTTAGTCACAGTAAGTTAAGGCTGAACAATTACAACTGTTGATTTCGTATCTTGTCTTGGTCAGGCTTACAGCGATTCATTGTAACTTGTTTTATTTTACTTTTGTTTTTTTCATCTCATTAAATTCGCTCTACATTTTTAATCTAATTGTATTTTATTTACCATGATATTTATCACTAAATGTTATTGAAGTAAGTTATTATAATTTCATCAAATTTACTTTAACAATCAATATTCTACTTTTTTTTTCTAGGTCACGATTCCAGCATCTAATCGTATTTAATTGTTGTTTATTTTATTTTGTATTTAAAAAATATATATATATCTTACTTTTTAATGCAATTCTATTATATTTACCATGATATTTATCACAAAATGTTATTGATGTACTCACACTAAGTTATTATAATTTTATCGAATTTACTTAAATAATCTATTTTCTACATTTTGTTTTCTAGGTCAGGATTCCAGCATCTAATTGTATTTAATTGTTAATTTGATTTTGTATTTAAAAAAACCCAACACATTTTATCTTACTTTTTAAAGCAATTCTATTTTACTTTCCATGATAGTTTTTAAACAACTGAGTTGATTTATTCACAGGAAGTAATTGTTTCATTAATTAGTTAATTGGAATTATTGGCAGTGCAGGGCAGTCATTTGAGCATCAGCAATGCCGCAGAGGTGCATTCGTTTCAGCTTCACACAAAATCTGGCGGGAAGTGCTCGTCACCATGGAGACGGGTTTTTAAAATGGAATGACAACGGAGGAGACAGGGAGCGGGTGCAGATGGACTGCCGTGGTCTCACCATGCCAAAGAGCAGAGCCAGAGTCTCGTAGTCGATCCATTCCACCACCTGGACCAAACTGGGCCGCTGCGACGGGAAACAAACAGCGACGACAAAATGCAAGTTCTGGAGGAAGTTGAACTGAAATACGGTGCGATAAATATTGAACGGATAAAGTGAGACTTGAAGTTGGAATCAGTCATGAAATGTGGAAGTGGAAGCTAAATGTGAAAAATCTCAATTAGAGATTAGAGATTACTTTTGAACATTTAGGAATGTGGTCAGTATTTCCCAAGAGGTCCGTAAGAATGGGAAATCTGGAGAGCTTTTTTGTGGAGCGTCTACAAAATGTGGACTGACTAATAAGTGAGTGAGCTGCTGAGTTTCTTGCGGTGACCTGAAGATGTGAACTTACGTCCCCAATGATGGCCAGAGCAGACAAGGCGGCCAAAGATCCCAACATGGCCGCCAAAGTGCGATGGACGATCTGGAAAAGGAAAACAACAACAACAACAACAACAAAATCAACATTGGGGACTTAACACGAAACACTTTTTATGGACAATTACGTTAACATCTACAACAAGTACCTCTACTACAAGTACTCCTTAAACTCCTTAAAGTATTTGTAATGCTACTACAACTACTATTACTTATTTTTCTACAAGAACAACTAACTACTCCTGCTTACTTGACTACAATTACAAGTCAACATTTTACTACTAGAAGAATTACTATTACTTTTATAAATACTCTAACTAATCCAATCACCTCTACTACAACTTATTTGACTAAATTACTACTACTTTTACAACTACTACTGGTACTTATTTACTACTAATAGAATTACCACTGATTTGACTACTTTTACTACTACTATACGTTTAACCATCACTTTAACTGCTACTCTTCTACTATCACAACTACCCCTACTACTTTTATTGCTACTATAACAACCATTACTTGTTACCTTATTCCTACAATTACTACTCCTTACTTTGCGACTACTACTACTACTCGAACAATTGTTACGATATTTACTACTTCTACAAGAGGTTTTAGTTACTATGACCAGTACTTCTTTTAGAACTAGTACAACTACTAGTACTTACTTTGAAACAATTACCACTAATCATTTTATTACTCATAAAATTACTTGTACTACTACTCCTTTTAATACTCTGCTACTACTACAACTACTACTGCTTGCACTGCTATTGTAACAACGACGACAACCTACTTTACAAAAACTACTACCAATTATTTTATTACTCGTTCGATTACAACTACTTTTACTATGACTCCTACTACGACTGCTTGCGCTATTACTACAACTATTACTACTTGTGCTTGTCCCATAACAACTACTACTACTACGTACTTGACAACAACTCCTAATTATTTTACTACTCGTACAATTACTTCTACCACACACACAAGTGTGAAGCGACCACACGGCAGAGTCAATGCAGCTAATTTATGCTAAAGACGTCGTCTCCAGATAACAAACTCCTCTTTACTCCAGCGCACAAGGCATCTGTAAAGCTGTCAAGCCTTGGGTCAAAGGGGACATTTCCCCCCCCCGGACAGCAGTACCTCGAAGATGATGAGGACATAGACGCCCGTCAGGATGATGCCGGCGATGGCCACCTGCGTCTCTACGCTGAGGTAGAGCGACTGGTGGGTGATGGAGAGTGGCACCACCTCGGCGTCCGCCATGAAGGCCTGCACCGTGATGGTGATGGGGTCGCTAGGATGGTAAACAAAGTGACCGTTTTGCTTTCAGGTGGAGCACAGGTGGCAAAGGTTCAGTACTCACTTACTTAAGTAGAAGTACAATTGAGGTTTCTTTTGGTAATCTCGAAAAAATGTTGCTTTTTACTTTGACTCCTTCCTGCTTGTTTTATAGGTGAGTTGGGCAAGGTTTAGGTGTACATTTTATTTCATAAAACCCTGAATGTGGATGGTATGATAAACAATGACGTCTGAGGGTGTTACAAGAACGCAATTGATGTGCACATGTGCGTATGGCCACCCCGCGGTGAGTGAAATTTCTGGCTGGAAAGTCAAAAGTCAGCAGAAAAATAAATACTGATGCACAAATGCCAGAAAAATCTACTTAAAGGGGAGATCAACCCAAACATATTTTTTTCAAGAATATATTCCCAGCAGGCCCACTAGTTGAAACACGGCATTCTGATAAATATTGCGTTTGTGGAATAAGAATGAATCCACACATTTTTAAGCCATCTCTGGGGCAGCCATTTTGTCGGTTCTGTCGACTGAAATTTACATCACAACAATCCACACATTTTTAAGCCATCTCAGGGGCAGCCATTTTGTCGGTTCTGTCGACTGAAATTTACATCACAACTGCTCAGGGCTCAGGTAACGACCAATCACGGCTCAGCTTCAGAAAACAGGTGATTTGTGATTGGTCGTTACCTGAGCCCTGAGCAACTGCGATGTCGTTTTCAGTCGACAGAAGTGACAAAATGGCCGCCCCCAGAGATGGCTAAAAACAGGTGGATTAATTCTTATTCCGACGCAATATTTATCAGAATGCCTTGTTTCAATTAGTGGGCTTGTATAGAACATATTCTTGAAAAAAATATGTTTTGGTTAACTTCCCTTTAAGTACAGTAAGAAAGTATTTGTACTGTGTTACTTCCCAGCACTGAAGTGAAGACGTACAGTGTGTGGAGCGTACCTGCTGAGCATCTCGAATGTTTTGGTCAGAACCATCTGGTCGCTTCGCTCGCTGTGCAGAGGAATGGTCCAGTTGTAAATCACCTGCAAAAAAAGACGAACTTTGTACGTTCGCTTGAGCAGGTGCTGCTGTTTTGTTTAGCAAGTGTCACCCACCTGCTGCGCCCTCCTCCTCCTCTGGCCCGGCGGGTCAGTCTGCTCCACTTGGATGAGGACGTACTCCTGGTTGTCCAGGTCCACCAAGCCGCCGCTGAAGGGCCCGCCCACCTGCAGCTTAAGGAGAGCGTTGTCCCGGAAGTCCGTCAGGTTCATCGCTGCCAAGCCGGTCAAGGAGGGAACTGACCAGACTGAGCAATGTCGCCTTCTAGTGTGTGTTTGGAATTTTTAGCGGATACAGAAGCTGTCGGTTGACGAGACGGCCAACATCCTCCAAGGGTTGTCCCGATCGGGATACATGCTGAAGAACAGCTGGAACAACAACAACAAGGTCTCATTTTAAAATGAGGAAATTAAATCCAAAAAATCAATTGCAGCGGCGGCGATTCTGAACTAGTTTCTGCTCAATCTAAGCTTCTCAAATAGTGGGGCGGGCCCCCCTGGGGCGGCGCGGTACGATGCTGAGGGGGCGCAGGTGACACTGGGGGACATGCTTATTATTCTTGTAAGTTGAACTATATCTCTTTCTTTTTGTTTTCTTTATGTTAACAAGGCTGCGATGTTATGCAGAGGTGTACATATAACTATATTTATAGACAAATGCTATTATTTATAGTTACGGCGGAGAGTGGGTGGTGGGCGCGAGTTGTTTTCTTCTTGCTAGGGGGGGGGCGTAACAGAAAATCATTGAGGAGGACTGATCTAAGTTAACCCATTCTGACGCACTTACACTGCACAGAACAACAATAGTGAAGATGGTGGCCACTTTGGAGATGCGGAAGCAACATCTGCAAAAACAACAAAAAACCTATTACATATAGCAATATGTATGTATGCATATGCATGTACTGTATATGTATATATGTGCATATGTATGCATATGGGTATATGTATAATGTGTATATATGTGCGTATATATATAAATATATATATATATTTTGTGTATATATGTGTGTGTATAGATGTGTATACATGTGTACATATGTGTATATATATATATATATATATATACAGTATATGTATATGTATATATATATGTGTATATATATATATATGTATATATATGTATATATATACGTATACATACATTCACATATATATATATATATATATACACACACACACACTGTATAATATATATGAACAGTATATATAGTGCATACATATATGCATATACTAAGGGCGTTTTTGATTTAAAATTGTTCCACTTGAAATTATATCGAGACACGTATTGAATCCTCTTTGATTGGAGAGATGCACATCCCTAATATACTGTGAACATATACAGTACAGTACTGTATATATATATATATAAAGTATATACATCATGTATACTGGGGTCCTCACTTGACACTTCTGGCAAACTTGAAGCTGAGGCTGAGGTGCTCCAGAGGGTCGCTCTTTTCCGACGAGTTGGAGCGCAACAGGGACAGACCGGTCACCTCGCTGCCCAGTCGGTACCTCCTCTCCAGGTCCATGGCGCTGCTGTCCCAAGGCTCTTCTCCGCCGTAGAAACTGGGATTATGCATGGTCATGTAAGCCATGCTGAAACATGAGCATTACAAGCAATCCTTAGATATAGAATACTGTACATATATATATATATATATATATATATATATATATATATATATATATATATATATATATATATATATATATATATATATATAGATATATATATATATATATATATATATATATATATATATTTTTTTTTTTTTGCTTTGTTTTTGGTGTTCCAGCATGCTCACCTGTCATCTTGTGAGAACCTCAGCAGAGGCGACCTTTCTGAGATGCTGGCTGAATTTGTTTTACTGCTGAGAATATTAACCATGTTAAAATTATGCCTGGAAAAAAAAACACAAAAAGGTCATCAAACTTTGACACATATTAGACGTTAAAAACACATTAAAAAAAATGGCACAGTCGCCTATCTGGGGAGCTTCAAACCAAAGTGACCGATTTCCTGTTCAATTTCACGCATGGGTCCTTGAGACGTTTTTGTATGTCCTCTTATGATGAGTATATCCACCAAATTTCATGCTAATCAGTGAAACTGCTGCTCATTTTTTCTAACTTCCCAAGAAGCACTAATGGGTGACTTTTGGTTGTGTTGTGTTCAGGACCCCTAAAATACGTTTAAAAACAAACATTCTTTTTTTTTTTTTTTCGAGGAGCAAAAAGGCTTTTTCGTGAACTCCGACCGCAAGTGAGCAGGTGTCACATCTGTGCGAGCAAGCTGCCAGATGCGCTCTTGCCCCGAGAAACATGACTCCATCATTAAGTCGCCTTTTTTTCTTTTTTTTAAATGAACCTGCTGCTGCATTCAAGGACCTGCAGGGAAGCGCAGCTGGGTCCCCACACACACGCACACACACATACGCGCACATGTGTGTGGATCCACTTAAGTGGTGACAACTTTACAGGTACATAATTCTTCATTTTTGGTATCAGTTTGTGTCGATTGGCCTCGGTTCGTCATATGAGAAATGACGAAAAACAAATCACATTGGACGTGTCAATTTGGGTCAAGACGGCTTTTTGGCAGCACTTCAGAATCGGACCAAAATTTCAAGAAAATACGCCTCAAAATATTTGAATTTGAACTAGCTTGATGTTAACATAACTTGCAATATCTCGGTTCAGTGAGCGTCACAGGATTCATGTTTCATTTTCTTTCGCTTTTTGGTCAATCGTCAAAATTTGACAACAGCAAAACAGGGAAATACGTCGCGGAAGTCGTGAAAAACTGGTGTTTAAACGGTCGGCAAGCAAGACTTAAGCGTTTCTCACGGGGTACTCAGTTCAGCAAGCATCATAGGATTTTTCTTTAGCTTTTTGGCTACACATTGGAATTTGACAAAAAAAATTCAGAAACAAAGGACTCCAAAGTTGCACAAAATTTCAGCATTTCAACCGTCCTCACGCATGACATCACTCAAAACCTCAGTTTCGTGAGCATGAAAAGATTACCATTTCATGCTTTGCTTTCTCTTTGGCTATTTGGTGACACCTTAGAATTTGACCAAAAATCCAGGAAATTTTGCCTTTAAAATTGTGCACAAAAACATTAGCGTCAAGAGACGTTCCGTGAGACATTTTAGCGTAGCGTGAGAGCATGAGAGATTATTTCTCAGTGTTTTGATTTTTCTTTGGATTTTTGCCAAGACTTGAGAACCCTACAAATATTTTTGGGGGGAAAAAAACTCCAGAAAATATTCTTTCCCAAGTAGTGATAAAACTTTGGAATTTTAACCATTATACATACTAGCATACTTATCAGTTAATTTTGGTTGCCCAAAAAATTTTAACCATCATGTGCCCCAAGTCACCGAAAATTCTCACAAAACTTTGTGGTCCGAATGTCATCTTTTCAGCCAGTCCTCACCCGTCTTCTTGTCGAACGGGCAGGAATGCCTCTGCGTGGATGACGCACTGTCCCGTTGGCACGGCTGCCGACTGCTGCTGCAGCTTCTGCGTCTCCCGCCGATCCGAGATGCCCTGCAGCAGACGCAGCTCGTCGAAATTCCCCGCAGCCTGGTGGACCGGCGCCGAGGCCTGGGACATTTCCAGGTCCAGGTTGCTTGTGTTCTCAAGGTACATGTTGGCACTGCAGCAGCACAGACAGGTCAGGTCAGGCTCGCACACTACAGTGAACCTCCATTCACAAAAGAGCAGATTTTTGGAGGGACCTATTTTTAAAATTCTTTAAAATTTCAGCCCCAAAAGCCAGTTTAACTAAGCAACGTGAATTTTGGTAAGCCTGTCCATCCCGAGTAGACTCACAAAAAAGTCTGTAGAACCCATGCCAAGAATCCCACAGGAAGTAAACATCTGCAGACGACATTGCGAAAAATGTAGTTTTGTCATTGTTGTTTGAGGACTTGCCGCAAAATTCAAATGGAGCCGAGTAGCGGGATAGCCGTCATTTGCAGCCATCACATGACCCGAGGGGCAACAGTAAATCCAACACATCAGCTGAGCGGGGCCGCAGCGGCAGGGGGTCAGTGGAGCGGGTCGGCTCCATCAGACATGTGCTCAGGAATCCGGCGGGATTATTGCTCACATGGGAGCCGACTAGAGCTCACGTGCCGTGTGATCATACGCCTCCGAAGACCGAGACTATGAGACCGACTGACCGGAGGTGCATTTGATCGCTCCAGCAATGTGCAAACTAAATGCATTCATTCATTGTTAGTCCAGGGGCGGTTCTAGACCCCCTTGGGAGACCCCAGGTAAAATGCGGAGTGTCTAAAGCAGTGCCATTGTTTTGTCAACGATATGGGCCAATGTCAGACGTCTGCCAAGGGCCCTCAACGATTTCCTGGGTTACATGGAATTGCCTCAGTCCTAGGCCCCTTCCTAGAAATTCACATTTTCTTCTCTATGTTATGGAACATGAACACCAGAAAAACACATTCAATCTGCGTGTGCACTAATTCGCAAGATATCTCCCCCTTAACGCCAAAAGTATTATATTATATGCGATACTTGGGTTTGGTGAATATTGATTTTTTTTTTTTTTTTATGTTCGGAATACATATACGATATTAGATCATTGTTTTATAACTAATTTTTGATTTGAAAAAAAAAAAAAAAAAAAATACCAAAAAAAGCTGTCTCGTTGCTATTCCTTTGCTATTGCATTGCCCCCCCCCCCAAAAAAAAATCCGACATGCATTTACGTGAGAAAACGAAGAGAAATGCTGCAAAATGAAGACGATAGGCTCTTGGGAGTAAAGTAATACCATTTCAAGGAACAAATGTTCAAATTGACATCATCGGCGCTTTCGATAGTGTGTTAGGCCTTCACAAAAGGCCTTGTAGGCCTTGACTATCCGTCATTCGAAAGATGTCAGAGTCCAACCCGAGGCCACCCCCAAAGCAGAGTCTTTACGCACCAAGCTTTCACTTGACTCGCGTGTTTTTAGCATGAGAATAGCCGTCAGTTTTGCTTCTGACGTTTTACTAACCGCATAACAGCCTTGTCCAATTCATGTGATGGGCCTCATCCCGGGTATGAATGAGCCCTTTTGTGGCCGCCTCCTGCCCGCCGGCTGCACGAGCAAGACAAACTGCTTTTTTAACAATTTTACACTATTTGCTTATTTCAAAAGATTAAAACCATATATATTGTTTGGGTCAAATTTGACCAAATTGACATTTGACAGCAATAAAAAAAAAAAAGAAATACCCTCAATGTTATTTTTCACATTGAAATGTGTCGACTTTTTCTCAAGTGATTAAAATACACCAAAATGAAAACATTTTGAAAATGTCGTTCTTTCGACTTTGTCAAGATGAAGACTTTGAGGACTTCTGACCTACTTGAGATCATAGACTTTGGGAAGTTGATATTGAGTCAAGACTATAAGACTTTGAGGGGTTTGAGACCAAGTTTAGGCTAGACTTTGGGATAGTTACTGTGCGTGAGGACAACAAAAATATTTAAGATAGCAGTGATCATCACCTGCAGCTCATTCTGTATTTAATGAGTTGCCACATCGTCAAAGGGCACTGACAATGCTCCCATCATGCACAGATCGCCACGTGAGATGTGAGTGTTGAGAGGGCCCTTTATAGCTGCTCGCAGCTCTAGTTACTGTTATTATTATTATTATTATTATACCATGTGAGTCAATATACCAGCGTTGAACTTGCCCAACCTCTTGAATCATATTGGCACCTCCCATCTATTCCCCATTTCTCCATTGGCCATGAAGTAGTCAACTAAGAAACAGAAAGCTCCAGGAATGTCCACCCTGTCATGATGAGGGAGCTGCACCTTTAAAAAAAAAGCCTTTTATGTTTTCAGTCACATCATTTCTTGTATCTTGTCTTTCTTCGGTGAAGGCTTCATGAAACAGGTGCTAGTTGCAGAATAAATATTCATTCACACATACGCTTTGTGATTTTCATCATGGATGCGATCAAGCTTAACATGTCCACCCTGTCATATTGAAATATCAATTGAAATTAAAAACATTTCCAATTAAAAGCACACTGTCATCTTACTAAGTGAATTATTTTGCGAAGTGAAAATCCACCATGTACATTAGCCAAACAAATTTTCTCCCTGTCATTAAGCTCACATATTTGCACTGTTTTACTGCAGTTAATTTATAGTGGGGAAAAAAAATCGGTGTGGGAGCTTGAGCAATATGCATTTCTAAAAGCATAACATCTAAGGTAATTAAGTCAACTTTTTAAATGAAAATAGGAACATTCAAAAGGCACCTTATGGTGGTATTGACTTGCATAGTTAATTCTTAGTGGCGTTTTGCACTCTACTTAGTTGGCATTTCATGTTTTTATGATCATTTCGCCATTGCTAAAACAACAAACGGAATGGTGGCCTTGCGCACATTACTGTATATAAATGTATCTAATAAAACAAGACACAAACATTTTTCTCAAGCTTGAAACTTTAAAAAAAAAAAAAAAAAAGGCCAATATAACTCGCTTTGAACTTTGACAAGTGGTCAATATGAGCAGCAGGAGAGGAGGTGAGCGCGTACCTACATTGGCAAAAGTTCTTCAAGACGATGACGATGATGGGGGCTCCAATTAGCGACCTCCTGCAGGGTGGTGACTGAAGAAGGAGATGGAGATGAAGGGAGGGAGGGAGGCTGGAGATGTTGGCGTCTCCTCTCCCGGCGAAGGAGGCAGATGGTCCTCAGCGCCCTGGTGTACCAGAGCTCACCCAGCAGGAGAAAGAAAAAAAGGAGGAGGAGAGAGAAGAAGAGGAGGAGGAGGAGGAGGAGGAGGCCCAATCTTCTAATAGCGGCTTAACAGCAAGACTTTCCTCATTCCCCACCCCCTGTTGCCGCTTTTACTCGTAATCCTCACAACACTCCTTCATGAGTGCATTTTTTGCACTTTTCTTATTTTACTGTTGGTGTTATTTTCCACTTTGGAATTTTTTGTCTCCTAACTTGAGCAGAACTGAAAAAGTTGGAGGATTTTTGCGTGCAGTTGTCACTGAGTTGAACCGAGATAACAATCTCAAATTGAGAACAATACCGAAGTATGTACAGTGTGTTTACTTTTTTTTTTTTTAAATGAGGAAAACTTGTTGCTGTTCATGTTTCTCTGAATTCTAATATTTTATATTAGAAAAATGTTTTTCTTTTTTTCTTATTATCAACACCATAATATGCTGTATTTTACTTGGTTAATAAATAAAATAAATGTTTATTGTTTCATTTTTAAGTTTTTATGAACGATAAAAAAAGTTTTGTGCCATGGTTAGTCATGTTTTCCAATATTTACTATAACGTCATAAACAATTGTGGTGTAAATAAAAATATGCACAATCTTTCAAAAATATATTAAAATTATTAAAATGTCAATATTTATTAAATCATATTATATACTTTTATTAGTCATTTCTCATTTAAAAGATTTATGAACCATAAAACTGCTAATGCTAATCATGTTTTTCTGATGTTAATGTTTTATTCATATACAGTGCATTTTCTATATCTAGCCATCTATCAATCGATCGATTGATAGATAGATATTCACTTGTATGCATAATATATTTTATTTCTTTAATCTGAAAAATTGTATTGCTGCATTCATGTTTCTCTAAATTGTTACATCTTTGTTTTCAGACCCCCCCCAAAAAAACTTTCATGCTCTTGGCATTTATCAAAATTTCAATATTTTCTTCTTTTTCTGCATATAATTGACTTTTCTGAGCTTTACCTGTTTAAAAAAAAAAAAAGGCTGAACTGTTTGTTCACACTTTTGTAAACCAGCTGAGTGAACTTCACACATTTAAAGGCAGTGAAAGGTCACAAAGATCACAAGACGAGACTTTTGAGGAAAGTGTGTGTGCGTGTGTGATGTTCATCGTTTTGGCAGGTTAGAGCCTAAAAACTTCTCGGGGTCAAAGGTTACGGGATCAGGTCTACGTCCACTCGGGTCACTTTAGATTAGCCAGACACTTTCAATAACATACATTGCTTTATAGGGTTTGTATATGGATGAAATTGGACATATGTGGTATGCTTTGGATCATGGCTTTTTTTTTTTTTCAAAGATAGATATCGGACCTAAGATGTGGTATGCTTTGGATCAACACCTGCTCCTTTTCAAGGGTCAATGTAGGAGCTATGCGCATGTGTATGATGTGGCCCTTTTTTGTTTTTTAATTATCATTTAAATATTTACCATGGGTTTGAAATAAAAAGTCATGGAAAATAGTGACAACCAAAATACTGCTGTTCAATTCATACTGAGGGATTTGGTAGAACCAAATTCTTGTAAAAGGTAAAGTGATGTAAAATTGTCAATTTCTATGCAGATTTTCTGCCAAAATCGCAATAACAAATCCTGCATTTAGTAAGAAACAAACTTGATTTGTTCTAGTCAGCCACCCCAAAAAAAATGGCCACAGGGCCTTGAGTTTGATCTCAAGACACCATTTTCTTTTATTTAAGACAATGACACTGTCGGGGGAAAAAAGGGGCGGGGTTTACTCAGCTCCTGAGCTATCATGTGTTGGCTCCAGGCTGCCTGCAGAAGCGCCACATCCCAGCAGTCACTGGGAGATGACCCGCAGTTGACGGAGGATCAACATCGCAAATAAAGTTCAGTTGGTGTGGTGGGAATTTGGAGCAGAAAACTTTTTTTTTTTTTTGTATCACAGGGGTGTGTCGACTTTTTATATCCACTGTGCATGCAACTCTGTCACTAAACCCTTTTTAGTCATCTAGAGGTCGACGGGGAAAAAAGTCGAGCTGGCAGATCCAGCTTTGACTTTTACTGGGTACGTGAAAGCTCAAAATATTTTGGATGTACAGGGGGGGGGGGACGTACATTTGATTTCAATGAAGGCTGTAAAAAGACCTTTGACGTTTACAAAAAATGGCATGACGTACCCTCAATTCATTGAGGTTTCGAAATTGGCACCGAGACCACTTTACGTAACCTACTACATTTGAGTGGACTGGACTTGGCCTTCACTCTCTCGCCTGCAGCCCGACAGTATGAGAGCACCTGACTCTCAGCAGCGTAATGTACTTTTGCTCATTCTTCCTGGGAAAAAAAGGCCACTAAGTCCACAAAGAATGCTATTGATTTTTAAGCCGAGCCTTCCCTTGTGCCTTTGAACTGCTCAGAAACATGACTCCTCCCCTTTTTTTCTTATCAAGGTGGGAGTACGAGCACACGCTGGGAATGGGCGGGCCGGGAGGCTTCTTACAGTCATACACAGAGCAAAGAATGTGTAGCAAGTCATCCATGCACGAGGGGTCTTAAGACGATCTCCATAACATCGCTTCTCCACCCCAGAGGAGCGAGTAATTGCGGGAGATTGCTTTCAATCACTACAAACTTCGTGACAACCTTTGCAGCACCTAAGGCAACTCAAAAGAAATAAAGAAAGTACGCTTTCTGTTGAATACATGGCACAGTCATATTTTATTCTGTATATTTATTTATTTACACACATTCAATGGGGAGACACTGTGATGACGGACACTTCAGTAGACCGGCGTCTGAGCAACAACAATATTTTTTTAAAACAATTATTCATTTCCAGAGAGAGAGAGGAAAAAAAAAAGGGCAGCTACTGTTCATCCACTTCTATTTACAGACTAAAGTCGTCATTACAATATAAATAAAAACGCAACAATCACGGGATGGCTCTTCTTCTAAGCTCTTAATGCTTCACAGCTGGTTGCACACACGCACACACACATACTCACACACAGATGAGTGCGTCTAACCTGCAGGAATGTGAGCATTAAAAAAAAAAAAAAAAAAAAATTCCACCTGGACCCGCCTTCCCACTAACCCTGCAGGAGGTCAGTGCCCGGTGAGGTAGTCCTGGGTGGAGTCCGAGGCGAATGAGTCGGCGTCCTCGTTGTCCGAGTCGTCGCTGCTGTCGTCGGCGGCCGGCTCGCCCGAAAGGGCGATTCGGGCGTAGTCGTCCGTGTCGATGGACTTGCAGAAATGGATGGCGTACTTGAGCTTCTCCTGCAGCACCTGCTTGCACGAGTAGCGCGGCAACTTGAGCAGGAAGAAGCACGTGTACGACTCGGGGAGGAAGTGGTCGGGAGGGTTGTACTTGTCTAGCACCTGAAATGTATATTTATTTAAAAAAAAAAAAAAAAAAAAAGTGATGTGGTATTTCAACCTGCAAGTGAGCCTTGAAGACTTACACGTTTTTCCAAGATACATGTCGTCGCTGGGCAGATTATATTACCATTATTACTTACCATTGTCAGATCCATGTTATTTCTGTGACTACTGAGTTTTTTTTTTTTCTTATTTTACAACTTGTTTAAATAGTGTATCTTTTATCATTTTAAGTGTGTTGTTAGGGTTATCTTAAATGTGCTTAAAATTGTTCTTTTTTTATACAGTGTCCTTGTACCACAAATGATCATGTCTTCCTACCTGGACGACAAAGTCGCGTCCGCGGAAGTCCGCGATGGTGCGCGGCAGCCGCGTGCGCCCCCAGACGAAGCGCAGGAAGAGGGAGCGCTCCGTGTTGGAGAAGGACTCCATCACCTCCCAGAACCACTGCACCAGCGGGGCCGTGGGCTCCACGCCTTTGTAGGTGGCCACGGACTTGAGCAGGTGCAGCGGGATGTCGGGGCTCCCACACACCTGCACGCAGATAATGTATTCGTATTTATAGTGCGGTAAAGGCATTGTTCACCTTTGAGGAACTACTAGAAAAATCACACCTAAAATGGCTGCTTCAAATCAAAATGGCAGACTGTGTGTTTCTGAGTATGGCTTCTTGAAACTCTTTGTAGGTCTCCTCATGATAAACATGTCTACCAAATTTCATGTTGCCAAGTAAAACTGTCTTTGGGAGCAGATTTTTTTTTTTTTTTATGGGGGCTGGGGAGTGCTTAACTCAAGTCAAAGTGACTATCAAGCTAAAATGGCTGACTTCCTGTCTTTCCAAGTACGGCTTCTTGAGACTTTTTTTTGTGGGTCTACTCATGCTAGTCATTTCTACCAAATTTCATGTTAAGTGAAACCAGCTTTGGGGGCTGAAGTTTCAAAGATTTGTCATATTGCGGCTTGAACTTGATTTCCGTGCCAATCAGACCCCAAATTGACTCTTTAAAAAAATTAAATAAATAAATTTTAAAAAAAGCATCCGTCACCATGGTTTCCAGTTCGTATCCGGTGAAAAGTGACAGCACAGGAACGGGAACGACGCGGGCCATGCCCTCCCGCACAGCTGACACCTGCTCATCAAACTCGTGCAGCCTGTCCGGAAACAACAGCAGCAGCACAAAGTGAATATGAAGACAGTGGACGTTTCGTTTGATGACAAGGGAGGCTGTTCCACTGCATTCCTGTAGGTGGCGCTACTGCGCATTACGAGTTCTTGTACTGGCCTGTAATTGATGGCGAGTCGCACATATTCCGCGCGGTTGTCCAGCGTGATGTGCGAGTACTTGGAGCTGAGCTGGATGTCCTGCCCACTGGCATTGGGCACGGTGAAGGGCAGAGTCATGGCCTCAAACTCCTCAGATGTCGCCTCATTGTCGCGGATGTACATCAGGCCAGGAATGAAGTCCTTGTCCACCTGGAGACAGGACAGTCGACAGTCAGGTAATGTGTGCGCAAATCGGGAAAACCGGTCTTTGTTCCGGGTCTGCCACAGCAACGTGTTCTGCAGAGTGGGAATTTGTCATATTCTCAACTAAATAGACATTTTTTTTTCTGTGAAGCACATCGAGTTGGGAATGAAATGTGCTCTATAAATAAAATTGCCTCGCTTTTTCATGTGCGGTGGAATAATTCCCTGCGCTCCTGCCAGTTTGATAGCTCGTGCTAAAAAGTTGGTCGTAATCCCGGCTTTTTTTCCCCCCCCATTTCCTGGTTCTCCCTCATCAAATTAATTCATTCAGAAAGCACAATCATCTGTTGCTGCTACCTCCAAAACACGTTATGAGCGACTAGTCGATGCCACGCTCTAAAAATCATTGCAGTGTAGAATAGTTCCCTAGCTTGTACAACCTCGACAAGATGGACCAAAACAAACGAACACAGACACAGCAAGGCATGCAGCACTCACGTTGCTAGGTCTTTGTGCTTTTTCCAAGTATTGAATATTTCAGACCTAACCTTTGTGATATCTCAAGGGCAGAGCATGTGAACGAGAGTATGTGAGAGTGTCTGTGTGTGCGTGTGTACAAGACGACGGAAAAGAAAAAGAAGGAAGCTCATGATCGCAGCGTGAGGCCACTAGTGCATTACTACTACGTCGGCCCAAGACCGACTAGTACGCTCCCATTCCCGACGGGGATTACCAAGGTTTTAATGAGAGCAGGAATGTAGAGGAATGTGCTCCTATTATAGTAGAAAAAGCTCTCCATGAGGGACGTAATTACATCAGAACTGCTAATTGTGAGAGATGTTTCTGTGGCCTCGTAAATGCAACATAGCCTGATTCAACATTTTGGAGCAGTTTTATGAGTCTCCACTGATTGGCTGAGAGACATTTAGACCAACCCAATAAGTTGCCCTGTGATTTGATGTGCAAATATTTGATGCGTTTACTTTCATATAAGTTTTTTGTTATTATTTTTTCTAATGCAAGTCTTGCTTTTAAAAAAAAATGTTTTCTTGGAGAAGAGATCACTCCCTACCTGTATATAGTTCTATGGAGATAAGTTATTGATGGATAAGTATGTAAATGTGCGGCATAAGGTGATTAGCACAGACTTGTATTGCAGATTTGTATTGTTTCTAGTTTTTTTTTTTCCTTTTTCTTGTTTATTATTCTTTGTTAAAAAACGAAAAAGAAATACCTAATAAAAAGTTAATTAAAAAAAAAAAAAAAAAAAGGTATGCATTACGCATAATATTGCAGAAAATAACCGAAAGCAAGTTGATATCAGCATCGGGCCCAGAAGTGGTCTCACCTCACTGAGATCTGCGATGGTCAAGTTCATCCCGGCCAGCTGTTTCCACACCGGCTCGGCC
This sequence comes from Filicampus tigris, assembly GCF_054856515.1. NCBI lineage: Eukaryota > Metazoa > Chordata > Actinopteri > Syngnathiformes > Syngnathidae > Filicampus > Filicampus tigris. The sequence goes on from NC_141228.1 coordinate 15,715,006, forward strand.
AGATTGAGACTCAGCGGACTTCCGGAGCGGATGGCTATGCCCAGCAGAACCCCTGAAGATGCGCAAGGGGGAATGAGACCAATAGTGCCAGAATTTCGAGAAACCGTTTTCAAGAAAAACTGTCCAAATCGAGAGAGGAAAAAGTAATCGAGTCATAATTTCCAGATAAGACACATTTTCTAGAAAAAGGTCACATGAGCAGGGTGGTTACCAAGGAAGCGAAACATGCTCATGTGCAGCTGTGACTTGGCGGCGGGGTTAAGCAGGAAGCAGTCTCGGTTGGCCCCCGACTCGTCGCGTCCGTTGGGGGTGACGATGAGCAGCGGCGTCAGGGCATTCTGTAGCTCCTCGCACATCTCGGCGATGGACTCGCTGTAGCCGCCGCCGCAGTCATCCACGGACTCCCCTGCAGGACGAACAAACGAAATAACGCTCACGTAACAAATAATGATTACAGTATGTTCAATTTCCATTTTTTTTTGTTGTGTTTCTTTTTCTCTCTCTAAATGTAGGAACATGACAAGATTTCGCCAAAATGACTGATTGGAATGGCAACTTCAACCTGAAACTCGCTACAGCTCTCAAAGGAGTCTGCATGGGCACTCCCAGACCATTGTGAGAGTGAAGAGTCGAGTGTACTGTATCCCCGTCTTCTCACTTTGGAGTATGTCCAAGTCACTTGTTCTTTTAAATGTGAGGCATATTTTATTCAGCAACCCCAGAAGATAGCTCGTATAACATCATTGGTTTTATTTCTGGCTCGTTTGCCGGAAAGCTGCGTCACTAATGGCCATGTGCATCAGTATCACATTTCACAAAATAAAGGGAGAGAATGTTGTGCAAAAAGTGGTCACTGTAACACAATTTTGCAATAATCAATATATTTGTGGGGGCTACTCATTTTTGATGAACAAAATGGGCAGGAGTCCGCGAGTTGCTTCATGTTCTAATTAATTTACTCTTAATTTGAAAAGAAAAATGTGATGTTACCGTCAATCACGTCCGACATGAAACGCTAATGCCATCTAGTGAAATAATTTTCTCAACATAAATCTATAAATCAATGTTTTACAGTCCTTTTAAAGTGGAAAATCAACCCAGACATTTTTTTCAACAATTTATTCTATGTAGGCCCACTAGTTGAAACAAGGCATTCTGATTAATATTGCATTTGTGGAATGTGACTTAAGCATCAAAATCCAGCCGTGTTTAGCCATCTCAGCGACGGCCATTTTGTCACTTGTCGACTGAAAATGACATCACAGTTGCTCAGGGCTCAGATAACCACCAATCAACTCAGCTTCAGAAAACAGGTGAGCTGTGATTGGTCGTTACCTGAGAAACTGAACAACTGTGATGTCATTTTCAGTCGACAGAAGTGACAAAATGGCCGGAACCTGAGATGGCTAAAAACGGGTGCATTTTGCTGCTTAACGCATATTCCACAAACGCAATATTAATCCGAAGGCCGCGTTTAGACTAGTGGGTTTGCATAGAACAAATTCTTGAAAAAAAAAATGTTTGGGTTGACTTCCCCTTCAACTGTATCGTAACATATCTTTTTAACTTCAAACAATGAATCGCAATAAAATCACTGTATCAATGAACAAACAATACAACAATATTTGTATGAGGCAAAAATACTGTATGTGTCCATGTATGTTAATTGACAAGCGTATGAAAAACATGTGAACATTTTTTGTGGTGTAAATTTAGAACAGATAAAATGTTAACTACGGAAATCAATCAATTGCAACTAAAAAATATAATCAACTAACAGCTCTAATATGTTACACAACACAAAATGTATGCATTCATACTGTCTGGAATATGTGCAGCTGTAGAACAGGAAAAATGTATATCAAAGTACATATATGTTCCAAAAGCAGCCACATCATGTATGTTATTGTTCAAAGAAATATAAATTGAGTTTAAAAAAAAATCCTTAATTGATTTCATCTTTCTGACACCCACCTACAAATTTGACCTTCCACACCCGATGGGGGAGCAGCAACGAGTCGGGACTAAACGAGCTCATTTTGGCACACATCTGACCGAACACCGATTTCGTTCCGTCGGGACCCGCCAGGCCTCCTTTGCTTCGAGAGCGCTTGACCTGCAAACAAAGAGGACACTTGTCGGTGCTTTGGTGCTCAACAATACAAATTGTTAGTGTTACTCTTTCATCTTTCGAGTTAAATTCCCAGATGAACCGAAAATGTACAAGTGGTCGGCCACATTTTGGTGGTCGTTTTTTTTTTTTTATAACTGGAAATGTCACCTCAAAGCCTAATATCCGTGACTTTTGGAAGTGGTGTATGACAAGCACATTAAAAGACCTGGCAATACACGGTCGATTGATCGTGTGTGTGTGTGTTGTGGCCCAAATCGAGGCACTTTGTGTAACTCTCTGAACAGGAAGCCCTACAGATACTCTAGTGTGCAGATCACGCACACACTCTGATAGAAAAATCCCTTTATAAAAAGACATCACATGTAATCATCAGGAGCCTGTCTGGCCTCACAGTGAGGGGGCGTGCGCGTGCGGGCATGTGTGTGTGTGTGGGTGTAGGGCAGCCAGCTAAAGCAGATCAAGGTTACAGATAAGAGAGCTAAAATTCAATGAAAATAGTAATACATACACTGAGTGAACGTCACACGTTCAAAACTGAACGTTTACCAAAGAAAGTACAGTAAACGCTTGTTTATTGTGCGAGTGCCTGTGCGTGGGCTGTGGCTGACAACAGCTGCTGTGTCAGTGCATTCATTACCTTTGTGTGTTTTACCATTCATCCTCCACTATTTCACATTCTATTTGAGAAAAAAAGTGGGCTATTTTGTACAAAAAAATCTAGATTTGACGAAAAGAAATACGGTTTTTGAGAAAAAAATTGTGCAGTCTTGTATCAGAGCTACATTGCATATTTAAAAAAAATACATTGAAAAAAGTGCATATTTGAGAGAAAAAGTTCCAAATATATATAAAAAAGCAAAAAAAAACCCTACATATTTTCAAAGAGAAAAAACATTGTAGATTGAAGTCTCAATACTTTCAAGGAAAGAAAAAGTATAATAGCATAATTGCCAAAGTCATCTTTTACTTAATGTCACTATACCAATAAAAAATAGCAGTGTGCTTGCTTTTTTTTTTCTTGATGTCTGTGTAAATTCTAAGTCAGCCAGGTCATGCCAATTTACAAATGTTGAATCAAGGCAACTGGACTCTTCTTGTTTTTGGAATTTGCTGTGTTTTTCTGGTTTTCCAAAAATGTTTAGAAAGGACTTGGGCAAATATGGTATTAGTCTATTCAACAATCAAGTTGTACTGCTCAAAAAAAGGGAAACGAAAATTGCTACCTGTATTCTGTTGAGCTCCACCACAGGTCCGTGCTGTCTGTCCCGCACCATGGTGGCCTGGACCACCTTCCTGAAAGCCGCTTCCTGTTCAAAGAAAACACAATGTGTACCATGTGTACCACCGCCACCGCCGCCGCCTCCTCACCTTGCCCTGCGAGATGAGGATGCCGCGGAGGGTGTCGAATCCCAGCGAGGGTCCCTGGCCCGTCTGGCCCAAGCGCCCCTCCAGGTCAAACATGGGAATGCAGGGGCAGAAGAGCTCGGAGATGTGATGCAGCAGGAGCAGCCGGTTCCTCAGCGCCATGATGGGGATCTCCTGAAGGTGGTTGTACTCCATAGGGACCTGAAGTAAACAATAAAATAACCACAAGCTGTGAACAGCCTCGCCACCAGAGCAAAGGGCTCTCTTGCATACAAATTACCATTCAATGACGGCACAAAACTGCTGAACAGCAAACCAACATTAAGTACATGAGCTTTTCCCACAAATCAACTCGCTCAAAATTCACCTTTGTGAATCAATGACCTCTAGCTCCGAGTCGCCGTACCTGGGCGGGAAGCTTGCCGGCGTTTGTGGGCTTGCTAGTGGACCAGGCGAGCGTGTGGGCCGAGCCGCAGGCGACCCGATTGATCTTCTTGCCCTGCAGCGCCGCCACCAGTCGCGGCCTCTGGATGGCGTTGGTGGTGCCGTCGCCCAATTGGCCCTCGTCGTTGTCGCCCCACGTGAACACTTCTCCTGAGCCCAACACCACAGCACCGACGTCAGCAATGGACTTCCTCCAAAGCCAAATTAGGCCAAACATGTCTGTCTGACTCACTTGTGACAAACTTTTATTACAATCATTTTCAGGCAAGACACCCAAAGTATGGACAGGGGGTCATGCTCAAGAAAGATTCACTAAACAAAATTGCATCCATTTTTCTAGGTCGGAGTAGTGATTTGATTGGCGGTTGGCAGCTGAGCAGGGTGTGGCTCCACCTACCATCCTCCGTGCAGCACACACAGTGCAGTGATCCAGTCGCGATGGCGATGACCTTCTTCCCTTGGAGGCCTTGAACCTGCCGCGGCCGCCTTACGTGGTCGTCGGACCCGTGTCCCAGTCGATGGTAGTCTCCTTTGCCCCTAAAAGACACACCCACACACGTATGAGTCCGGTGATTTCCGATCACGATGACGGGGGCTGTGATGCGGACCATACCAGGTGTAGACGGCTCCCGACTTTGTGAGCGCCACGGAAAACTGTGAGCCGCACTCTACTTTGACCACGCCCACCCCAGTCAGTGAATCAATCTAAAGGGGAAAAAATGAGAAGATAGATTTTATTGACGAGGGGTTATCAATTTTTCTACGTGAAGTATTACATAAAAAAAAATTTTTTTTTTAAATCAGCTCTTACTTTCATAGGTATTTTGCAGCCATCGCTGCCTCCCCGGCCAAGTTTTCCGTAATCGCCGTCGCCCCAGGACCAGACCATGTCATCGTCGGTCAGGCACAAGGTCTGGGCGTCGCCACTTCCGCAGGCCACGTCGATCACCCTGTGCCCCTGCAGTGCGTCCACCTGCACAGAACATTACACTAAGCTCCGATGGCATCCAACAGTATAGCTAGACCACCATCTGCTGGGTCTAATGGGTCACTGCCCACCAACGGCCAAAATGTTTTATCATGCGCAACGTTATCCAGATCCGGAGCAAAATGTAAACGGAGCCACTGTTTTTGTTTGTGTTTTTTTGCTGAATTCTGCATAAAAGGACAGCCACTGGAGTGAATTTCCTCGACTACAGTAATTAAATGACTGCTATTTATTTCATTGATTTTAAATTTCAGGACAAATTTAGGGAAGTGTGTTTTTCTCCAGTGCGTTTTTCTACAGATCTTGATTATGCTTCATTATGATGAATAATTATCTAATGATTGATTAAAAAAAAAAAAAAAACCAAAAACTTTCCATTTTACTTTGCTATATTGTATTAGAATTATATCAACTGCTATGTTAGCAGCACAATTCATATGACAACATTACCAAATAAGCAATTAATTTCCTGATTTATACTTTGTAATTATCATTAAATGCTAGGTACCACAGCATATTTGAACACAATGAAACTAATACATTCACTAATTGGAAAATTACATTTTTGTATAATTACAACAATTATACTACATCACTTTTTCTTTAGTATTATTTGATTATCCTTTTATTTTTACTAATTTTATTATTTAGTTAATACTTTTGTGAACTGTCTAACCTTTTATTTTTTATGAATTATTTTAAAAAATTATAATAATTCAAACTACTATTATTATTATTACTGTTATTCTTATTATTATTATCATTATTAAATTGGCTATAGCATACTGTAATTGACATGAGCCCACAATCAATCGTACCAGCTTTGGCTTCAACTGGTCCTCGCTGTCCCCGTGGCCCAGGCGGCCGTAGCGGCCCTTCCCCCAAGTGAAGAGCTCCCCGCTGGCCGTGATGCAAGCGCTGTGCGCCCCTCCCGCAGCGATATCCACCACTTCCACTCCTCTCAGGGACTCGATTACACGAGGACGATCACAGGGGCTGGAAAAAAAAAAAAGGAGAACAATTGCCCCTGTTGTTGGCCGCGTTCATCGTAACTGATAGTGCGGTTCATCCTGCACTATGGTTGCAAAATTCCCCTAGACTAACTTTCCCATGGAAATTTACTTAAAAATTTCCACCGCTTTGTATCTCTATCCAGCATTTTGCCCACCTTCTGTTGCCGTGGCCTAGCTTGCCATCCTCCGCTTCTCCCCATGAGTAGACCTCTCCCTCCGAGGAGAGCGCCAGGCAGTGCTTTCCTCCAGAGTTGACCGCCACTTTTCTGATGAAGACGTGCTGGATGGACTCCAGCAGGGTCGGGGTGGACACCGACTCAGTGCCCCCGATGCCCAGCCGGCCTCCGGCGCCATACCCGGTGGCATACAGCTGCAAAATGTCCGTATTGACAACATCGGGCACTCAGTTGTAGCATATAGTATGTTGCAACAGCATGAATGACGACATCGGTACGATAACGTCGTACCTTCACTTGTGAATCTAGAATAAATTTAAAATGAAATTCCATGTTATCCAAAGTACGCAAGTACATAAATGACGTGCATCTGCTCTTAAGAGTCACGACTAAAACCAAATCACTGTTTTGTTGCTTCGGCTATCAGGATTCTGTGATATTACCAAGAAAGTCGTTTGGTAAATTAGGTTTTTAAGAATGTTAATTTATTTTGAGATTTTAGACTATTTACAATCATAAAATCCTAACAATGTGTTAACATTGTTAAAGACTTTTGGAAGACTGATTTAATTATAATGCCAATTCATGTAATTAACTCATTCACTACCAGACATTTTCAGACCCTGTTTCACCCTAACGTTTGAAAAAATTTCAAAAAAATAGAAAGAAATTCCTGGGATCGAATGGCTGGACTGTGAAAAGCCAAATAAATACGTCAATGGCAGTGAATGAGTTCATTTAAGTTAACTGCCTTTTAAGACTAAGGATCCGCAGGAATCGTCAGTGAGTTTGAAAGCATTGTGACGCACTTTTCAGCAGTATAATGAATTCCAGGAGAAGAGGGGGAAAAAAGATAATCACACAAGTGTCTTTTCAACATCAACACGTAGTAAAAACCCACCTTTCCATCAGCAGTGACGGCGAAGAGAGTCTGCTCCCCTCCAATGAGCTGCACAGGCCGCAGCGTGGCAAGGGCTTCGGTAGGCGTGGGCACCTTGACCTTGGCCCCCTCAATGCCACCGAGCTGCCCGCGGTGGTTGTGCCCCCAGCCGTAGATGGTACCGCTGCCGCCCGCCGACAGGGTCCAGTCGTCGGGCCGCCGGTTCATCCACTGCACCAGCTGCTCGTCGTGCTCGCGCTTAAACAGCTCGTGGCTCTCGTGGAGCACATTGACGCTCTCGTGGTCGGCCATGAGCTCGCGGATCTTCTTGGTCACCTGGAAGGACAAGCGTTTTATTAAAAACATTTTCATGAATATTATTGAGACCGCATTTTATAGTTATGGATGAAGCTGCTTTTGTACTATGGTTGCAAAATTCAAGTCATTTTTCAAGTTGGAAACTTTCCATGGGAATTAACACGAAACAAAACAGAAGAAAAAAAAAAAAAAAAAAAGATGGGTTACACTTGTCATTGTTGACACTCACCTCGTCCAGAAAAGGTCTAGGCAGGGCGGTCCTTTTATCGAGCGCAACGGCCACCCTGGAGGCCGTACAGTACCGGCGGAACCAGGCCCATTTGTGTGTCTCGGCACAACACGGCAACGTGTCCAGCTCCAGGTCGCAGGCGAGAGCCACCAACACCTGACGACGAATAATAAGAACGCATTTTATTTAAATGTTCAACAGGAATTCAATTGTAAAAAAAATGTAAAAACTAATTAACCATTATTTGCTGCAAAAATGTGCCTCAGAGTTTCAAAAATCTGAAAATATACATTGCACGCTCAGACCTTGAAGAAGGGGCTGTGGAGGAGCTGTTTTCCTCCCCGGACGACAGGGTCCTCGTACTCGTACTGCCTCTGCAGAGCCTCGGGAAGGCCCTTGACCAGGGCGGCCAGCGCACTGCCTGTAAAACTCTGAAAGACAAACAAGGCTCAAATGAACTCGGATTCTTTAAGACAAATTGGAGGAACACGGAATTTGGATCAGGGCTCATCCCATCTGCGCGTTGGCTCACCACGGCACGAGCCTCGCCGTCCGTGTCGCCCAACAGCCTGTTTATGTTGATGGATTGCCCAAACTCTGTGGTCAGAAGCTTTCGCAGTCTTTGCAGGGCCCACATTCTGTGTCCGGCAGCTGAGCAAACACAACACAACAACCCTAAAAGTCAGAAATGCATAGTGTGTAGGCCGCAAACATCACCATCTGCTGGACAACTTTGAGAGTTTCGCAAGTGGATGAAAACGCAGTGGCGTTACCCATTTAAGAAAAATACACAACATGGTGAGTGGTACCTTAGCTTACAAGTTTAATTCATGTCAGTCAATTTAACCCTAATCAATTTCCCCTATTCAGACGAATTTAAATTCCATGAATCTGTTTCCAGCCGCAAAACATACCAAATTTGTTTCGGTCTGTACTCTGCATTGGTAAGGCAAGGTATCACCATATACTCAAAGGGGGTTGAGTTCATACCCAATGCGCTGAGTTGAGCACAAGCTGCCAAGGAAGCGGCCAGGCGAGGCACGATGCTCCTGTTGGAGGCAAAGTTGAGCCTGAAGTCGAGGAGACATGTCACCAGGTCCATCGAGGGGCAGGACAAGATGCAGCGATCTGACAGCAAGTCTTTGGGGCCTGCAGACCAGACATCCACATTTAGTATATAATACTTTGTTACTGCACTTGCATAATTTTTTTTTTTTTTTTTTTTAATCTATACAGCGAACGCCCTGCTATCCGTGGGGGATAGCGAATAGCAAAAACATGAGAGGAATTTAATGCCTTTTACACACGTATCTGTACTTATACTTCAGTACAGACTGTGCAAATGTTTACCACCTCTGGTGTGTGTAGGTCAGACATGTCCAATGTCCGGCCCGGGGGCCAAATGCGGCCCGCAGCAGTCTCTGTCATAAAATCAATAACATCTGGCATATTGACAAGTGTATAAAATACACTCTAAATGCAATTCCACATTTACACACAAGAGGGAAGCAGCACTCTGTCCAACTCCATAACCTTGTATGTCCTTTCCGGACAGTGGCACAATAAATAAAAAAAGGAAAGTTGACTGAGCGCCAATAATTTAAGGAAGGGTGGAAATTGGTCTGTTTTCTCACTGAAATATGCAACAACTGTGTCTGCCTCATTTGCACAGAGACTGTTACTTAATTCCCTGTTTTCAAATGTAAAAGTTCAGTGAACATTTATTTTTAACAATATGCCAAATTAACCTTGGCTGATATATATATATATATATATATATATATATATATATATATATATATATATATATATATATATATATATATATATATATATATATATATATATGTCATGTTTCAAATGGGCCAAAAGAAAAGGATCATTAAGTTTCTTGAAATTTAAATAAAGTAAAAAACGAAAGGCGGACTGGTTTGAGAAAATGTATTTGGATTTAATGGTGTTCCATGTAAAAAAAAAAAAAAAAAAAAAAAAAAGAATATCAGGCTAAATGATCGACCCCCCACATTTTCACCTCACCAAATCTGGCGCCCTTTGCAAAAGGTTTGGACACCCCTGGTGTAGGTGAAAGATTTGGCCTACCTGCAGCAGGCATGATAGGGTACACGGTGAAGCGCCAGCCCCAGCCATTGACTGAGCCATCGCTGGTGAATTTCCACTTGAGCTCATCACCCGGGATCCTTAATTCGCTGGACCAGTCCGACCACTCGCGACCTACAATACACAAACGCACACAGTTTTAATGAGCCCAGTGCAGACAACCGTGGAAACTGAATGTTATGTTTTAGGAAGACAAATGACAATGTGTAAAAATAAATTATTTTACAACGTCATTTGTAATTTGATAAAAAAGCCCATGTTTCAAGAAAATTGTCTTCTTACCTGATCTGACTGATACAATCCTGTTGGCTCCATCCATGACGGTCAGAGGATCGTGTCGCCTTTCCGTCGAACACTGCCGGTCAAACTCTATCCGCAAACCTTCTGCGCCTTGAGCACAAAACGAGTTCAGTGCTTGATCCAGCTCGTTGGCATCTCAAAAGTTTTTTTATTGAATTATTGATGAATTTTTACCAGGGATCTTGACGGTACCGCTGGTGGAGGTGTCGTCAGTGTAGGGGTGGCTGCTCTCCACGACGACGGGCTGCGAGGACAGGCGGCCGCTTTGAGAGTCGGTGGCCACGTCTTCCAGCTCGGTGACGCACAGCTCCAGCAGCATGTCAGCCACCTGCTCGCAAAAGACACGCATACAGCGGTAACTTGACTTATCCCTTTCATTTTTTTCCATGACAAATTAAACCAATTCATTGAAATGCCATTATTCCTTTCCTGGGGGTACGCCGTTCCCATGCCGGACAACACGGCCGACAGCACCTCCTTGCCTTTCTCCCCGGAGCGACAAGACACGGCCAGCTTCAGCAGGTCCACCATGACTCGGGTGTCGTCGGGTACGAGCAGGCTGGAGAATTCGTCCAGGTACTGAGGCTCGGGGCCCACCACTTTGCTTTGGCTTTCAGAGTCCTGCTGACAAAAAGTGTACAATTTTATTGAATGAGCAATACACCTCAAATGTACCATATTTACAGCACAGTCAATGTTATCTACATACTTCTTACATCACATTTAATGTTCTATATAATTCTACTGTACCATATTTAAAGATTTATTTGACTCTGATTTACCATACTAATATATTTATGTCAGAGCCATACATCTTTAGTGTATCATATTTATACATGTATTATTAATATTAATGTCCTACGTAATTTGAACGTACCCATGATCAATTTCTAAACACCTGTAATTATTTATAATTAATTGAAGATTCAGCTCTAACGTACCGTAATTACATCATCAATTTTAAGTTGTATACATCTCATGTACCATAAAGGTCTACGCAGATCTAACGGCCGATATTTGCAGCGCATTTAATGTTGTAAAGTCCTCTACCCGCACCATATTTTTTTAATCATATTTCATGTCTATACGTGCCTCTTTGGTCTTTGCCATGGTCTCAGCGATGATGCTGGCTGCTCCCGGGTCGTCTGTGACGGGGATGAAAGGACGCGATGATGCGCCCGAGGCGGAGGGAGTGACGGCAGACGATGGCGTCACGGCGTCTTCTGAAGAGGAAACCTACTCATACGCACACACAAAGTAAGACCAACAAACTTCAATCACTGTCGGTTTTTTTTTGTTTTTTCCTCTTCCCAAAATAACTCTTCAGCATGTCTTTTTTTTTTTTTTTAAAACAGGGACTTTGTGGGTGCTTCTTGCCTATAGATTAGCTTCACACAGGCACTGGTAAGTCGCGCTGTGCTACAATCATTTTGAACACAAATCTATCAATGGGGCCACACGGTGGCTTGCGTACCTCGCCCTTCTTGTCTTGCCAGGGATTGGGGCTGACCGGTGCCTCCGTCTCAGGCATGACGGGAGAGCCTTCGTCATCACTGACGCTGGACGAAGACGAGTCGAACGGTGGTAAGGGGGAGGTAGAAGGACGTTCGGCGGGCACGATCATGCTAGCTGGCATTAGCGCTCCCACCACTGCGTCCCTGGGGTAGCACAGAATTACCACAATCATTTAAAGTATGTAAAGGACAAAGACACTTCACATTTATGAATGCCATCACTTGGAGTGTTGGCATGATTCATCAATTACAGAGAGTTTGTTTTTGTGCGAGTCAAAACTAGATGCAGATAGTCGGGCGACACTACAAAAATCATTGCCACCAATTGAGTTGCCTTTGGTGGTGTCTTAAGATGTTCTTTGGGCGAACATACCTGGCATACATGATCTGGAGGGCTGAGAGCACATGAGACAGGGCTTGCTGCTTGGCCAGGTTGCCGTCCAGACTGAGCAGAATCTTGGCCAGCGACGGCCGATTGGGCTTCACGTTGCTCTGACCGCTCATCTTGTTGCTGGCCGCTGAAGAGTCGCTGTCTGACTGGACGCCTGCCGAGTGGCAAAAAAAAAAAAACATTACCAGCTGACAGCAAGCCGTCCAGTGCACCCTGGTGGTGAGTAACTAATCCTGCATTTGGAGGTGGGGAAAAGCATTTAGAGCATGAGCAGGATAAAGTATGGCCCAAACTTTAATCCAGCACGCCAAGAATTTACATCACCAAGTAATATTGTTGTAATTATTATTATTTTTTCCATTACTTTCGCTGTTTTGTCATAAAATTGGTTCACTAAAAGGTATTTAATTTACAAAAAAATAATACAAATAATCAAAGTTGTTGTAAAAAAAATTGTTAAAATCAGTAAAATGACAACAGTGCGTTTATCATTTTTTGATATAATTGCAATTTTTATCAAGTCTTGTAATGTTGCTTTTATTCATTTTTTCCTGAAATTGAATTGTTGAAAATACACATTCCTCAAAAAAGTTTAATTTAATTATAAATAACTCAAATAAATGAGAACATATTTATTCATTTAAAAAATTGAATGAGAATATAATATTATTTTTAAATTCATCAACAAATAACCTGGCCCATCCGTCCATCTTAAAGATCAAATGTGGCCCTTGAGAGCAAATGTTGACCCAATGCCGATTAACAATATGAAGGTTCACCTAAGTAAGAGGCCCCCAGCGAGTCTCTGGCGGTCTGGAAAAGGACCGGCTCGTGCACGGAGGGCGTGGTCACGTCCACCGTGGTCCAGGCCACGCTGTGCGAGGAGCCGCATGCCACCCTGGTGATCTTCTGACCCTCCAGACCCTGCACCAGCGTGGGCTTCCTGTTAACTGTAGTGGTGCCGTTGCCCTGCTGCCCGTGGTCGTTGTCGCCCCACGCGTACACCTGATGCGTCAGCACACAAGAATAGTGTGGCTAATATACGGCTCATTCCATGTCAAATCAACCTTCAATACAATTTTCTCTTCACCTCAGAGATATTCTTCAAATTTTCAGGCCAGATCACAACACCACTCAAACATTTTTCGTCCAAACCGGTTAATTAGAGATAAAAAAGCCGCCATGTGATCACAAACATACAATTGTTTTTTGCCTATTTTTACATGTATGCCTAATTTATTTTGTACAAGGTGAGGCTCTGTTTGTGTCCTCCTCATAATAACAATTTATAATAATAAATCATATAATATAATTTTTTTTACACAGGACTCGTTTGTATTCAGGATTTGTGTTTTTAAACGTGGCTGCTACCGTCCCGCTCAAATCGAACAGTGAGCCGCCTGGTCATCACAAACATGCAATTGTGTATAGTACACAAAACTTGCATGTTTTTACGAAGGGATGCTCTAGTTTTCTGACTTTGATAGTAGCCGCTGTCCTGCTTATATAACTCATTGCACCCTCTCATGGTCATAAAAATTGTGCTTGTACTAGGTGACTTCTGATTCACACAGCAGCAATTCTCGTGCGTGTACTAAACAATGGTGCTGGTTCATTATCACAAATTCCACATTCTGCATCAACATACAAACCTGTCCTGAATCGGTAACAGCCAAACAATGCAATGCTCCCACTGCGACATGGATAATCTTTTTGCCTCGCAACCCCTCTACCATCTGTGGCTTCCGCACGTGGACATCAGTGCCGTGTCCCAGTCGGAAGTAGTCCCCTTTACCCCTGTGCGTGTGGACAGGAGTACAACCGGTTCAAACCCAGGACAAATGATGGGTTATGCATCAATGTTACGGGTCCGCATTACCAGGTCCACACAACGCCTGATTTGGTGAGAGCCAAGGAGAACTGAGCGCCGCATTCAATCTGGCAGACGCCTTGCCCGTTCAATCTTTCAATGTTCTGGGGAATGTTGCATCCTTCGCTCCCACCGCGGCCCAGCTTCCCAAAGTCCCCGTCACCCCATGAGAACACCAATCCTGAAAGGAAATACAGCGTTTGGCCATCTGGATATCTATTTTAAGTAACGTGTTTTTCAAGTTTTAATGGTGCTACTCTCCTTAACAAAATGAATACATACTTAGGTCAACTGAAAAACAAAAAAAAAAGGATACAGTAAAGTATCTGTCTCTTAATCAAAGATGCTCCAATGCATGCTATACTATAATATACTAAAACACCTTGGGGACAGCTCCTGTGACTAGCACAATGAATATGTTTAAATCTACCAATCTCAAACAGAAAGGGGCTAATCTGCTTTTCATTGTCTCTTTAACAGTGACAGATAAGTTATTCTTTACTTGAGGAATACCTTCATCAGTGAGCGCTAACGTTTGAGCGTCCCTGCTTCCACATGCCACCTGGATCACACGGTGTCCCAGAAGCACTTTCACCTGGACGCCACAGTATAAAACCAAATTACTAATATAATTATGTGAATTCATGTGTGACTAAAGTGGAAACACCAAATTAAGCATACAAGTTTAGGCCTCAGCTGTGTCGTGTTGTCGCCGTGTCCCAGGCGGCCATATTCCCCCAGCCCCCAGCTGTAAAGCTCCCCAGAGGAGGTGATGGCGGCGCTATGGGAGCTGCCGCAGGCGATGTCTCGGATGCGCTTGGTCTTCAGAGCCTCGATCAGCCGAGGCTTGTCGCAGTTCCTGAAATCAAACCAATATGCTAAACGCCAAAATGTTCACCCAGGACTGCGTATGACACCAAATACAAGGCCTGCCACCGGTACTTGTAAAGCAGTAGTTTAAAGAGAAACATACATTCTGCTGAAGTGGCCCAGCTTCCCGTCATCTCCCTCTCCCCAGGAGAACACCTTGCCGTCCACGGTGAGCGCCATGGCGTGGCGTCCGCCCGAATGCACGGCCACCTTCTTCACCACATAGTTGCTGAGGGCGCTGATCTGCCGCGGGATAGGGATGGTGCCGCTCGACAGGCCCAGGCCCAACCTGCCATTGGTGGCCTCACCGCATGCGTAGATCTTGCCCTCCACCGTGACTGCACCAAGTGACACACTTGAGTTACATTAGCTCCAAATGGCAATAAATGTACACATTATTTAACCTACCCGCAAAGAGACTTTTGGAACCACCGGCAACTTGAACCACGTTGAGTGCAGAGAGGGTTTCGGAGAAGGAGGGCACCTTGATCTGTGAAGAGAGAAACAACATTCACTCGGATGAAGATGATATATGAGCAGCTACAAAAAATATATACCGGTAGATATTTTGTTCTCTATCTGGGCAGCCTGGTACCAAATGGCCCACGGGCCGGTAGCGGGACGCGGACATATAGTTGGGGACCGGTGCCTTGGATGTTATTTAATAATTATTATTTTATAGAGCGCACCTTGGATCCCTTGAGTCCACCCAGCTGGTCCTTGTCATTCAGTCCCCAGACAAACACTTTAGTCCTGATGGTAGCGGACGACTCCAACCCAGAAGACTTCTTGCGAGCAAGACTAAAGAAAAAAAAAAGGTCAATTTTTTTAATGCAAAATATAAGGTAACGACCAAAATACAAGTTGGCCTTGGTCACACCTTCCAGTAGCAGTTTTCTCATCTTCCTCTTCCTCATTGTCTGAAGCCAGAAAAGGGACCGTGGCCAAGTCCTCATCTTCTGCTCGGATGCGTCCCACCATGGCAAGTCCGTGAATCTTGCAGTCTATTCCGGAGCTACGGCATTGTTTGATGGCAACTTCGATGTATCTGTGATACTGATGGAAGGGCAAGTGTTGTTTAACTGTTTAAGTACTTGAATAGAAAAAGTACAGTCAACCACTAATACATGGCAATTCGTGTTTTTTTTAATTTTTTTATTTTTTAAACGCAATAACCGGCAGTTCACTCTAAACGACTTTCACGCAACCAACCTCAGTGCAGTCACTCAGTAGCAGGACAGTCGTGTCTGTGGGGTTGATGTTAATGGACTTCAACTCAGTTAAGTTGTTAAGTGAGCTGCCACCTGCAAATAAGACAGGTCTTTTTATAGAATGTCACATTTCATTGCAGGAATACAAGATATATATATATATGTACATTTACACATTTTCCAAACTTAAATGGTCATTTTTACCCGATACCACCACCAGGGAAGGCATGTAGCTGCTGTCCGCTGGGTCCACAACCATCTTTAGCCGATGCACAAGGACGTCTGGGAAGAGCTCCAAACGAATCCAATGCTGCAAGACAAAGTGGCAAGGTTCCAAAACTGTACTAAAGCACATTTTTCCACCATCTTTCTGCATATGGCGGACAGGGTCCGTGACGTAGTCAACTGCCGATTGGAGGAATCTATTAGGGTTGCCCAAACCCCTTGAGGGGCAAGGATATTAAAAGAACAGTAAGGTTATGCAGTCTTGCCTTCCCCTGCGAGCCAGACGACTGCCAGCACTGGTCACCGGCTTCGATGAGGCGGGAAGCCTGGTTGACGGAGGACGAGACGTTGAGGCTCTTGACGGCACGCGACCAGTCGTCAATTAGCATGCCACGCTGGCCGCTGTGGTGCTTCTTCAGCTGCTTCCCCGAGCGTCCGCTGAAGGCCGGTGACTGGCCTGATTTAAATCAGAGGGAGGAAAGTGTATGTGTAAACAAATTCATCTAAAATGAAGGGAGTACGATATAACAAATTAAGTGAAGGCCATAATCAATTTGACATCCTTCAGAAAAAGGAATTGTTGGTTAGGCTTATGATTTTAAATAAAGAAAAAAACAACACTGTGATAACATCAAATATACTAAGAGAATGTAAAGGTATAAACTGGTTTCATCAAGGTTATTACAGCAGCTCCTTGTGAGTGTTCTCATTTTGTATTTGGGTGTTGGACTGCATCAGTAACTGTGGCTCTCCTTGCCCACGTGTGAAGGCATGACAGTACCCTACTTTACTCATTTTTTTCACTTTACCCAAGCAACGGCGCATCTAAAGGTTTCTCATAACCAAAGTTTTAGCTTTCAACACAAAGAAAAATAAAAAAAACTTTTCATTAAAAATTTGTTCAAAAAAACTTTTCAAAAAAAAGTTTGGGCATTCGCATGAAGTTATTTGTATTTGTGAGTTTGACTAACCAGGCTCATTGATTCTGCCAAAGGAATGTCGGATGTTATGCTTGCGTGTTTTGAAGCAGTTTTCACAGAAGTCAAAGTCATCGCAGATTCTGCATTTGAACCGGGCGCCGTTGATTGGGAACATCTGGCAGCCGTCGCACCTGCGAGGAGAAAAGAGAGCGGCCATTTTAGGTGTGAAATTCACATGTTCTCCCTTGAAAGGATCTACACTGACGATTTAGAAGGCGTAGCAAAAAAACAGTCACAAGTAGCGTCACCCATTAGTCCAGGATACCAGCCTCTTATTGGGGCTCATTTGATCTAAGCTTGTGCAGTTCTTAAGCATGAAAAAAGTTCACACAATGGTCTTTAAAGAATGTCTATTCCCCATTTTAAATGTTTTTAAAGTGTGTGCGAGGGAGGGTTTAAATGGTTGCTCAGGATCACCAGTTTCAACATATTGGATATATATATAATATATATGTGGGTCTCAATATATAGCACATGGCTTTAATTCACATGCTGTTGTATCCCAACCTGACGCCAGGGTGCACGCTGGGCACCAGTTCCATCTCGGACAGCAAGCCAGTCCAGTGCGACTGCTGAGGGAAGTCCACAATCACGTCCTTCCCGTTGGCACTGAAAGCTGAATCAGAGCCACAAATGTGTTCCATTAGGGACAATCTTTGTTGTTACAAATCATCATTGGTCAAAATCTAAACGCACACATGCCTTTGACAACGCCAACGCTCCTGTGGGTGACGGAGCCCCATTTGTACTTTGGCGTGGTGATTGAAGGCTTAACCCTCACTTTGTCGCCAATCTTTATATGTGAGGGAGAACTGTGAGGCGGGAACCCTGGAGGAAAAAGTAAACAGAGATGATTCAACCAAATCATCTAAATTGAGTCAGTGAAACCCAATCCAACGGAATCATCCCAGTCTCTAGTGTTCATTAATATTTATCTTACAGTGTTGTTATATGTAAAGCTATAGTTATTTAATATAAAATGTATTTTTTATTCATATTTTTGGGTGTCAGGAACAAATTAATTTACTTAATTTCCTAACTGAAATATTGCTTTGGATTTCTTCATTGTGTCTAATTCGGTTACAGTCAGACTTTCTGAAACAGAATCACAAAAAACAAGGCTCTAACTTCACAAATCACAAATTCATTGGAATCATCTGTTTCCAGTGAGTCCAAAAACTTAATTGAGTAAACCAATGCAACCAAATCATCCATGTTTCTTATGTTCCTGGTGAGTCAGAAAACTGAATTCAGTGAACAGCCATAAGAAGACGTCTCTAAGTGAGCCGTGTTTTTCAGTAAGTCGGCCAACACGCAGCTCACCAAGCAGCTCGATGTGGATGTAGCGGACCCAGTAGGTTCCGCCTTTTTGCTGCCAGTCACACTGCACGTTTAAATCGTGAAGGCCGTCGCGATCCAGCTTGATTACTTTGCCCACGTCGCCATCGTACACTTCCTCGTACGTTCGGCAGCACTTGACCATCATGCCCACCTGAAGGGAAACGTTCACATTATCCACTGCTGTTGATATCGCATTTGGAAACCGTCCTCTTGCCTGAATATTCTCTCGGACGTAAACGGCATAGTCATCGTTGCACTGGAAATCCGAGCGCTTCTTAAACATCTGGCTTTCCGTCACCACTACACCCGGAGGCTGAAAGGGAACACAGTACCAGGTAAGACACGTACTAGTCCATTTTTTTTTCATTTTAAGGACTCGTCTTATGCTGAGTTACTCATTAAAGTGATTCGGTTCACTTGAATTTATGAAAGTGCTGTTGGCCATTAAATCGAGTCAGCCAAATGACAAACAAATCATCCAAGTCTGCAGTGTTACCGGTGAGTCTGAGAACTCTGGTAAGTAAACCGATACAATAGAATTATCTGAGTCTGCAGTGTTTTCAATTCGGCGTCAAACTTGAATTAGTGAACCAATCAACTGAATCGTTCCAGTAGAAAATTATTGTATTGGGAGTGAAGAGGCTGAAGTGATGGCGTACCACGGGAAACATGGGCTCGGCCTCCTCCAGCTCCTCCAACACTTCCTCGTCCGAATCTTCGTCCGACACGGTGTCGGCGTCTGACACCTCCGAGGTGTGAATGTCAGGATGGTCCAGCAGCCAGCCCACCAGAGCCTCGACACCTGAGGAGAGGAGATTAAACTGATGAACAAAGACTCTGCTGCATGCCACTCACAAACATGTGCTGTTGGCAGGTAATGTAAGACCAAGAGAAAAGAATCATCCAAATCTGAAGCATTTCCACAAAGTCCACTAACTCGAACCAATCAAAACAAATTTAGTGCCACCGTCCTATCGCGTACACACACACACTTGGACATGCATACATACTGTATTGCTGTGTCAGTTTGCCCAATAGTCGGCTACCCAATTCATTGGAGTCATTTTTGTTTCTGGATGAGTCAGCCAAATTGGATCAGTATACTGAAACAACCGAATCATGGGCCAGTCCTACCTGGGACACCCGAGGCGCTGCCCGTCGTTCCCGACAGCGACTTCAATGCAAACTCGATGTTCTTCCGCGGGAAGCCCATCTCCATCAGCTGCAGGACGATGGGGAGAGGCGGGACCGGCGAGGTTTTGTGCTTCTTCTGCTTGGGCGGCCGGACATGCTGCTGCACGGTGACGGGCGTGGTGGCCTCGCTGGAGCTGCTCTCCTCAAACAGCGGAGAGGACGGGTGGGCCGACTCCACGGCCAGGTACTGACACACGGCCAGGGCTGCGGCCTACGAAGCAACACAATGGTCAACACCGGCGGTGGGAAATAACCAAGTACTTTTTTATTTATCTATTTTTTTACTGTACTTATGGAGATGTTTCAGGTATCTTTTGTTTACTTGAGTGTTTATTTCCTTCAGCTGTGGTCAAGGCCAGCGTTGCTGAAATGTACTTGACCCTCAGTTCTTCCAACTCACCTCCATCTCCCGCCGGTCAAAAATAGCTTTGATGGGCGCAGGTTGAGTTGCGGCGGATAGGAGCTGCTGCAGGAGGATCATCGGAGGAAGAGGACCCTCAGGAGAAAGTTCTCCAACGTCGGGCGACGACACAACCGCATCCTCTGATGAACAAGAATTTCATTCAGGGATGCTTTGAGGTCCTATTATAAATGCCTTATTTTCCTTTTGTGTCTGTGTGTGTTTTATTTCCTGTTTTACTTACCTACTTTTAATGTTTGACAAAAATAATTCACATTTTTTATTTTATTAATTGCAATAATAATCCATTTTAAACAATAGCCATGTAATTGTACTACAAATGTAATTATACTTTTACAATTCATATTAGATTTTCTTCAATTTCATTTTACAACTTCTCAAACTAAGCATTCATCATCATCCTATTCACAATAATAATAATTATAATAATGATAACTACTCTACAAAGTGCCTTTCAAGGAACCCATCAACATAAATGCATCAGCAAGATAAAAGCATTTATTTGTAATAAGCCCCTTGTGCATTCTGCAACTGCGTAAACTGCACCTAGAATATATTTGAGCAAAGCTATTATTTCTGAATTATCACCAAAACGTAAAATGCAAATTTTCACTTTGACCGCCGGCAATGTTACTTTACCAGAGTCTCTCTTACCGCCGGGATTGGGTCCTATGTCCACCACGGCTGGCTGAGAGAGGATCTGCCGCAGTTTGTCCTGATGCGAGAGCAGTGCCCGTGCGGCCTTGAGGATGTACAGCCTCAGCTGCTGCCAGCGCAGCAAGTGGATATCCACCTGGTCAGCTGAATCACACACACCATTAACTCAGCATGTCAAGTGCTACAAACCTTTTCATAAGGCTTGTAAACAAGAGACGTTGGGGTACTTTCCGGTGGCAGAAAGCAACTGACTGAAATTATGACTTATGGCTGCACCGCAAAATGCACACCAATCAGTTTAGTTGTTTTCGTCATGGCCTGTCAAATTTTTTAAAATATAATTTAAGTCGCACCTGTAAGGCCTCGACTGAGGCACTTCTTCATGCGCTGTTTCTCCAGTTTGCTTCCAGCCAGGCTCACCAGCTGAGCCCAGACTGCCAGCATGGGCTCTGAGAAGGGCAGGTTTTGCACGCTGAAGGATACCGCAGGACACTAGAAGACATTCAAATAAAAACAGAATGGAAAAACTTCAGTCCAAAAAGGACCATGTCCTATTGTGTAGCAGTGACAGCCTAGTTAAAAAGGACGTTAATGTTGCTGTCTTAAGTCTTCCCTACCGGTTTAAGGTGACTGAGGAGGCACACTCGGCTGTTGCGCATTTCATGAAATTGTGCAGTGATGCGTCCTTTCGGCGTGATGCGCGTGACTGTGCCTTCGCCGTATTCCTCGTGGACCACCTGGCCGCCGAGGCGCAGGCGGCCATCAATTCCTCCAATCACGGCCAGTACTGCCATCAGACTGCCAACCCTGGGACCTTCGGCGTCGGGGAAATACTCCTCCAGAAAACTCTAGAATGAGGAGGCAGAAATGAATAGTTTCCCATCCTTTAATGGGCCAAGGCACATATGTAATCGCAAAATGAGTCACAGTGACTCATACTATAGGTTTTGGAAGAGTAAAAAAAAGAGAATAAGGTCATTTTCTAGTATGTATCCAATGCTACTCATTCCATCCGTTGTAAAAGAGTCAAATGTTATGCCTGCAATTCATATTTGTTATTGTAAGCCTTACGGGACCCTCAAAAAAGTTATTTGATTCATTATGTATTTTTTAACAATCAGCTGATTAATCGGTTACCACAACTGTTTTCTATCAAATATTGAAATCTGTGTCGGCCTCAAAAATAAAAGGTCTTCAGTAAAGCCCCTATAATTTCTTTGCATTCTCTTGTACAATGTTTATTTAATAATTGAAACAATATTTTCTGTATAATTGAAACATTTTTGGGGGGGTGTTTTTGGAACAGATTATTTGCAGTTTAATTCATTTCCACAGAGAAAATCGATTTATTATCCAATGGTCCACCAAGCCCTGCCGCAAATAGCATAAATGATAAACACCTACATAATTACCTGCCCACAGAAAAGCAATATTCTTTGTATTCGACAGGGCTTTGGCCGAACACAAAAACTTAGAATAGGTGAATTTGTGAAATGAATACTACAATAAAAATGATCATACCGCTTCTGATTGGCAGTTGGTCATGACATCTCCGATGGAACTCAGCTGAGCGTTGATGTACTCGTTGATGAGACTGTTCCACTGGGTGAGGGAGTGTAGGGTACGCAGGACGCCTACAATCTCCTCAGCCAGCGTGCTGCTGTGAGTGGCTGTCAAAGAGGCTTGAGGACGGGACTTCCTGCGTCGCAGGGAACCCTCTGCCAGGAAGATGGAACAATTTTAAAAAACGGAGCCCTCGCCTGTGCCCTGGCAGTTATGTCAACTTTGAAAACTGCACACCTCTAAGTAGGGGCAGGTCCGAGGAGCAGGTGCTCAGTAAGCTTCCCAAGAAGCCAAACAGCTTCTCCACCAGGAACCTCATGTCTGCCGAGCGCTCCAGCTTGTCCCATGAGGGAAGCACAGCTTGCAGCAGACGCAGTGCAAGGATCTGTAAACACAGACAAGTAAAGACATAAATTATGATTACGAAATAGTCGACCCTATTCGCAGGGGATAGGAACCGGGCCGGCCCGTGATGAGCTAAAATCAAAATGTAATTAACAACAATTGATTTGGGGGTGAGAGGTTTATAAAAGTTAAAAAAAATAAAAAATTGCAAAAAACTGGAGAAAAATAAAATGCGTGAAAGATCCAGAGGGGCAAATGAATTGCGAAAATTGCTAGGGCCATTTATTTGTAAGGGAGAAAACTATATCCCATCTCTGCCACTCACCTGTCTCTGCAAGGTGACGGCGCTGAAGGACTGGTTGCCCTCCACGATGCGGATGAGCAGGCCGATCCATGCTGAGGTGCTCAGCGTGCTGCACATTTGGGGCATAAGTGCGATGCTGCGAATAAAGCCCAGCGTGCACCAGCTCTTGTGCTGCTCCCGGGACACCAGCCTGTGGGTGTGGCAACCTGGTGACGAGCAACGAGAGGCGGTGATAACACCCAACATCGTTTGGTTTGTCAAAAATATTACTCAGCAATGTTTAGCTACCCGTCTTGTCGTTAGCTGCACTTTCCACCAGCATCCTGAGGAGCCCGCAAAGGGTGCGCGTGGCATCCATTTGCAACACGTTGGCGTAGATCCCAGAGGACAGCGCTAAGGTCTTAAGCAGGTTGACGGTGCTCGTTAGCATCATGGCTGTCGGGTGGCTGCTCTTTTCCACTGGCTCGCCTTCTAGAACAATGACAACAAAGTTCTAAATGTGGCCAGTATCACATTAGCTCACTTGATGGAAATTAAATGAATTGGAAAAAATGAAGTCGGAAACACGGACACTCTTGTTTATCACAGAGATTCACTCCAGGTGCAGCACCAGGTGGGTATTAGTGATAGGGCTCTAGAATGGTTTAGATCCTATTTGGCAGGCAGGACCTTTTGTGTTAGCCTTGGTTCGTCTGAGTCCCACTCTCCCCTACTCTTGTATGGTGTTCCACAGAGTTCAATCTTGGGGCCCATGCTGCTTTCATTGTATATGCTTCCCCTGGGTTCAATCTTAAGAAAGCATGATATTTCCTTAGTTCGGCTAAGCAAAAAGAACACTTTCTCCTTCAGGCCACTTTCGTCTTGTCTGGAGAAAAGCAAAGCCTGCATCGCACTAAATTCTGAGCTCTTTCTGTTGCCGCCCCTCCCTTTGGAATGACCTTCAGTTAAATGTTAAGCAAACCCCCTCGCTGTTCATCTTTATAAACATTTTTATTATTTGGCTTTTTAAAATGAGACTTGGCATTGTTTTAGTGTTTTATTGTGTTTGTTGTTTTTATGTGGTCAATTTGTTCTAACATGTAGGTTTTTATATGTATGATTTTTACTTTATTTACAGCACTTAATATGTTGCTGTGATTAGTTTTAAAGCACTAGTTTTATTAGAATGCTGAAGACCAAATATGTGTTGGGTGAGCATGCAATGTCTGTAAAATGAGCGCAGTCATGCGTGTACTGACCCGCGTCATCTTCCGTGTCAGAGTCCTCTGTGGCCGGCTGGGCAGCAGGTGGGGGCTCGGCCAGTTTGAGGTCGTACTTGCCCTCCTTTCCCATCCGATAGGAGTTGGTGCTGCTCGTGTCCCACTGGACTCTGATCCAGCCGTCCTCACCCAGCTCGCCAATGACCCGGCCCAGACCTGGAGCTGGACCGTCCTGGTTGGTCGCAGAAAGTCACACATTAGAAACACATGCAGCGTACAACATTATTGATGACATGATAAATGAACTGAATTAATCACAATTAATGAACTAGTAAGCTAAAATCTCATACCTGATCTCCCCATTTCCAGTCCACCCCCCTCATAACCCGGGTCCCTATTTTCATCATGGCCGCCAGCTCTGGCCCGGAGGCGGGAATGGGCACAGGGGCAGCCTCCTTCCTGGACTCTTCCAGCACGGTGGCCGAGCCACCGTGCGCCGACAAACTCAAGTCCTCATCACTGCTATCGGTGCTGGGTCCTGGTGGACAGATTGTGTTCATCAAAAATTAGGCAGAGATTTTATTCTTAAATGTCTTTTATTATTGTAAGCTACTTTAACATTATGCACAGTTTGAACATGAACACTGTGCCTAAATATAGGAAAACGAATCAAATTGTACTTAATCTTTCAATGAAAATGTATGGCACAAAAGTTCTAAATAAAAAAAAAATTAAAAAAGGAGATACTTTTTGTATCTAAATAAATTTTTAAAAACAAAGTTCTTAAAAGATTAAATACGCATTGAACTTCAAAAAGTTAAATCCACTTGAACTTAGGCAGTGACTGTTTCGCATACAACAAGTTTCGCGTCCGGGTAACACCACAGAATTAGCCTTAGCTTACATGCATACAGCACATGGATGGATGTCACAAATACGGTCTATTCACCTATGAGCCTGAGGATGCTCTGCGTGAGGGCCAATATGCCCGAGTTGAGCAGGAGACTCAGGCTGTTGGCGCCGTGCTTGAGAGACAACATGTGTATCATGGCCAGAAGGAATCGGGCCTGCGGGATGGTGCCTAGGCTTGGTCCTGCCGGGTTCTCGTTAGTGATGGTTTGCAAGGGAACCGGCTGCACCCCTGGTTTTCAGAAAAATACAAGGTACAATTCAGCACGCCGTTTTTAGCGTTTCTATTCTAAAGAGTCACAGGATAACTGATTTGTGTCAAACTTTGGAGGACAGGTCATTTCAAACTATTGACGTTTTACCTTTCAAAAAAGAACAAGCTATTGCTGTGGTAGTATGACGTGCTTACCAAGTTCTTTAAAGCGGGCGCTTGCTTCCAGCAGGATGTTGCGAACGTTGTGAATGGCCCAGGAGTATAACTTGCCAAAAGTCACCTCCAGGAGCATGCGGTTGAATGGAGGGATCAGGTCCACATCCTTCAGGCAATCGGAAAGAGGCTCTCTGAAGAGCCAAAATACCGTTAGAACTTTTTATAATATATCGAAACAGTATGTGATGTCAAGGTGAACAGGTCGCACGCGCACACATAAGTAAGCAAAGAAAAAGCCAAACATGTCTTTTGTAGGCAAGTTACCCAATGTTGGTTCCTTCTGGTATGACCCTCTGCCAACCACACAGCATGGCATACTGTACCGACGGCAGCAGAAAGCTCTTGGAGGCCAACTTCAACATGGTGTCGATGCCCTCCAACCTCACCTCCGCTCTCTCCAGCTATCAACAAAAAATCCATTTAGCTTGGTTTTCATTTGCACTCGGCGACTAAGGTGACATTTTTGATCAGTCACCTGTTTGAGGAGACATTTCCTCATTTTCTCCACATCCAGGGGCTCCTCCTTCAGCGCAAACTCTACGATTTTAGCCATCAGGCTGGATTGGGGGGAGGCGCCGCCGTGCACGCTGTGCTTCAGCCAGCGGTACTTGTGAACACTGTCGACTGTGCTCAGAATGGGCTCCCATTTGTCCTGCTGTGGTGGAAAAATACCATTGTGTCATACTTTAGGAACATGATGAATAATAAATTAAATGTACCTTAGCAGTCTTGCTTGTGGGTGACTTCCTATCAGCCGCTGTTGGGCTGATGTTGACATTTACTTCTTCTTCTATGGTCCCTTCATTCTCCAGTTTTGGCTCTTCTACATCACTTGACTTTTTTGGCACTGGAAGAGAAAAATACAGTTAAAAGCTTTTCAATTATGAACACATAACTGACTGAATTCATATCTTATCCATGCTCCTTATGAGTGTGTTCATTTTGTATGTCTGGTTCGCCATTTGTCCTGTTCAATAAACGGCTGAAAGTGCACCAGTGAGTGTGGCTTTACCAAGTGATGGATTGTAACTCGACAAACTTGGAAAAAATATAATAAAGTAAGGGAAGGTACAAATGAGTTTCATCGCCACACCTACCTCGTTTCTTCCGCCGGTCTCTGATGAGCTTCTGAGCGATCCTGCGCCAACGCGGCTGAGAACTGAGCAGCTTCAGCTTAGACACGATGGACAAGTCGTTGCTCACGGCCGGACGCAACTCGTTGAACAGGAAGCGTAGGCGCTCGATGACCGGGGCGCATACTTCCTTGTAGGAACGGCCCTGCTCCTGATGGGTCTGAAAAGACACGGCGGCTGGCGCTTCAGGAAATGGTACACACGTCTCTGTACTAGCTGCTCAGTAACATATGGCCAAAGGAACAGAGTTATGTACAGTACAAGTATCTCCAATGGGAATTCATGTTTAAAACTATCGAAAATATATGTATTTTTTCCAATCCACAAACTTTTTCATTTTTTACCGGACAGAAAATGACCTGAAAAATTGCTAAAAAGAAAAACGGAAAGTAATTTAAAGTAAAAACAAAGAATACAATATGGATTTTTTTCCAAATATGTAATTTTTTTTATAAAGAAAATCCATGCAAATGCAAATAACAACTGAGGGATGGACTCTAGGTTTTTATTTTCATTTATTCATACATTTTTTTTAAACAAAAACCAAGGAATTTTTGGGGGGGACTCAGGAAAATGTCTCCAAAAATACCACCCAGAACTTCACATCCAGGAAATGTCTTTAAAAAAAAAATCTGGAAAATATATATTTTAAATACTAAAAAAAAAAAAAAAGACATGTTTAAAAAGACAATAAGATTCTTTTTAAACTCAGATTTTTCTTTAATTAAATCAATTATGATTTTTTTTTTTCAACTGAACAGGGAAAAAATGTTTTAGAGAAAAAGCTATGGAAAACTACTTTTACAACAAGGATTTTTTTGTTTATTTAAAATTTTCCAGATGGGGAAGTTGTTTAAAAATACAATAAGATTGCGTTTGACCTCAGATGATCACATTTCGAGTATCAACTTGAAAAAAAAATGTTTTCAATGAACACTCTTCCATCATCCCTACCTTGATTAAAGAACACTTTGCCTGGTAGACCATGCGGCACACATCAATAACAGATTTAGGGAGGGACCTCTGCTTCCCTTGGTCCACCTCCAAGGCACATTGGCTGACAAGCGAGAGAGCAACGTGACCTGAAGAAAACAAAAATATCAGTCATTCTAAAATAGCGCACATAGAAAAGCAGCCTTTTGGAACAACTAGCAGATTGGTCTCGTGTTGCTTAGTTACCAAGGTCCTGATGTTTGAGCAGGCAGCAGAGCAACAGGCGGCCAACTTCCTCCACAGGATGTTCAGGTGGGAAGGTGATGGGTGTGATAAGATGGTACTGCTTACAGCAACGCTCAATTTGGCAAAGGAAGTCCTGCAAGGCAACAAAAAAAAAAAAAATAGTTGCAGAACCGCACACACTACGCAACAGTTCAGTCACCTGGCTTCACCTTCACAGTGTGGTCCTGAGTGTTATTGTCAGCGATGGCCTGCAGGAACGGCTGCGCGTGGTCGCTCAGGGTTATCCGGCGAGAGTACAGTTTGGCTTTATCCGGCGCGGTGGACCCCAGGGAGCTACAGTGGTCCTCATCCTTCTCCTCGTTGTAATTGTAGTGGATCTGGCTGGTCTGCAAGCCGCCGGAGAAGATGGAGGACTGCAGCCAGGCTGTGAAAAGTGTCAGGAGTACATGTTGAAATGCAAAGACGGGGGAAAAGTAGGGCTGAGTGATTTATTGATCAAATCTATTAATTGAGGTTAGGGTTAAGGGCCCACTTTTTTTCCTAGCGGCTTTAGTACAGGCAATATCTTGCAAGGCGATGAAAAAAAAAAAGTGAACCTACTGGCACATTCGATCTCCATGGGTGACAGCGGGGTGCTCTTGGCCAGGTAGGATGCGTGGAGACCCAGCAACAGGCCCAGATTTCTCTCAGTGTCGATGAGAGGGGATGACAGACTGCTGAGGTCCGGAGTGGTGACCATCTCCTGGTTCGGCTGTAAATAGAAAGCCACACCAAGTCATTTTAATCGAACTTAGTCGCAGATTTTTGCTATTCGCGGCAGAGCTTGGTCCCTATCGCGAATAGCAGAGGTTCACTGTAAATAGAAAAATTAGAAATGATTTATAAGTACAATTCCTTAAAAGTATGATGGCATATTAGATAGCCTGGTCTCTTTTAGATAGTCTAGACAGGGATTTAGATATCTGGGTGTAATCTAAGATCGCACAGTTGTTTTCATCAAATTATGTCAAATTGTTTCAGGAAACTGCAGATGAGGATTGTTAATTTTGAAAGACGATGGAGACCAGTCTTGGACGTTGTTAGATGAGATATAGATTTGTTTTTTGTTTTTTTTGTTAGCTTTTTGGGTTTTTTTTCTTCCTTGTTTTGTATGCACATAATGCCAATGGTGTGTGAAGGCCCAATCTCAGGACAATTATTATGATTTTTGTTGTCAGTTAGTTTCGATGATAAAAGTTAAAAAAAAAAAAAAAGTATGATGGCATAGTACATAAACAGTACCTCCATATACTGGCCAACACAGAACGCCTGCATGGACTCCTTGGTGTCCTCAAACTGCAGGGCAGCTTCCAGAGCCACAACCGGGTCTTCTCCCGCAAACTGGGCTGCAAAAAGGGAAACATTTTAGTACACCCACTTCAGGTATGAAAAAACGGTTTAAAATCAACTACCAAGGACGCTGTTTCCCGTGAGCGACTGGCACTGAGCCTGAAAGTCCTTTATGTCGTAGACGCGTCCGTTAATGACCGTCCAGAAGCCGCCATCTTTGTTGTGGTTCTCCAGGTCGGCTTTGCGGATGAGGGACACCTCTTCGTTGTTCTTGGAGCTCTGTCCCGTGAAGAACGACCCTGGCCCGCCACAAACAAAGTTAGCGAGTAGTGATTCCCGTCTGTACTCTAGAAAACATTTTCAAAAACTACAGATCTGAACTGCACCTAATGTACAAGGAGCTTGACATACCCATAATTCCAGGCCACGCCAAATCCTCGTTGTCGTCCTTCTCGTGTCCGGGGGCCAGGTGGTTGAACCGGTCGAGATGCTCCAAGAGTCCGGCCAGGAGAGGGATGGAGCCCGTCTCCTGCATTAGGCCCGCATCGATGGTGAGGAGGAGGACGATGGACACCACCAACTCGGGCAGGAGCACACCTACACCGCGACCACAGATGGCACAATTCACACTTTGTGTAAATCAAACAATGACAGCGTAGCTTCTTACCCGTCAGATCTCCTTCAATGACGTGAGAGACTTCGGCAAAATGGCGGTGTCCAGTGGAGGCGATGCTGGTGGCTACGGGGAGGATGTCGCCGATGTGGGTGCAGAGCAAGGCGATGTACTTTTTGAGCAGCGAGCCGACGCCCAAGAGCTCACGATCTGAGGGAAGTTGTAATTCAAGTTAAATACTCTGGAAGTGGTTCTCAAATTTGAGACCACCCACATCATGACCAACATAAACGTGTGGACGTTTACGTTCTTCAACTGGAATCCGGCCAGTTACTACCACCGACGCATATATTGATCAGATATGTTTTTCAACGCGTAGACATGAAAAAGCATCTCACTTGCTTGTCTGTAAAATTCAGGTGCGTACGTATGTCAAGAGTTAGTTAGCACAAGCTCATTCCACTATGTGTAACTGCTCACCCCTCCCCTCTCTGCTTAGCCGCTACATCATCAAAATTAACATCAAAATTGAATGTTTGGCTTTTTCTTTGACTTTCAAGGTTCCTTTAATATGCCACAAAAAAAAGAAGAAAATCATCACAGCAAAATTAGATAGGTCAGGCATCCATAAAAAGTAGTTGTAGAATCCTGCACAGTGCGCGACAATTTAGTCGTGTTTGGCCGTGTCGCTCAGTGTCCGCCATGCCGAACATAAAGCGCCACTCACTGTATCCGTTGACATTGACCTCATCGTTGACGCCGAGGTAGAGCTTGCTGACCAGCAGCCTCTGGAAGCGTAGCAGCAGGTCCAAAGACGCCGAGCGTTCCTTGCTATCGTGCTCGGCCTCCAAATAGTTGGAGATGCGCAAGTGGGCGATGTCCTTCAGCCTAGCGATGGTCTGCGACGCGATATTCCTGCAACATGATTCGACACGCTGACTACACGTGAGCTTTGGACACTCGACCACTAGACGGTTCATTTAAGATGAGAGTGATTTGAGTTACGAGTATGGTCGTCATGAATTTAACTCGTGAGAAGGTACCACTGAACGAGAATACAGGTTAAAATAAAAATACAGATACCTTAGCAGTTGCTGCACAAGCTGCACCAGAGGCAGTATTTGCTTGCCGGCCGACTCGTAGATGCCGGTGTTGATCAGGTCTTTGTCCAGCATGGCGCGACAACGCTGCATGGTGGAAGCGTTGGCCTCCTGTTCATCTATCTCCTTCTCCTTTTGGGCCTCCTTCTTGGCCTCGATGTCCTATCATTGAAGAGTGAGCCAGAAAAGGGGATTTTCTCATTCATCGTTTTTGGACTAAAGCAGCCATTTGTTACTTAGTAGCAGACACCAGTTTCACAAACGGACACGAAATTGGGTGGACATGTCTAACATAACCGGACGCACAAAGACTCAAGTCACTGGAAGCCTACAAAAGTTAGCCTCCCTGCAAAAGATTTTTCACCATTCAATCTAAAAACTGGTGGTGATGTCTATCATGACAGGATGCATGAAAAAGTGTGAAGAAGCCATGCCGAAATGTATCAGGAAGTTGGCCATTTTGGTTTCAATCAGCCATTTCCCCACACAGAAGTGTAAATTGGAAAAACTTTAGCCCTCTAAAGGCAAGACACCAAACTGCAACTTTTAAAGCCATTGATTATCATTAAATTCAAAGCATTTTAGCTCAAAGACAGGAAACAAAATTTCTAGTAAGTGTCTGCTTTGCTACTATTGTTGCTACTGTGCTTTTTCCAGAAAATACTTTCTTCAGGCTTCCGATTGGCTGAAAATGGCTTCAATGGTCATGGCTCGAGCTCTCACCTGTATCTCGGCAGCAATGGCCGCCTTCAGCGCAGATTCCAAGCCGCCGTCGGCCATCAAGCTGCTGACTAAAAGGTCGATCATAAAGCGGCGGCCGGGGGTCACGCTCCTCTCGTTTCCAGATGCTGTGGTACAAAAAACAGTCATTGTCAATTTATTGTTTTCAATGATACTAACAGTGTTTAACTTGTTTTGTTTTTTTAAATATATATACTTGACTGAGAATGAGCAAAAAATGAGATGTGAATGTATATCAACAACTTAACACGTAACCTTTTAAGACTGTTTTGTTGTTTTTACGTTTACCTGTTTTGTCAGGGAGAAAATAAACTAAACTGTTTGGGATATCGGGTATTTGTTTTGGTCATCATTTTCAGCGGTCATCAACCTTCATGATATTAATTTATGTGAAGAGACTGATCATGATTTCTCACAGTAATTAGGGAACAAATATCAATATGCAACTCTATTTCTAGAAATCTCTGCCAGTGTTTACATTTTCAAAATTTCACCTCAACAACATTCCTAGAAAATCACAATATCCCATCACTGGTGAGAAAATATTTTCAGAACAGGCCTGTGGGCTTCTCGTGTGGTCCTTCGGGGCTACCTGGTGCCCTGGTTTAAGTCAGCAGTGGTCCATAACTTTCCAGCCACCAGGAAGTACGGATATCTACCGTTTACAAAGATTATGAAAATATCACCAGAATGAAAATGCAGTTATGCTCTTACCAGTGTTGGGCAGCAACGAGGACAAGGCCCTCGCCCGCTCCTCGGCGGTGGGCAGCAGCACGGACCACCCGCTCTGCAGGACGGACTGAGCGGCGGCCTGCACCGTGTTGAGCACGCCGGCATTGCTAGCCAGCACAACCACAGTTTGCTTGAGGTTGTACAGCAGGGCGCTGCCGAGCCCCAAGCCCAGCTCCTCCGGGTCCACCTGGTTACTGATGGCAGCGTGAAGCTGGAGCGACAAATACCAGGAGCTTCAACTTTCAGTCAAGAGTCAATGAGCGTATTATTCCTTCTTTCCATTTTCAACTGGCAATCCAAAATTTCAAAAATGATCCCTAGTACACAGTGATTGATGCAGGGATTCGAGCGCTCCATCGGGGAAGCGTGTCGACTACCTGGAGCCTGAGCAGGTTGAGCGCGGCGACCACCATGCACTCCTTCTCCTGCGGGGGAGGCCAGTCCGAGCTGCCGTCCATGCCCTCGCTGACCTGTCGCAGAAGCAGGTCCAGCTGCTCGAAGGTCATGGGGCACACATCCACCACGAAGGGAACGCGGTGGCCAACGGACCACTCGGAGCACGAGGACCACACAAAACTCTGGAAAACAGCAAGAGAGTTTCACCTCTACTTCAGTTGAATTATGAGAATTGACTTTGTAAAGCATTTGCGGATACATCCATTTGCAGATTTTGGGGGGGGGACCTATCCCTCGTCACTTTTGAAGACGCCGCTCATTTACTGTATTTTCCCCCAATCTCCTGCTTATTTGCGTTTTGTTTTTTTACCCAATCTTTATTTATTTTACACTTGGTGTATTTTGACAATGAGAACCTTTATTAGGCCAGGTGGGAACTCTTAAAATGTGGGAAAAAAAAGTAATGTCGTCTTTTGAGTGCGTGTCACCTGTCCTGGGCCGCAGGAGATGCCCACGATGTGTTTGGACTTGAGACCCGGCAGAGCCTTTGGGTGCTTCTTGTTGTAAAAGAGGGTGTCAAAGTGCTGCAGCTTGTCGTTGCTCCCCCAGCTGTGCACCTCGCCGTCGTCAGTCAGGACGAGGCAATGCGACGAGCCCACGGCCACATCCATCACTTTCTTCCCTGAATACAAACACAGCAATCACATCAGAAGTGTTTTCTCATGTTAGATTTTATATTGATGAACCACATGGAATTCATTTTGATAAGTTTTCCTTTACTATCATGCGGACAGGCAGACCACGTGTTAGTTTCGAATTTAGATACTGTTTAAAACTGCGATTGAGGTTGAATGAAGCAAGGGCTAGGATTTTCAAGCAAGGGTTTCAAATTTAGGTTTGGGTTTTCAAAAGGGTTTCAAATTAAGGTTGTCAACAAGGGTCAGGGTAACAAATTATGGTTTCATGCCTGATATATGGGTACAAACCCTATTACGATTTCAAGTACGGGTTTAATGCCTGGGTTAAGATATCGAAGAAAGGCTAGGGCTTCAAATAATTGTTTCAAGAGAGAGTTTGGGGCTTTTAAATGAGGGTTTTAAGCCTGTGTTAGGGTTTGAAGTTAGGATTTTAAACCAGGGTTAGGGTTTCAAACAAAGGTTTGGGATTGAAACTAGGGTTTTGAGCCTGCGTTATGTTTTGAAAGAGAGTAAGGTTTCGGTGTAGGGTTTCAAGGCAGGTTTAGGATTTGAAATTAGGGTTTCAAGTTAGGATTTCATACCGTGTTTGGGCTTCACATGACAATTTCAAGCAAAAGTTAAGGGTTTGAAATTGCAGTTCAGAGTCTTGATTGGGGGTTTAAAAAAGGACAGGGGTTGAAAATATTGTTTCAAGACAGGTTCGGGGTTTCAAATTGGGGTTCATGGCCTGGGTTAGGGTTTTCAAACTAGGGTTAGGGATTCTATCCAGTGTCTCAAATTTGGGTTTGAAGCCTGGTTTACAGTTCAAGTTAGGGTTTCAAGTTTTGGTTTCAACTTTGGCTTTCAAGCCAGTGTTAGGGTTTGAAATGAGGATTTTGAGCAAGGGGTCTGAAATAAGTGTTTCACGTCTCTGTTAGGATTTCAAGGGTCAGGATTTTTAACGAGGACTTCAAGTAAATGTTCCTAATATGATCATTGATTTGTATAAAATGTGTGCAAAACATGGATTGAATTGTCTGACCACTTGGCCCCTGGAGTTTAGAGCAAGCGGCCCGGTGTCTCTCTTCACTCACCCTGCAGACTGTCCAGCACTTTGGGGTAGCGCACGTGCTCGTCCGTGCCGTGGCCCAGGCGCTGGTTGTCGCCCTTGCCCCACGTGTACACTTGTCCGTCCTTGGTGAGCGCCAGCGAGAACTGGCTGCCGCAGCACACCTTGACGATGTCCAGGTCCTGCAACTTCTCAACCAGCTTGGGCGTCTTGCAACCGTCGCTGCCTCCTCGGCCCAGCTTGCCGTAGTCGCCGTCGCCCCAGGACCACACTTGACCTGGACGCAGAAGTAAGAACATCATAGAATGACATTTGAAGCATGACGTTTTATCCAGAGGCATACTGGGACTGAAAAACCCAAAGAAAATTTGTGCAACAGTAAAAAAAAAAAGCACTCTATAACACTGTACTTTATGAAAACATACATTAACGTCATCATTAAATAAAATCATACATTTTTGCCACATTTATGATTAAATTGAATGGAGATTGTGCTGCCAATTCTGAGACGCACACCTTGGCCACATGGGGGCAGTATAATACAGAACTTCGGGTTTACAGTACATTGAGGCGGTCTCAGCTCAGTAAGCCACAGCAATTTTAGTCGTTCTTTGCAGAGGATAAGGAATATATGCCTGTGAGTATTATTATATTATCTGTCTACATGTGTTGCTCCACTGTATGTGCTCAAATATCTGTTGCTTGAAGGATTATAAAGCAATGTCGATGCTAGTTTTGTTAAGCAACACTTTCATTCAGCGCACGTATGCCACTTGCACACCGCGCACATCTTTGCTGGTTCGGCAGTTTGGCAGAGCACCAAACTCACAAAATGCCTTTTTTGGCTTGGAATCTTGTCTTACGTGCTTGTAATTGTGGCACAAATCTAACACCATACATCCCACAGTATGAATTTGCTTTTGGGGATCGTTTTCTTTTTTTAAATCAAAATATTTGTTTTATTGGTATTGATCGCATCTCTCACAATACATATTGATATTGATTCTAACTAATTCCTGCCCTCCTCACCGTTCTCCGTGACAGCGAGCGTTTGCGCGTCGCCGCTGCCACACGCCACGTCCGTCACCTTCATCCCCTTCAGCGCCGTCACCAGCATGGGCGTCATCTGGTCCTCGCTGGAGCCTGCAATCACACGACATCAAATTAACAAGTGAGGCGGAATCGTCTTTGTTTGCGAGCGTGATAGTAGGCGGCGCTTACCGTGGCCCAGGCGACCGTAGTTCCCACGTCCCCACGTGTAGAGCTCGCCATCTGCGGTGATGGCGGCGCTGTACGTACTCCCGCAGGCCACGTGCACCGCCTGCTTTCCCGCCTGCTTCCCGTTGAAGGCGGCGATCATGGTCGGCTCTTCCAGGTACCTGGTCGGATGCGGATGTGTTACACGCATTCGCAAGTTTTGGGAGTTTTTTAAATGTTTGGATTTTCATCTTTAAAGGGGAAGCCAACGCAAACATTTTTTTCAAGATAGCATTTGTGGAATAAGAGTTAATCCACTTGCTTTTAGCCATCTGTGGGTGCCAATTTAAAGTGGAAGTCAAGCCAAACATATTTTTTCAAGAATATTTACTATGCAGGCCCACTAATTGAAACAAGGCATTCTGATAAATATTGCGTTTGCGGCATAAGAGTTAATCCACCTGTTTTTAGCCATCTGTGGGGGCGGCCATTTTGTCACTTCTGTCGACTGAAAATGACATCACAGTTGGTCAGGGCTCAGGTAACGACTCCCTGTTTTCTGAAGCTGAGCCATGATTGGTCGTTATCTGAGCATCTGTGATCGACAGAAGTGACAAAATGGCCACCTCTCATTTCACAAACGCAAAATTGAACAGAATGCCGCATTTCAAATAGTGGGCCTGCATACTACATATGCTTGAAAAAATATGTCTTGACTTCCCCTTTAAATTGGCACTAACTGCATTTAAGCTAATAAATTTTGCATCTGATTGACTAATATGCTCTTTATGGGGCTTAAAACTTGCCTATCCCAAAAAATTAAATAAAAGCGAGTTAAAGTGGTTAAATTAAAAATGCTTAAAATGGTAGCGCATAATATTTTTAAAGATGGAAAAAACGTACGTGGTGTCACCGTGTCCGAGGCGACCGCCATCGCCGCAGCCCCAAGAAAAAACCTCCCCGCTGGAGGACAAGGCCAAGTAGTGTTGCCCTTCCGGGTGGGCCGCCAGCTTGGTGATCTTCCTTGAGCTCAATCCGTAGATGAGCATGGGTGCCTGTTGTGGGGAAAAAATAAATACATCAATCCTGCGGCTAAGCAGAATAATAGCGCCCCACGGACGCTTCCGTAGCGTGTGCCCTCTAACCAGGGTTGTGCTCTTGTAATTCTGGGCGTAAACGGCGCCACTGTTGGACAGGATGAGGAAGCCCTTTTCCGAGCACACCACTTGAGTGACGCCCATGTTGGCGAGGGCTTTGCACTGGATGGGCCCGTTCAAGTTGGCGTAAAGCTTCCAACCCAGGAGACCGCAGGCGATCACCTCCTGCATGTTCCCCTGAAAAGCATGACACATACAGTGGTACCTTGACCTCACAAGTTTCAAGTCAAGCAGGTAGTTAAAGGGGCGTGGCCTAGTGATTGACATCAAGAGCTGGAGTCGGGTTGGCCGATTAGTGTTCGTGTGAGCATCTGGGTGGGAGTAGTGGCCTAAAGCAGCTCCTTGCAAGTGTTGTCATTTTGTATTTGCGTGTGATTGTTCCGAAGACCTGAAAGTGCATTTGGGACTGTGGCTCTCCTTTCCCAAATGTGAGGGCATTACAGTGTCTTAGTTGATGAGCTTTTTTTTTTTTTTTCCTTCATTACAACATCAACAAGCAAAAAGTGAGTGAGTCACCTTGTGCGTGGTGGGTGAGTTGAGTTGCGGAGGGCTGCGGGGGGTGGCCAAGCGGTCCAGGTGGGCCAAAATGACCACGGCCGTCTGTCGCAGGTCAATGGCCAGGTCGTTGTCCTGGGGCAAGGTCAGGTAGCGCAAGAAACTCTCGTTTGGACTTAGCGGTGACGAGAGGATCTGGAAATGGTAAATCAATCATTTCAACAATGAGACTTCATCTTAATGAGCATCTTGTGGACAAAAAAAACGCCACAAGTTTGTGCTTATTCTTTGGCTTTTTGGCACCGCCACAAAGACTAACATTTAGATTATGGTTTCGCACAAGTGTTTGGATTAGGGTTCCAGGTTTAGGGTTCCAAATGTAGATTTCAATCCTGGGTTTGAGTTTCACATGTCAGGACTGCAAATAAGTGTTTTCTACCCAAGATTAGAATTTAAAATAAGGACTTTAAATTAGGCTTCCAAGTAGAGGCGCCTTGATTAAATCGACAACTAATCTATTCAAAAATTAATCGATAAATATTTTGATAAAAATTTGCCCTTTTAAAAATCAAATTAGTCTTTCAAGCCAAGGTTAGTTTTTGAAGTTAGAAGTTTAACAAAGCTAACAGTTAAACTCTGGGAGGGAAAATTTCCATTTCAATAATTTCCTATGGGAAAAAAATTGATTGTAGGTCAACGAGCGTCTCAAAACGCATTCTGTTCCACCTTAGCGCTTCCATTGTAATCCCAAGAAAAAAACACTGACCTCTGGCTCCTCATCCGGGATGGGCTCCTCCTTGCTGCTGTAAATGTTCTTGAAGCGCTGCAGAAGGGGCAGCAGGGGCGCGCTGGTGCCCTGTGTGGAGCGTTCGTTGTCCATCTCACGAGTGCCGCTCTCCCACAGCCGCAGCAGCAGCAGGATGGCGGACAGCAGTTGACTGCAAATAGAAAGTCAGCAGTGATTGAGGAGAAGCGTTCGCCAGTAGGCGAGGTCGACTGTATGGAGGTTTCGTCTCGGGACACGGACGGCTCTAAAATCTATGACGTCACATGTAACGCTTATTTGCATTTTAGAATCATACATGCTTTAAGAAAGAACATTGTGTAGAAAAGTGTAAGTATGAGGATTGGTGAAAAATCTGAAAATGGTCAGAATGGTATCACCGCTGCCTCAGTTTGAGCCAGGAAAAACCCTGGGAGGACAGAGCTACTCGGGGTACCTGAGTGTGCCCCTCTGCACAGCCAGCTCCAGCAGGATGGCCAGTGCCAGGTGTTGGTCCTGAAGTGGAATGTTGGCCTTGGTGCTGGCATTTCCGTGGATGTCGCTGATCCGCGGGAAGACGAGGAAAAAGGTGAGACCCCGCCCGTGCGGATGGGGCGTCGCCAAAGACGCGCGAGCAGCGGGCTCACCTGAGGAACTTGGTGGCCCTCTCCACCACCTCCAGCCACACCGTCGACACGGTGCCCTCGTCGAACAGCGTGGCCTCGGGCAGAGCTCGAAGAGCGTCCAGAGATTCCTGAAGGAGCTCACTGCACAGGTCTGCGTCGTCTCCTGCACCCGAGAACAAAGGCTGACGCTTTAGCTTTGTTAGGTTAGGAGGCACATGCTAAAACTGTCTGTATGACTTGACAGGTGAATATTAAAACGTTTGTTGCCGACAGCGGGCCACTCATGAAAACTTGTAGCAGAACCTCTCACACGGCGGACTCTCTTACCCGACCTCCAGGCCCGACGCAGGAAGGCGAAGGCGAACGAGAGCGCCGCCCTGGAGCCCACCATGGCCAAACCTTCCACACTTTTGCTGTCGGGACGCGGGCTGAGGGAAGAAACATCGCCGATGTTCAGCAGCGAGAAAACGACATTGCGACTGTGTAACGCTGGTGCGGCAGCACCTTTTGTTGTCAGCGGCGGGCCGCGGGGGGGTGACGGGCAACTTCCAGGCGACCGTGTCCTTCTCCACCATGCTGTAGCTTAGCGAGATGTGGTAGCGCTCCAGGATGACCAGACGCTGACAGAGCCGGCGAGCCGACAGCGTGCTCTTGGCCATCTGGACCGACAGCTTCTGCTGGTCGTCCACCAACACCATCAGGCAGTCCTTCAGCTCTTTCGCGTCTGGACACACACAATCCAATTATATATGACACAAAATACTCAAATATGATGGTGGTCGCTGGCAGCTAAAAAGCTTTCTTAACTATTGTAAACAATTCAATCCACTCACGATACTCCCAGCTGGTAAGTGGATGCGCATAGGAAATTAGCGAGCTAATGAGCTTGAAATAAATGTCATGCACGGACGCTATTTTTGGAGGGGGACAACGGCGGTGGCGGGGGGTTCGGACCGACGGAACGTAAGGACGGAAGTCCTTTAAAAGGCCGAGGACGGACGAGGTCGGAGGACGATCGTTTTTATGAATAAGGACGGAGGGACTAGGACGGAAGGGTACCCAGGTCACGGACCGGCAAAAAAGGTCAAGTGCCCAGCTTTGCAAATACGCATTTATTAACAAATATAGTGGTTGTTTTTATGTGTGTCCCCA
The DNA here is from genome assembly GCF_054856515.1 of Filicampus tigris. Classification (NCBI taxonomy): domain Eukaryota; kingdom Metazoa; phylum Chordata; class Actinopteri; order Syngnathiformes; family Syngnathidae; genus Filicampus; species Filicampus tigris. The sequence goes on from NC_141228.1 coordinate 15,754,754, forward strand.
ACTTACAGGTTTCAACATTAACAGTGTTAACCCTCACCAAAAAAAGAAAATTGGCAGATTTTTCTCTCTGTTGTAAAGTTAAACAAATACTAAAGGACAAGTATTATAAAATAGTCAAAAGTTCTGCCGGTAATTCATATATTTATTGTTGAAAGCATTAAGGGACACGCAGATAAGTTATTGTATACATTTTTTTTTTTAAATTAATAGGCCGATTAATCGGTTACTTCTGCCAAATATCGTGATCGGGCTCGGCCTCAAATAATCCATTTTGGTCGGGCCCTACTTCAAACAAAGGGTAGGGTTTTATGTCTGAGTTCGGTTTTCAAATTAGAATTTCAAGACAGGTTTCGGGTTTGAAATCAGTAATGCACCCCAACCTATTATGATGTGAATGAATACTGTACAATTCATTGTTCTTTGTATATAAAACAGCACCAGTGGGTAGACTTCAAATGCATGCTTTACATACAAGAAATGTAGCCGCGGCACAGTTTTTGAGTCAATGCATGTTAAAGCAGCACGCCCTTGTTGTCCTCACCGGGTCACGGCAGCCAGCGCTGAGGGGGCGGACAAGACGGCTAAAATAGCCGCTGGGAAATCCACTTAAGCTTTTATGTAAGACGGACCGGCCAGAGGCTGCGAGAGCAACGCCGCCTCAGCTGTGCGCAGCCGGCGGGATGCAGAGCAAACACACACTCGCCGATACTCGGTCATCCACGTGGCCGCAACGTTGGAAGCAACGAACTTAAGTTGTGGCATGACTCAGCCTTAAAGCAAAGAACACATCATTCATTTGAAGCCTGTGCAATTCATTTGACTAGTTTGCTGCATAAATAGGCTGCGGAAAGAAATCAAATCTAGAAGTAAACAGGAAATGTGGGACATTTGATGCACAATCATTTAGAACAAAAATAACTTCAGCTAAGGGTATAATGTGCTATATATATATATATATATATATATATATATATATATATATATATATATATCTCTCTTAGTTTGAAAACTGCTGACGTGTGAGATTTGAGTGAGTGTGGGTGAGCAGGAAGTGTGCCATTTGAACCCTCCGTCCGGACGGCAGTGCGCTTATCCAAGCAGCAAGCCAGTTACTGATGATGTCATTTCCTCAATCAATAGTAAGAAGCAGTCCTACAGCCCAGTTATGCCCCCCACCAGCGCCCAAAGTGAAGCTTATCTCCCTGCAGCATAAAGACGTTCCCACCCAGTCGCATCAGTAAACACCACCAACAATATATCACCTCCCAGATTGACACTCAGCGGGGGTAAAAATTCCGGCCCGACCGATTAATCGGACGGCTGATTTAATCGGTCGGTATTAGCTCTTTCAAAACATGCCTCTTTTTTTGGCCACATTTTTTTTAACACATTACATCACAAGACAAACATAATAACATTCAAGCATAAAAACAAATTCGTCCGATTTTTGCAGATTTTCACCGTTCTAAAGTAAAATACTAAAAGACAGGTAATATAAAACTGTCAAAAGTTCTGCCTGTAAATCATGACTTTATTGCTGTAAGCGCTAAGGTACCACAAAAAAGGTTTATTATATAGTTATTTTATCCATTAATTAATCAACCGATTAATCGGTTATCGGAATTTGATCCTGCCAAATAACAAAATCGGAATCGTTACCATTTAAGAGCGACCACTTTGCATCCACACAAGCACAAATCAAGTGACATGGCCGAGCGTCTCACCTGGTTGCCGCCCCCAGGCCCAAGTTTCGATGATGGAATGGTGGACGGTAGCAGACGCCACAGCTGCCGCCTCCTCCTCGTCTTTCTTCTCCTTGTCATTGGCTTCATCCTTCTTCTGACCTGTGAAGCAGCCCGGGCAGTCTTCTGCAGGACCGTGAGGACACCGTCAGCGTTAGCTTTGTTAGCATACATTGGCTTTTACAAGGTAGCAACTGCAGCTGTAGTCATTTTAAGGATCGCCATTTTTGTGTGTTAGGGGTGTAATGGTACGCCAAATTAAAAAGGTCATGGTTGGGTTCTCATTCAGTCCAGTAAGGGGGCAAAAATGCTAAACTAATTCAGACCCAACTAGTCTGCCACCTAAATGGGCTACCGTGGGGATCAAAAGAGGAAAAGATCACGTGGTAGTGCGTGACGACCATTTTGACGGGTGAGTTAAGTTAATATATCAAAGCTTTTCCATCACATCAACAAATTCAGACCCAACTAGTCTTCCATCTACAAGCTACTGTACATGTCAAAATGGTACGAGAGCAAAAAATGGTGCAAAAAATTTTGGGAAAAGAGAGCAAAGTTATCACCACAAACTCCTTTGTTGTCTTAACGAAGTATGGTGCAAGACTATTTAAATGGGTGACAAAAGTTAGCATACCATAGCCTATGCGTCTGCATTGCATCAACAAATTCAAACCCAACTATTCTGCTGCTGCTTACTCCTATCAAATTTTTTGTATACTTCAATAGCTTCACTCTTTGCCAGTAATGTATGCAAAACAAGATGTCGTAATAAATGTAACCAATATACACAATGAAACTGGCTCGTTTAACATATTTGCAATGACATAAAAATGGATTTTATTCCCTGTATTTGACACTTTTGAATTATAAAACTTGCCCTGGGTCAAACTGACCCATGGCATTTTTGCTGTTCTTGAGGGGGGAAAAAAATCTGAACGTATCAAGATGGCGTCATACCTGGATGTGTCAATTCCTCGCCGTTGAATGTTATCTCCTCATCTTTTACCATTTCGTTCCACATCTCGCTCAGTCCTTCTGCCGAGAAGGCCCACTGCCAGAGGAAATAAGACATTGGAAAAAAAGAATGCAACAGTCTGTGCATATAATGCGTGTGAGTGCGCGTGGGTGTGTGTGTGTGTGTGTACTGGATATGCATATACATTTACATGGCGATCACTTTCACATGACCAAACATCCTGAGCTAAAGGTAAGCCAATGTGGCCAGCAGGCTTGACTGCCAACAAACAAGGTGAAAAAATGTTGGGCCTGGCTGAGAAATGTGAGTATTATAAGGTAAAAAAAAAAATAACAATAAAAATCAGTGAATGGGGATTTGTTCTTTTGGACACCCTTTGAAGAACTAGTATGAAAATAGACATCCAATTCGAATCAGTTTTTGTTACAGCCCCATTATCTAATCTACGTTTATAAATTCTTGTTAACTCCCATGCAAAGTTCCTAAAGTTTGACAAGTGCCAGATTTTTTCATCCCTTCGGGTCACCTTTGAGGATTATTTTGTCACATACCTGTAAATCTATCTTGAGCCATTTGTCATGAAATCTGCAATGAGCATCGAGGTTAAAAGACGGAGAAGGCATCTTTTCCCTCCTCCCTTGCTCCTCTCTCGGCTGCAAACGCAGCCAACCTGCAAATATCGGGGAGAAAAAAAAAAAGATGACTATGACTATGACTATGTAATACACATCAAAAGACAGTTGAGGTCATCCATGCAACATAACAGAGGCATGGACACAAACTGCATGCTGCCTATAGTGCACTGGTATCAAATGCAAGGTCCCAGGGACAGATCCAGCCTGGCCCATCAAGTTACGGCGTCCTCTAACGCCAATCATGTTTGTGTACTTCATGCGTCATGATAAAATCGGTACAAGAAGTGCAAATTGAGTCCCTGGGAACTAGAGGAGGCCAAGGCACTTATGTCATTTTTAAGTTAAATGCAGACATTAATAAAGAAAAGTCAAATCTTCCAAATGAATATGTTGTGTAATGGTTTGCTGGTAAGCTTTTATTTTGAAGGCCGGGAATAGTAGTAGAACCAAAAGTGTGTGAAAATAAATAAATAACTTGCTGTGAAGCGAACAACTCCTTGCCCCTGTTGAAGTCACATATTTACGGAATACTGGTCTAAATCAAGGTTTGTGGTTTATTTCAAATTTTGATTTATATGAGTTCAGGTCATTATTGCACCAAGCACTTGGCAGCCATGAAACTTAAAAATCACTCTCCTGAAAAAAATTGAGTTTGCCCATTCTGGTTCTCAGTGGCTAATTGTCTTCAATGTTAATAACTGATATACAGAGATGGCAAATCCAGGTCCAGAAAGTAAAACGCTGCCGGTTTGGCTAAAGCCAAACTGTGGCAGTTTTCTTACTTTCTAGACCTAGATTTGCCACTTGTGTTGAGATATTGCAAGCAAACTTCAAATTCCCGGTCTTCGAGGGCTGATTTCACATGTAGTTATCCATCATTTGTTTTGTGTCTATATAAAAATATGAGGCAATATCACAGCCCTCGGAGAAAAAAAAATAACTATATGACCCGTGACAAAAATGAGCTTGACACCCCCACTTACTGAATGCATACACTGTAAGGCAAATAAGACAGTATTAGGCCACTGATCTCTTTCTTCTCATCGCATGATTGCAACACTTTTGGAAATTCAATCATGAGATGTTTACAGGCTGGACCAGAAAAATAGGTTGCTGCTGCATCTAAATTTAGTTGTTTTTATTTTAATCTCGGCAAGAATGTCACACGGTCGCTGTATCGTGAAGCGAATAAGACGTTTAAAATAAACATAACCCAATATATAAAATAATTAGTCGAAGGAGGAATTACAAATGTTTATGTATGTGGTGCTGTGTGTGTGTATTTATCGTGGCATGACGATGGGAGGGTGAGGTACACAATCATCATCGTAGCTTTCAAATTCCAGCCGGGCTGCCACAGTTAACCCTCGACAATGCAGATGCATATAAAAAGCTATCATGTGAGTATTTGAGCTAATTTAAACAAGTAAAGTAGCGAGCCCTTTAGCTCGGAGGCTAATGCTAAATAGCCTACCGCAATGGGAATACGTTAGCCGCAGCTAGCCATGCTAATCCAGCTGTCGTCATCCTAGCACGGGTAGGAACACACCTCCGAAGGAGTGACACCCAAGCGAAACGTTTTTTTGTGGAAGCCAACAATTGAACGGCTTCGTAGTTCTCAAGGAAGACTGAAATTACCTGCGGTCTTCCACTGACGCCTTTGCCGTCCTCTCCTTAGCTCCTATGCTGCATTATTTGGACTTGATTGACAGGTCGCCGACAGGGGCACAAGGCATGGAGACGCATTACGTAGCGCGACAGGGCGCTCTATTGCGTTTGTTTGTGTTGACTTTCTGAGGCCGCCATAGTGTGGGGGTGGAGTGGATGACGGCCACTCTCGCTCGTTTCAAAGTGCCTCTCCGCCCGCTCGACGAAAAATGTTAATAAAACACGCGCTTCTTCTAAATTCAAGGCGGGACGTAAGGGCGGAGCTTGCGGAATGGTTCGGACATCGAGTCGATATACGTTGTCTCGAGGTTACGAACGGCGCTCCACCAAACATGTTTCACAAAGTGTATACTGTACTGCACATTCAAATAATGCCAGGTGGTACTTTACACGCTGTACTTGAATATACGTACGGATTGGCAAAAAATAACAAAAATAAAAATAAAAGAAGAAAAAAAAAGTCCTAATTCGATTCATTGACTAAACCATGATGTTTTGCTATTTGTACAAATTGTTTTGAGAATGCGCATACTGATTTGCACATTTCAACACGCCTTGTCGTTAAGTTTGTTTATTGAATGAAATGTCATTGAATGCGCATGCGCAACATTCCACATCCTGGTCCTGCATCCCGGCGGATAAAGACCATAGAGACCCGGAAAACATTCTCCTGAAGTTCGAGAGAAATAAACTTAGCATAGAAATGTTGTTAGACTCGGACCCGAGTGGTGTCTCGAAGCCAACAGTTGGCATAGCGATAGCGGTTATTTCCAGTTTCATCAACGGCTCGACATTTGTGCTCCAGAAAAAGGGAATATTACGCTCGCGAGAACGAGGTACAGGGGAAGATATTAGACCCCCCACCCCTAAGCTTAACTCAGCGACCAATTCATATTGATTCACGAGCCGAATTCGGACGTATATTCTTTTGTCCCTCAGGTGTTTCGTACTTGAAAGATGTCGTGTGGTGGAGCGGCACGCTATCGAGTGAGTTTGGCGACACCTGCTGTTCAAATGGGGAAAGAGCATTATACTATTCTGTTCAAATGGGGAAAGAGCATTATACTATTGTGTGCTGTACAGTGACAAAAGTACAGATTCACAAACCTAAAACGGCTCACTCACACATAAAAAACATTTTAAAAAAGAAGTTAATGTTAAGAAGTTTTTTTTTGTGACAGTTTCTTTTTCCTAGGCTGAGTTTTTGGTTTGTGATTTTTTAGGGTGTGTGCTTTTTAGGGGGCATGTTGATTTGTGAATGTTGTTTTTTTGCTGTGTTAATTTAGGGGGGTTTGAGTTTGATGTTTTTTGGGTGTTGAGGATTAGTTGGTTTGTGTGAGTTTCCTGCGATTCTGGGTTACTGTGAGTGTGATTTGTGTGTGTGACTTATTTCACAAGTGTGAGTTTTTGGGGAGTGCGAGATCTTGTGAGTGAGAGGTTTTGTGGTGATTTGTGATGTTTGGGTGTTTGTGAGTTTTAGTGTGAGGGGTTTTTGATGAATGTGAGTTTTGTGGGCGCGAATTGTTTTCCTGCGTGTGCTTACTAATCCATTTTCTGTGAAAGCAAAGGAACAACTATTATTAACTATATTTCCTGCATTTTTGTGAATAGTTGACATTGTTAATTAGCTTACTCAAAAAAAAACAGCGACAGTGCTGTGTGTTTGTCACGCTTTCATCGACACACAGCGTCGTCCTTGTCTGTGTCGTGCACGTTGATGTGAAAATGGGCATTTTTGCATGTCATCAAGTGGTCGTAGGTCAAATTGGGAATTTCCTGGCCTACAACGCAGCCCCCGCCATCATAGTCACACCACTGGGAGCATTTGGAGTTCTATTCGGGTACGTAAATGAATCTTTTCTCAAAATGAATTTTGTTCCGGGATAAAATTTAAACAATGACCAATTATACACATATTTATATCAAATTAAATGTAAAAAAATAATACATTTTCAACCATGGATACCAACATTTTCTCAAATTAGGGCACTTTTATGTCTTCCTTCTGCATTCCAGAGCCGTGCTGGCTTCTCGTATCCTGAAGGAGCATTTAAATATCGTGGGCAAGCTGGGCTGCGTGGCGACCTGCTGCGGCTCGGCAGTGCTGGTCCTGCACGCGCCAGCCTCGGAGAGCGTGACGTCAGCGCACCAGCTGGAGGCCAGGTTGGCAGATCCAGGTGCCTCTTCGCCGTTTCACCAACTTGCTCAATTCACTCGCTGGGCAAGCTCAGCATGCAATGATACCTTGACTTAGGAGTGCACCAACCTTCAAGTTTTTCGAGTTACGAGCCGTCGTTTAGTCGACATTTTTTCAGAAATCAATCAATGTATCAGGTACTCATGAAGGCTGCCAATACCAGCCACCGTTAACTTTATGTAATGCAATCTGACATCGAGGAAGTCCTCCATCATCAGTAGTTGGTGCTACACTGCGGTGGCTTGACTGACAACTGTGTGGTCTTCCCAGTGTTTGTGACCTACGTTCTCCTGGTGGCGCTGACGCTGGCGGCACTGATGCTACAGGCGGCCCCCGCCGACGTCCCGTCCAGCATGGGGGCATACGTGGCCATCTGCTCTCTACTGGGAAGCTTCACGGTGCCCTGCAGCAAGGGCCTGGGCCTGGCGGCGCGCGACGTCCTATCCGGCGGCCCCGCCCTCGCCCTGTTCCTGGGCCTGCTGACCACGCTGGGGGCCAGCGTCCTGCTGCAGTTGTTCTACATCAACAAGGCCCTGGAGGCATTCGGCTCCCACGTATTTGAGGCCGTGTACTATGCGGCCTTCACGGCGGCGGCACTGGTGTCGTCGGCGCTGCTTTTCAGGGAGTGGACGGTACTTACGGTGGCCGACTGGCTCGCCGCGCTCTGCGGCTTGGCCACGGTGTGCGTGGGTGTCGCCCTTCTGCAGATATCCCAGGAGGCCTCGCTCACATGGAAGCAAAACAAGAAGACACAGTGATATGGGCTCTTTGACATTTGTACACCACCCTGTGAAAAATTATTTGGAAACTTATTTATCTTTTTTGTCTAAATGCCAAAAGCTATCTTTAATGACTTTGTGTTGTGTTTACTTACTGAATAATAATGTATGTACCATGGGTTCATGATAATGTACATGCTAGATGCATGGTGGTGATGCTTGATGATCCTCTCTGCTTCAAGTGCCATCTTATGGCATCAATGTGCACTTATTAACCCGTTCGTTTATTTTTGTTATTTTGAGCCATGAATCCGCAAACATTACACTGACAAATCTACTCGAGCAATGGAAAAGTGTCAAAAGCAAGTGGAGCCAAATAGGGACCTTGAACTGTATAAGTTCATCTGTTTTGGATGACACAAAAACAAGCCACATTGTAGTACATGAAGCAGTCACTTCCTAAGTAACTAACTTTTAAGTTAAATGCTTTTGCGTTTCATCTTTAATAACTTTTGTTTTAAACATTTAGGTACATTTTTATTTAATTTTTATGTGCCATACATTTTAAATGAATCATTATTTAAGTATGTTTTCCCCTAAATGCAGTGCAGTGTTTATTTTCAAACTATGCATAATGTTACACCAATATATTAAATATACTTTTAGGAACTTCTCACCTCGTAACAAATAACGTAGCAATAGACACGTGATGAGAGGGAACAGGAAGTTTGTTTACATACTGTCACAAAGTGCCAAGCATTCTACTCACAATTGTTGTCTTTGCCACTGTTAATAACTTGTATGTTTTGATAAATCTAAAAATAAAATAAATTAACCTGTTGTATTTGTGAGCACATGACTGGCTGTCAAGTCTCTACTGGTTTCTTTGGCGGTGGTCAAAAATCCAAATCAAGCAAAATGTGACAAACCAAGTATAAATCTCATAAAACCTTGCCGAAAAAATTCCCCCTCCCAAATACAAAAATCGGATAAAAGTACAGCAAAAATTGACAAAGATGACAGGTGATGGTTGGTAGTTGAGTTGAGGAGCTTCATATACTGCTTTACCACCATGTTGTGGCATCTAACAGCAATTACAAACATGTCTCTACACTTACTCGAGGGGGAAATGAACCAAGCCCTACCCTTTATTGTGCTTTCACGGAAAGATATAATTTACTTATCTAACTTTATTACTTTTTGAAATGAATAAAAATATTTTTAAATGTAAAATAAAATGCTGGTTGGGTGGGCTTTACTGACGCTACACAGATTTCTGATGGCGCTATAGCACCCCCTATAGGCCATAGTTGAAATCCCCACCCCGTGTTAAGACCAGAAAAACAATAAAATTTTCTGTTCAAATAGTTTTACTCTCAGTCTCAAGAAAAAAAAATATACAACTAAAAAAGGAACAAAACACTATTATTTGCAGTTGTACTGTTTGAAGTCTCACTAAAGCAAAAAACAACAGGCACCTCTGGGTGAGTGACCAAGCAAGCGAAACAAGAACGAGTGACGGTCCCCTTGGGTGTTTGGTAGAACATAAACTGACCATTAAACAGCCATTAAAGATGAATCAGCTCTTTTCGTATCAACAGATACGTAAACCTGAAAGGAACATTCTTTTTCTTCCACTTATACGCACACGAACCCACGCATCTTCTCTCAGTGGTCCAACTGCTTTCCCTTCAAATGTGATTAAGGCTGGTAGGCATAACAAGAAGATCGAGCCAGGAATCAGGTTCAGACATATATTCCTGAAAAAGGAGACAAAAAGAAAAAAAACACTTAAAAACCTTCTGTATTTTCAATCTTCATAAATTTACATCACATTCTTGAAAGGTCCCCACATTGAACAGCAGAATCTGCTAAAACAATCTTTGTTTAGGGCAGTATTTTAAAGTCCCTGTAAATTGAAAATAAATGTCTTGTAAATGTCCGCTGATAGTGTAGTGGTACACACGCCTGAGTTGTGTGCGGGCAGCGTGGGATCGATTCCCGCTCAGTGACAGTGTCTATGTGTGCCCTGCGACTGGCTGGCGACCAGTTCGGGGTGTAGTCTGCCTTCGCCCATTGACGGCTGGGATAGGCTCCAGCAACTCCCCGCGACCCTATATAGGATAAGCGGTTTGGAAGATGACATGACATGACATGTCTTGTAAATCTGATACAACACAAGAGTGCTGTTAATCATGCCAAATGAAATTGATAAACAAGCGTGAAAAAACAATATAGTCTGTGGCTCCAAAATGCTTATTCTTCCCTACATGTTTCAGCCACAAAAACATGCATAAAGCCTCCCGTGGCACTGGGTCGTCCTGGAGATTTCCACGCCATGGTGAGAACTGCTAGCCACCAACTAGCTCGCAAGCTAACAGACTTCCAGGGCTCCGTAAGGCCGGCGGACAGGTGGCGGGCTGGTCCACAACGTCACCTCCTCACTTGGGAATATTAATAACGACACCAAGCTTTTCTTTGAATGGTGGCAATCGGGGAAGATGCGTTTTTGGGAGCGTAGGCACATCTAGCTAGCTAACTGCACACTGCAGTGGTAAAAATGGTAATAATATTGAAATAACTCACATTCGTGCCAGATAACCACTGATGCGAATGAAGGGACTTCACTTTTTATGTTGGTCAACTCGTGCCGGAGGCCCAAATGTATCACTGGCCCCCATTTTAGCTCTACATGATTGTTAATGCTTAACAGTTTAACACTTTACACAATCCTCAATTCAGTACTGCGTGGTTTGAAACAAGTTAGATGTTACAAAAAAAAAAAAAATCTCTGAATTTACTTTATGGGGTCTTTAATGTTTGTGAACCAAAATGATATAAAATACCTTTTTGGATCACATCTCCCTGCTCGGCTGGCGTTTGTGCCACAGAGTGGACCTCTGAGCTCCTGCTGTGTGAGGGACTCAACCCCTCCATGTGGCAGGCCAGGTCCAGGTGATGCTTTGCCAGCTTCAACTGTCCGTGCAATTTCTCCAGATTGTGAGATGAGCTGCCTTCATTGCCAAAACTTCCCATGCCAGAGTCACCTTTTGGCATGATCCTCAGCTGCCCTTTTGCTCCTTTTTCCACAACAGTATGATACGCTGGTGGCGTAGTGGAAATGGTATACAAGGAAGAGGGCGTACGGGATCCGAGCCTGGCTCGCCTGCAGGTGTCACGGATACTGACGATGCCCAAGTGCATGATTTCGAAGACGGTGAGGATCAGGGAGAGGACGGACACCACGTACATGACCAGCAGGAAGATGGTCTTTTCAGTGGGCCGAGACACAAAGCAGTTGACGGTGTGCGGGCACGGTGAGTGAGCGCACTCGTACAAGGGGATAACCTCAAAGCCAAAGAGGAAGAACTGGCCACAAAGGAAACCGACTTCGAAGGCTGAGCGCCACAGGATCTGGCATACGTAGACTTTCATCAGGCCGTCTCGCAGGATCCTCCGCCTGCCGTCATGCTTCTTCTCCTGCGAGCCTTGAAAAGGTGACAAATCTTCATTATACCTCAGAAAGAGCCTGATTTAAAGTTTGCAAAAACCGGCACAATTGCTGCTTCGTTCATTCGGCACATTCCGAGAGAAGTAGATACGAGTCAATTAAATTTAGCGGGCACAATGTGATGAATGTGACGATGAACCGCGATAACAATCTCACTACACCCACCGACAGGCCAATTTCAGCTGCTCACAGCACCACCCTCCTCACCGGCTCTCCCCGCAGGCGCCTATTAGCATCACCACCACCGGTCAGCTTCCCCATCCAAACTATCACCGGCAGACGCTTCGCTCGCACACACAAAAAACGAGGTCTTAATAATGGAAATCTTGTTTATTTCAACTATTCTTATCCGCGCCACCGTGAACGCTGCGGCACTTGGTGCTGGCCTCCCCGGTTTTAAATGCAATCTTACACAGGATGGGCAGATACATTCAATTCGCAAGCACTTGTGGCTTTTATGCAGTTGCTGCCTCCCTCAGCATTATCAGAGTGATTGATTTTCTTCAAGCATTTTCAAGAATTCCAAGTAACTACTGAGAACCCTCAAAAGAGGTCAGCCTTTAAATTTGCATAATTCATGTCTATGTTGCTCATATACTGTATTGCACTCCACTCCACATCTAAATAAGCTATACAATATGGAACTACTAGCTAATTTCTACCAATGATATATTCTACTTTATAAACACTTTTAAAAGCGCATCTTTTTTTACTAGAGACAGAGAGCCCGAATTTCAAGTCTTCTGTATGTGATCGATATTTTGAACATTGACAATTAAAAATCTTTAAATCCTCTAAAACCCACTGACAATGACAGCCTACTTTTTCCTGCCTTGTCTGGCTTCTCCTGTTCGACCTCCTCAGCGACCACGGGGTCGTCCACATCGTTGTCCTCAGCCTCCTCGCGGTCCCAAACTGCACCATGGCGGATGATGGGCATCTTCTTCTTCTTGTATAGTGGCCGGTAGTCCGAGTCTTCCATGCGCGCGATCTTGTGCATGGCGAATCCCAGGTACATAATACTGGGAGTGGTGACCATAATTATCTGCAGCAGACATTGCTTCACTTGAGTCGCATGTTTGATGCCAGCTAGTTATTACATGTGAGGCAACGCTCACCTGAAAGATCCAGAATCGGACATGTGAGAGCGGCGCAAAGGCGTTATAGCACACATTCTCGCAACCCGGCTGCAGTGTGTTGCAGACGAATTTGCTCTGCTCATCAGAGTAGATCGTCTCCCCGCCGACTACTGTCAGGACAATGCGGAAGATGATGAGCACCGTCAGCCAGATCTTCCCCATGAAGGTAGAGTGGTTTGAGATCTCGTCCAGCAGACACATCAAGAAACTCCAACTCATGGTGTTGAGAGAACACCATGAATCCACCTGGATTAGTTTGGTTAATTCGCATTTAATTCAGTCTTTTCTTGTCATCACCCATCCATCCATATTCTATAAGGTTCATCCTTAATAGGGTCACAGGAGAGCTGGTATCTATTGGAATCCATAGCCATGTTAGTCGCAAACTGACAGTCTCGATATGGCGGAGCACAGAAGCCGTTTTTGACACGGGTGAAGCGGGCACACGGGGGTTCAAAACATCCGCGCCGTGAAGCGAGCATTTGGCGAATGAGTCCAGGGAGAAAATGCAAATTCCAAACAGGAAAGGATACGATCCAACCTTACAACTGGGAGACGTATGTGCAAACCACTAGTCCACTCTGCGACCTTCTTGTCTTTACCACCTGGTAGAAAGATGACTTGATCGGGAAAGTGATCTGTTTATGTCTTCAGAATAGGGTTGATTATTTTTATGGTGAACCATGAATACAAAATACTTGACTGTCAAAGTACAATGGCCAACATACAGTAGCGTATGTGGTAAGTATTCATCAAACATGAGGCAAAGGCTTTACGCCCTGAAAGGTATGTTTAACATCATTGTAAGCCACTATAACATTATGCACAATTTTAACTTGAATCTGAAGATGTTTTACGATGGTTTGTGAATTGTGTTAAGTTTAAGCTCACAGTGGATATCAAAAGGCATGTCTATTAATGACCCACCAATTAGACTATAACACAACAATTATAATTTCATACCTACAGGTTACTTAATATACAAACCAATACATTGGCTACCAATTTTATATATTCAAAAACTCAATAAGTACTGGAAAATTGCGTCGAATTCCATTATGGCGTTTGCCGTGGAGTCCAGTGGTGTGCGACGTCTCAGAAAAGCTATCTATATGAATTGTACTTACTAAACCAAAATGTTGAAGTAAGTGCGTAGTATTTGAGTGTAAGGTTGACTAATTTCTTTGACAAAAAAAAATAACCATGACAACATTCAATTAACCATTTTCAATAACGTTTACTTGCTAACGCATTTCCACCGACACAAACTGCGGTATGTACAGTACAGTATAATGCGTCAGAATCGTAGAAACAGTGGTGCTAATTCGCTCAGCAGAGCAAAAATTATATTAAGACGTAATATAAATCATAAAATAGCATTTGCACTTACCCCTTGCCTCACGTGTAAACGGAGTAACCGTATAAGTTTAACTGCGATATATACCTCTGTAGCATTCGTGACGTCAGCAAATAGCGTTTCACGATTGGTCCATTCTTCAATGGCGGTCACAAGTATTTTTATTTTTTAAAAATGCGACCAGATCAAACATATACAAACACCGTATGTAACACGTGTAGACGTTACAGTATCGCGTAAATAGGAATGTATATTCTTTTCTGAAATTTAGAGTCAACTTAGTTTAAAGGTCACCTGAGCGTGCTAAATGCACGACCGCTAGCATAGCAACAAGCGCTACGCTCTCGCTGCGGTTTCGCTCGTAGCACGCCACAAAAAAGGAAAGTGGAACGTGTTGTTGCAGTCAGAGATGCTAATTTTTCTTCGGCAAAGTAGGAGTCTCCCCAACATCCTAATGTAAAATGATTAAACATTATAGGTTGAAGCTGAAATGCACTACAACTCATACAAGTGGACATACTGACCTTCTCTAAACTGTTCTGCATGTGCTTGTTTAACTGTTCAGTGTTTCATTTTTTTCTTTTCTTTTTTGGTTGTTGTCCTTTTTTGCACAACTTGCTGTTCTATAACAAGGAGCTGAACGACAAAATGAATATATTCTTCAACCTGAAAGAAAACATTACAATTTGAACATGTATTTATACCAATCCAGAACTCAATTGTATTCTTATATTTTAGCATCGTCCATAACATTAGCAACCTATTGTAGCAGTTCATAACTGTATTTTATTTACTATATGTTATCAATGCCATCCATTATCCAATCCGCTTATCCTCACAGGTCGCGGGTGTGCTGGAGCCTATCCCAGCAGTAGGCGGGGTACACCCTGAATTGGTTGCCAGCCAATCGCAGGCCACTATCAATTGCCTGGTCAAATAGAAAACATACTTGAATAAGAAAACAAAAATTACATAATATGGATTACAGTACAACACATTGCATAGGTTAACATCAGTCATGTGCTCTGTTTAAGCCATCCTGTCTTTTGGGATATTTTTCCACAGCCAGTCTGACAAAGTCTTCAGCGCTGTCCAAAGACACCAGGCGGTCCTGAACAAGCCGTGCAAAAGAGAGACATCCCGAGATAAGTCCCGATGCTTCATACATAATCAACCGCATGTAGCATGTAATTCCATTCACTGACCCTTTAGTTAGCTGCTCTTTTATTAAGTTAGTGATAGGGGTGGCGGGGATCTAGACTAGAAGCTTGTGTGTACATGCATGTGTACCATAATATAGAGGTATCTGGTCTGATGTCCAGTTCCTGCAGGAAACAATGAAGTGTGTTCCAACAACTGGGTCAAGAGTTCAGTAGCTCTGGTGAGACCCTCCTGGTCTCGATTGAAGTCACTTTGCTTGTTGACGTACAACAAGGCATCCACCTCAGACTGATAACCTGCAAGGAGAGAACCCACCCATCCAAAGTCACAGCATAGATCAGTAGTTCTAAAACATCTTACACCACATTTCTACATTTCAAGATTTGTAAAATGGAATTAACTTTATTTGATGTTATTGATATCATCTGTGTAGCGCCAACTACTGGCAAGGAGGACCTACTCGATATCAGAGTTGCCTTAAAGCGGAAGTCAACGCAAATGTTTTTTTTTTCAAGAATATGTTCTATGCAAGCCCACTAGTTGAAACAGGGCATTCTGATAAATATTGCGTTTGTGGAATAAGTATTAATCCACTCGTTTTTAGCCATCTCTGGGGGCGGCCATTTTGTCTTTAGTCAACTGAAAATGACGTCACAACCGCTCTTAATGACCAATCACGGCTCAGATTCAGAAATCAGGTCAGCCGTGATTGGTCGTTGTGAACAGTTGTATTGTCATTTTCAGTCGACAGAAGACAAAATGGCCGCTGCCCAGAGATGGCGAAAAGCAAGTGCATTTTGCTGCTTAATTTATATTCCACAAACGCAAAATTAATCAGAATGCCGTGTTTCAACAAGTGGGCCTACCGGGAACATATTCTTGAAAAAAACATGTTTGGGTTGACTTCCGCTTTAAGTATTGGTGGCTGGTATCGGTAGCCTTCATGATTACCCAATACATTGAAATAAAGACGGAATCGGACAGCTATTGTTACTCGCCTATGCCTAACTCTTAGCACAATCGAGGAGTCATTGCAGTCACACTCAGTTGAGGGTTAGGGTTAGCCTTTCAGAATAATCTCTCAAATTTGAGAGGCATGCACTAATCAGATCTGTGCTGAAGGAAGGGGGGGGGAGAAGCTCAAATTTGGCTCCATTGTCAGAATGCTTGTATCCTGCTTTCGAATAAAAACAGTGTCCCACCTAATTGCAGCAGGATTTTCTTCCATCGTGCTCTCACTTCTCGCCTGGCATAGCGTAGCGTATGGATGTCATAATTCAGCTGTTCCCATTCCTTGGGCAAACACATTAGGTGAGATTGGTTAAAAAGTCTGGAATAATGTTATAAATTAGGCATAAAACCAATAGATTAAAATAATGCCTTCAATTTTGTATCTTGTTTAACAGATTGTTGTAAAAAGGTTTATAATTACCTGTAGATGCCACTAGATAGCAGACAAACATCACTTTTCTATTAGATAAGGCTTAGGCCTATATAATAGAAGCTGCTCCATTCAATTCAACGTGGTTCCTCGGCAACAAGATCATGATGCTACAAGATTTATATTACTTTACAGCAAATTATGGAGAATAGGTTCATCCCAAAAAATGGTGCATAAGTGAATTCACAAATATGTGGGGGAACGCTGTATAGCTAAAATATGAAATAGAAGTGCATAAATTAATCAACAACTAATCAATAATAAAATTTATCGACAACTATTTTGATAAGAGATTGATTGTTTTTAGACAAATGTTCAACCTAAAAACAAGAAATAAGCAAGTTTACTGTTTTACTCTAATTTGAAGGTGTTTTTGACCAGGTTTTTGACAGACTGACAGATTTTTACACCAAACCAAAATCAGAAAGTCAAAATGTGTATTCTCTTCCAAACGATACAAAGCGTTTACCAGCTGCCGAGTCCTTTTCTATTTTCAGCCTTGTTTAGTGTCTAATTTAATGTATCAACCCCAGTGTTGGACTGTTGGTCCAATTATCCAAAAGGAACATTATTTAAGTGTTTAATTTGTTCCCATCATCCTTTTCTCTGGAATTTGAAAGTTGACTGATCATGCTCATTCAGCACAGTGTGTTTTTTGGAGCTATAATTTTTTTTTAATGGTCTATTATGAACTGTCTTTGTATATGCCCAATGTTGACCCATAAAACAAGGTTATTGTACTATTTCAAAACAAATGAAATCAAATAACAAAATTTAAGTTGAAAAAGCTTTTTGGAAAACGAATTAAATGCAAACAAAAATATTTTGACAAAAAGTGACAACTGAAATGACATGTTATATTTACAAAACTAATGAAAATGAATTATAATTATAATGAAAAGGTCCTTCGTAAGAGTTTAACGCCAATTTTAAATGTATTTATTTTAGCTCAGCTGGTTTTACTCCAGAATGTGTCTCATTAATGGCTTTGCTGTATATTGTAATGCATCGAATCGAAATTTAGAAGCAGTTTTATGTACTGCACTTGTTGTGCCTTTTTTTGAATCTCACACTCGACAAAAAAACTAAAACTAATACTAAAGCTGATAAAAACTGAACTAAAACAAAGCATTCCAAAAAAAAAAAATTACCACTGGCTCCTACATTATCATGTCTCATTTGGGTAAACTTCCATGAACACCTGTTACCAAACGAAAAGTTGGTGGGCTTTTTGGTGGAAAAGCTCCTCTTATTGAAAGCGACACAAGTGTCTCACCTCCGTGGCCTTGTCAACCTGATTCCTCATGCTGATGAAAGCCTGCAGCTCTCGGTCCGACTCCCTTCTGCCGGACGAGGCAGTGGATTCATTTGTCCTCGGGCTTCGCTGCGTGGCCGACGGAGGCCTGGTCTCGAGCTGCCGCCCAAAGGGAATCTCCCCCTCTGCGTCGCCATCACTGCTCTCGATGCACAGCTGCTCTGGTGCCTTGGAAGCTTTGGCAGTGTGCACGCTGCTCGGAGAAAACGGGTGAAAAGGAACGAGGCTGGATGAGTTTGAATTCATCGACTTCGCCTGCCAGGAGCTTACCGCAAAACCGCATTTTTCTCGTCTCTTTTGTACTTCATAAACAAGTGACAGCAGCACAGAGTCAAGATGGCACCCATTTCCGCCAACGTATTCTCACCAGTCCTCCTCACGTATACGTCTTGAACCGTTAGACTTCCTCCTACAGTCCTCAGTAACTCACAATGTTCCCAACTAAAATCTGTGTGTCGGAGGATGAATACGAGTAGTGTCCTAACTCAAGTCCAGCCCCCTTGCTTGTCCGTGTACTCCAGACCAGAATGAAAGTCATCTGTCAATTAGGGTTAATCCACGTGAGTGGAAACCAGCAGACAACAACGCAGTCAGGGTGGCACGGACAGAATTCCTGAGAAAATTTACTCAGTAATATATACTACAGGGAAGTCCTGTATATGTGTTTGGCATTCGCAAATTTGCATAGTCACTGATTTTTGTTCTCAGGTCAAAGTAAGTATTGTTGTGGTGGCATCTTGTTGGGTTTAATTCATTGGTGGTGTTTTTTTTAAATTCCTAATTTCTTTGTGCAATGTTCAATGACAATCAAGATTCTAATTGCGATCTTGTGCACAACCTTTGTTGCTTCGTTGCTTCTGTACCGATGCAGCTATTATGTATTGTGTAAATGTCAAATGTGTGTCATTATTAGACTTTTAAAAATTAAATCAGTACCCCCTCTTCATGAGTAAGTATTATTATTGTTGTTGTTACTAAATACACAAGACATTTGCATTTTAAACTTTGAATTCAATATGTATTAAATTTTAAGTTTTCTTGCTTATAGACTAGTCGACTAGTCGCAAATAAAATTTTAGACTAGTCGGCGGGCAAATTAGTCAAAGTTCCCATCCCTAGTTATTATTATTATGAGTACGTATCATTATTATTATTATGTTTGGAAATCAGCAAATATCCGGGCAGGCTTTTTCTCCTGCGTAAAGTGCCTGTTATCTGTTTTGTATTTCTTTTACAATCATAATAAAAATAAATTTTGTACAAGATTACCAGTACTTCTGTTGCTCCGCCAGTGTGAGGACTGATACGTCATTGTGAAGGGAAATAAATTACCATGGTGGTTGCAGTCTGGTTAATATGCTTTTTTTTTTTTTATTCCTTTTTAATACCCTTTGCACAGCAAGTCTAATGGGCATTGCTTGACAAATGTATTCATGGGCAATTTTATGAGAACAAACCACTTTGAAAACATGTAATTTTATTATGATGTAAAGCCAGTTCACACACAAAACACGACAGCCTAAAACATTCATTGCCTCCCGGCAGCTTAAGGACCGCCACGCACACTGCACGATGCTGAACCCAGAAAAACAGCGGCGGAGTGTGCAGTGGATGAAGCGGTGGGCCCAAGACATTTCCTTGACCGAATTCTGTACTTTTCTGGCGCACACATTACAAAAAACTTGTACATGCACATTCTGTTTGCATATACACTAAGAAATCAACGCAGGGTTAAAAGTGACGCCGTATGAGTGTTTTTTTTTTTTTTGTGTTGAAGCCAGTAGAGAGTGTAAAGTCAGCATGTGTCTCAGGTGTCAGCAGGAGGAAAAAAGAGATTCTCTCAGGACACAACGGCGGCTTTACCAGGTCTGACTGACACTTTGATGCGGCAGCAGAGAAAGTATATGAGCACGACTCTCAGGCTCTGATCTCTCAGCCCGTAGATGAGAGAACTCAGACATCTGGGCAGTAGAAAAAAGCACACATACAGAATGGTCTGAGTTTGCATGAAGAGTACCCGGCTCGACAAACTAGCGACAAATGCCATTATGGTGGAGAAGAACACTGAAAAGAGGCTGAGGCTGAGCTGCACCAGGTGCAGCATCAGCGTGTTCCGAGCTTTACGGACCGAGTCTTTGTCCGTGGCCGCCGATCTGGCTGACAACACTACGCCGACATAGGAGAAAACGATGGTCAAGCTTGCCAAGATGAACAAGAAATATGTGTAAACGTTGTAGTAAAACACGGCAACCGGCACGAGCAGGATGGAATTGTAGCTGCACAGCTGCGTCATTTGCAGACTCTTCAGCTGCTCGAATGGAAATATGAGAAGCCCGTGAATGAAAACATTTAGAAAACAAAAGAACCACACGGCGAGCACGGCCCACATCGTGTTTCTGACGGTAATGAAGGACGCGTGTCGGAGAGGGTGGCACACAGCCACATATCTCTCCAGCGACATGACCACCAGCATCAGAGGAGATATCCGACTGACGAGACTGGTGAACATGGTGAGCACGCCACACGCCGGGTACGTGAGGATGATACGGCAGGCCATCAGCAAGTACAGCACTTGGCTGATGGTCAGCTGCATCGTGTCTGCGAGCAGAAGGTTATAGAGCAGGATATAGCGCGATGTCTCCCGGAAAAAACATTTACTTCTCAAGGTGAACAACATGACCCCGTTGACAAAGAGGAACATCAAGCAGGAGGAGGTGGTCACGGTGGCGGCTGCCACTCGCTCCACGAGGTTCAGCTTTTCGGTCACGTTGGTCAGCCAAGAGGTTTGCATAAATGTGGAAGACACACACACACACAAAAAAAAAAAAGCACTCCCCCCACACACCCCCCAAAAAAAGGAAGACGCTATAAATGTTGAGTCACATCGCAGCAGACAGCAGGCTTTATATGTTTGCATGCTCCATGTTGACGCATCGGGTCTCCATGCAGCACCACCTCCCGCCAAGCCCCCACCCCTCATCAGTATCACGTGACAGCATAGCAAGTCAATAGACTGGCATTATCAATTCTTAACGCAGTAAATCACATTGACAAGAAAAACACCAAAACACTTGACTCGATGTCGGGGTTGGATTTGGGTTGGCCGGACAATCAAACGACTAGTGCTGTGGACTATCCAAGACCACTGTCCATTTTTAAAACCCGGTTGAAGACACATTTCTTTTCTCTGGCTCTTGATCAGACCTGAAATTTTCGTCTCTTTTCCGGTGTCAATTGTATATAGTGTTTTATGTCAATTTATTGGCTTTATTTATTTATATTTTTATTTATATTTTATATGTTATTTATATCTATATTCATTAATACATGTATCATAGCCCTTTATTGTTTTTGTTCTATTTATTGTATTGTTTGTAAAGTGCTTTGTTACAGCTCTAGCTGTTATGAAATGCGCTACATAAAGAAAATTGTATTGTATTGTGTTGTATCCAAGACCACAGGCCTCTTCGAAAAGTCAAATCTCCTAACCTTTATGTCACCTTTCCTTCACCTTTGTTGGGTTATGTCATAGGGTCAAGGAGAGACGAAAGGTTGCTTCCTTACCAACATAAGCGAGGACAGCACTGGTTTAAATGAATTCGACTCTACTTTTAACTAACTGATGACATCGTGTGCTGAAGAGTACCGCGGACGCAAGTCTCTAGCTTGCGGAATTTACTTGAAAAATATTGTGTTAGTTGAATGTGAGTTAAGTAGTAAGCTGTTTTCTGAAGCTGAGCCGTGATTGGTTGTTATCTGAGCCCTGAGTAACTGTGATGTCATTTTCAGTCGACAGAAGTGACAAAATGGACAAGATGGACAAAAACAGGTGGATTTTGCTGCTTCACATTCCACAAACATCATGTTAATCAGAATGATAATCAGAATTGTCAAGAACAGTTTTGGGTTAACTTTCTCTTTGATAATAAAATGAAAACGATACAGATAATAATAGTTGTTTTTGTGATGGATCACTGATTATGTTTTTCATTGATTTTAGTCTTGCCCATTCTCATGTTGGTGTTTATAATTTTATTTCTGTTTTTGTGGGACCACACCTTTCCTTCCTTTTGCTTTGAACGTATATTTCTTGGCCTCATTGACTATCCACCTGTGAGAAAAAGAAAAAGTCGTATTCCTCTTTTTTAAGTGAGTGGTTTTTTTTTAACAAATGTCTTGAATGTGAAACAAGAGCATCTTCGCGGAGTCTGTCAACTACATCGGTGTCCTGTTGCTTTAAAGTGGAAATCAACCCAAACATATTTGTGATTGGTCGTTACCTGAGCCCTGGGTAGTTGTGATGTCATTTTCAGTCGGCAGAAGTGACAAAATGGCCGCCCCCGGAGATGGCTAAAAAACTAATGGATTAACTCTTATTCCACAAACGCAATATTCATCAGAATGCCTTGTTTCAACTAGTGAGCTTGCATAGAACATATTCTTGAAAAAAATATGTTTGGGTTGACTTGGCCTGTAAATGATGCTGCCGTAAAGAATTGTGGGTCGAATGCCTTGGCTAAGTCCGCAACGCAGACTGGTTGGGCGAACTGCACCCTTCAGAACCCTGCAGGATGAAAACCACATTGCTCCCCCTGAATGTGATATTCATCTTCCCGACGGAACCTTCTTTTCAGCACGCTCGCAATGACCTTACCAGGAATTCTGAGGAGTGTGATCCCCCCGAAGTTGGAACACACCAGCTGCTTGTAACAAAACTACAATATGCATATGACACTGTTTTCAGTAGGCTGCCTGTCCTTTGCAGTCATTGCATGTAAAAGTTTATCTAAATTGTATTATATGCGCTGATATATATTTTATTACATGTGTCTCTGATGGAAAAGTAAACTTTTGACTGAACTGTGCCGATGACATCAGTGTTTGTTGTTGTTTGGACTTTTCTTAATTAACTGCTTGGCTTTGCCTTTTTCTGCCGTGGCCGACCACCTTGTTTTCAACACCTCTGGCCTATTCTGCACTAGACTCATTTCGGCGCATTAATTATTCAAAATGTTTTCACCAAATATTGACTTGATTAATGAGACCTGTGGGTGTTGCGTGTGCGTGTCTGCGGGGGACACCAGTCGAAAAGACCAAACAAGAAAACCTTTTCAACTAACTACACATGACGTCATGGCTGACTTTTCATATTTGTTGCTCGTGTGATGAAGCAAGAGCAAAGCTTAGGCCCTTGGCAAGTTCTGGTCCCGAGTCCTGTGCTGAAAACAAAACCATTCAAACAAACCACATAACTAAGACCCGGAATAGTCGACTGAAAATAACATCACAACTGCTCACAACGACCAATCACGGCTGACCTGTTTTCTGAATCTGAGCCGTGATTGGTCGTTGTGAGCAGTTGTGATGTCATTTTCAGTCGACAGAAGACAAAATGGCCGCCCCCGGAGATGGCTAAAAACGAGTGGATTAACACTTATTCCACAAACGCAATATTTATCAGAATGCCCTGTTTCAACTAGTAGGCTTGCATAGAACATATTAAGAAAAAGAAATGTTTGCGTTGATTTCCGCTTTAAAGGGACACTTGGACGGACGGGATGAACATTGGCACTCATATAATATCACTTCTAAAATCCCCCCCCCCCCCCAAAAAAGACTCTGTAGTGATTTAATGGATTTTTGGGATAAGATTCACACCAAATTGGCTTGCTATTTTTTCCGTCTCAGCTGTCTACTTCACAGCAAGGAGGCCAGTATTGTCATATTGCTTGGTTTGTCAGTTCTGTTGTCTGAAACGGCGACCAATCGCCACCAAAATTCAAATGCACATTACTACTCTTGTCCACTTCAAACTGTGAAAATATAAAAGCGTTCTGCAAAGTATTTTGGCTCCAACGTGAGTTCATATGTACAAAAACCTTGATCACCTCCACAAAACAAAAAATACTTTCCTGTCGTTTCTTCACTTGTTTTCGGACATTTAGCTATGCGAAAGTTTTGTTAAATCTCAGGAGGCAGCCAGGCAGCTGGCAGCCAGGCATGGCATCTCTAAAAGCATGGTGTTTGTGTATCTTGGTGACTTATAAAAGAAAACAGACATGCCATAAACTGCACGTAAGATGCTCATTTGCTCATTCTCTTTTTAGTCAGACAGGGAAAGGCTAATCATTTCGTGATGTTCTCAGAGGTTGAAGTGGGTCGACGTAGAGATGTCCACATACATTTTAGGTACGGTTGTCCCCGTTATTTTGACAATATTCGCAAAGTATTTACAATGACTTTGACTCGACAAATTGTGATCGGTACCTGGCGTGACTCCCACCAAGTCACGGAGCGAGGGGGGCGTGGCCATATTGCACATTTTTTGGGGGGCGGTTCTAAACATGTTATTTTTGTACTGATTTCTCCTAAACAAATTGACAAAATGTTGAATACAAGCTAATATAATTTTCCTGATTACAAAAATACATAAAGTGATCTTGTTATTGGAAAAAATGGACCGTCCCGCCTGGATGATCTCTTTAAGATAAATCGCTCCTTCAGTATGTTCCACTTTGTCCCGTGCTGCCTGCTTTCAACATGCATGGCCGTGTTTGTAGGACAATGTTCCTTGCGTCCCGTTTGCTCGCAACGAATGCGCGAGTGGGGTCAGGCGGCCCATTTGAGCCAGACGAATTGTGACAATTTATCCACTTGTTGTGCTCAGGGCTCACATAAACAACCGGTATTCTCAAATTCTTTCCTGCCCGTCGGGCCGCGGGCTGATGGCGTATCTCTATATCTGGAGGGAAATTGTAATCCTGTGAAATATTGCCCATTTTGAATACAGATCCTGTAATCTGATTACCACCCCGCCCCACACACAAACACACTTTTTTGTATTCTGATAATACGTTAACGCTAGTACATGTACTTGTATTCCGTTACTCCCCGAGCCTGCCCGTTGTCCCGTTTTTTGTTTTTGGGATGGGATCCGGTAGTCTAGAAACGCCCCCTTCTGGGTGAGTGTGTGACTCACGCGTGAACGTTGGAGCGTGGGGCCGCTGGCAGCTGCTCAACACGCGGCACAAGAAACCCAGTCCGCCCGTTCTCCCGGTGTGCCAGCCAGTCGCCGTCGCCTCGCCGGTTGTGATGGACGCTGTAAAGATGGAAGTGGAGGGTGTGATGTTTACAACGTCGCCGTGGATGTGATCTCTACTCGGCTGGCTGTTCTGGAGTGTCTTTAGAAAGGTACTTTATCACCGAATTAATCCAAATAAAAGTAACGTTTTTTTTTTTGTTTATTTTTACGGTGACCGACTTTTGCTAATGAGAGTTAGCTCCTCATGCTAGGGAAGCTAGCATCCCCAACGTGTGTGTAGAGTGAGGTTTACGCGCCGTTTTGTTTGCTTTAACTCAAAACCAATCATTTTTCTCACCTTTTACGTTATTGTTTTTCATGTTTGTGACAAATAAAGTGGAGTCCCACGCGAAAATAAGCCGAACGTGGCCGCTTTACGATGCGAGCGTGCGAGCTAGCTGGGAAGCTAACTGAGCTCACCTGTCGCGGTCACCTGAGTGCCTGACTTTGAACGAAACAAAGAGTAAGGAACAAAAATGGTTCTTCATTGACATAAGACTACGTGGAACGAGTCGTCAAAATACACCGAGCCGGTTAAACGAGATTCTGGAACTCGCCATGGAGTGCAGCTTTGAGGCGGTGAGGTCGTCTTCGGAACCAAATTGGTCTTTTTGTGGTGAAAACGGTGCGTTGATTATTTATAGTAAGAATAGAACGTATTCATATTTGTTTGGGGTTTTAACAGCTACTGCTTCATTGTAGTACCTGGCTTGCCTAGGTACAAATAGAGCAAAAGCAAATTACCTCCGATTTGTATAACAATTACTTTGTACCTGTGCTTAAGTAGATTTTTCAGGTACCTGTACTTGAGTATTTATTTATCTGATTACTTTTTACAGATATGTATTTTCTACTCCTGACTTTGTCAAAATAGGCTTGTTTCATTTTTGACATATGTAAAAAAAATAAATACATAAAAAAAAAAATCAGGGGTGGATAAGGTGGACAAAGCAGAGAGAGTAGTGACTGAAGGAATGTGATGCGGGGAGCATTAACGGTAATTGCGTTAAAAATTCTGAAAAGCACGATATCCCCTGTCCATGGCTTTAGTTATGAGACTTGATTTTTGGCAAATGGGTTATGTTATACCAGCAAAGCCACCAGTTTTCAGAGTTGATCAAATCTGCCAAATATTTAAAGAGAAAATGTGTAGAATTCAGTGCCGTATAGTTAGTGGTCAACGAGCAGTAGTGCAACGACCTAAGATGGAAACACATTGATTTTGAAGCACACAAACTACGGTCCCTCCGAGAGACCACACGTCGCAAGTCAACCAACCGTTTTCTCAGCAGAGGTGTGCAAAAGATGTCATCATAAACGACTTGTAGTATTCCCTCGAGTCATGAAGTAAGTGCATTTTATTTGTCACACATGCAGTAGTCATGATGCTTAGGAACTACATTTGCTAAGTTTGTCTCCTTCGAGTATCCGTAGCACAAAGATGGCAGCCTCCTGGAGGAGAGGCGCTCTATGTAATATAATTAGAGATTACTTCACCTACGATTATATAAAGATATTTACGTTGATGCCGTAGAGCGGTTTTGTTTTTTGTTTTTTTTGCATATTGTTGAAACGAATAGTGGGTTTTTAAAATGATCATTGAAAATTCAAAACATTCTACGCATTGTCCCTTTAAACACATACATGAAACTGAGGTACGGTGTTTTTTTGTTGTTGTTTTTTTTAATTACCTTTTAGCATTTTTTTGTTTTGCTCATGCAGGACATGTCAATTCAATCCTAATTTTCCTGTCAGAATTTAGCCTGTAGCAAGGCTTTGTCTACAATCTACAGATTTCCCCCTCCTTTTCAGTATGAACACTAAGTTAATAAATGCAGTGGTGGAAAGTAAAGTAGATGTGGTGGCCCGCAAGAGAAACATTCACCAACTACCTGCCACAGTGGTCTAAACACGGCATTCTGATAAATATTGCATTTGTGGAATATGAATTAAGCAGCAAAAATCCACCTGTTTTTATCCATCTCGGGATGGCCACTGTGCCACTTGCTGTCGACTGAAAATGACATCACAACTACCCAGGCCTCAGGTAACAACCAATCACATCTTAGCTGCGTCGCATGACCAAACTCGGAAAACAGGAACCATTGGCTTTTGGTGTTAAAAAAAAAAAAAAAAAAATCTGTTTACTCTGAAGAAACACAAATGTAACGTGTGTGGTTTTTTTTGTGTTGTTGCTAATGGCAAGGTTAGCATTTTTTTTTGTGGGCATGTGAGTTCAGTCAACACAGGTGTGGAAGATTGTCAGTTTTGCTTTTTTACTCTTTTTTTTTTTTTTTTTTTTTTTTTTTTATGGCTGATCTTGAATCCAGTTAGAAGAGACTCTTAACTACTTTGTTTGTGTTGTTGTTGTTTTTTCTCCTAAGGCGTGTGGCTCAACTTGAGCTACGCCTCTGGCCAGCAGAGATTTCTTCACTGCCTGGTAGTCAATGTGACACAGGAGAATAACAACAGCAGCAGCAATAGCAGCACATCCGGCTTCGGAATGGCTCAGGACCGCGGCAAGTACGACTTCTACATCGGCCTGGCTCTGGCTGTCAGCTCCAGCATCTTCATCGGAGGCAGCTTCATCCTCAAGAAGAAGGGCCTGCTGCGTTTGGCCAGGAAGGGATCCATGCGAGCCGGTAATAATCTTTCGGCTACATGTACAGTATAGACAAATGGCCAGAGCAAGAAAAATACATGCGTTGAAATTGTCATATCGCGCTGCAAGCATAATTCTTGCCACAGCTACTGTATGACAACGACAAAATCAACAGAGCGCACTGCTCAGAGCGGCGTGGATTTCAGATGTGCGCAAGCAGCCATTTTCAAACATGGGAAGGCTTGTGCCAGCCAGGCTGCCTGCAAACTTGGCTCAGTTATGTTTGACCCAAGCTGCACAGTTTAAAGCAAATACTACTGCAATGTAAAACGTCTGACTTTGAAGACAGTAATGAAAAATTGCCTTAAAGCGGAGGTCAACGCAAGCATATGTTTTTTAAGAATGTGTTCTATGCAGGCCCACTAGTTGAAACGCAGCATTCTGATTAATATTGTGTTTGTGGAATATGAAGGTAAGCAACAAAATGCACCCGTTTTTAGCCACCTCGGGGGGCGGCCATTTTGTCACTTCTGTCGACTGACAATGACATCACAGTTGCTCAGGGCTCGGATAAACGGCCAATCATAGCTCAGCTTCTGAATGCAGGTGAGCCGTGATTGGTCGTTATCTGAGCCCTGAGCAGTTGTGATGTCATTTTCAGTCAACAGAAGTGACAAAATGGCCGCCCCCCGAGGTGGCTAAAAACGGGTGCATTTTGCTGCTTAACTCATATTTCATATTAATCTTCTTGCCTTGTTTCAACAAGTGTGCTTGCATAGAACATATTCTTGAAAACAATATGATTAGGTTGACTTCCGCTTTGAGAAAATCTTTCTCTCGTTACTCTGGCATTCAGCAAATAAAAATAATTTTGTTAATCCTAATTAACCTGAAACAGGAAAGGTCGAGTCTGGTCTCATGTCAAACAAAGAGAGGGGGGAAAAAAGGCTCGACTTTTTATGCAGTGTAAGTAAACTTCTGTTTTCAGCTTTCTATAGATAGATACCGACAGATAGATAACCATCTCCTTATCTATATCTGTCAGCGCAAACTCAAACACAATAAGCTTTTGTTATCATTTTGGTTCAGGTCAGTAGTAGTCACTCACTTTTCTGCCTTTGTTTTCAAACATAACTTTAGCTGGCACGTCCTGTCAGCTCATGATTGTGCAACTTGAAAGCGGCAAACTAATGGAAAAACCAGTGGAGGCACATTGTAGACCGGCCTCCTGCATTGCGGGACGTAGCCACCGGCGACATTGCAACGAAACTGCTGCTCAGTTTTGCACTGAAAGCAATCAGCGCTATCTCAAACAAGTATTTTAAACACTGACGTCATTCAATTTGCAATTTCAGGATGAAACTAAAATGCACCATAAAGCGTTTATTTTTGACATCTCTACATTTGTCTAACCGTTAAACGTTTAAGTACTTTTTTTTGGACTCTTTACCCTTTTGTAACAAGTAGCTTGATAGCAATTTTCATAACAGGGTTTTGATGCACAAATTGAACAATACATTTCCAAGGATGTCCGCTTTTATGCCTTTCTGTGTACTGATGACACTCGAATCTCAATGGCCGCATAATGTTGACTGGCAAAGGTGGAGCAAGACCCCGATGCTGTTGATTTTTCACCGGGGGAATTTTGAATTCCGGAATGTGGCCGTGATGTCACGCTCTCTTTTCAGTAGTCTTTCCTCTCGTTCACTTTTCAGGTCAGGGCGGCCATGCTTATCTCAAGGAGTGGCTTTGGTGGGCCGGTTTACTTTCAAGTAAGTGATTTTGCACCAACAACGGTGCAACCCTGCTTGACTTCCAAGTTGTTCACATTTGGTGTCCTAGTCGCGATGATGTTGAGTGAATTCATCGCACTGTTCATCATCATAAAACCTGCATCCTATTAAGCTCATAGCTTGGGCATGAATCACTTGAGCATTGTTTTTAAGTACCAATTAAAACAGTGTATTTTTAATCGATCACAAATCGCATGATTAAACATCGTTTTTAATTAAAACTATGTATCTTAAGTAATAAAAAATGCAAGTGTTGGTTTCGAAAAAAAATATTTAAAAAATGTTTTTTTTTTTTTTTTTAATAATTATTATTATTAATGAGTGTTGTTTTGTCATTTTCAGTGGGCGCGGGCGAAGCCGCCAACTTTGCAGCATACGCCTTCGCTCCCGCCACTCTGGTCACGCCTCTGGGTGCCCTCAGCGTGCTGGTCAGGTACACACAGAAACGTTCAGCGTTATTCTTACTTTGACTTAAAGGTCAAATGTTAATTTAAAAAAAAAAAAAAAAAACAACAACTTTTTTTGTCCCCCTCAGCGCGGTGCTGTCGTCGTACTTCCTGAGCGAACGCTTGAACCTTCACGGTAAGCTGGGCTGCCTGCTCAGTGTGCTGGGCTCCACCACCATGGTCATACACGCCCCCAAAGAGGAGGAGATCAGCAGCCTGGAGAACATGGCGCGGAAGCTGGTCGACCCAGGTAAACGCGTTTCCCGTACCGGCTAAAGAACAGTGCCGACGTACATAAACGCAGAAATGAACGAAGATGATTCTATTAAGGAAATATGAGGGAACTCTTGGGGCTCTATCATGGTCACTTTTGAACGACTGAAGCTGCATTTTTTTTTTTTTTTAAAAATAAATTCCTTATTACTTACTGGATTGAATTGTAGAGTTTGGGTAAAATGGCTTACATTCTAGACTCGACACTTGAGCATTTCTAGATTAACATAACATTCATCAATTTTGGGAGGATTTCATTTCATACAGTAATCCGTCTTTTATCGCGGTTAATGGGGACCAGAACCTCCCCGCGATAGGTGGAAAAACAGCGAAGTAGCGGTTACTTGTTAGTTTAATTTTATATTTACTTAAAATTTTTATTTTAGGGGATTTACGCCGTTGCGAACCGCCCGACATGGTTCCCAATAAAAATAAAAGTTAAATTTACCGAAATAAAAGTTTAAAAACAGTTCTAAAGGATTACATGAGAATGTTTTGTACTGAACTTAACTATTTAACAAATGTACTTTACTGGATTAAAAAAAAAAAAGGGTACTATTATGCAGTTTAAACATTGAATTCAATAATTAACATACCACTGCGCTGCACTGTGTACTTGCTGTAGTGCATTTTTTTCCTTTTTCCTCCAACTTCTTCCGATCCTTTGCTCTCCGCGTGTCTCGTTGAAGGCTTCTTCATCTTCGCCACGGCGGTGGTGACGACGGTGCTGGTGTTGATCTTGGCAGTGGCGCCGCGCCACGGCCAGACCAACATCCTGGTGTACATCAGCATCTGCTCACTCATCGGCTCGCTGTCGGTGTCGTGCGTCAAGGGCCTGGGCATCGCCATCAAGGAGGCGCTGGGCGGCGTCAACGTGGCGCACGCCCCCCTGGCCTGGCTCCTCCTGCTGGGCCTGGTGGCCTGCGTGGGGACGCAGATCAACTTCCTCAACAAGGCACTGGACATCTTCAACACATCTTTGGTGACGCCCATCTACTACGTGTTTTTCACCACCTCGGTACTCACCTGCTCGGCCGCGCTCTTCAAGGAGTGGCAGCACATGGGCGCGGCCGACGTCATCGGCACGCTGGCCGGCTTCCTCACCATCGTGGTGGGCATCTTCCTGCTGCACGCCTTCAAGGACGTCAGCGTCAGCTTGGCCACGCTCGCCGCCGCCGTGCGCAAGGACCGGAAGCCCGCCAACGGCGCCTACCCCGACTCCAACGGCACGTACCAGCTCCTCCGCAGTGACGTCGACGAGGAGCGCGAGACGCCGTTCGACGCCGTCTCCAGGCGCAACGGGAGCCTGGCGTCGTAGAGACAATCAGGTCCAATGGATTGAACTTGTTTTCCTTTGTCTTACTTTACTTCTCACTTTTCCATGCAGTTGTAGCACTGGGGGGAGGGGGGGGGGGGGTAGTCCGTGTTGGGAATCACTGTCCATGATGGCACAGCTGGCAAACATTTTTTTATCATGGGCCACATATGTATGGAGGAATTTATGAAGTGAAAATCATGAACTTATAATACGTATACTGTATACAATTGCTCCTCCATTTATACAGTGCAGGAAAATATTATTTTTAACAAAATAAAAAAATTCCCGGGTGCCGAACCACAAGTAGGCGGAGTCAGTGGTGCCTTGACACATGAGTTGTTTTTGTTCCGGTCCAATGCTCGTATTTCAAATCACTCTTACTCCAAATCAGCTTTCCCGATTGCATTAATCAATTGTAGTGTCCCAATAACCGGCGAAAAAGAATATTTTTATGTTAAGAAAAGTAGCACTTTACAGTATTGTACTTTATAAAAACAGAATAATATAGTTGAATAAATGTAAAATTTTTGTAATTCTCTAATTTTTGTCTTACTAGAAACATGCTGCAAATTTGTGTTTTTTGGCAGGGTAGGCTGAATAGACTCATGGCATTTTCGTTCATTTCAATGGGGAAAGATGACTTGAGTTTTGAGCGCGTTCAAGGCACCACTGTATTGCAATCCTGAGCATTTACCTGCAGAAAATGAAAAATGGTTAAAACACTATCCAAATCCCTTTTTTTTGGGGGGGGGGGGGGGGGGGGGGGGGTGAATCCTTACTAAGCGAGTGATTACTGACTTTAACCTTCCTATTGCATTCCTGGGTCAACTTGACCTGTGCTATGTATAACCCTCCTGTTATGTTTGTTTTGCTTTACCAAAAATGATCATGGGTCAAATTGGCCTGCTAGATGTTAAGCCAGCAAAAACAATCAATAATAATTGGGGCCTATCTTTTAAATTAGGGGGAAAAAATCAATTGCATTTCCATTCATTTCATTGGGGAAAGCTGATTTGGACAAATTATGAGATCCAAGTGCAGCCATGGAACTACGGTAATTACACTCATACCCACTGACTGTACTTATTTTTTCCCCTCCAAATGTTATACTCATTTCCAATCAATTTTACCTGTGTCATGACCTGCATTATTCATGTGGCGGGTCATATTGACCCATGAACACCTTTAGTGTACCAATCACATGATCGCCAAGTTGAAAGTATGTGAAATGAAGTGTTTTCATCAGTGAAATGAGCAGAAATTGTATACTTTAACATTAAAATGGGTCAATTTGACCCCTGGCATAGACAGGAGGGTTAAACCCCATTTTCATGCACTGGAAATATCATTTATATTTGACATGAGGTTTCACTGTCAATACAAATTGTTCTGATACTTTAAAGAAACTGTTTTTAATTTCTTTAAAAAATGCAGTTGAAACAACAGATTTGTTACATATTTATTGAAATAAAAGAATGATTAAAAGTCAAGGCACAGTCGATAGAAATGCGTTGGCATGCAAAATATGAAAAACAAAAAACAAAAAAAACCTTCACCTCACTTCTAATGTTCCATCATCACCACCAACACCACCTCAAAATCTTTTAAATATTAATCTCTTAGAAAGTCTATCTAGAAGTATAAAACAAATCTATTTTCCCGATAAGGCACGTGTGAATACAAAAAGTTTATTGTGGGAATAAAACTCAGTGGTCTTTGCTAGCCAAGTCCAAAAAAAAGGGAATATTTGTAGTATTTTTGTACTCAGCTGCTGGCCAGCGATTGGTGAATGGGCGGCTGGAAGCAGCGCACGTGCTCCACCGGCATGTTCTCGCCGTCGCCCGACTTGAGGTACTTGTTCAGGATGGCGAAGATTTCATTGTTGAGCACTTGGAACTTGCGGATGCGGTCCACCATTTTCTTCAGCGGCTGGGAAAACAAAAACAGACATAAAATGAATGTCTGAGGATGAGTGCAAGTGCAGCATGGCCAAAGGCAAGGTGCTAGCATGGGAAAACGGAACTTCCCAGGACATTAAAAAAGTGATAGAACAACTTGAATAAAATATTGCATACATAAAAAAAAATTCAGTTACATTTTGCATTACATTTTTACAACCCTCTGACAAAGTCGAAACAAATGGTGATTAGACAACGATGACAAAAGATTACATTTAAAAAAATAGTTTTTGAAGTAAATTTTTTTTGATCATGAGTGTTTTCTTAAACATTTTGTATTTGAAATGATGCATTTTGAAGCAAAACGGTTTGCTTTGAATATTTAAAAGCACTTACACAAAATGTATACATTTTTAAATAAAGCATAAAATGTGTTGAACGTATTGAAAACAGCATTCATTCAAAAAAAGTATTCCATTTCAATTTCATTCAAAACTTTTTTTTTTTGAGTATATTTCACATTTTAATAAGAGTATTTATTTGGTTGACTCCCTTCTTAATTTTGCACTCAATGTTTGTCAGATTACCTGAGGAAAATAACTCCTACCAAAAAAAAAATTCCTATTAACTTCACTGAAGACTAAATTGTTCTGAGGTGTGAGTGTGCAGGCAACCAGTCCAGGGTGCATCCCGCCTCACGGTGACGGTATGGTACTCACTACGCTCTTGATGAGCTCGTCCTTGCCGTCGTGCTTCTGCACCTTGAGCAGGTGGTAGCTGAAGTCCAGGATGTCGAAGCGTCTCTGTTGGCCCAGTAGGCTGATTATCATGCAGCCTGCCCAGTGGAGGCCGTCGCCGAAGCACTGCCTGAAAACCGGACCGCACCGGAACCACATGACGGTCAGAGGTGGCAAACATGCACAAAAAAATTGAAGCGGCAAGACCTGGCAGGGTGGTGTATGACGTTAGGCCATCTGTGGCGTTTCACATTGTATGTTGGCATTAAGCTAGCAGACTTCTGTAAATATGGCATTCGGCTAAACATTTTGATGTTTACGGTAAATATACAATGTTACATTTTCATCAATGCTAACTTCGGTTAGCCCGTCTATAGTGTTTCACATGAATTGTTAGCATTAAGCTAGCAAATGTTGGTAAATGTGGTTTTGTAACTGTACAATGTTTAATTTTCTTAAAAGTACATTTATTTATTTTTTTAAGCTAATGATTACCTTAACCCATCTGTAGCATTTCGCATACAAGCATTAAGCTAGCTGACTTCTATTACTGTTATCTGGTTTGGAGAAAAATTTGGGTGTTAAATTAGTATGAGTTGTTGCGTCGTGTGGTAAAGTCACAATTAATAGAAGGTTTATAATTACTGTCACATCAATGCTAATTTCTGTTAGCCCGTCTACTGCGTTTTGCATTATAAATACGTTTGCATTAAGCTAGCAGTCTTTTATGAATGTTTAGGATGAACATTTTGGTGTTTAAATCATGTTTAATTCTACAGTCGAAAAATGCCTGACGCTTACTCGACGGTGAACTCGTGCGCGCCCACGGGGATGCAGTAGACAAACTGCATGGCGCTCCACAGACGGTGGAACTCCACGCACTCGTCCACGTGCATGACGCCGTTGCTGGGCAGCGGGCCGCGCCAGATGGGGTCGTCCAGGAAGCCGCGCACGCGCGCCAGGATCACTTCAAACATGGACAGGCCGCAGCACAGCCGCTCCTTG
This sequence comes from Filicampus tigris, assembly GCF_054856515.1. Lineage (NCBI taxonomy): Eukaryota > Metazoa > Chordata > Actinopteri > Syngnathiformes > Syngnathidae > Filicampus > Filicampus tigris. Next base: position 15,789,768 of record NC_141228.1, read on the forward strand.
GTCAGCAGGTCGCCCTCGCGAGCGATAGCGATTTGCTATGCGGAGGGAAAATGACAAATTCAGTGCTTCTTAACTTTACACATTTACTCAAAAATACTTGGACATTTAATTTATTCCACACAAGTTAAATGTCTTGAAATAACTGTTTAAACCTTTATTCACAATTTTTTTTTTTTGCAATTCCCGTTTAGGGCTGAAAGTGTATCACAGACTGTGGTTACCTATTAAGAGCCATCTGTCAATTTTGCAAATTCCTGGCTTCATTCCCATGTAAAGTTTGGAACGTTGCACGCCGACTCACGGCACACATTAGGGGGCTGGCGTTCTAACGGCGTACCTGCGGCGTGCCGAGACGCTCGATGAGAGGAACCATGTGCAGCGCCGTGTATTTGGCCTCCAGGCGCTTCATCTTGGCGTCCAGGCGCTCGCCCTCTGTCAACACACACGCACCAATCACTTCATTAGGTACACTCGCACACGCACATTTTATTTATTACAAACATAGTAATAATAATGTATACTCTTGAGCTGTTCATTTATTTGCTTGCATTTTTTCCATTAATTTAATCCATATTTACTTAATTTGGTTTTTTTTCATATCAATTTAACAATATTACTGTGCTATAGTAATATATACATGTATTTAATAATTGCTAATCTTTCATATATTCATTCAAGTGCCTCATATTTACATTTTTAATATATAAAAAGTATCTGTAATATTGCAGCAGTGCTTTTATTTATTTTAATAATTGTTCTTATTTTTATCCTCGCATTTAACAATATGCTTCTTACTATATTGAAGTTGATGACAATTCAAGTTAATTAGTGCGCTTGCTGTTTACCTTTGATGTGGACTCTGGGCAGAATGTTCTGGAAAGGCGCTGCATGCAGCAGATCACAAACCTCCTCCTGCGACTACACAACAGCACGACACAAATCAACAACACGGGTTAACGCTCTGGGCTCGATCCGGCCATCCGTGTTCATCTCGATTCCCTTTTTTTATACGCTCTAACTAGCCATTATTTTTCCTTATTAAACACAGTAACGTGCATGTGAGGTGCAGTTATTATTTTTGTCCACTTGGAGTCACCATTCTCGCGTTTTACTGTCATATCTGTGACTTTTGAGTGTGGACAGCTTTAAAAAGCAGGGCTTGACCTGGTGAGTGACTTGGGTGTCAGCAAATGAGAGCCCAGAATTGGCTGGCTGTTCTGTATGTTGAGTGAGTCTGTGTGAACTGTGACTATCTCATGTATGAATGTGTGCTTTATGTCTTTGTTTTCTTACAGTTTGTTCAGTAAAACGACTGAAATTGTCATCGAGTTCGTCGAACGTTGCATCTCTACTATTAAACCCATATCCAGAATAATGGTTTCAGGAGGAGTGGGTTTGGTCGTACCAGACTCTGCTCGCTGAGTAGGCAGAAGAGGAGGGCATTGCCCACCTCCCGCAGGTTCTGGAAGCAAACCGTCTTGAGTTCGGCATACTCCACAATGTCCTTCAGCTGGTGGTGGAAGAACTCCAAGATTCCTGAAAAAAAAAAGATATGAGTCACCAGGTAACTAATAGAATATTGCTTTTTTTTGATGGCAAGCAGGCAAATGAGAGCGCACACAAACCTGGCGAGCCGTACTCATGGCGAGGAAGCCGGCAGATCTTGGGCATCACCTCCATCAGGGTCTTCACGTACTGCATGATGGTGCCCTGGAGCTTCAGTCCAAAAGGCCAGCCAGCAGACACGTCATGAAATACCCCCGCGCCATCCCGATGTCACAATTGCCAGACTCTGAGTCGGACTCACCAGGCTCTTGACCACCTTGAGCAGCTCCTCCATCACCACGGCGATGCCCTGGTAGCCCAGCAGCCGGCACATGACCTTGATGTGTGGCGGGCCCACAAAGTTGCGGTAGCAGCTGAAGATGCTGCTGTACGTCAAGTTCAGCGTCTGCCGCCGCGTTGAGGGAGGAAATGGTCAGGGAGGGGCGGTACCAGGAAGTTGAAAAGCAGAGTGAACCCCGGCCAACCACAATTAGATAAAAATCCTAAATAATTGACCCCGCCTAAAATGTAATTGCTTATACAAGCCACAAGATGGCGGCAAAGCACTTAAAATTGACAGGATCATAAAGCATGAGCACCATGCATCTAGCATGTACACAATCACAAACCCATGTTACCTCAATGACTGTATTCAGTATTTGAATAATAATAATAATATTAGCGAGCATACTAGTCTAAATAAGTTTCAACAAGGAGTTGAAGGGAAAAATTTACAAGGAAGTAAATTTCGATGCCTTTGTTTTGACAAAAGTACTTCTTTGCCACCATATTGTGGCAAACATGGGCAAATTACCAAGCATTTTGGGGGCGTCAATGACTCGCACCTTTTGGCCATTTGCGGCAAGGCTCTGTCCCTATCACTGAATGTGAAAAACGGGGTTCAAAATACAATTTAACTGGGGGACAAATCATGGATATGGCAGCAGAACTTCAGTTTATTTTTTTTTTATTCATTATTTTGGTATTCAAATTTCAGTACAAAATAAATTAAGCCTTCTATGGACGTCAACATCCTTTTAAGAATGATCCTCTTTAAAATCCTTCAAATATCCCATGAAAATCAGCTTGGTTGTTTGCTTTTTAGGACCAGATGGTTGCTTTTCCCTCTATCTCATAATGTCTGTAAATTGTTCTCTTTTCAGTCATTGACGACAGGATATTCATCCTCGGCCCACCCCCCACTGCCTCTCTCCTTCCTCCCAGTCCGTTCGCGATTGCGCACACACGGCGGCTCAAACACGGACGCGCAGACCTGCACTGCATGTCGACAGCGTCATCCCAGATGTGACGGGATGAGACGCGGGAACATCGTAGAGCCCGGAGAGGTAAGTCCCCTGGTGTTTTGCTCTCATTTATTTCGCAAATCACTAAATGTGCATTGAATATTCCATATGGAAGTGCTCGTTTTGTTGCTATGGATTTACAGCTGACAGATAGTTTTGACTTTGGGCGAGAGTAGCAAAAGGCAACATTTTTGATGACATACCAACTGGAATTTAAATGAATGAGTTTTTTTATTGTTTTTTTTTTTGTGGGGGGGGGGAGGGGAGGGGCAGAATTTAATGCCGGTTTTCACATCCAGAACCGTGATTTTTAAAGTACTAGTGGTACACGTGCTCCCGTGATTTTTAAAGTACTAGTGGTACACGTGCTCCCTCTAGTGGTATGCAATATAATCACTTCCTAAGTACAATTCATTTGACTTTTCACATTAAATACAACGGAACTGTACTTGAAAGCATAATGTTAGTGGTTTATAATAAATATACGTTTTAGAAATACAACCCTAGTCTAATTCCTGACAATGATTATGATAATGGTACTTTGCAGTATTTGTTTGAGGTGGTATTTTTGGTGTACTAGGCTTGAGAACCGCTGATCTGGAGAAATCATTGGGATATTCTACAATGAGTCAAATGGTTGGCAGTGACTCAATGACCTCTTGGCAAACCAATGGTCACGATTATGTAATATAATCCCACCAGTGACCAGGATTTATTCCAGACAATCCCCTGCACAGAATGCTTATTATCTTGGCATTGTTACACCCTGTTCCTTAATCCCAATGCGGGGATTGCATGGTGCGACTGACAAGAGTAATTAATCGCAAAAATGATGCATGGTGGCTTACTCTTGTGGCACTCTATATATGATTTCGCTTCGTCCCTCTAAAATCTTGGAGCAAGGGAGAGCTGCATACACAAATACAAATAGTTTGTCATTTCCGGGTTTCCTTCCACATTCCAACAACACGCATGGTAGGTTGACTGGATGCTCAAAATTGCCCGTTGGTGTGATTGTGAGTGTGAATGTTTGTGTGTCTCTGTGTGCCCTGCGATTGGCTGGCAACCGGTTCAGGGGTTACCCCGCGTACTGCCTGAAGACAGCTGGGATAGGCTCCAGCTCGCCCGTGACCCCCGTGAGGATAAATGGTGGATAATGGATGGATGGAAGATGATTTTATATACGAGCATTTCGAGTTCCAAGCGTGGTCATGCAACATATTAAACTTGTATCTCAAGGTAACAGTATTATACGAGAGCCCAAGTGCTACTTGGTGTAAAACGTTAGAGGACGACTGTCCTCCTCTCTTTTCCAGGTCTGTTTTACACCGTGAGTGCCACACACCGGAATTACAAAAAGGAATCACTCTTCCCTCATGGCGATCGCCGTCTACAACGTCTCGGCGACCTCCGCCAAAGTGAGCTGGCCCCCGTCGGCCGGCTGCCTGGACACCTTCTACAGCGTCATGTACAGCCCCAACTGGAACAGCCTGCTCACGGCCTTCAAGCGCAAGAGCTTCATGCACGAGGAACGCATCCCCGTCAGCCACACCGCCGCCCACCTGGCCAACCTGCTCCCGCACACCACCTACTTATTATGCGTCACGTGCCAGGCGGCCAACCCGGTGCGGGACCAGTGCCAGGTGTTCGGGACCCTGAGCGAAGGCGGCGAGGGGCAGGAGCGCGCCGGCTGGGGGCTGGCCACGGGCGCCTGGCTGACCTGCTGCCTTCTGCTGCTGGTCATCGCCGGCGTCCTGCTATGGGGGTGCCTGCACGGCGTCCGCACGGGTCGAGCGAGCGGCGGCGGCGGGAGAGAAGGACGCTCGGTGGTGACCGACGCGGTCCGCTCATCATCTGGGCGGCTCTACACGCCCAGGGGCAGCTGCGACAACGGCGCCCAACGCGGCCTCCATGAGCTCAGGACGCTGGCTCGGTTGTCTGGGAGCGAGCCAGTTTGAGGCAATTGGATTGAGGTCATCAGCATATTGTCCGGCCCAGATGGAATTATGCTGTTCTGTATTATGGATTATTATTGGATCTTATGTGTCAGGAAATACAACACACCCACTTCAAACTGACTGCTTAAATCGTTCTTTTAATCTGTATAAGAGAATCACTTAATCCTAGCAAGGTAAAGTGGGGCAGCTGTGGATGAGTGTCGAGGTTGGATTCCTGTGTCTGGCATGTGCTAATGTGCTAATATTTATTAGTGTGTGGAAATGTCAAAATGTTAATGACTAAATGATGACATGTTTTGGAAAGTGCTAGTGTGCATATTTGTTTGATGTGTGATGTCATGTCAGTTTGCGCAAGTGTGTTATTCAGGATAGTATGCTTGCGAATATTATTAGTGAGACTCACGTGAAAGTGGTTTATGTTCAGTTAATAGTCGTTTATGTACCTCATGATGATGTTGATGCTTTTATGTGCTTTTTTGCGATCTCGTGGCATCGATCGATGCAATTTCAACTCCTTTCCCCCGCGAAGAGAGGGCATCCACTCCATCAAGGGATCCCCTACGATGGAGTTCTATTCATAAAATGGTAACGTAACCAAAATTTGAATGCAAGTTCGAACACTAACCTGTAGCCTATTTTTCAGGGTTGTTTTTTTTTCCTCGCCCGATTGACAGATTTTCAGTTTTTTGGTTTGGGGGGCCAAATATTTGTCCATTTTTGAAGGTATAAATTTGCCTTTTTTTGTAGATTTTGGTCAGATTTTTGTGTTTTTGTTTTGGCAATTTATACCAAATTTGTGTCTGATTTTTGCCCTATTTTTTTTTCTAAATTTTTTCCTTAATTTTTCAGTTTCAGTTCCACTATATAAAACATTCCCACTTAAAATAAACTGCTTAATATTTTTTTTTGTGTTGCTGGCCACAGGGTGAGATGGATCCTTGGTTGACAACGAATCTCTGCTTCCTATGCCGGCGGCGTAACTCAAATACATGTACACAAATGTACATATACTGGCGTTAACTACAGGTGCCACTGACCTTGGATCCGTACAGATACTGGGGTTGAGCGTTGGGCGGCTTGTCCCTCTGGAACTCCTGAGAGAAAGGCAGGACGGTGCGCACGAACCTGAGCATAACATGTCAGAGTTGAGTCGAGATGGGCATCGGATGGCAGCGGGCCGTTCCGGCGCGGCTGCTACCTGTTGGTGGAGCCATTGTAGCAGTAGTTGGGAAGGAAGTCGTAGTTGAGCTCCCAGAAGACGTGAAGGGTGATGCGGCCGTACGGCGCCGACACGTTGTGATTGGCCTCGCGGAACATGGCGTCAAAGCTATCCAGCGTCAAGAACTTGCAGAGGAGCTTGTGCGTCAGGCGGTTGATCTCTATGAGTCCTTCCAGTTCCTTCAGGACACAAGATTAGGATCACGGTCTGATAAATTGATTTGTTGCAGCATGCGGTAGTTTTTTAAAAAATTTATGGTAAAGTTCTTTGTTAGTTCAACGTTGAACTTTTTTGCCACAAATATACAGAAAGAAAAAAAATTAATGAAGTGAGATCGCCCACGTTGGTGATGTGAGCATCGTCATCCTGTCAAATGTAATCTCTTGGAGTGTGTATGTCCCTACCATGATTGAAGTGAGGTCCTCGCTCTCAAAGCGGTTGATGGCCAGCTCCAAGGACTTGTACAATGCGGCCGAGACCCTCTGGGTGATGAGCCTGTTCAGGTCGATGGAGCGGCCGAGAAGCTGCGGTACGCCGACATGTTTGTTAGATGGAAAGAGCGCTGTACTTTCAGCAGATAGAAAAGTGAGTGACTGCAGGTAGCCTGAACTGAAAACGATGACAAAAACATATTTTGCTCGGGATTGTGCCGCCAGATATATACTGTACATATTCTTCACTGATTCATTCAGCAAATTCAGGTGTTGCAGCTTAAAAAAGTTCAATTAAATACATACAAAAAAAAAAAATTTTAATCACCATTCAAGTCATTTCCCCTGTATTGTCAATGGCCCTGCTTTGTTCAAATGACATAGAAGAGTTTCTTTACTCGTGTTGTCATCGGAGCTATTAACGCTTCGAATTATGTGTGATGTAATGGTGAAAATGTCTATCAAGTGCAAGAGTGTAAACAGAAAGGTACCTGTACGTGGCGCTGCTTCAGCAGGGTCTCGTAGCGATTGGAGGCCGGCCACGGAATGTTGGCGCCCTGGTTCTTACAGTCAGCCCGCAAACGTTTGTCCAGCAGGAGACTACAAGGAATCAAGTGTTTTTAATAACGGTTATCAATGGACCACAGTCAGAGAGAAGAGGAAGGGGGGAAAAACAGTCAGAACACTGCTATGAAATTTTGGCATCAAGAATGACTGTTTTCAATTTGGAAAAAAAAGACACACACACAATACAATAAAAACGAATGTAAAAGAAATATACAGTACTGGCATTATAGAGTAAAATTATTGTACAAACTGTAGTTTTTGTTAACTGGATGAGTGGCTTTAAGGAGCACGGCCAATAGTGAGTAACCTATTGATACCCATCCAGAAAGGTTTCTCATTGCTTATTGATGCCAGAAAACGGCAACAAAGCATTTTTTTTTCCACTTAAGACAAGAACTGGCTAGACTAAATGAAGCTCTGGCTCTCTATTTAGGCTCCAAGATGCAACAAGATGGCAAAAGCAATATTTTTGTACTCAAAATGGCATGTTACAGTAAATAAAGTGCGATTAAAAAAAAGAAAAAAGGAAAAGAGAAGAGAAAATAATCCCCTAAATAGGTGAATTTGTGAATGCCGAACTACAAATACGAGATATATTAATCTACAAAACCAACATTTGTTTTCAAGGCCAGTGTTCTGGCTCCGTAGAATAAACATCTCTTAGCTACCTTCCAGCGAGGATCTTGTAGTAAGCAAATATCTGATCAGCCAGCTTGTAGACGAATTGATCGAAGCACAAGTTCACCTGAAAGAAGGCAAAATGAAGAGCACAATAAATAAATAAGAGATCATTCCTGTTTTTCTTTCAGTTCACCACAAATAGACACAATCGGAAACAGATTACCTCGGCCTCTATTTCATCATAGAGGAACTGCTTCTTGAACTTGGTCAGGGCGTAGTGGGCGCTGTCGTTGTACAAATCCAGAGGATACAGCACGTATCTGAAACAGAATGTCGTCAGTATCTCGTCATGCGTTTCAAACGTGTTCCCTCAATGAAAGAGTCATTTAACAAATCTTTAAAACTGTCCAACAGAGGGAGCTTTGCTCACTCCATCATGGAAGATTCCTTGGTCTCCAGAATATGATCTGTGAGGATCCAGGGCATGGACATCTCAATGGGGAACTGGATCCTGCGGCCCATGGTGAGCTCCAGGAAGAACTCCCTGAACCACAGTTGCGAGAGGTCGCAACAGTGCTGCAAGGTTTCTACAGCAAAGCGGACAGAGAGAGACCATGTCATTTGCTGGAATCACATCATAGAACTTTACAGAATTTGTGACGTCACTGTGAGAACGTCAATGGCGGTGGCGTTTGGAGGCTCACCACTGAAGTTTAGCAGGTGGGTGTAGAAGAAGGACTCGCGGTGAAACCTCTCAATGTCCAGGATGGTGGGGGACTCCAGACCACTGCGCAAGGTCTTCTTGGAGCCGCTTTTGTCGGCGATGAGGGACTCCAGCATGGTCCTCACCATGTACAGCTTCAAGGGGGGGAAAGTTGATGTTGAACACATTAGTTTGGACCATGATCAAAATCATTTGTGGGATGTGATATTGGTGCCTGGACCTTCGGTGAATAAAACCAATCGTTTATTTCTTTTATCATCGTCTTTATACGATACACAGGGGGAGGACGATGTGTCACCTGAGTGCTGGAGGGTCCCACAGCTCGTCGAGGGACCTTGATGTCGAATCCGCCCTTGGGGTCCTTTTCCCCGCGGAGGGCCGGGTCATTGTGTGGCTCACGGCCCGTCTCCCAGTCGCACACCGTCTTCCGGATGGCCTGCAGGACGCTGAGGAGGAGTAGAAAGAATGTCAGGAAAATCCTACAAGAACATCTGAAGTTTATTTGGGGTTACTGTGGCACTTGAAATGGTGGCAGGTGTGTGCTGACTCCCATTTAACATGGGTTTGAATGTGGTTAGTGCATTGTAAACACCGCCGCATCCCAAGTTACAAGAAGGTGTATACACTTGCACAACCACATTTCTATTTATGCTTATTTCCCCTCTTGAAACGATTTTTAAAAATGTCTAAAAATGCTAAAGGCCAACAATTTGAGCACATAAGAGATTGTACTTCATAGTAGTCTGTATGTTACTCCAACAGTGACAAAAAAAGCTATTGGTTTTTTTTCCCATAGTAAAAATTGTATCCATACTTTTGCACCACTCGACATTTGAACTGACCAATTTTTAGAGAAAACAATGGCTCAAGTAAATGCAACAAATATGACCTAATAACTAACGCCTTTACTCATGTAAATGCTTCTTTTTATGATGGCGCACCTGCAAAGTGGGATTGGATGGCGCCCTGTTGGCTGCGAAGCCATCTGCATGTCGACTCTAACATTCCCCTCGACACTCCCCATTCCACCTCCACATGTGCTAGTCTGTGTGTTGTGTATTCATGCATGCTTGTTGATTTTCTTTCTCAAAATCCATATTGTTTGTGCTCTTATTACAGGAGCTCAGTCTGGGGTTGTCCCCCCCCCCCCCCCCCCCCCCTTCCCTCATATTTTTCATTTCATCTGCGCAAACAAACTTCCGTTCCGTATCCCCCTGTTGGTCGTTGGGGTGTTTCCCCGGCGCACCTCTGGATGACGTTCTTCTTCTTCTTGATGGCTTGGCGGAGCGGGTCACGAAGCGTCACCTGCGAGAAGTCCTGCAGGGCTGAGTAGATGGTGTGGCGGATGGCGTGGTTGAACACGCTCTCCATGCGGCCCATCAGCACTTGCAGCCCCTTTATCATGGCGATCACCTGCAACCGTCCGATACGAACATTTCATGTTTGTCCACAGTGGGCATTAGAGTACTTCCAGGTGGAAGAAAAGTCAGTACTATGACTGTCCCCAAGTGAAAATTATGACAAAAATTTGTGTTTGGGGTTGAGCCGCCAGTTATGCTGTAAAAAAGTTAAATCGAGTGGATGTTGTAAGCTGCTTAGTAGAAGGCAGTTTGTTCACTAGTGGTGCCACTGGGAGTCGCTAAACCTTCTGCCACCTGGAAGTACACGTGACGGCATTGTGAAAAGGTCTATCATCACAGTGAAAATGCCAGACTGCGGTTGGCCCACCTCCACCAGGGCAAACTTCTCCTCGCTGGTGTAGTTGTATCGGGTGGCGCGTTCATATTCCTCGGCGTTATCAGGGCACTCCTTGTTGGAGTACTTGTCCGTGGGATGAACCAGTTTCCAGGAGTACTGAGGAGAAATAGTTTTGTCAAGAGATTATTACAGTGAAGGCCTGATATATACTGTTCATCGTTCATACCTCCGCTATCGTGCAGATTATATAAAATAATCTTTTATGGGGTGTTATGGTATACTAGCAAGTTCAAATGTGGAGAACTATGCCAGTGAGAGTCTTCTTTTCATTTCCAAAAAGTGATGTTACGCGATTTCCAAAAATGTCAAAAGCATTTAAAGCATGTGTGAAAATACATTTGAAAAAATATGTATCTTTTAATATGGTCTCTATCGCGGGGGATATGTTCCTGATCCACTCAGGATAAAAATGCCGGTTCACATGTACATGGTTGTACATGCGCCAATATGCCAATGACCACTTTCTTCGTTTTTTTTTTTTTTTAAGACTCACCACTTCCATGACGTGAGCACTCCACTGCGACAGGAGCTGCATGCCCTGCAAAGCCAAGTCGAAAAGCTTCCTGTATTCCATATCCGTCTTCTGGGCCTCCTGACGCCCTGAGCCAGTCACCACCTAGGGATCATTACAGTTCATTTTCATCAACTTCTGCACGTATGGTAACCACAGCGCCAACTTAAGGCATCTGATTAAAAAAAAAAATTAACTTTGAAAAAGCCTATAAAAAAAAAACAATAGTGACTCATTTCTGTATACTCCTCATAGCTCCTCTCGCAAGTACATGTTTAAGTCCGCATGACCAATCTAACGAATCAGGTTGAGCCGTTCCCGCCTACAAATAAACCTCTACAGAATTCCGTAACCCACCTCGCTGTTGCTGTAGCGGGCGAGCTCGGAGATGAAGCGCATGTGATCCTCACGAATCTGAATCATCTGCTCACAGATGTTGTACTGAGGGCTGCTGGATATGGACGTGCACGTCCACCTGGAGGACCAGTCAGGTCAGTTAGGGAACGACAACAGAACGGGAGACATAACAGGATACAAAGACATGCATGAGGTCAATGGGGGTCAGTGATAAGACAGCTTGAAAATCATTCAATTGCTACAATTCTAAGTGGCTACATGTGCGCGCTCTCCTCTCACCTGGATTTATTCTCCTCAAAGTGAGCGCTGGTCTTGATGTACCTGGACAACTCGATCTGCATGTCGCCGAAAAGAGGAACCACCTGTAGTTGCTGTGAACGAAACGAGACACGTACTTATTCTAATTTCTTACAATATAGTTCCATTCTCTTTATTAAAAACAAGAAAGTGTTTTTTGACAGAACTAGAACGACTGAATGGCATTTCAAATATTCGTTGGAAAAACTCATGTTGGGGCCCTCGGAAATCAAGGTACCACAGTACACGTTTATGCTCCTCCATTCACACCTTAAAAAACTTATCAATCTTGGTCAGGTTAATCCTCTTCTTGGCATCTAGCTTGTAGATGTTGCTGCTGTTTCCATCCATGAGGTACAAGCCAAAGCCCATGACCTGGTTGAAAGGAAGGGCAAAGGGGGGGGGGGGGGGGGGGGGGGGGCGTTCAGTTCCGCCAACAAACAATACATTGGAGCAAACCGTTTCCTGCTGAGCTGGCCAGGATGACTCACTTTGAGCAGCATGTGCTTCTCGCCGGGGGTCAGGTACATCTTGTTGTCGTAATACTCCACGCACAGGTTGACGATGTCGGCCAGCAGCTCCTCGTAGCCGTTGATCACCTCCAGCTGCTGCTGCAAAGACTGCGTGTGTGGCGAGAAAGAGACTTTAAAAGATTGATTCACCCGAGATATGATTGCAAAGGGGTGAAAAAATATCTGTGAACTAAACTGGAAACTCTCCAAGGGAATTTATGGGAACGAATTATAATTATTTTGTCCACTTGGGTGGCCATTCTAACGGCATCTTTAAAAGGCAGAGCCTGTCCTAGTGAGTAACGTGCATGTCAACAAATGACAATGCCGTTGGAAGTTGTTGTGTTGTTAAAAACTGGTAACCTGGAGCACTTGTTAGCCAAGGTATAGCTGCACTTGCATAAAATCTAGTTGTTTTTGCCAGGATTATGCTACTATATAAACTATATTTTAAGTTCCATATTAAAGCTGCAATGCGTAGCTTCTGTCACCCCCTCGGCTGTAATTCTGCTTTACATTCATTAAAAAGATGGATTCTTCAGAAGAGGTATGATAATTTAATATTCAAATATTTAAATACAGAACTGCAAAATAATATTTTTTGTTAGCTTTTTTTCTAAAGAAGACAAGGGTCCGCGCTCCGTCTATTGCTAGGTAAAATGAAACATTTCTGGTCCATCATTTCCGTTGCGCCAGGACGGAAATGTCACCGGTTAAATACTGAATAGTACAACAAGAATAATGTGTCATCTCCTCTATTAGTGGCTTGGGTTAAAATGTTGTTTTTTTCTTTAACAAAAAAGTTAAGACAGCTTCAAGAGGCAGTTTTAAATTTTGTAAAATCCTCGTTTGTTCCCGTAAATTCACATGAAATGTTTATAGATTTGAATATTGCAGTTTTTTTTAAAATGACTGCTCATCACTATAGATGTAATTTGTTGTTCTGGAGGCAAACCTGAGTGATCTTGTTGTGGTTTGCCAGGAACATGGACAGGTTCTGGGACTCCTGAATGGACGAGGGCTCAGACATTTTTCGGAGAAACTGAGCCGCACTGTAGGACAAAAAGGGGAAAAAGATTTAGTTTCAAATTGAAATCTCACAGTATTTAATCAGATATTTTCATTCTTCATGCAGTGTGAAGAGTGAAGGGGATTGTTGCCAAATGCTGCCACCTTGTGTTTATTTCCCAGTTAGTCAAACTCTGATTACACACAAAATTCAGAAACATCTCTATGATGTAATGTATGTCTTCAAAACAATACAATTCCATAGAATTGACAATAAAAAGTTAAAAAGTAAAGTTAATGTTTTATTGCACTAGTGAGTGAAGAACAAATATGAAAAGAATGCACAGGTATAAACATTTCTTTTTAACTTAGGTCACAAAATGTAATTTTTGTATTTCATTTTGGATTTGTTTTCTTTTTTTTAATTACTTTATAACACAATGACTTATTTTGGTAAAGATGCATATTAAAAAAAATACTTTTAATACTGCGTAGTCACATTTTTGCAATATTTAATGTCTTGATTTTTTTTTAAATAGTTATACTTTTTAAAACTTTTGTTAATTTTCTTCATTTCAGGTTCAGATCTACCTTTTTTTAATACTCAGAGCCAACCAGAAAGAAAAAAAATTTGTTAATAAAATAATGTGTCAGTTTATCTTTTTTTTTTTTTTTTAAAGATTTTGTTGTTTTGTAAATATTGACAATTCTCCTAACTGTGGTAAAAATCCCAACTTGTTTTACTTATGAATTAAAATACTAATATTTTGTAATATCTACTCTGTTTTTATATTTTACTTAAGGTGAAGATCCAGATTGTTTTTGCTTTTTTTTGTTGCTTTTCTTAATATTAAAATATAACTTTTATTTATTCTGTTTGAACATGTTAAGGAGCAAATTCAGACCTAAAAAATATAGAGCTTTAAATAGTATTTATCAAAAATAAAATACTAAAATATTTTCAACAGTAATTCATCTGTTTCGAAATTTTCTTTTATTTAGGTGCAGGCCTTTATCATCTCCAGGAAGTCTGGATTGTTGTTTGTTCTTACCGCTTGTAAGCCGAGTGGTCGTTCTTGACGCTGCACTTCATGTTTTTGAGCTCGTCCAGCACGGCAAACATGTTAATGAATTTCCCCAGCGTCAGCAGGTAGGCCTCGGACACAAAGTCCTTGCGCCGTTCGGTGTGACACAGTCGCCGCACCTCCCCGCAGAAGCGGTCGATGGCGGTGCGCTAGTGAAATAGTAGTTGAAATGTTGATTCAAGTGCAGCAGAGCCTCATTTGAAAAACATTCGCTAGCCGCAGTTCACAATTCACTGTACATAAAAGTGTGTCATGTACCTGAAAGTACATGAAGTTCATCAGTTTGGTGACTTCAGGCTCCAGCACCTCCACCGTCTTCTCGTAGATCTCCACTCGGTTGGGCTGCTCGTTGCATTTCACCTAGAGCAGGAGAGCAACGAGTGAGGTGAAGGTGGCGCTTGGATTATGACTAGCGGTGGTTACCTGTGGAATTGCGCGTGAGCAGCTCCTCCAAGTGTACAGCATGACCGCATACTCCTGACCCTCCTCCAGCATCTCATTCTACGGCCACAAACAAACAAATAAATAACACAAACAACATGACACCTGTTGTCAATATGGAATACACTGATTGGACACTTTATCAGGTACATCATTTGTCTTCATTTCCTAGATTGATGTTGTGCGTCATAGAAAGAATACAAAAATAAAAAATAAAATTAAGACAAGCGACAAGGTGTTCTACTTCCCTAAAAAAGAAGACAAACAATCGATGTTGCAATTCCCTTAAAAAATAAAATAAATTGATGTTGCACTCTTAAAATTGAGAAATTAATGTTGCACTTTCCTAATAAAAAAAACGATTGATTTTTCACTTTCCTTAAAGGAAGACTACTGATTGATTATGCGTTTTCCTAAAAACCCTAACTATTGATTTCCCCAAAGAAGATAAATTACGGAGGCTGCACTTTCCTATAAAAAATAAAAAAAAGATTGATATTGTGCTTCCCTTAAAAGAAAGAAAAATATTGGTGCTGCGCTCCTCCAAAAATACAAACTGTCAAATGACTTTGTAAAAAAGATCTTACACATTTGTAAACATTCTATTGTATACAGCATATAGCGAACCATGAGTTTTGGCGTATCATTCCACCCTACTATGACTTATCTGGCGACTTTGTTGCTATTATTTTTTTTTTTTAATCCATTTGTTTTAATTTTATGACACACTATAAAAACTAAGTTGGCTCCTTTTTTTGATAAAGTTAAGACACAAACAATGTACCTAATAAAGTGTCCATTCTCTGTCCTCCAATAGCTTACACACATACAGTTCAAACAGCTTAAGGCATGCATGAGTCATTCACTCCAAGGAGGTGGCAGGGAGGAGGTGGGAGGAAGAAGAGAGCAAAGGGACCCATTGCTGCTTCCAAACAAACTTCTGTTTGATTCCAAAGCCCAGGAATTATCTCCGTTCTGTCTCCTAATTTGACACAAAGCCTTTCGAGCCCTGCCAAAGATGCCAGGTAGCATCCACTCGTCCTCAAAAAACATAAAGATAAGTCATATAGAAATAATAATACAATATTTAACCTATTTTGACTTTTCCAGAATTTTCTGAACTTTTGGAAATAAAATGTGTATCTTTTGTATTAGTCGGTTTTGACAGGCCTTTAATTTAGGTAAATCTCTACACGTAAAACAAACTTAAAAGAATGTTTGTCACTTAATGTGTTGCCTGTGCAATTTCCATTATTTTCCTATGGGGAGCGGACAATGGATTAAAATGGACGGTATGGTTTCAAAGCAGTGAGGTGGCGCACCATGCTGGAGTGGACGGTGGCCTGCTCGATGTATCGGGCGATGCCCGTGACGAAGGCGTTGCGGTCCTCAAAGTTGGTGTTGAAGTTGGGCTGAGAGAGGAAGGACAGAACAAGTCAATGAGACAATCAACACTATCAAGAGAACTCATATACATTTACAACCTAAAGTTTCAATACAAGCAAGTCCCCACTGAATTCCCAGGTGGCAAATGAACAGACCGCCACCGAGTGAAAATGAGGAGCAAAACAGCTAAGGAGCTTTGGGGGCGGACCTGGTACATGACCGAGGAAGGCAGGGGCTCGATGCATGGCTGCTGGTCAGGCAGCGGCAGCTCCTCCAAAAGGTCCACGTTGGAGAGAGCATCCTCTAAGGTGACAGTGGACGTCATTCTGTTGGAAAGAGTCACAAAAATGTACAACAACATTCATTGACTACTTTTGTCAAGCATGCACAGAAAAGTGGAAGAGTATGAAACAGAGTCATAGCAGTTTTGAATCTGTCATTATGGTTAGTTTTTTATTCCAAATTGACTTTTGTTTTGTTAGTTTTAATTCGTTCTCAGAGCAGATGTGATGTTTTTTGTTCATTTTTAGTTTTTCAAAAATGCTTGGTTTTAGTTTAGTTTTTCTTAATACGGGATATTTCTTGTGTGCAAGGTTATATTTTTAAGACACTATATGTAGGCACGTTGTATTTTTATTTGAATGATACGATAATCATTTATTGCAGATTATTTTGCATACCCCCAATCTATGGGTGACCCCAGTTTGGGAAGCACTGGTCTAGAGCAACAAACAAAATTGTGTAGAGTCATGGCTCATCACATTGATGCTGACTGCTTACTTTCCCCCTGATAGCGAACAATCAGCGAGTCAAACAAAGCACGTCAGGCCCAGAAGGTCACAGGAGGACATCAAAGTTGGCTACGGGTGGAAAGGTACATGGACTGGCTTTACCACAGAGTTTCATTCCATTTGTACCTGTATAAAATGTACATTATTGCATGTATTAAAGAAAGGATTTATAACAAGAAACAAAATCGACCTCTACTTATGCTAATATACACGGTGAGGACACTAATCTGTTTTCCTTGTTGTATGACGTCCCGATGCAATGGCGAGAGTAGGTGGGACGTTAATTTTAGTCGAGAGAAGAGGGCGATATTGCCCAACATGGCAACCCTCTGAGATGGAGGAAAATTGATGACCTAATCTGTTTGATTCTTATTCCAAGAATGAAGTACTAATCAAAATACTGTGTTTTGACTAGTGATGGCACATACAACCTATTCTCGAAAAAAGGGGGGTGGGTTTAGTTCCCCTTTACAGTTTTGCCAATCTTACTTGCAACAAGCGACCAGACAAGGAAGTGCAACTCAAAAGCACGGGATGGAAAGAAAACACTTCTGCTCAGATAGTTAAAAAAAAAAAAAAAAAATCAATGTTCTTAAGAAATTATTCATCTTGATCTCAACCATACAAAACCCCCCAAAAATCTGCCACAAGACAGTAACATGATTTAAAAAACAAAACAAAAACAATGAAACGGCGGTAACGTCAAAGTGTCTCCTCTGATAAAAGAGATCGAGCTCGAGAAGTTTTACTCCTGTCACTGCACGGTAAGAGGCTTATTACTTACAGCGGCCTAAAGCGGTTGACGCAGGCAACACCGAGCCCAGAAGCAAGCAACACCCCTCGGTTAATGCCTCCTCAACCATATAAACGTCTTTGTGACATCACAGGAAGCACACTGATGTGTTCAAACGCAATCAACACAACCTCTTGGTAACACTGATAGTAAACAGTCTTACATGAATACCTCGCTGACTGTGTCTGTATAAACCATGTCTTAAGTCACATAATTTTGAATGGACATTGAGGTTAAGTGTAAAAAAATATGGTAACCGCAGCATAATAAAGCTAATAAACCAAAAATAAAGCAAAACCACTCATCCTGAGCAGCAGGACACTGCAGGCTGGGTGTTACGTTTTACATTTAAAGGGCACTGCTAGAGCCAAAGATTCCATTTCCTGTTCTATGGTTATCGGCACTCTTCAACTTCTCCAAAATGACAGCAGTGCATTACGGAACTTCCTGACAGTTGATGTTGGAAGGATTCTCGCAGTTGAGGATGACCTCATTGAAGGCCCTCCTGCGATATTGTGGGCCAAATTGAATCAATTTAAATCTTATTCATCTGTATTTTGTATTAATGCTGAAAAAATGACAGAAAATGTTCAAAATTTTACTTTGTTTTTTGTTATTGAATTTGCAAAGACCTAAGTGCACACCACTTAATGTGCTGTCATTGTTTCAGTTTATATTTTCTTCTACTGCCTGCAGCAGGTCAAGTTCAACTATCTAGAAAAAAACTTTTGAAAATGTAAAATAAAAATGTGGAATCTGCTGTCCTTTTTTCCACTTTATTAAAACAAATAACAGTTTTTCTTAAACTTACAAAGACCTAAAACAGGTCTGCTATGCGCAGCTTCAGAGCAGCATGTTGCTCTTTTTTTTTAAATCATCACTAAATTAAAAAAAACCTTCATCATCAACTTTAATTACAGCTTCCGCATTTGACAGAACATATTTTAATATAACATTTTAATGTGAAAATTAATGTGAATTTTAATGTGAAATTCATCACAATAAACCGTGAAACGTATCACGTTATAACGTGATATAGAACATTTTTTCCTGATACGCAGCAATACGCTTCTGCAAAAAAATAACTATACATGCAGCTGGTCAAATTGACCCGAGTTTCAATTTAAAAATCTAGAAAACATATTGTAAACAATATATGAAAAGGGGGTATCCAAAACGTATTATGTGTTCTATGTGCTTATTTTCAATCCTATTTCTATTAACTGCATTTACTATTTTAACCTTAACGTTCTTTTAACCATTCACCCAAACGCAGCACAATGACAGTAAACGGGAGCTACAGTCCATTGAACGCATCATCAAACACAGCTACACTTTTACGCCACATTTTTTGCCTTGTTCACGGACAGGTGACCCAAAGAGTACCCTTGTGTGTATATTATGTACTTAAACAGAAATACAAGCCAACATATTGTTAATTTAAATGAAATTATCCGTTTTTCCTTTGAAGTGAGAAAGTTCCTGCCCCCAATATGTCGCTGCGGTGAGCCTGCCGCGGCCTCACTACTCGAGTCAAACACAAAAAAAGAAGTCATTTATATACATTTAACATGCTTCTGGAAGTAATATCACACGTAAATTGACATTTAAGCGAAGTTAAGTGATATATTTTGAGGGGGTAACTTTCAAGCGGGCGACACAAGAAAAGCCTACACCCAAAGTTTGCTAGCGTAACTTCGCCGTTCAATCTGTCCAAACTCACCCGCCGAGAGTTGTTGGTTAGCTACGGGAAAACGAGAGACGACTAAGCCGACAGGAACGCCATTCAGCCGGGCACGTCGTCGATTCCTCCCCCTCGTCTTTTCCAACGAGAATGGAAGTCCAAGTTGGAATATATGGGGAGTTTTCCCGCAGTATGGTAGGCAGCTCGAGGAGTCCTTCCAGACTCGGTGTTATTACCAGGGGCGGAGCACGGAGTTCCTGTCCAGGCTCAAACAAACTGGGAAATTCAACAGGAAGAGAAAAAGCGAGGCAGAGGAGAGGAGTGCCTCCCCCAACCAGTCAGGAAAGGTAAAGCCAAAGGAATGTACACTGGACTCCCGTAAACTCGCGGTTCGGCACCCGCGGATTGAACTATTCGCGATTTTTTCTCTCCAATATAATTTTAATTTTCGTGTGTTTTGATGAAAAAGTTTATTTTAGTTGTAAATAGTTGATTGGCATCTTTGCATAATTAGAAACGTGCTACATTAAATGAACTAATTTATTATTAGTAGTGGCACATATTTTTAACGCCCTCCCTTCTCACTTTGCCTACCTCCACCTTTTTTTTTTTCTTACACTAGCCTTGCGGGCTGTGTCAAATGCCATTTTTAATAAATGCCCCAGCCCGCTAAAAATGGATGTTGGCCTGCAAATGGCCCCAGGACAATAAGGCAAATTATTGTTAATATTATTGAGGCAAATTAAATTCAAGACTTTTGAATTCTTATTTGAACTTGCATTTAACGTAAGTCTGAATTTCCACCACGTGTAACTTGGTGGAATGCAAATGCCTTGGTCATTAGACTAAATGATGAATGATGAAATGCAATTCATTCAGTACAAATGCTGAAGAATGTATCATGCGTATCAGATCCGGTAAAATAGGCCATTAAAATGAGAACTTCACAATTACTTATGATTTATTGTGCTTCATACAACACCACATTATTAACAGTCACCTTGACAGCAGGTAAAAAGACATTTACAAACAGGTCTTGCTCCAATATGTACAGTCACATGACTTGTAGTGCTCATAAAACACATTGTTGGACTGCGGCCCGTCCCACGTCAGCACTGCTCAAAGCCCGCCATCAACGAGAGGGCCAGCGACTCCACTGTAAACAACCAGATTAAAACACACACACACACAAACACACACTCATTTCAACTGTGCATTAAACATTAAAATTTCATGAAAATTGGACTTACAATGAGGAAAGGAGCCACGACACACAGCCTTGTTGAGGATGGTCACCAAGAACATGTGACAGTTTTTGAAATCGGACTCCATTTTCGCAATGGACTCAATCCTATGGAAAAAAAAATTATATATATATATATGTGTGTAAATATGTGTGTGTGTGTGTTAAGGGTTTCAGAAGTTGCATCTTTCTACACAGGCTCTTACTTCCAAGCTCCAAATCCGGCTTGCCATCGGTCAGAGAAGATGAGGACAAGGTTGAGCACCTTCATGATGGCTTCCTTGACAAAACTGACCTGATGTAGGATGGAGGAATGAAGGAATGAAGGAAGGAGAAAATGGCTGATGTCACTGTTGTGTTCATATCGATACACATTTCAGTCATGGAACAAACTACAAACCAGTGAAGTGCTTATCTTTTGTATAAACCAACACATTTAATGACATTTTAAATATATCATTAATAAAACTGCTAGCAGTACATTGTCAAATAAAAGATACATTCTCAACTAAATATTGTTTGCAATAAAATATCCAAAGTATAATTGTATAAAACAACCTACATCGTTTCTTTTAAAGAAAGTGCAACATTAATAGTTTGTTATTATTTTTAGGATTGTGCAACATCAATAAATAAAGCTTTCTGAATACAGAGTTGATCATCTTTTGAGGAAAGGGCAGTGCGACGTCAATAGTTTGTTTTCTTTTTAGGAAAGCAAAACAGTTGTTTGCCTCCTTTGGAGTGAAGTTCAACATCATTCTGTCTTCTTAGAAAATTAAACATGAACGGTTTGTCTTCTTTTGAGGAAATTAACAGTGCAGACAAAGTTCATTATTATGCGATCATTTTTGTTTCAAACGAGTCAATCAAGTTTGAGGGACTGCCAAGAAGATAAAGCAAGCCATGTTGTCTGCTAGCCAGAAGCCTAGCTGCACTGTATTTGTTTGCGGTGTAGACCGTTGTATGGTTACAACACGAGGCAGTTACACTTTGCGTACCTTAATACTATCTCTACCGTACCAAAAATATAAATGTGAATACATAAACCATTACACATTACCTTCTCCCTCAATAAGCAACGGTCATGGATAGTCGCCAAGTATCTGTAATGGATCTTGATCAGCTGGTCCAGGTCCTTTGCTTCCTGCACTTGGTGCTGGAACTCCAGTCCGGTGCTGTGCAGAATCTGACGGAGAGAAAACAAATTTCAAGAACCGCGATAGAGTACCTTAACTGCTCCAATTACGGCAAATCGAAAGGTAGTTCGTAACTGTGGCTTGTAACTGGCAAAAGTGGTAAGTTGGGCATTTGTAAGTCGAGGTACCCGTTAACGAAGGCGTGTGATTGAACTGTCTCACCCTGGTCATGATGTAGTTGTGAAGGCTGTTGACGAAGTGCATGAGTTTGACGCGCAGCAAACACATGCGGTGAATCTGCTGCTTGACCGGTCGCTCTTTCTGCTTGGCATCGTCGGCCAGCGCCCCCTCCGGTTTCTTTGTGAAATCTGCAAACTCTGATAATAAAATACAATGTACCACTTACTGAGATTATGCACCAGTTGAGCATGATGGCGACAACGCCTACCGCTGAATCGAAGCGTGTCCAAGCTGTACTTGGCCCATTTGATCTGAAGCAGCAGAAGAAACACTTGATTGTAAATCTTTTGGCACTCGGAGCTGATAACGATGTCAACAGGCCACGGAACCTGCGGAGGAGGAAAAAGGACAATATTCAAATACTTTGTGTTGTTATCTTTTAATGATGATCTTAATTTGGAACAATACCAAATAGAACACCTACTGCATAGAGATAGCCACCTCTCACATATGCCTGAATTTTGTTTTTAGGATTAATGCGGTATTTGGCGTGAAAGAAACAAAAATGTAAAAAAATAATAAAAAATTGCAATTCCAGTGACAGAAAAAAAATCCTGGGGTTGTACTGCAAAATATAATGGGTTTAAACGTAAAAAAAGTTATTAAAAAATATAATCAAAAGATATATACACATTTTATTGTATTGTTGTATTTCTCTAAGTAAAAAAGTTAAAAAAATATTTTCATAAACTAATTTTATTAGGAAAAAAGTGACATTTCACTTTTTGTCCTTTTGATGTTTCACTTAATTGAAAAAATAAGAACAATACAAATATATAACTTTATCTAAAATAAAATGATACATTTTTACACTTTTGTTTAGTGCTAAACAAATGAAATGATACAGAATATAGTATAGTATATGTATGTTTATATTTGTTTAATCCTGTTAACTAACAAACAAACTGTGAATAAAAAAATCTCCATGGCTAATAACACCGGTCAACAGCAAATTTTAATCAGAGATGGCTTTATGTGTCCCCAAATGCATTTTTGACGCTCAGTTTAAAAATATCTTTACTTTTTTTCTAGCACATCAGGTTTTGGAGATTTTTTTAATTTTAAGTTTGACCTATAAAAGTATGCACAATATGGATTTTACCATCAATTGTAATATATAGATATAACATTTCAGAAAAAAATAATCATAAATGCTACTGAAATGCTATATTATATTATCATTATAATAATGAAAACCTGATGTGAAACAAGGGCAGGTTTGGAATCAGCGCAAAATAATTCAATAAAATTTAACTTGCATCTCTGATTTAAAAATGTAGTCAAAATGTGTTGACAAGTGTAATAAAAACCTACCTTGTAACTGAGGGTCAGCACTTCGAGATTATTGACAGGGTGTTTCTTCCGGCCCGGATCAATTGTTTCCAGGAAGATTGACAATCTTACAAAGAAAGAAAGCTGGAGATTAATAACAGAATACATTCAAACCTTGGCATGTGCACGCAGTACCTGCTACTGTCCTCCGGGCGGCGCTGTCCGACAGCTTCTTGTAGTTGGCCGTTGAGGAAGGACGGCTGCTGCCAGCTCTCCTTCTCGCGCACCTTGTCAAAGATGGCCGTGTAGAAGTCATACATGGTGTCGCCGGCCTCAAGCAGGAAGTAGTTCCTCATGGCCTGAAGGTACTCAAGCAGCCTGAAGAACAAGAAGGTGTTAAGAAGGAGGAGAAGAATGAACAGACGTGCCACGCCACAGCTCTCACTGAAACTCAGTGCTTGCCAGATGGCGGCTGCCTCTGTCGCCACCCAAGCAGAGTACATCATCCAAGTTAAAAAGCTCTTTGGAGATTCCAATGTGCGGCGTTGCTGGCTGACTTACTTGTAGTCTTTTTTCAGAGTCTTCATGAGGTTGCCGCAGCACTCGACGTAGCGCTGCTGGATGTGCGGGTAGAGGCAGGAGCGCAGCGTGAGCTCAAACGTCTGGCATGTGACGGACTGTGACGAGCGGTCCACGGTGAAGTCGTCCCGGGAGAAGCACTCGTGGAAGTCGCTCTGCTCCAAGTACAGCCTGACACAAAAACACACCGTGTGTTTAAACTTACAAAAGTTCGGTCCTCATCCAGTGTCCTAACACAGCGAACCCCCGTGTTGTATATTTTAGTTAGATACAGTTTATGTACAGTCATTTTATAGTAATTCATGTTAATTATTTGAAGTTAAAATACATTAAGACTTACTGAAAGAGTGAGTCTCTCTAATTTTCAGAAACATGCTTATTTCCTGGTCATTAATCGATGAACATAATTTCTCGCCACATGGTAATTATTTATGGAACAACAAAGATATTGTATACAGGTGTAAGTCCTTAATTCATCCCAATTGGTTTTCACATTGCAATCTTTTAGTTGGTCAGTTGATTAATATCACCCCCCCCCAAAAAAAAAAGACAGAGAGAGAGACAGAGAGAGAGAGAGACAGAGGTCATAAGCAGGGGAATGCCTGAATACATTGTAAAAATCTAAAAAAAAAAAAAAAAAAAAAAACCTGGCAAAGTTGATGGCCAACAGTGGGTCATGAAGATCTTCAATCTGAAGATGCTGCTCAATGACCGACTGCATCCGGATGAGACTCTTCCTGGTGGCCTGTTGCTCGGTCACGGCGCCAGAGGGAGACGCGTCCCGGCTGCGGAGACGCGACTGCACCGACTCCAAGAACAACGTGTATAAACTCTTGCGCTCTGCATCTGCGTTTCACATCATATTTTTATCAGTGACAATGAACGATTAAAACAAAACAAAACTTTTTCGTCATCTGGAGTTCTAGAGTTCGGGGCAAGTTTTGTTTCCTAACTTCCCAGAGCGCACTACGGTGTGTCAAAGGGTGGATTCAAAATCAAAATGGCCAAATTCCTGTTCACTTTAGAGTCTCTAACAAAAACACTGACTCACCTCTCGAGGACTGCTGAGCATCTTCTTCGCGGTGCAGGTTCTTAAGGAGCTGCATGGACTTTCCAGCCATGATGATCTGTTTGAGGACAGGCTTGAGGAAGGACACCATTGTTAGCTGCCGGTTTCCTCCTCCGCCTTCCCCTCCGGAACTGCCGCTGGCCGCGTCGCTCATCTCGCTCTCAACCGTCTCGGAGATGCTGTACAGCGTGTAGGTGGCGTGCCAAAAGTCTCTGTGATTCACTGCCACATCTTTGTTCCTCTGGATGATGAACTCTTTGGCGGGATCGAACAGGTGTCCGTGGACGATCCATTCGTCCACTATCTCCAAATATGGTCGTACGGTCTCGGTCCATAGTGAAAACAGTAAAGCCACCTAATGGAGAAAGGAGGTAAACCTTACTAAACCTCGTACCAAAATCTGTATTTTGTGTATTTGTGTGTCCCAGAGATGCACTAAAAAAAAAAAAAAAAAAAAAACTCACTGTTTGCTCGGAAGCTTCCCCGACACTGTCGTACTCGATGATGGCCTTGTAGAGTGTGTTGAGCAGGTGAGAGGCCCGCACCACATTGGGGGTCTCGGGGGGCACCTCGGCGATGCCGGTGCAAAAGACCTTGTGCAGCACTTTGATCTGCGCGAGGTGCGGGCTGAGACGCTCCAGCACGGCGGACAACGTCACCGTCTCATCTGGAGGAGGAGCGCCTTATATTATATCAAATTTCAATTCGATTAATTGTTCAGCCCGAGTTCACGGTACTTGCCTTTGCACACAAGCCCTCTCTCGATGGCGACCAGCTCCTCCTTGAAGCTGGTGAAGTACTTGTTGAGGGCCCACACAAAGGCCTGGTAGGTCCTAAATGGAGGCTCGGAGCCCCTCTTGGCGCCGGCCGGACCGGGCTCAGGACTGTGGCCCGTCACCTCGTCGATCAACTTCTGCAACCGGAACACCGCCTGGCCGTACGCCGCCACGTGCTCCAGCACGGACCGTAGGCAATTCTGTGGCAAATTGGTATCTTGACTTATGGGTTTAATTCATTGTGTGACCAAACTAATAAAGCAAAAAGTCGGGTCAATCGTATTTCAAGGCAACACTGTATTATAGTTAAAACTGTTTTTTTTTTTCACTTACACTGGTGAGATGAGTGACCACCACGTTATTCCTGACCGATACTTTCCCGTCGTGGTGCTGGAATATGAAGTGTTTCTTAACCCCAGATAGAAGCCTGGGACACCCAAAAATGTATAAGAATTAACGCTGCATTTAAGGAATATTGTTGTGCACTGTGCAGTGTAATTTACTTTTGAAGGCACTGTAGTAAAACAAATAGACAGTGGTAAATGTGCATTTGTTAACCTACGACCGTGTCCAAAGTAAAAAATGTGATCATGCAGCTCACCACAGTGTTTCACGGATGACTTGGGTCTCGGTAACAAAAGCTTTTTCTTCGGGCAGATACAGCGGATCGGTGTTGTACAAGTGCTGGTCCCTGCAGAGGAAAACAGGTCAGAAGCACATCACAAATGTACGACTTATATTTATGGCTTAACTAGGGCTGACCGATTTTGAAATATAATTGTGATTTTTTTTTCCCCTCAATATTGCATTACAGGGTGACACCCCCCCCCCCAAAAAAAAAACAGGCCCCAACTTTCAATAGACATGATTTCTTAATTATTATTTTTTTTACCAAATCAAATGCAACTTGAGGTATAACTAGTTTATTGTGTTTAGAACATCAGCATCATAGAACATCATTAAAACATTATTCATTAGCCTTTTCTTCTTCAGAAATCCATTTCAAATTTCCAAATTCAAATCTTCTTCCGGGGCACAAAAAAAGTGATGAATCTGTATTAAAATAAACAATATCAGATTCATCTTGCATAAATATTTCAAACTATGTAAAAAGTGTTGCTTGCAGTATAGTCGTAAAAAAAAAAAAAAAAAATCAGATTGACTGAAATTACGCTTTTTTTTTTTTCATTCCAAAAAGCAGCCTTTGCGATTTGAAAGTTACTTTCTACTACAGTACTTTTCAAAGTCGATTTCAGTTTGATTAATTGTTCGGCCCTAGTATCGTGGCACCAAATGAGTACGCCATAGGATCAGTGTCTTGGCATGTGCCTCACCAGACATTCAGCAAGTTGGAGTGTAAATGGAGGCTGTGGGCGAATCGGGGGGCGTGCGGCACCCAGTAGGGAGTCACCACATGTTGCTCCAGCCAGGCTCGGGCATCGGGTTCACCCACTGCCACAAATCAGACAAAAACTCTATTTTCTCCCCACACATTACAAATCATCATCAAGGCTTTTTATCTACAGTGGTACCCTGACTTCCGAGTACCCTGTATGAATTGAGCTACAAGTTTGCCCATGGAACGAATTAAGCTCTTATGTCAAGATACGACTGTACTGTGATTGTTTCCGACCTGTCCATGGGACCGAAACAGTCTTGCCGGCGTGGTCTTTATCTTCCTGGGGGGTTTTGTCCAACTGGATCCCGGAGTCCTCCCTACTGATTGGCTGACAGCTGTCCTCGCCCTCGCTCTCCTCTTCGGACCACTCCTGATCGTCCCGCAGGAAACAACAGCACATGAATGTAAAAGTATTCCAGCAATTATGCCATTGATTAATCAGATGGAAAATTGATTTTGATTTAATAAATGCAATGACATGCACATGTGAGGTGCAGCTATTATTTTTGTCCACTTAGGGTCAACATCCTCACTGGTACCCAAAGGCCAAAGAAAAAGCAAAACAGCTAGTGTAATACTCACAGGAGTATCAGGGTATGGCCCATTGTCTATGTCCTCACCCTCCAGTAGGTATTTCGCCCAGTCGAAGTTATCCTCTGGTTCTGTGGTGGGATAACATTTTATTTTACTGCAAAGAAGCACCAAACCAGTGCCTAACTCACCGGCCTCCTTCACCCGGGGTCTCTCCGTAAAGTTTGTGTTGGAGGGGGAGCCCGATAAGAGCAGGAGCAGCGACAGTATGCTGTAGTGTACGTCAGTCTGTAAAAACACGTGCAATCGTTAACGCACAGAAGCAATTCTAGAAGATTGTGGCAAAGGGGTATGTACCTTTGTGCCATTGGTGTTAGCTAGGGGCGAGTTGAGGAACTCATCAGTCAGCCTCATCCAGCTTTCGGCCTTACTCACTTCCGAGTGGACCATGAGCTTTTCGTAGATTCTGTGTCGAGAAACAAACACATTCACATTCATTTTTTTGCCTCAAAACTAAGAACTCAAATCCGAATAAAGCATTACGTCACATGTCAAATACCAGCAAGTATGATGGAATATGACACACAAATACAATTTGGAGTTAAATGTACATTTTCTGTGAAAATCGATCACAAAATCAAAAGCAAACTTGGGCAAAAGGACTTTATAAATCAAAGGACCGTAAATACAATGTCTTCTTATATCCGCCTCAATAGCCAAACGTAACTTGAAATTCAAACCAAAACAGAGACTTACCCACTGATGCTACGCTGCACTTTGTGGCTGTCCACGTCCAGGAAACGATGGAACCTGAGAGGGATAAAATACATAGAGGTGCATAGCATCACAAATAACTTTGTATCTATTAGCTGTACTGTGTGAATATGGCATATTTCAAAACAAGGTTACAAAGTGTTTCACTTTACAAACAGTCAACTTAAAGAATAGAACTAAAAGAGATAGCCGCAAGATTAAAAAAATAAACAAATTAAAATTAAGAGGACTTGGAAATCAAGGTTGGACATTGGAGCCAATGCTGCTAGCTATAGTGTCACAATCATATTGACGTTTACAGATTAAATGACAAACCCTTTTTCTTTTTGCATTTCATTTAAGACATGTTGGCATCAAGCAATAATTTGGCAGTGGTCTACTTTTTTCCTCATCACAGCTAAGGTAAACCGGAGGGCTTCCAGAATTGATGCTTGGGGATCTCACAAACAAGAGCAACACAGAAGGCATAACCAAGCGTGAGGAATCGGGTTCTTTTATCAGGACAGGTTAACCATTTCTTACTTGAAATTGGACCAAGCGAATTTGAGAGCCAGCTGGAAGTTGTTCTCCTCCTCGTCCTCCAGTCCGCTCACACACCTGACCAGCTCCTTCGTCTCCCTCTCGGTCTCCCTCTCGAAAGTGCTCCAGTGAGTCATAGCTTAGCTCGGCGTCACATATGGCAAGCTGGTTAGCTAGCCTGGATCGAATAAGGCACTAATACAAGCGGTAGTATGTTTTGGATAACGCCATTTGTGACAGCTGGCGGAGCACCTCTGGTTGACTTAGCAACATCTTCATAGGCGCGCTAGCGTAGAAAAGGGATGTACGCATGCGCAACCCCCCCCCAAAATACAAATAAAATGATAAATAAATAAAATAAGAATAAAAAATGATCTGCTGTATTTTTACAACATAAAGTGTATTGTTGATTTGAATTGGATAATAATCAAATATGAAGTGACAAAAGTCAAAATGTAATAATAAAAACAACAAAAAATATGCATCGGTGCGTTTTTTTCAAATTTTCCCACGATGCATCGCGTGGTGACGACACATAACCAGAAGTGCATCATTTTGCCCGATTTATTGCTAGAACGCTTCCCATTTCTCTTTCAATAAACAACCAGAGTTCTTACGAATTAATTCCAAATTCGTATTTGGTCGTCTGTCGTTTAAATTTGTGTTGAATGTGGTTTTCCACTGCTTGAGCGGTTTGGCCCGAGTTGGGATACGTAAGCCTTTTCACCATTTTGAATGTGGCGGTACTAGATAAAGCCTCGGCTGGTCAAAGACGTGTAGATTTAGCCGCCATCTTTAACCAGGAATCCCCGACAATTTCTTCCATTTACTTGTATTGAGATAACGGTGTTTGGCTCCAATAAATTAATAATAATAATTTACTGATTTTGACACGGATAGTTTGGTAGAAATATCAGACATGCAGTCATGATACCAGACACGTAGGTAGTTTTGTAATCAGGCCGTTCATAACATACTCATAACTTAATCTGAGTAATGTGCATTTGCATATACAGTAGTTCACACAAAGGCAACGCCATTTAGCAACTATTAGCACCAAATAGAAAAGAAAAGAAAAAAAGAAATATTTATTTTTTATTCATATCTATTCTTGAAATGTCTTTGTATCAGATCTACCCTATCTTTATTTAGCAAATTTTAGCAACAATCAGGGACGACGTCATTTAGCAACTTTTAGCACTAAATAGACCCCGCCTCACTAGGCAACCAACTAGACCCGCCTCTCGTCACATCCCCCTGAATTTGAGCGTGCCACACAGGTCGCCTCGTTCGCGCACGCACAACTTGAGCAGAGCTCCAAAGCGCTGCGCGTGCAAGCCAGCGCGATGAAGAGGAGGCTCCAGAAGAAATACTTGATTCTGATCCTCGCCTATACGGGTTTGCTCCTGCTCATCCCCTATGTGTTCGACTTCGGGGAGCGCTCGGTGCAGCGCACCAAGCACGGGCTCCTGCAGCAGCAGCAGACGCGGTGCTCGGACCTGAAGAACGCCGTGGCGCTGCTGTGGGAGCACGGCTACAAAGTGGACGGCGCAAACGGTACAGAACCGCCCGGGCCCGGCGCGCCTCGCACGCACATCTACCTACACGCCACCTGGAGGACCGGCTCATCGTTCCTTGGCGAGCTGTTCAACCAACACCCGGACGTGTTCTACCTGTACGAGCCCATGTGGCACATCTGGCAGGCCCTGTACCCGGGCGACGCGGGCAGCCTGCAGGGCGCCGTGCGTGACATGCTGAGCGCGCTGTTCCGCTGCGACTTCTCCGTGCTCAAGCTGTACGCCGGCTCACAGAACCTCACCACCGCCTTCATCTTCGGCTGGAAGATGAACAAGGTGGTGTGCTCCGAGCCGCTGTGCGACGCCCACCAGCGCCATCGCGTCGGTCTGGTGCAGGAGGACCGCTGCGCCAAGTGCCCCAAGCGGGACATCCGCGAGCTGGAGCGGGAGTGCAAGAAGTACCCGGTGGTGGTCATCAAGGGCGTGCGCGTGCTGGACCTCAGCACCCTGGTGCCCCTCATGAAGGACCCGGCCATCAATTTGCACATCGTGCAGCTCTTCCGCGACCCGCGAGCCGTGCACAATTCTCGCCTCAAGTCCAAGCAGGCCCTGGTGAAGGAGAGCATCCAGGTGACCTTTAGTTGTTTTTCGGGGGCTCTTTACGGTGAGCAATAAAAGAAGAAGAAAAAAAGTTGGGTGGACTCAAAATTTCAAGGCAATAAACTTCCACAAAATATTAAGTTGGCCAAATCAACAAAATATTTTAAGTTTTGCTGTTGTAAAAAATTGGATTTTCTCAACAAAAAATACGATATTACAGAATTGCTGTCCCTTGCATCGGCCCCCCAACTGAAAGACATAAGTAAAAACAACTGGCTCGTTTTTGAGCAAAAAAAAAACCAACTTGCTCCCTTTGTTGTGCTAACACAAACGTCATTCCATTCATTTAAATGACTGTTTTAGCCCCCAAAAATAGAAGTTGTGTTTACAGTGTACTTAAAGAGGAAGTCAATCCAAACATATTTAGGAAGGCTCACTAGTTGAAACAAGGCATTCTTATTAATATTGCGTTTATGGAATATGAGTTAAGCAGCAAAATCCACCCGTTTTCCAAAATTCAGCCATCTCAATTTTGTCACTTCTGTCGACTAAAAATGACATCGCAGTTGCTCAGGGCCCAGCTAACGACCAATCATGGTTCAGCTTCAGAAAACAGGTGAACTGTGATTGGTCGTTACCTGAGCTCTGAGCAACTGATGTCGTTTTCAGTCGACAGAAGTGACAAAATGGACGCCCCCATTAATTGCTAAAAACGGGTGGATTAACTCTTATCCCACAAACGCAATATTTATCAGAATGCCTTGTTTCATCTAGTGGGCCTGAATAGAACATATTCTTGAAAAATAGGTTTGGGTTGACTTCCCCATTGAAAGGGGAGTTTGCAATTAAAAAGAAAATCTGTTTTTGTCACTATGTTAAATTAGTCAGTCAATATGTTAAATTAGTCAAATTAGTAAATTAGTTAGGATTTCTCATTCTTTTCCTGCATTTTTCATTTAATTGAATGTTTATCAGCTTTTTCAAAATAATTTGGGGGGTTTAAATGTTTAGTTTTCCAATGCATTTCAGTGGGCATCAATTACTGTATATGCAGATTGTCAGTGGGTCAACTGTATTGTTATTATTTGTATTTTTTTCATCTCTCTGTACCAAATGGATATCGGTCCGCGGACCAGTTTTGGGGACCACTGTCGCCGACAATCAAAGAATTGTTTCACACATTAAGCTGCTGTGATATTAGCCATTGGTCAAACGTGTGAAAATGTTTGTCGCTCCTCCAGGTGCTGCGCAGCAAAAAGCACAGCGACAAGTACAAGCGTCTACTGGTGCCCAACAACCGCATGAACCGCGCCGAGAGCTACGTGTCCAGTGCCATGGAGCTCATCTGCGACAACTGGCTGGGCGACATGATGCTGGTGACCAACGCGCCGCCCTGGGTGCGCCGCAGCTACCACCGGGTCCGCTACGAGGATCTGGTGCTGCACCCGGCCGAGGAGCTGCAGAAGCTCTACCGATTCTCCAACCTGTCCACGTCGCCAGCGTTGGAGAGCTTCGCCCTCAACATGACCCACGGTCGCGGTTACTCGTCAGACCGGCCCTTCCTCATCTCGTCGCGGGACGCCAAGGAAGCCATCTATGCGTGGAGGGAGAGGCTCAGTGTGGAGCAGATCAACCAGGTGGAGGCCTACTGCAGCGAGGTCATGAGGCAGCTCGGGTACCCCAAGCACGGCGCGGAAAAAAACACATGAGGAGGGCGCACGGGTGAGAGGAATGCTCTGTATTAATTATCCATCCATCCAGTTTTTACAAACCCATAAATTCTTCATTAAAACGCTCATAAATATCCAATATACATTTTCGGGGGGAAACGGTGATTTTAAAAAATCCCGTAAAAAACTGGCAAAATCCAAAATATAAAAAAAAAAAAAAGAAAGAAAAAAAATCGGTGAATATGCGAATCAATGGGGGTGCCAAACTGCGAATATGCATAGGTTGACTGTAGCTTGAAGTTGTAATATCCCCAATCACCACTAGATGGCAGAAATGTCTCAGTTGCGCTTACAGTGAGTCTTATATTGCCCTATACTACAATGTGAGTAGACCTTTTTTTTTTTTTTTTCAGATTTGGAATGATATGCAGGACAAACATAGTATCTCAGTAATATTACAATATTGATTGACTGAGTTGACCTAGGTGAAAAAATGTCCAAAATGACTTCTTGCACTTAATGTTGCTTTCTTGTTCAGCAGTTTTGTGCCGTCCTTGAATGGTAATTTCTATGCAAGAGAGCCCTTTGCACTGGGAAAAAAAAATACAGTATGTGGTTATTTTGTTGTTTGATTCATAGAATCAACCTGTTTTTTATCATATCAGGGGGTGGCCATTTTGTGTTCACTGACACATGCTGGCGAATGAAAATGACATCACAATGACACCAAACGGTTCAGCTTGCGAACGTCACTGTGATGTCATTTTCAGTCGACAGGGAGTGACTGTACAATGCAAAATGGCCGCCCCCTGAGATGGATAAAAATGACTGGGTTTTCTGCTTAATTCATATTCCACAAATGCAGTATTAATCAGAACACTGTGTTTAGACTAGTGTAAAGAACATTTTGAACTTTACTTCCACTTTAAACAGCTACTTTAGAACGAGCGTTTCGAGTAGACTGGACGCTATATTCTGTCCGTTGAATCCAGGATTCACTGGTTCCTGATCTGTTAAATCGAGGTTCCATTGTATTTCATACGTTGCATCAGACGTTGTCATTGATTATACAATTTTGGGCATACCGTCTAACTATGCGAAAGTGCATACTATACCCCGCCTTGGCTGGGCTCCGCGTGAAAGGCAGAGGCAAGTTAAAATTACTGTACAGGAATCAAATCCATCCGAGCGCTTTTCTCTGGTGGCTATTTTGCTCTGCCCTCCTGGAAATAAAGACTTCATTGTCGCGTGGCTAGCATGGGCGGCCGGGGTCGGCGCCGCGGCCGGCCGAGGGTGTCGCCCAGGCCCTTGCGCTCGCACCCTGGAGAAGGGGCTTATTGTCCGCGGCTGGCCGTGACAGGCTATAGACCTCCCTGGGTTACCAGCATGTCATCAGAGGCTTTGGACAGGCAGAGCCTTGAAGAAAGCAGGCCTGCATGCATTCCATTATTATTCCAGAGAAGTTGTTGTTTTATGTACAGTTCTTGGCAAGCGAAGGGTGGGCTTTTTTTTGTTAATTTTCTGGAGGTGGAAGATTTTAGCCCTGAAACCCAGGATTTGCTGCGGTGGGTTGTCCACTATGCATGTGCTTGCGAGTGCACGACAAATGAATGACACTTCGTCAGCCTGTCTCTGATTGGTTGTTTTTCCTCTGGCGCAGAATTTTCGAGAAAATCTAAGTAGAGGTATACCAACTTGGGCGAAATAGGGCATATCTTTTTTCTTTGTTTGGGTAGTTCATTTCACTCAGGTACTACTGTGAGGTTATACTGACATTTTTAGCAAATATAACAAAAAATGTTTTTTGTATTGTTTTAATTGCACCCCCCCCTCCTTAAAAACTTCTTGAAAATTGTATTTGTTTAAGCATGGATGGATGGTCTCTAGAACAAACTATATTTCCATGTCCATTATTTGTTATGGAGAATTTGTTCATGTTATGTTCAAAGACAACTTTGTTCTCGCATATAATTCTCAAAGGGGACAATTTAGCTTTGTCTAAATAAAAAAAAAAGTGCAACTAATCCATGTGATCAGAAACGATATTGGACGATCACACGCAGGGATGACTGGAATCGGCATCATAAATCCCTTATCAAAACATTGCTAATATGTATATATATATATATATATATATATATATATATATATTGGATGTATTATTGTATATTCTCTTGTCCCTCCCTCAGTTGGTGCTAAATAAATGCAATTGAGTTTACACTTGACATGTTAAATTGTCAAACAATGTATTAAGCATTGTGTTTAAAGGGCCATCTGAGGAAACACTTATTTTCACATTGTCTGTCAAGAAAAAAAAATCTTGCTTACAAACAATAAATGCTCTAAAAAAAAGTATTACAAGTAGAAGGGAGAGTAAATTTTTAGTGAAGGGGAAACAAATCTATTCTCATTAATTATTAGAAATTTTATTTTAAGACTATATTGCCTATAGCTCTATGTTTATACTTGAAGCTTGGCTTCTTGTGTTTTTTTTTGTTTGTTTTTTTTTTTAAATCCTCACAGCTTTCATCCATCTCTCTTCCAGGGGCCTGCAAGTCGAGTAGAGGGCAAAATGATGAATAACAGCTGGAACGTGGCCGACTGGGAGCGGCTAGCGTCACTCTGGCTGCTTTTTCTTGCAGCCGAGCATACCGAGGCCCTGAACAGGAGTAGGAAGAAGCAAAAAAAAAGTGGGACACCGAAGCTGGACTGCTTCAAAGACTGGGGAGCCTGTTACCACTTTTACCTGTTGAGCAGCGGCCACGAGGCTGCTTGACACGTCACTGCCCATTTTTAGTCACACTAATCCCCAGTTCACCCTGACTTAAATTCCCATAAAAAGTTGGGTGGATCCAGGGTGGCACTAGCAGGTCGGAACCTCACCTTGGCGTGACTGGGCTAAGTGGATCTGCTAACCACGCTAACTGGAAAGTTCAAGGAGACTGTGTGTGCTTTGAGAGGCCTGCGTGAGGAAGTCTTGCCCCTCCCCCGCCTCCTCCTCATTCCAACCCCTCTTAGCCCCGGAGGAATCTGGACAGCTGCAGCAGCACCACACTGACAAAACACTCACATGAGTGGGACTTTTTTTTTTCCACCCCACTCCTTCCAACTTTTGTTTTTATCGTACTGATTAGGGTTGCAAAAAGTTAGAAATTTTCCATGGGAATCGATGCGAATAAAAGGGAATAGACCAAGAATTTACAATATTGAAGATTGGGTCTTTGTGATTCGATGCTAACCGGCAGCCACCCTCTTGTTGCTTGTAGTTTTTGAGCATTTTGACTGATTTGTGAGTATTACCCCTCTAAGTATGTTGCAATCGCCTCACCAATACCCGAGGAGATGCTATATTTATGTACAAACAAACTGGATTTTCAACTGAGCAACGGATACACTGAAAATAATGGAGAAATGAATTTATTGCGGTGACCTCGCATGTGGGCAAGGCGAGTTATCAATTTTACATGGGTGTCTGCTTGCGGCAAAAAAAAAAATGTTGAATAAGATTTCCAATCAATTACCCACAAATGGGAAAGTTTCCAATTTGGTATATTTCCCAAATTATCCTGCTTAACTTCCCAAAGAAATTTTCCAGAAACTTGATGGAATTTTACAATGAATTTTCCACCCCTTTGCAACCTTAAAGCGTAAATCAACCCAAACATATTTTTTTCAAGAATGTGTTCCCAGCAGGCCCACTAGTTCAAACACAGCATTCTGATTTTTGTTTTGGAATGTGAGTTAAGCAGCAAAATAAACCCGTTTTTAGCTATCTTAGGGTGCGGCCATTTTGTCATTTCTGTTGACTAAAAATGACATCACAACTGCTCAGGGCTCAGGTAATGACCAATCACTGCTGACCTGTTTTCTGAAGCTGAACCATGATTGGTCGTGACCTAAGCCCTGGGTAGTTGTGATGTCATTTTCAGTCGACAGAAATGACAAAATGGCCGCCCCCGGGGATGGCTAAAAATGTGTGGATTAATTCTTATTCCACAAACGCAATATTTATCATGCCTTGTTTCAACTAGTGGGCTTGCATAGAACATATTCTTGAAAAAAATATGTTTGGGTTGACTTCCTTTATTCCTGATTATTTATCTCAATCTTTTTTGTGTAAGCATTGTCAAAGTGTAATAACCTGCATTCAGACGATGGATGTTTTGATGATCAACTTCAGAAGTTGGATTTTTTTCTGTCAGACTTTTTAAGCGACATGAATAACTTTTAAACTATTTAAAGTGACCTCAATAAAGAGTTAGTGAAAACGAAGACAACTGCTTCATGATTGCTTTTGCTCTTCTTAATTTACAATGGCAATAGTAATGTCATTATGCTGCATTTTTGGGCATATACGGAATATATAATATATATACTACTATATAGTGATTTTATATAATGGACCTGGTTATTTTAAAAAAGAAGAGAATGTGTGAATGATTCAAATGCAGTAACTACTTTCGGAATCAGTCACTCATTCCCTACTCACTTATTCAGTGGTGTCTTGAGGTACACGTGACCCAACTTAAGAGTTTTTCCAGATACATATTTTTTGCTTTGGCTTGCGAGCAAACATTTCCTGTCAAGCTAAACATAAAACAAAGTTTTAGACATGTTGTGAATTTAAATTAACCACATAGGTTTACATCCTGTGAAAATCTGCTTGCTTAATGCTAACAAACCATGCCTAATGCCACAGATGAGCTAATGAATAGCCTCAGTGTTGTGTTGTGATAAGCCTTTAAGCAAAGGATATTTGAACACAAACAGCGGAGCAACACATGTTGACAGATAATGACGTGCACATGGTCTTCATCCTCTGTGAAGAACGGCTTATATTACTGCGGCCAAGGTGCACACACAAGAAGGAGCAGCACAATATCGAATTCAAGTAAAAGAAAATGTGGCAAAAACTTGTTTTACATTCTATTATGTCATTACTGTAAGTAAAATATTAAGTATAAAGCACAATATTATACAATGTGATTTTTCATCTTAAAAAATGCATTTAAAACCTTTTTTTGGGGGGGGTGCTGGAATTCCATTCAATTCAGTTGGAAAAGATGATTTGAGATATGCATGTTTTGAGTTACGAGCATGGTCACCGAAACTTCACAAGGAAACACTATACAGAGATTTTTTGAGCTCAAAACTAGGAAGTGAATGAGTAATCGGCAAGCCAATTTAATCGGCCGATAGTAGCTGTTGTAAAATCGGCTGATTTGTGTGGATTTAAAATAATAGACATTTTTGCATGTCCGCTGATAGTGTAGTGGTACACACGCCTGAGTTGTGTGCGGGCAGCGTGGGATCGATTCCCGCTCAGTGACAGTGTCTATGTGTGCCCTGCGACTGGCTGGCGACCAGTTCGGGGTGTAGTCTGCCTTCGCCCATTGACGGCTGGGATAGGCTCCAGCAACTCCCCGCGACCCTATATAGGATAAGCGGTTTGGAAGATGACATGACATGACATGACATTTTTGCACATTAACACATTACACCTAAAGACAAAAAAAAAAAAAAACGTAAACAAATCAGACAATTTTGCCAATTTCCAAACGTGAGTTTATTCCCTTGCAAATGCTCCCTTGTCCCGAAAAGACCGTTCCAGTGAAACATCAACTACACAGTGGTCACACTTGGCCGCCGGTCGGGACAATTATTTGCACGCTGTGCATGCGGAGTAAGCGTGACTGCCTCGCTTGGCGGCAGCCCCCCCGCCACAAACTGCATTGTGTTACGTAACAGGAAACCTCTCGTGCATCTTCATCACTTTGAGGCCTTTTTTTCCTCCCCGTTTGCTACAAAATGTCATGATAGTGCAAAACCACATTTCCTCTTGGGGTGATCAAACTGGTTATATTTAGAGTGTATTATTGAGGATTATTTAGAAAGAAAAAAAATCTATATTTATTGTACGATAAACCTTTCTTAAGTTCAGTCATTTTCTTGGTCAATTTTGAAAATGCAACAAAGAAACCATATTAGCCGTCTTACATTTTGGGGCTTTAGACAGCATTTATTGTCATGCCCTGAGAATATGATTTCATGCAGAAATTTTTGATTCATTACACTGCATTTTCGGGGGGGAAAAACATAAATGACAAATAACCGCACCCTTAAGCTTTTTTGGGCTTGATGTGCGTCCTCAGCCAAGGCTCAAAAAGATGAGACGGACACAGCTGCAATTGTTAACAGTCATGAGAAGCAACAAAGTGGGCCATTGTGGCCCATTTACATTATGACGCTACTTTTCTTGACCCCACTTTTTTTTCTTTTTTTTTTTGTCCAATGAGATTTCAGGTTCTCTGTGTTGCCATGCCAATGTAATCTGCACAGGGTCTTCAGAATCAGTCGTGATGGCCCATGTAACTGTATTAGCAATAGGGCTTTTTTTTTTTATTAGCATGGTGATTCTCATGATTAAAAAGTGTGGCCTCCTGTACTTTGATGTTCAATACATTTAATCTTTAAGGTTAACTTTTTGTCTTTAAATATTTATTAAAGGACAGTTTTTATTTAAGATTTACTGAATTTGCAATACGCTATAATTGAATCAATAAGCTTTTAAGGTTTTTTTTTCTTCAAGTTTTCCTTTTTTAAGCACAGTGTTAATCTTAAAACTGTGCATCATGTTATATTGACTTACAATAATATGAAATATTCTTTTTAGGAATGAAACCTCTGTCCCAGTTTTGATAAACACTCTGGCCTACTAGTACACTTGTATTTTAATTTTGGTCATGACGGTGGAACTTGCAGGGCAAAATGTTTTTTTTTAAGGTGGTACTTGATGGAAAAAAAAAAATGAAGAACCACAGCTTTAACCAATCATATAGTTCTGATTGGTTGGTCAGAGCAAAACTTAGTTACAGCAATCTTCAACTAGCAAAACATGTCGATGATGATCTGCACAAGTGAATAGACTACATATATATGCGCGCGCACACACACGTAATGAGTAAACAGTGGAACCACTAAAGTCGAACACCCCTCCAGTGTAACACGTTGTTCAAGTTTGTTTCGCTTTTTCTTTGGCTTTTTTTCCTCTTGATGCCAAAACAGAAAGTCGAGAAAGTCGACGGCACAGAACCATAAATGGCATTTGAACTGGAAATATTATTTGCTACACTAACACGTATTCATTCCATCAATACCAATAAAAGGCCTTCAGGTAGCAGCATTGCTCCTCTCCATTGTTTTTATGCTAAAAAGGAGTTGTTTTACAGTATTTTGGTTTTATTACACCATGGTCAACTTCTTTTTTTACATTTGAATGAGTTAAGAATGTATGGACTATTTCAATTGCCATTGAAAATAAGTAAAATTGTCCCGGACTGGTTTGAATTTGACCTTAAAGGTTCCACGTTATACAGTGTTATGTCATATTTGGCCACATTGGACACAAAAGTATCCAAGAATTTGCAAAAAAAAGATGATGTTAGGCACACAAGCTCCTTGGCAAAAGTAATGAATGCTAAAATAAGTAATCGTCAAAGTTAATAATTGACACAAACATATGTCATATTTGGCCCTGTTGGATGGGAAAAAAAGTTTTCCAGTAAAGTTGAAAACAAGCAAGAATTATAAAGGCTACCCAGCGTTGATGATTTAAAGAGTAGCTCCTTGGCGGAGGTAATAAATGCTAAACTCAATAATTATTAAAGTGGCAAATTTATGGACAACATTTCAAGTCATATTTGGCTGTTGACAAAAGAAAAAAAGAGAGCAACCCGCCACCAATGATGAAAATACAAACTCATTGATGGAGGTAATGAATGCTAAGAGTAATATTTTGAATTTGCAAAATTACGGACGGAAGTCATCTTTGGCCACCTTGGACAAAAAAAGTACAGAATCCAAGAATTGAAAACAAACCCCAAGACTAACTCAACGTTGATGATGAAAAAACTCCTTGGAGGAGGTAGTTGATGCTGACAATAGTCATTTGAAGTTACTTAATTATGGACCTATTTTATGTCAAGTCATAATTGGTCCTGTTTGATGAAAATATCCAGGAAGTTGAAAAATATAACTGACTCATTGGCATATTTAATAAATAAGAATCAAGAATCGCTGATGTTGCTAAATTACGGACCGATGCCAAAGCATATTTGGGCTCATTGGACAAAAAAGGTACCAAGTTTGACGATGACAACACAAGCTCCTTGTGGGAGGCAGTAATCGTGAATAGTAATAATCGTTCATCTACTGAATTTTTGGCTTCAGTTATGTCACATTTGGCCACGTTGGACAAACAATGTATCCAGGAAGTTGCAAACAAAACAAACAACAAACAATGAATGGACTAACCCATTACTGTTGGGTTAGTCTTTTGCTTGATAAAAAGGCAAGCTCCTTGGTGGTGGTAATAAATGTTAAAAATGATCATCGTTCGCCGCTAAACCATGGACCGACGTCTAGTTACATTCCAGGGAAACCCAACACTGATGATGGAAACACAAGTGCCTTGACGGAGATAATAAATGTTAATAATGTTTCAAGTTAGGCCATATTTGGCCTGATTGGACAAAAATAAAAGATATCCGGGAAGTTGCGAGCAAATCGAGCGCGTCTCAGATGTGATCCTCGATGGGGAAAACCAAGCGGGTGCCTCGGCTCAGCAGCTCCTGCTCTCGGGAGTCCAGCTCGCGCTCTAGAGCTTCTTCGGACGTGCTGCCGCCGCGTTTTCCGTTGGAGTTCCACCCTGTCGTGCTGGCGCAGCTGTCACCTGACAGCCCGTTGGTGGCGATGGCTGCGTCGCCGAACGTGAAGGACAGGTCGCCGTCATCGTGGTCCGGGTCTCTCAGCTGCTCCTGGTTCTGGAAAAGCAGATCCGGGGTGGAACGTGAACGTCGGATGGAATTTAACGGCAAACACCAACACCAATAGGTTGATTTAAGGAAAGTGCAAAAGCAATAGTTTGTCTTCTTTTTAGTAATGTGTGACACCAGTAGCTTGTCTTCTTTTTAGGATGGTTTGATACCAAGAGTTTATCTTCTTTTTAGGAATGTCTTTTTAGGAATGTGTAACACCAATAGTTTGTCTTCTACTTGAAAAAAATGCAACAACAATAGTTAGTCTTCTTTTTTCGAAAGTATGAAACCTATAGTTCATCTTCTTTTTAGGAAAGTGTGACACCAATAGTCTGTCTTAGTTTTAGGAAAGTGTGACACCAATAGTCTGTCTTTTAGTTTTAGGAAAGTGCGACGCCATTAGTTTGTCTCCTTTTAGGAAAGTGCAAGACCAATAGTTTGTCTTCTTTTTAGTAATGTGTGACACCAACAGCTTTTCTTCTTTTTGTGAAAGTGCGACACCGATAGATTGTCTTCTTTTTCGGAAAGGGCGACATTTATCGTTGGTCTTTTTCGAAAAGTGCAACAATCATTTTTCCTCTTTTGAGGAAATTGCAACACCAACAATTTGCCTTCTTTTTAGGGCAGTGAATAAAATAATGCATGTATTATACTGAGTCCTCCATTAACCAGGAAGTATCCTGCTTACTAACAAACAGCCGGACAAACACACAGTCAATTCTTAACAAGTGGGCCTTGGGGCCTTGGAGGAGGTCTTTGCCCTACTGAGCGACACTCTGGTTCAGTGTCATGTAAAGGTGCAACTGAAGGCCACATGCTGATGATGCTCATTCACGCATTTCCTGCCTGTGTTGCGGCATGAGGTTTCACACTCTCATTGATGGCTGACGATCAATAGCAGGCCGCGGGGCACAGCGGGACGTTGGAAAACAGGCGGGGACGGGACATTTATGTCGGCAACACACCGGGAGGGTATATATATATATATATATATATATATATATATATATGTATATATATATATATATATATATATATATATATATATATATTATATATATACAGCACTGTGAAAAACACAGGAGCACTATCCGAAGCACAGCGTCTTAGAGCACTGATCATCATTGAGGTTGCGCAGAGATGCAGAAAAAAGGCCTTTTGTGTCCACGTAATGCAAATAAAAAGGCTTCTTGACCATCCATTTTCTCCTTTGTACGCATTTGCTGGCAGGAGGCGGGAACACCCGGACAACGATCCGATTCTCCCGAGTGAAAAAGCTTCAGTATTCCCAAGGGAAGACTTCCTGAGGCTAAAAAGAAATGGCATTTAGCCTCAAATGTGCTTTTGTTGTACACCGCTACATTGTGACGTATTAAGATTTATTTATATATTAGCATTTATCTAGCTGTCCGCTGATAGTGTAGTGGTACACACGCCTGAGTTGTGTGCGGGCAGCGTGGGATCGATTCCCGCTCAGTGACAGTGTCTATGTGTGCCCTGCGACTGGCTGGCGACCAGTTCGGGGTGTCGTCTGCCTTCGCCCATTGACGGCTGGGATAGGCTCCAGCAACTCCCCGCGACCCTGTATAGGATAAGCGGTTTGGAAGATGACATGACATGACATTTATCTAGCTATCGTGTAAAACAGTTTGTTGGCACTGCAAAGTCGTGGTGTTGTTTCATGATGATAAGAAATAAGTTCATGATTCGTTTATTCAAATTCCAGTCATGTGATGTAAGCATGGTAATTCAGCCGTGATGCTATAAAGCTAAAAGAACAAAGCCGGTTACTATTACAGTAAATGTGGCCAGAAAACAATGTCAAAACTTAGATTTTTTGCAATATGGATACATGGGGAAGTGCCTCATCAAAGTTACGACATACGCTCGGGTGAAAAAATAGTGACTTTTTACTTAAATTCTAGTCATTAAATTGTGATGATTTGTCTAGCATCATCCTTCCATATTTGTGATTCAGCCGAGGCGACACTAGTCTTGCATCGGTGTCATCCGGTGGTATTTCGGTGTCAAGGAACTGTTGAAGTGAGTTGAGGAGTTTCATTTAGACAAAAGTAGTCCTTTGCTGCCACTTTGTGACATCTATAGATAATTACAGTACAGCAAACCTGTTAAGAGGACCATCAATTAATTGCAAATAAAAGTTGTAAAATAAATGAATAAATGAATAAAATTATATGTGGATGTCCAATTGTCCTACCGCGCTGCCTGTCCTTTCTCTGTAGTGTGGGGCAACACAGCCCTCTGCCCCAAGTTTACAAATGCATGTATATAACAAATGCCAGTTTGTTGACTGCATTTGGGCACACTTGATTGTGCCCCACAAATTCTGCCTGGAAACAATTGACCCCAAGATGTTATATGGAGATTATTTGTTGTCTCACATTGTAATGAATTAATTGACATTTTAATGATTCACTTAATTACCTTTGTAATGATGTAAATGTATTATTGTTTTATTTAATTTTGGCACAAACAGGCCTCCGTAAAGTAGGTTTGCTTGGAATAGTTGTTGACTGACCTCATAGGCGTGTGGGCTGGTCAGGCAGCTGGCCAAGGGTCCGCAGTAGCCGGGCAGCGTGGAAGCGAGCGGGGGTCCGCTGTGCGTCAGGATGGGCTTCAAGTAGCTGAACGGCTGTTAAGGTAAAAGACTCAACCCGTCAAATTCACGAGTTTTTGAAGTCGTTTTTGAAGTTTCTGTTCCTGCCGACTTCCTTGTCCTTTTTCTGCTACGTGGTGGGCACCAGAGTCCTCTGCCCCCATGTTGCTATGGAAACGTTACAACAGCCTCATTCTGCACTTCTTCACTCATCTTTTGGAATAATATTTTTTATTTGGAGTAGCAGTAGTGATGCACTACCGCCTGTTGGTCAATTTCTTCAGCATGCTGGTGGCGGTGATGCACTTAAATTATTTGCCAGAGCCATTTTCCTAAAAATTGAGCATCTGTTACAACCTAATTTGCATAATATATAGAGTCCCTGTCACTTTGTCTTGTTTT
The DNA here is from genome assembly GCF_054856515.1 of Filicampus tigris. Taxonomy (NCBI): domain Eukaryota; kingdom Metazoa; phylum Chordata; class Actinopteri; order Syngnathiformes; family Syngnathidae; genus Filicampus; species Filicampus tigris. The sequence continues at coordinate 15,833,920 of NC_141228.1, forward strand.
CTTATTCATGATCATTCTAACTACATTAATTTAATCTTAACTTGAATCCATAAATATATCAATACACTTCCTATTATTCCCATACAAAAAAAAAAGGATACTTGTGATCGAAGTTGTACCACATCCTGAAGAGCCAGGCGCTCTCCTGTTTGGTTTTGCTCTGCCGTTCACCCTGGGGGACATCCTGCACAGTTCAAAGGCAAAGAAACACGTATTGCATTGCGAGTAATCCAAACCCAACAATAAACACGCAAAATTGCATTGTGGGATTTGATGTTTGATGCCCAAATTATCATCTGACTCGCAAAACAATGAAAGGTGTCGTCCTGTCTCTTTAAGCAGCTGGCCTCCATTTCTTGATTTGACACGCTGAACTAGTTTCAAGTCTTCTTCCTCTCTCCAATTTCAGAAGCAGAACTAAAAGTGTCAGCGTACATAGGAGACAAACGTGAGGTCTCGCCTTAAGTCCCGCCTTCCCGCATGACGTGATGGGACCGTGAATGGACATTGGACGCTCTCACGTGTCAATCGTTGAGTCAAACAATGAATTTTTATTTTCATTTCCATCCATCAATTTGTCTAATTTAAGACATGTACATTAAAAAACATTTAAATTAAAGGAATCCTGCATTTTCACTTCGCATATCTGTTTTTACATTGAATGTAATCAGGTTGAATGTCATACTGTACCTCTTAGTCATTTGAAAAAATAAAATAAACACATGTAATAATAATAATTTTATAGCAGTATTTCCCTCACCCCTTGTAGGACCTGGAAGGTGTCTGCACAAGGCTGCGAGTCTTGATCTGGGTCCACTCCCACCCTGCAACACGGAAAGACACAAATAATCATCTCACAATGTCTCATTCTGGATATGTATGTTGCTTGCCCTGAATGAGGTGTCATTAGAAAAAAAAAAAGAAGCCACAACATCCTGTTTCATCAACACGGACCTTGTTGTGGCTGACAAACTCAAAACAAGATATTGCAGAGTTTGCAAGCAACACTGGAAGGTTTAGATAACTCAATTTTCTTGTGTATGCCCCCCCCCCAAAAAAAAAATTGTTGAAATAATTTTTAAATACAGTAGCTTTAATCCTCAAAAGTGGATTTAATATATTGCATACTGTATATAATATTATATTGGATGTTATAGAAATAGAAGAAAATGACAAAGCATATTTGACATATTGATCATGTAATGGAGGCTAAAGGGGTGGAAATGAAAATGTTTACATTTCACGTAATTCATTACTAATGGTTGGGTTCAAAATAAACAAACAAAAAAAGCCTGGTTACCATACTAGCAAAAAGTACTGTATATAAATAAATAAAAAACATACCCATATGTCAAACACTCACAGGTATAAATACAGTAATTCCCCCTCTGGTGTCTCTTACAGCACGGGGGGATTAAAATCGTCACAAGCAGGATTTTCAAGAGGGGCACTCTTAATTCACATAAGCTGGGGAGCAGTCGACTATAATCTCCTCTTTGGACACGAGTCGACGCAGACAAGTGTGGCCTTCTATGAACTTCTGAAAACAATAACCAGTGGGAAAGTTTCTACACAATACACAATAATGATCACTTCAGGATGAAGGGGCTTTTTCCTCGAATTTTCCTCGACAGCCACTCGAAAGAAAGAAAAAAAAAGACATCCATAAATCCTCCCATTAGAAACAATCACTCTCTATCTCCCGACATCAGTTTTACCGAACTACATAAAAATGTTATTATGTCTGTCAAGACAGGACACAAAGTCTCAAAGCCCCATGCCTGAAATTCAAAAGGAAGTCTGCCATTTTGGTTTGGAAAAGCCATTTTAGACAAATGACCATAAAATGGCCGCCTCAAACCAAAATGGGCTGCCTTGCTTTGTTTTTTCAGGGATGGCTTTTTGAGACTATTTTGTACTGTAGGTCTACTCATGTCAACTACCTAATTTCGTGTTGCTACTTGAAACTAGCGTTGGGAGCTGAATTTGAAAAAAAAAAAAACCTTGGGGTGGGGGGCATTTTGTCATGATCCGACCTTGTGGCGTCTAGCTTTTACAGTTTTTTGCCGCCTCAAATCAAAATGACTGTTTATTTTCAGGCGTGACTTCTTGAGACTTTTATCTGGGCCTACTCATGATGGACATGCCGAGCAAATTCCACGTAGCCAACTGCCTTTGGGGGCTGAATTTTCCTAAAACAAACGCAGGATCTCAGAGTGATGAAGGGTCACGGAAGGTACAAAAAAAAAAAAGCCTGTCATGAGATGAAGACAACTGCAGGGCCCTGAGGGGAAGATAAGACGTGCGTACATACACTAACGATACACAAACACACATGCACGCTTATGTAAGAGGGTGCTCCACTGACTTCCGCTCGTCCGCTAATCGTGAAAACACCCCCGGGCCCCCTCAGTCTCAGCATAGCCATCCGCGATTGCTCATCACGTCCTATTTTGTCTGCGGCCCAAAATGGCGGAATCCGTGTTGAAACGACGCCTTCCGCTTTCACATCATCGACACACGCACAGGAACTAAGATGGGGCCCACCGTGAAAATGGCGTCACAATGATAATCGCCCATTTGGAGAGGTTGTTAAGTGAACAGTTTATTATTGTGGTGAAGAACAGACTCGTATGATACAGGGAACTTTACTGTGCTTAATATTTTGTTTTTTGCCAAACTATAATCACATCAATACATTAGGTGAATGTGCAATTATGAAATAATGTGCTAAAGAAAAATTACTACTATTAATAATAACATTAATAACAACGACAAGGTTATTATACTAAAGCAAATATTACAAATCTAATTTTAGAATAAAAATATAGTCTACTTTGCAACGATCAACAATTTTGTGAAAAAAAAAGTATTTAGTGACAAAGCGACTACTTACTGTACATTACAATAGTTTGATCAAAAAAAAGTTACGAAGCAATTACTAAATTTGTTATTCAATTCAAATAATTATTTTAAGGGTTAAAAAATATATATCAGCTAATTTTTCTACGTAACGATTAATGTAAGACTAATAATTGCATTTAAACAAATGATCACATTTTAAAGCGGAAGTCAACCCAAACATATTTTTTTCAAGAATATGTTCCCAACAGGCCCGCTAGTTGAAACACGGCATTCGGATTAATTTTGCGTTTGTGGAATATAAGTTAAGCAGCAAAATGCACTCATTTTTAGCCATCTCTGGGAGCGGCCATTTTGTCTTCTGTCAACTGGAAAGCACATCACAACTGCTCTCAACGACCAATCACGGCTGATTTGTTTTCTGAATCTGAGCCGTGATTGGTCATTGTGATCAGTTGTGATGTGATGGCTAAAATCGAGTGCCTTTTGCTGCTTAACTTATATTCCACAAACGCAAAATTAATCAGAATGCCGTGTTTCAACTAGTGGGCCTGCTGGGAACATATTCTTGAAAAAAATATGTTTGGGTTGACTTCCACTTTAAGCAGTTAGTATATTAACTTTTTTGTATCGAATTTACAATAAAAAATACATCTTGTAATTATTTTAATTAGTATTAGTCCAACATTTAAACATTTTCATAAAATAAAAATAATAAGGACGAAGATGATTACAGTGTATATTCCTCTGACTGGATGGGCAGAGAAAAACTGTCCGACTAACAGAACACATCTGTAGCACTTTTCACAAATGAATTAACTTTATAATCAGCTCTGGTGAGTATGGAATATTTAAAAAAAAAAAAAAAAAAAAAACATTTCCGGTCATGTTATCAAATGAATATGATTGCGAATTGCAGCAGATGGCGTACGCGGCACAGTTGCATGCAGTTCCATTGCGTGTTTATATAGTATTGATGATTTCTATCATGGCCACGCAGCAGCGGCGGTATTAAGAGGTGGATTAAGTTGAGTAAGTCCCCACTACCAAATGCACATCCCGCCACTGCAATCCAGCCAGCCCTAAAACCACCTTACCACCACATAGACTTGGTAACCGAGACCACACAAGCAGAAGACACCATAGACACCTTCGCTTCCCCAGACCAAAAAAGCCATCACCACTGTGAGGTTGCCATCTTTTCATTTCCCACCACCACTTCCTGTACTTTCTTGTGACGGTACGCCACCTGATGTACGCCCACTTGCCGTGTCTACGTCGCTCCCATGTTTGACCACCGGATCTGTGGAAGAACTTGGGTCAAATACAATGCAGTCACACAGCCTTGTGGGTCTTTCATTTTATGAATGGGCTGCGATCAATATGTTTTTTTTTTTTTTAAATGTGATGTACTGATGGTGTTATTGAAGCTAGACAACACTTTGTGAACATACTTTAATATTTTCTTTCGGTGACAAACTCAAAATAGTGACTGTGTATCCAGCTTGAAAATGCGAAATCTCTCTGCTTCCTCCATTATTATTTTTCGCGTGGTTGAAACGTGACATGGCGCATACGTGACGTCACGCCCCCAGATGGGAATGCAAACTGTGAAGTCCCAGAATGCTTCATGTCGAGCTGTAAACACCGTAGTTCCCTTTTCTCATGCGTTCTAGACTGTACAGTTGTTTTGTTGGAATGTTTTGGAGGTATCTAGGGCATAAACCCAATTAGCAATTGACACTAGTCGGAACACGATATTCTGATTTAGTCACTCAGTGCCGAAGGACGTGTTTTCACGTCTTCAATGTTTTTTTTTCATGGGGAATTTTAGGAAAAATAAATAAATAGTGAGTTGTTGGCGAAGGGCGGATGACGGAAGGGTACCCCGGGCCACACTGCAGATGGATAATGAATAACGGACACTCAATTTTTAGTAAAGTGCCCAGCTCTGCCAGTCTGCATGCCATTTGGTACTGGGCCACACAGGGACAGAATGTATTTATTCATTTATTTATTATTTTTTAAAAATGTACCTTCCAAATATGTATTTTCATACATATGAATTGATTGAAAATGTTTCAGATACTGAAAAATGTGTTCCACAGTCAGCTTGCTAGGTGAAGGTCCATCATGCGCTCTTTAAATTTTACCAGGATTAAAAAATGTCCACCCTTTCACTGTCCAATCTTGTCACATATTGGCGTAACATGACATAAAAAGCAATACATGACCGCCTTCCTTGGTGGAGGCCATGAGCATCATCACAACAACGATACCGGGCAGTGGAGGAGCACTTAGAGCAGCATGTCCCCGTTGCCGTGGCAACACGTTCAAGAGGGGGAGATTTTGGCAGAGCTACACGGCAACACAATGGTTCCTCCTCGCACCCATGGCGCATTACTCATATTAAACACAGCCTCTTTTTTTGCACACGCACACACATGCGCATAATCCGCTTTAGGAACGCTCCCTCGTGTACGCGCGTGTATGTGTGTGTGTGTAGAGCAACACTTATAATAAGAGGCTAGAAGCAAGCATTAGTCATCTAACTCAGTGATTCACAAAGTGTGCATGCAGGCTCCCTCTAGCAGTACTTGAAAGAATCACTACCTAAGTACAGCTCAATTGTATTTAACTTTTTAGTGCAATACATAAACAATTTTTGAATTCGTTTTTTTTTATTTTCCTATATTTACACAGAGTGTTCATGATTAAACTGTGCATAATTATATAGTGGCTTATAAGAATGATCAAATATACTTTTAGGAATAAAACCTAAGCCTCGTTTATGATGAACACTTAGGCCTAATGCGCTTCTGCATTTTAATGTTGGTCATTGTAGTGGTACTTGGGAGTATTTTTATTAGGTAGTACTTGGTGCAAAAAGTTTAGGAAACACTGGTTTTACAGTTTGGTGGGTGGAGCAGAATGAGGCGCACAAATTAAATATGCAGGAATTCCGAGGGAAGTAGCAGAAGCATACAGATGGAAATTGGGGACTCTGGCCCCATCATCTGGACAACCAATCAGAGAAAGAGTAGCAAGAACAAGTCTCGCCTCATTGATCAAATCTAATATAAATATTTAACTTCATGGAAAAGAACACAAATGCATCAAATGCTGGAGAAGAGGTTGTGAGATTTCATATGTTTACTGAGATTTCATATTGGAAAGAATACAGAGAAAGGTCAAAAATAAGAATAAAGAGCATGCCTAAGTCACAATGTTATCAAATGAATTTTGTTTAGGCTTGTGTGTAAAGTTTGACATTTTGACAAAAGTATAACTATTTTTCATGGCAAAAAACCCATTCTCTGAAGGTCGCAACTTTTGTTGATGAATAAACAAAATGATTCCTGAAAATAAATTATTCTTCAGGTTTCTTTAATTTTTGGTTTTCTTGATTTTTTTTCTTGACAAAGATATATATAGGACTGGTTGGAAAAGAAGATTCGGGTTCAGAAATTTTTCAGGGGGATGAATTTTCACGAACAAAAATGTATTTTTCAAGAAAATGTAGTATTTTATTCAGGGGAAATGCAATATTTTCAAAAGAGAAGTACTCATTCTCACTCAATTTTTTCTTGAAAATTGCTTTTTCCTCTTGAAAAATACTACTCTTTTCTTTAAAAATACATCTTTATAACACTAAAACATTTTCCTTGAATGATGTACTACTTATTCTTGAATTGTTTTTTTGAAAATAATTTCCATTTCACTCCATTTAATACCACAAAAATCTTTCAGGAAAAAGAAGCATTTTGTTTAAGGATTTTTTTCAAAATATGAAATAGTATTCATAAAAAATAAAAAATAAGCACCTGAAAAAAATAGTATTGCTTTCTAAAGGAAAGCTTGTATTTTTCTGAAAAAATCTTGAAAAAGTACTACTAGAAGAAGAAAAGAGAAGAAAAGATTTGATTATAAATTATTTCAATATAAATATGTTTTCTTCAGTCATATATCTTTTGTCAAAATTCTGAAAAAGGAGGTCATGGCTTTCAAGAATTGATTTTTTTTAAGATTGCTTTTTTTTTTCAAGAGAGAATTAGAGTTTGGATTTTTTCATTGAAAAAAACAATTTTTGAGGGTAAAGTCGTGAGGTTGCGACAGTTTTCTTGAAAAAAAACCCCTATTTTTTTGGTTGGAATATCGAAAATGTATTTTTTGTGACAACATTTTCAGAAAAAAAATCAGTCATAAGGTTACAAGTTTTTTCGTACCAGCAAAGTGTGACTTTTTTTTTTTTTACGGTGTGGCATGTTTATTATTTCTGATAGATACATACTTTATACACGAACGTGAATGAGAACATTGTAGGAGAAGATGCGTATAGCGGCATGTTACCTGATGTGCAGCCAAGACAACATGGGCGTGGTCCCGCCTCCGAAAACCCACACGGTGAAGAAGACGATGAGGAGCGTGGTGGTGAAGATCATCTGCCGGGCGTAGGTGGCCGTGTCACGGATGGCCAAGGCAAACGCCATCGCACCGCGCAATCCTGCAAATCAGAGTCACACCATCAAGAAATATATGAAAGACAACTTGTAATATTAACCATCGCATGACCAGATTTCTTGCTGGCCTTGAACATCTAGGTCAATTGACAACAAAAACAAAATTTTTGGGCCATCATATCAAAGTAAGAGAACAAAATGACACATTATTTACCAATCCACGAAACCCTCATTAAGACCTTTAATTTGAGGTGTGACTTTTTGTGAAAGATTTATGACCCTGTTACTAGTCAAAATCAACATGGATCTTAGTGGGGGGAGGGTGTTGTTAAAATGTCATAATATGAATAGCAAAATAATGACAAATCCATCCCTCATTAAGACATTTCATGTATGACTGTGTTACGAGTCAACCTTTACTTGGTGTTGCAAGTTTTGGGGTTATTACTTTATAATATGACCAAAAATGTTCAGATCTGGAAATGCCTCATTAAGACCTTTAGTTTGACATTTCACTTGATGTGGTTTGTTTAAAAAAAATATGTGGCTCTTACTAGTGAAATTTGACCTGGGGCTCAATGTTTTTTGGCTATGTCTTAATTTGAGGGTATTATGATCAAATAATGTAAAATCTGAAGAGGCCCAAATAAGACGTTCAATTTGACGTGTGGCTCAACTTGGTTGTTTGGAAAAAATAAATAAAAATACGACCATTACTAGTTAATATCGACAAGTAGCTGAGTTTTAGTTTTTGTTTGTTTGTTTTGTTAATTGTGACAAAATAATGTCAGATCATTAAAAGCCTAATAAAGACCTTTAATTGGACACCGACTCGATGTTTGTGGCATATTGATTTTCCAGGTGTTTTGGTGCACATCAAGAAGAAGAAGAGGCAAAGGCGTACCAGCGAACATCATCATGTGCTGGAAGTTTCCTTTAATCCTGTGTCTGCGGCCCAGGTTGAGCAGGAAGGAGAGCGGGTAGATGTTGAAGGCTCGTCCCAGGAAGATGGCAATCTGGCAGGTGATTGGTTAAGACATTTTCATGCCCCAAAAAATGAAGCATTTTTGGCAGCAGCTGTTGAGGATACAAAAGCACCCGTGATGAAGATGGGGCTGAAGATGTGGTTCTGGAAGGTGAACAAAGCCAAGCCCATGTAGGAGAAGATGAAGTTCTCAGCCAGGAAGTGAAGCACCTCGAAGAGCTGAGGAAGAACGTGGAATACAAATTAGGTACACCTAGACTTCTGTTGAGGTCAAATACAATGGTTAATCTTTACTAAGATTTCTGGTTGACATGCTGAGAGGTATTAATGTCGGAAACAATTGCGGATTCATATCGTTAGCTTAATAGCAAAGTTGCGGAGTTCATTTTTAACTTACCATCACAATATGAATACATTTTGTGTTTTTCTTGACTGAATTTTATAAAAAATACTCAACGTCCACTTTTCAGCTTCAAAAATTCAACATTCAAGTACAACTTTGGCTTCAAAAATCACTTCAAGGTCACCAAAAGAAGGCAGACCAAAGCAATCGATGAAGCAGTCAGCCAAACAGAGGAGCTTAACATGACCTGCCAGCGTTGGATGCTGCTGGCGCCTCGACTGCTGAGGCCTCGCTGGCCTAGTGACATGCAAGTGATGTTTTGCAGCTAAAAGTTGAATTTGAAGCTGAAGCGTGCATTGATATAATCCAAATTCAGAATCTGATGGCACAGATATACTTCCATCCATCCATTATTGACACCGCTTATCCTTCCATTAAAAAAAAAGCAATCGAGACAAAAGATGCAATTGATGGAGTGAATGGCGCATAACGATTTACAACAGTTCACTGCATTATGGGATGAGGGCATCTACGCCAAATCATCTGGGGGTATTGACGTCACGTTTTCAATACGTTGACATCTCACGTGTACTTACACCAATGATAGAAATAGAGATGCTCATGTTTCCAAGCTATTAAGGTTGCTTGTACACCCCATACTGTCGACAAGTTGTTATCCGGCTTTAATTAGTCATCAGTAACTTTTTTTAAAGTAACTGTGGCAATACTGCATGTTTACCTAATGGTGTGACCTCTGGGATACTATTGTATTAAATTTCTATGGTACTTTCCTCTGTGGAAAAATATGAACATGTTGTATATGTAATCTGTGGACTATGACTTAACAGGCTGAACAGCCGCAGTGTCAGGAGGGATGTCCTGTCAGACGATTGGTGGCGATTAAGGTCACAGCAGGCAGATCGTTGCGCCATCTGGCATGGGGATACTGTCCACTGCTGTGTGTGTGGGTATGTAGGTGTGTGGGTGTGTGTGGGTGGGGGTGCGCGTGTGTGTGTGTGTGTGTGTAGATATGGGTCGCCCACCCAAAAAAAACATGCAATGGAGGGTGGTGCTTACCTGCTTTGTACGCTTGGTGGACTCCACAGAGAGGTTGTTGTAGGTGTAGTGAGCCTGTGTGATGCCGCAGAAAAGCACAGACACCACACCTGCAGGAAGACGGGTTATTTGGTGACTATGCCGTCACGTGTGGGTATATTGACTAAATAATTGCACATACAGGAAGCCCTCACGGAGACCTTTGATTAGAGGTATGACTCCATGTTTTTTTTGGCAACATAATTTATAATTATAATAATATATAATTTATATTATAATATAAATTATAATATAAATTATATTAGAATATAATTTTTAATGGTGAAATTGGCCTGGCGTTTATGGCTTCTGTTTTTTTGCAATTACTGAACATCAGCATATCAAGGCATAATGAAAAAATAATTGCTGATCTAGGAAGGTCTCGACCTGACGTTGAGTGTCTTTTAAATAAGATTTCAATAAGATTTAAAAGACAAGGCAACTTGACAACAGTTCAAATCTGTTAAGCTAACATCAATATCTATGTTTGGAGCAAATTGATTTATGGCCCCACTTCTAGTCAAAATTGACCTTGGATTGCATGGTTTTTTTTTGTTACCACTTCAGAATATGGATGCATAATGACAAAATAATATCACATTTTTAAATCCGGAATCCGTTAATTTGAGGTATGACTCTATGCGGTTTGTGGCTAGTTGATTTATGAGCCTCTTATTAATTATGATGAATTTCTTCACCCGTAAATCCGCAGGCCTCGGCCAGCAGGAATGTGCTCCAGGACATGAGGAAGAAGAGGCCCGTCTCCAGCAGGGGGAAGCAGTGCAGCTTGGTCAACTTGGTCACGTACGAAGAAGGATTGCAGTTAAGGAGCGTTTCCACAAACGTTTAGCAATCGCTAATGATAACAAATCAAAAACGACATCTTGTCTGGGGTGGCAAACATAACTAGCGGATTTTCGCTCGGTCCCTATCCCGCGCAAATAACTTTACCTGAAAAATATACTTACTTAAGTACGTACGGCGACAACGTTTTTATATTTAGCTACAGTGGATAAAAAAAGGATCTGTTAATTTCATTCGACCATAATAAAATCCAAACACATGTGGGGAAATGTGTTATGATCTAAATGAAAGAAAGGTCGAATGTTAGTTCCAAATAGCATTCAGTATTAGTGCAAAACCTTCAGCAGCATAAAAATGTAAAATATCTATAAAAGCTTATTAGAACAGCCGATCTTGGCTATAACTTGGTATCCACTAGGATTTCATCAGACCATAAAATGTTTTCTCACAAGCATTTTGGACATTTCAAGTGTGTTTTTGCAAAACTTTTAAACCGGCGTTGACTTTTATGTTAGTAATTTTAGGACAAAGTCTGCTACAAAAAATGCCTAGGAAAACGTACTAGAACATCTGAACTTTATTTGGGGTTAATCATAGGCATTTCAAATGGTGGCAGGTGTGTGCTGACTGAAAAAAAGCTTTGAAATTATTCAACTTGGTCTCATTTTTTTAATCACAAAAACCTGCCATTTGAACAGGGGTGTTCGTTTTTGTTGTTACTGACTTGAAGTATTCAAGAAAAGGATATGAGGGCAGTGACCACCCCCGTGGCGGCACCCATTAGGAAGGAGCCACTGAAAATTCCCAGGAAAACACCCACAGACTTGAAGAAGGCCGAGGCGTCGAACATGTGCGTGTTGGCGCCTCGGGGCTGGTAGGCCATGATGGAGCTGACATTTGGGGGGGAAAAAGAAGAGGAAAAAGGGGGAAAAAGACAACGGTATGGTCATAGGTTTGGTTTATTTTTATTAATATTTATTGATTTTTTTCACTAAATCATACTCATGTTGCATGGGTTCAACACAAGGAGTGTTATGCGCATTTGCCAGTAGAGGGAGACAGAGTACTTCACATCACTCAAAATTCAAATTGGTTTAAAAAGAAAATACTACTGTACTGTACTTTTTATGTTCTTAAAAATATTAATTATTATTATAATTAATAATAATAAATATTATTATATATTATATATTTTTTTACTATTATTATTATTATTTGGCTTGTATTTTAATTTTGCAATTTTTGTTTTTGAAGCTTTTTGGGGGGGTAGATATTTTTTTTTTTACATTGGATATATGCTATAGATATATGTTATAGAGACAGATTACTCCCTGTAGGTTATGTACTATTTAAATTGTTGCTGTGTTTCAGATTTGATCACATTAGATACATTCTATATGAAAATATGTTTGGGTTGACTTCCGCTTTAAAGTTCTTTATATTATATTATGTTTGTTATTTGCATTAATTGTTAAGCATGATCGTTTTTATGTTAAAGTATTTAAATTAGTTTTAATGCTTCAGTATTTGTGGGGATTTAGTGGAAAATGTAACAAGGCTAATTTGGCAAAGTAAGGAGTACAATGTCCAGATGTTTGTTTCCAAATGCAGGAGCTACCTATTTTTACAGTAGAGGATGTAGTTGGTGTAAAAATGTTGAGAAAGAAGCAACTCACGAGGACAGCACGATGGCCACGGCGTCGTTCATGACGCTCTCCCCGAACAGGAGAGCGTACAGGTCGCCATCCGCGTGCAGCTCGTTGAAGATGGCCAACACCGTCACTAAACACATTGGGCAAATAAAATCTATGTTACACGTACATAAGGGACCACCTCCAAATGGTCAGCTTCTATGATTTTGCTATGTATAAGAACATGAGTAAAATGAACATGTGTTGTATTCTTCGTGCGGCGTGAATTTTTAATAAGCTCAAACTGAACACTGAAGTTGGGCGTGGTCTCGTGCCTGGGTCGGTGGCGGAGATGATGGCACCAAAGAAAAGACAGTCAGTGTAGTAGAACTTGTCACTCAGCTGGCCAACCACTTGCATCAGTTTGACCACGCCGTACATCAGATTCCTGCAATGACAATATATATATATATATATATATATATATATATATACATAAATAATAAAAAAATATTACATTATTTCATTTTAAATGAAATTTTAAAATTTATAGTCAAAAAAGTGAAGTGAACATTTTTTCAATCAAATGCCCCTCCGTAATGAATACAGTGCCATCCTCCTGATCATAGAATTGTTTTATTTTTATTTTTTAATGGCAGTTGCAGTATAATGAAAGTGAAACAAAATGAAATTAAATGAATGAGAAGTGTAAAAACTGTTCTTTTCTTCACAGTTCAGCTTCAACACTTGCTCATATACTGTCCTTAAAAAAATTCCCTAGTGGACGCTCACCCAATCACAAAACACGATACAGCCGTGCCCAGGAATGCGTAGGTGAGAATGGAGCCCAGATTCCTGAAGAAGTGTTTCTGGCGGGGGGTGAAAAGCAGAATAAGAAAAGTGCTTAGTCAGGGAAAATATTCTCCTATTTATGTGCAGGATATGTGTGCCGGATGTGTAACCAGAATGTCAGCAAAAACTGGGGGGGAGAGAGAGTGTGCGTGTGTGTGTGTGTGTGTGGGTGTGTGTGTGTTTGTGTTTGGGGGGTTAGTGACACATGATGGACCAAACTGACAAGTTTTAAATCAAACACTGGCACATCTTTATGTGAGCTTTACCCCAGTTAAAACCACTTATGTAACGGTTTTAAAGGGCAAGTGATTGCATTGATACCTTAACTTACTAGTACTCCAACTTCTGAGTTTTTACCAGTCGTGACCAGTCGCATAGTCCTTTTCTTTTTTGCTTTGTGTTGCAAATCAAAATTGGAGATAGCTTCGGCTACCACGCCATTCGAGTGAAGTGAAGAAAAAATGGAGCCGAAGTTTATTGTAGGGGAATTCGGAATTTGGCAATGGGAGCACACCAGAAGCAGCAGCACAATGCCAGTGAATTGAAACAAAAATTCTTTACATGCCATTGAATTGTCATTGCCGTATGTTTTTCTAAAGAAGTAGTACAATATTAAACTGGACAAACCACCAAGCTCACACTGGCTCCTGATGTCACTCACAAGGCCACGTCCTTTAAAGGCACACATCCAACACACAGATCCTACAGTACGGACACTAATTCATTACACTTTATAAAACTAGTTTATTTCTTTACATTATATTTTACTGTGTTTGATTATCTTTGTATGTAGTACAGTTGTGTTTTATTTCGTTAAAAGCACACTACTGTACAATTCTGATGGTCAACCAAATGCATAAGGACTACAAATATGGCCGCCGGTGTAATTAGAAAGTGTTTAACGCGACCCCACAGTTCGGTGCCTTTTAAAATGTTGCCTTATTACAAATCTCTTGTAAGGTAAGGCCACACTACCCCAAACACCGGCAAGCGTCCAAGACAGACGTGTGTGTGCGTGCGTATGTAAGAATGAAAACAACAAAAAGACATCTGCTCCAGAACAAGAACACTTGACTAACACTCGAAGGTTTACACAGCCAGCGAAGGCTTCACTTGGCTGACCTTCTGTCCAGTGGAACCACCTGGAGCCTCACATTACCATTTTAAAATTCTACACTGAGATTTTAATTACAGTAGAAGAGTGAACCCCTGTTTATCTCGTGGGATACATTCCAGACCCACATGGAATAGGTGAAAATCTGCCCCATACAGAAACCATATACAGTAAAATACTAATATAGTTTTACCCCTCTGCATGCTTTATACACATTTAAACTTAACCAGGAATTATCTATAATTATTATTAATAACCAGGAATTCCAAATTTCAGGAATTTTCAAAGGTGCAAACTACATATGCAAATGAATGTGAATTAATGTGAATGAACATGAATAAACTAGGAATTTTCAAAATTTTACTTTGGCTCTTGATAGGGAATTTGAATATTGTCATGGGAAATATATTTTTCCAAAATCCTGACTAAAACAACCAGCATCTTGACTTATAAGGTCCCCAAGTTTTTTTTTCTTTTTTTTTTTTTTTTTTTTTTTTAACGAGCCGTCGCTTGTTCCAATTCTTGCTTTGAATTGCAAGCCAAAATTGTCACGCTATGTAATGGACAATACAATGTCAATATGCAACGCCACCTTGGACAACTGCAATATAACGCCATGAGGTAACGACACGGCACAAGGCTGCAACACAAGCCACCAATGTAACACTCGCCATATAACCTTGTCGCATTATAACCGTCGCGATGGAACCATCAATGTATACCTGTCACGATGTAACTGTCACAATGTCACTGTCGCCATGTTAACATCACCACTATGTAACCATCTATATATTACTGCCACGATGTAACCGTCAAAATGTATCCGTCAAAATGTATCCGTCAAAATGTATCCGTGACGATGTAAACGCCACAATGTAAACGCCACAATGTAAACGCCACAATGCGACTGTCACGATGTATCCGCCACGATGTAACTGTCACCACCACTGTGTGATGTCACGATTTAACAGCAACATTATGAACCAAACTAGGGTCAAATGAACAGTATACTAAATATCATTATGTGCTGCTTTTTGGCACCCTGCCATTGGGATACCAAGCGATTTAATGAGCAGAGCTAAACTGGTGTGCAGGGTGTTGATTGGTTGACAGGGAATGGTCGCTTCCAGAATGGGAAGAATACCTTGGTGGCTATGTGTTCCATCTCACCTTCTTCAGGCTGTAGCCGGCATGGAAAATGATGGGAGGCAGCAGGATGTTGAAGAAGACTTCCGGGTCAAATGTAACCTACGAGAAAGAGAGAGAACACCAGGGATCGGTGGAGGAGGAGGAGGAGGACATTTTGTTTTATTTGTTGTTGTTGTTGTGACATCACCTTGCGCAGCATGTCGTTCTGCTCCACGTTGTGAATGTCGCGGGAGTCGATCTCGCCTTTGAGGGTGTACTCGAAGAACTTGCCGCTGACGTTGAGCAGTAAGCTGCTGCTCGCCGGCCCTTTGGCCAGTGCGCAGCTGGGCGGGCTCTTGTTGTGGTAGCTGGTGGCGGGGATACCGTAACGCAGAATGACGCCCACCAGGAGGCCTGGGGGGGGGGGGGGGGGGGAGCGCCAGTTGATCAACAATGAGGACCACAAGTGATGGGACGGAGCCATCGATGGAAATCTGTATCTCATGATCCAAAGCATACCACATCATATGTCAAATATCCATCGATGGATGAAAAGGAATAGCTTATGATCCAAAGCATACCACATCATCCATCCATCCAGTTATGGAAAGCAACATCTTGGCATCCGACACATACCACATCAAATGTACAACATTTAAGGGAAAATCTCATGATACAAAGCACACCGCCTCATACAGTATGCCCAAATCGACCTTTCAATGGAAACAGCTCATGATCCAAAGCATACCACATCATGTGTCCAACATCTAGGATCGATGGAAAGGAATGTCTCTGTCCAACACATACCACATCATATACCCAACATCCAGCAATCTATCTATGTAGGGAAAGGAACATCTTATGATCCAAGTCCTACCACATCTTACAGTGTGTCCAAAATCTTCCTGTGCAGTAATTTAGAGAATAGAATATGTTACAAGTCTTTGTGTAAACGCACCACGCGCATACATAAAGAGTGCAAACTAATGTTTCTGTTTGCAACCACGGGAAAGTGAGAGTCTTTTGTGTTTCCCAAAAGCACCCAAAAAACAACGAATGAAGTCATCTGTTTTTCATAAGGTTAATGAGTGTTGGCTTTGTGCACTTGGAACAGAAAAGCCACCCACCCACCCTGCAAATACCTTTAATTATTAAGGGTCGGGAACACCAAAGGGCTCTTATCAATTGATGAATTCATTGATTAAGCGGTCTGTCCCAATATCTTTGTCCATGTAGTAGCGTGTCTATAGCCTCACTCAACCGGACAAGATGATTTTCATCTGGTCATTTTTGGAGTTAGCCAACTGACTTGAGGGCAACAATAGTGTCAATCATATATGACTGCAATTTACACCATCTGAAAATTTAAGAATCTTCAACAAAATTAAAATACTGTACTGTAGTGTGACCAACATCTATTGAAAGGAACACCTCATGATCCAATGCATGCCAGATATGTCCAATATGTATAAAAAGGAACACCTCATGATCCAAAGCATGCCACATCATATGTCCAATATCTATGGAAAAGAACACCTCATGATCCAATGCATACCACATCATATGTCCAACATCTATAGAAAGGAAGACCACCTGATCCAATGCATGCCATATATGTCCAATATGTATGGAAAGGAACACCTCATAATCCAACGCATACCACATCAGCTCAACATCTATTGAAAGGAACACCTCTTGATCCAACGCATGTCACATCATATGTGCACCATATGGAAAACAACACCTCATGATCCAACACATACAAAGTCCAACATCTCGGAAGAGAACAAACATCTCAGAGCAAAACAAAAGTTGACTATTTAATGTAACGAGTGGAAAGTATAGCGATACCAATTATGTAGGGAGTAAAAGAAAAAAGTCATCAGAAAAACGAATTGTAAAGTAGGATACTGGAAATCTACCTACAGTGTTTATACTTCGTTACTCCCTACCACTAGCGTAGCTCAGTATTCTGGATACTTTCACGAACACTGCACGCCTCACCGTAAATCATCGCCAGGCCGGTTTCGTGCAGAAAGCGTACGCGCCGATGCTTGAAGAGCCATATGGTGAGGATGGTAAGGGTGAGCAGCAGGATGAAGGTCAGCAGATTGACGCTGTCCTGCCGGTGGCTCTCCTCGGCTTCCTTCTCCGTGGCGAGGTCCTCCAGCGCGGCGGCGGCGGCGGCGGCGGCGACGTCCTTTTCATGCCCGGATGCCGCCATCACCGTCGTCATCTTCATCATCATCATCATCATCACCATCATCATCACCACCGTCATTATCATCACCGTCATCGTCGTCGTCGTCGTCGTCGTCTTCTCGGGGATTGCGACCGCGGCGCCAGGAGGATGTTGAACACTCACGACGCCCCACTAGGCCATGTCAATGCGGGAGAGCACGCACCGAGAGTCCGCTTGCATGGCACGCCGGTCAGCCCCGCCGCTTAAAGGCACAGTCGACGCGCGACTGCGTGTGCGTGCGTGTGCGCGTGCGTGTGCGCGTGCGCTTGTATGCGAATGTGAGATTTTTTTTTGGGGGGGGGGGGGCACGTTTACCAGTTCTGTTTGTAGACGCCCCTAAACATCACCCCCAAGCAACTGAGTCATGACTTTTTTTTAAGGGATGTGGGGGGTGGGGGGGTTTGATTTTGCAATCCAGTCCTATTCAAAGCAGGAAACTCACTTGATGGACTTTGTCTCCTGTAAGAGTAGAGAAAGAAATACCTTGTTGTGAATTGTCGCAGCTATAGACAGACGAACAGACAGACAGACAGACAGATAGACAGATAGATAGATAGATAGATAGATAGATAGATAGATAGATAGATAGATAGATAGATAGATAGATAGATAGATAGATAGATAGATAGATAGATAGATAGATAGATAGATAGATACAGGGGGCGCCATGGCTCACTGGTAGAGTGGTCTCCCAACCCAGATCCCCAGCCCTTGTGACCATGTCAAAGTGTCCTTGAGCAAAATACCGAACGCCCTCCTCCTGATGCTGTGTCATCAGTAGCTGAATGAGAAGTCGTGTGAAGCGCATTGTGCCTTGTAGGGAGATGTAAGACATAAAATGTGGTATGCTTTGGATTACGAGATGGTCCGATAACAGAACTCTGTATATTAGTTACCCACGAATTTATACACTGTATTTAAACTGTTACTACTACTGTAGTACTACTGTATATGGTGTATTAACAATAAATATTATCATCTTCATAAAGGCATACGAACATTGTTGTGGTAAAGGTGAGTCAACATGAGCGAGAGAGATGCACTCACAGCGTAACACTGTTAAGTATGCTCATATAATTAAAATGGAATGCGAGGCTAAAGGTGTTATTGTAACTATTTGGTTTTTATGGAGGTTGCGACACTGTCACTGCTCGATTTACAGGAAGCCATGAAGTCTTACATACCTCACTACAATCCTATCCAACCACAGTGCAGGAAAAAAAGCTCAACCCACAGTAGCTTCATCTGGCTTCTATTTTGACTAACTTTCACTGATCTTCAACAACAGAAGCTTGTTTGACCTTGATTTGAGGAAATGATGGGACAAATTGTTTTTTTTTTGTTTTTTTGCAAGGCATGCTGGCTGAGTAATGAAATACAGAGGAGAAATGGCTTGTTCAGTGCCTGTATTATTCACACCCTTATTTGCCTAGAGAAAATTAAATAGCACCTCGGGGGTTGCGGTTGTTTGGTTCATCAGGATGAAAAAGAGGTTGCAAAGAAAACAGAGCCTGTTTAGAAAACATCCTTGACACTCAGGCGTGGATTAACTATTATTAGAGTGAGCAAGTAGCTTAAGTTGCAAAGTAATCTGCTTGGGGTGTTGGTTTGGATGATTTTGCATTCTTGCAGGATTTTTGCAATTTTTGCCTATAAATTATTCATCATTTGATCATCCAAATTCTGTATATTTACACGTTGTAAGTTTTTTTTTTAGTACAACAGCTGCTTCTTATTGGGAGGAAACACCCAGGGAGGCGTGACCAACGTGTGCACTAAGGTGCATTCGATGTCAGTGGTAAATGTGAATGTTATATAATTCAACCCTGGCTAACATTGACCACTTAAAAGAATATAATAATCGTTTGAATCAATATGATAGTATTAAACGGCGTGCGACGCATGACTAGGCTATCATACAGAAAAATATCATACAGAAAAATAACGTTTTTTAGGATGGTAGAAATATTAAAAGGTTGAATGCTATGAACGTTTGGAATTCCTATACAAAAATGCAGTCTTAAATGTATTTATCTTATTGTTAATGAACTTAAATTTTAGTTTAAACTTCGAAAAGGTGTATTTTAAAACCACATCGTTATTTTTACTGTCTTTTCTAGTTGTCCATGAATGAATCATATGCGACACACCCATCTTCCATCAAATTGAGAGCTAGGATTGGCTGCTGAATCACCCTCCTCTGCGCTGATTGGTTGCGAAACCCAGAAGGGGAAACGGGAAGGGGGTAAAATCGTGTCAACTAAATCGCACACAATCTTGTGCCACACGTAACTTACCTATAAAGCTTGTCAAACACAAAACAAAAGGGACACAAAATGGGGTGCTTTTTCTCGAAAAAATCAAAGCGAAAGTCGTCGGAAAAGGAAGAGCGGACGCCAACGACGACGACGGTGGAAACTACGACGACCAGCAACGCGGTTCCCCTTGGCAACAACACGGACGAGGCAGCACCCAAGCAGTACAGCTGGGACAAGAGAGAAAAGGTTCGCTGCGTTTTCTCATGTTCTACTTTTGCAATACATACCATCAAACCTACTGTTAAAAAGTTTACTCACGTCACGTGTAGTAATAATGCCGACGTGAAGTGTCGCTGTGGTGACGTTGACGTGTAAGCGTGACCCTCAGCAAATGGCGAATGACTCGATTGGCTCGTGTTAGCATTACAATTGCACACATTTTAGTTGCATTTGTCTGCCGTAGTCTGCATGTGCATTCGAGTGAGCTCTATTCATTCCCACCAGGCTTTGACTTTTACAGTCCAGCCATCGGCCTCCCTCTGCCTCTCGCTCAGTCCCTGTAACTTGTTATAAACCCATTACGGGATTACAAAATGCACTTTATTCAACCGCATTTAACCCGAACGACAGTTCAACTTCCGGGTTGTCCTTAAATGGCATAACATTCAATTTCTTGCATATTCATTTTATTATTCGTTATCCAAACGAAGACTCTTGTATGTTTGCTCAGCCAACTACAGGTGGTGATTTATTTCCAGTTTCATGGTTTGAAAATCTGTTAAAATACACAGTAGCAGTATTGCTAACATAATTCTGAAAGATATTCTGTCGAGAAATAATATTTGCACCAGTCATGGTTATTAAGGCAGTCTTTTCATACACAAGGCAACTCAACGTGCCTCACACAAGCAAAGACACAGCACCTAAAAGCATTTGCAAACACAACAACTAACGACATTCAAAGCAAAGCAGAAAAACTGAAGTACTTTACCAGTATTTTTAAAAGAATGTACATTGACAACCTTTTCTCTTGTAACATTATGACAGAAATAGGCAGATTTTTACAGAAAATATATTCCAGGGTAACCTTGATTTAGTTTAGTTTTGCAAAGTATATGTGCCATCATGGTGTGTTTTTTTTCTTCTTTTTTCTTTTTTCTGTGTGCTTTGACTTACGAGCAAAAATTCAAACGTACAAGAGCTAGTTGGTGGCAGGGAATTCAATTTGGCAGATAGTGAACGATTCTCCATCAATTCTTCTTGGTTCATTTTCCTCTATTTTAACATAGATCTAATCTATAAGACCAAAGGTTTTATGTATAATAAATATGATATTGTTTTGTTTTTTTATTTAAAATGAATGTATTGCTTATGTTTGTCAAAGCGGAAGTCAACCCAAACATATTTTTTTCAAGAATATGTTCCCAGCAGGCCTACAAGTTGAAACACGGCATTCTGATAAATATTGCGTTTATCTTCCGCTTTAAATAATACATTGTAAGAGGCCCTTGAAAAGACAATCGCATATTCAATTGCCATCGTAATATTGAGCTAATGTTGAATTAATATTACATACATTATTTTCTAAATCGCTTAGTCCTAGTATTTGTCTTTACGCAGGTGGACCCCAAAGACTACATGCTGACAGGCCTCAAAGACGTGACGGCGGGTCGCCTCCCCGGGAAGCTGAACGGTCAACAGTTTGTCATCCAGGACTGCCACAACTGCGACATCTACATGTTCGACCATGCCGCGACTGTCACCATCGACGACTGCGTCAATTGTCGCATCGTCCTGGGCCCCGTCAAGGGCAGCATCTTCTTCCGGGACTGCAAGGACATCCGCTGCGTGGTGGCGTGCCAGCAGTTCCGCACGCGGGACTGTAAAAAGTTGGAGGTGCTGTTGGATCTTCTAGTTCACTGGTTAATGCTTTGCTTTAAATATAGGAAAATGAAGACAACTTAACAGAGGTTAAGTAATGATTCCGTTTTGGTTTTAATTCAACTAAATAAGGGTTTGAAAAATGTTTCTGAAGATTAAATTCTAATGGATTGAATTTAAACGTTAAATACAACTGAACCGTACTTTGCCAGTGATTCTTTTGTGTACCATTAGAGGGAGCCCACATAGCACACCTTAAAAATTACGTTTATAGTTCATTAATACAGTAATTTCTACAGTAATAAATGAAGATTTTTTTAAAGTTAAAAACCCCCTCGGGCAGTCATGGTCCTGGTGAGGCACTGACGTGCAATTTGAGCTTTTGAGAAAAGACGACGAGCTTTCTGCCTACACTGACGTTGTACAGTCTATAAAAAGTTTACACACCCCTGTTCAGATGCCAGGTTTTTGTGATGAAATAATGAGACCAAGGTAAATTATTTCAAAACCTTCTCCCTCAACAATGTAACCTGTACAACTCGATTGATTTTTTTTTTTTAGAGAGGGGAAGTAAAAATAGACATCTGACATAATATGGTATCTTGCAAAATATGGTTATTTTTTTTATAGAAACTATCAACTCGTCATCACAGGTGTTCCTGTGCTGCGCCACGCAGCCCATCATCGAGTCATCCACAGGCGTGAAGTTTGGCTGCTTCCAGTACTACTACCCCGAGCTGGCCTTCCACTTCAAGGACGCCGGCCTGAGCATCTTCAACAACAACTGGAGCAACGTCCACGACTTCACGCCCGTGGCCGGCGAGACCAATTGGAGCCTGCTGCCCGAGGGCGCCGCCGTGCTGGAGTCGGTGCCGGCCCCCGCCGCCGACTCGGAATTCAAGGCGGTCCGCATCTCCGCGGACGCGGCACGCAGCATCGTGCCTCTGACCAAAGGAGGCCGGCGCAAGGATAGCGACGAATCCTGCCTGTTCGTGTTCTTTGCCGGAGAATACACTACCGCCAATGCACGCAAAATGATCGACGAGGTGAGGAGAGGTGGAACTTTGACTTTCCAAATGTGTTTTCTTCCCCAGTAAAATGCTACGATGCATTTATTATTAAATAAAAAACATAATTGATCTAGTGAGGATAAGCAGTAAATAGAATAAATAAATGAATTAGATATTTGGTACCATTTATTAAAACTTTAAAACAAAATCAACAAGATAGAGATTTTTAAAAAAAAAGTTTACTCAATTAGGTTTCGTACACAATGCAAGGCTATGATTCGGTCATTAATATATAGAAAATTTAAATATTGTAACAAATTCAATAAATATTTTTTTTAAGTTGCTTGAAGTGTAAGAAAAAAAATCAACAATGAGCAATTTGAGACAATAGAAAAAAATTTGTTTTACTCTTGTTTCATTAAAAATTCATGGTATTTTAGGACTGTGATTAGTACAAAATTATTTCAACAAAAAACTTTGATTCAATAATTAAAGTATAAAATATTAAGTTCAATGAGTAATTAGAGGTTATGTAAAAAAATAATAATTGACTCAGGTTTTGTTACAAAATATGGTCCCTAACCTAATAAAGGGCTGTAATAAATTAATCAATATAAAAGAAAGACATATTTTTCATAAAATCAATTAAAATGTTTTTTAAAAATGAATAACATTTTTGAGACAGAGTTAAAATAAGAAATCTTCATTACCTATTGTCTTACCAAGTAAAGAGCTGTGTTTCAGTCAGAATATTTTTAAATAAAATTATAGTTTTCAAAAATGAGAAATATGGGTCATGTAAAACATTGTTTCTTGTACAGTAAAGAGATACTGCATCATTGATTATAAAAAATTGTCATCAGATTAACGTGCAAAAAAATAATTCAATGACGATTGTAAAAATAAAAATGTACTTTTACTGTTTAAAAAAAAAAAAAAAACATTTTATGTATTGATTTATTTTTTTCCCAAATATGGTTTTGTTACCTAGTAGAGGGTTATGCTGCACTCATAAACAAAAAATGAAGTAAATAATAGTAATACATTTTTATAACATTTATTAAAATGGGAAAAAAATCAATTGAGAATTTGAGATAATATAAAAAATATATTTTGGCTCTGGTTTTTGGTTGTAAATCTCCTTATACTGTACACATGTTTTCACTCAAGCATTCCATTCATGATTGCGTGACTCATCGCAAAGGCTGGATGAGCAGCGAGCTCAAAAAGCGTCATCCGTATGCCTGTTAGTTTGTTGGTTCCTTCCTTTCTTCCATCCTTCCTCCCACGCCAGATGTTTCTGTGATGCTCATCCTAACTTTGCCCATTGCCCTTCCACTCAGGCGACCGCCAAAGGCTTCGTGCTGATCCAGACAAAAGAGGTGTCGATGCGGCCCGAAGACGTCAAGCGTGTGTTCCAGAACGACGCCGAGGATCTCGTGGAGTGGACCAGCAAAGGTTGCTTACTGGTTTCTCAATGTCTTGACTGCCACATCGTTTTATTTGGCCCACAAAAGCAAATCAAGTACATCTACATCAAAGGGTGGGCAAACGTTTGTGCAAAAGGACCGCATATCATTTTTTAACCAGCGGTCAAGAGTTCAAATGTGTATTGTATACTGTAGTGTGCCATCTTTTTCCATCTCTGCACTTTTGTGACTTTTTAAAAAAAATTTATTGCAAAGGTCCTGTCATTGCCCTGGAGCTTAATGGTGACGGTGTCGTGGAAGCCTGCAAGACCATAGCCAGCGAGGTGTTTGGTGGCTCAAAGGTCAGCGCCGCTCTCTTCCCCATTTACTCATCACTAGGATAACAAAGGGGCGAAACATTTACAGTACATTTCTCGAACGTTTCCAATTTCCATTTCCAAATTCGAAACTTTCTAACCGCATTTACTTGGAATTGAGGGTATTATATCAAATTTAATAGCTGCTGGTTTGCTGCAATTAAAAATTTGCATCGCCGGTGAACAGTTTAAGTCGTAAAAATTAGCATCGCCGGTGAACAGTTCAAGTCGCAGACTTAACAGCCAATCAAAAATGTACATGAGCTTTTCACACACAAATGTTTTTTCCCAGTTCTATGCAAAATGCCAGCTAGGTTAATGAATGTCATAGTAAAAACAGTTTGTTCAAATATTATTACATTTCTTTTAAAAGGGGTGTTGGTAATAAAAAATGCTTACACCTCAACATTTTCAAAGTGAAGACAATTTGAAGTTTTGGTATTTTAACAAGAATCCTGAAGTCAATGCATAGAATTTGCTTTCAGTCACATAAAATTATGTAGTGGACCGGATCTGGCCCCCCGGGCCTTGAATTTGACACCTGTGCTTTAAGCAATGAATATTTGAACATGCTAAGGTAACACATGTAGGCAGGTACTTAAAAACACTCATATTTTATAATATACGAGTACTTTATCCTGTGACTAATGACTAATATTACTGCAGTTTATAGGGGAATAATTTGTGGGCATCTCTATATATATCCATATGTCTGGATGTATTATACTGCCCCCAAGTGGCCAAGATGTGCATACCAGAAGGACCAGCACAATGTCCATTGGACTGAAGCAAAACATGTAGAATTCTTTCCATTATATATAAATATGACATTACTATATGTCTTTATGAAGTGCAATATTATAGAGTGCTATTTTCCTTTTATGATTAAAAAAAAATCACACACATTCTTTCTTTTTTTTTTTGTATGTTTTGTTTTTTGTGAGGCTAGAACGAATAAATGGAATTTCAATTCATTTCCCACCCCCCGCAGGTTTTCGTTTCAGACAACAAGAACACATCTTCTCGTGATGTGGACAACTTCTTCAACTTCGCCGACATGCAGATGGGCTTGTGAGGAGTCAAGTCCATACATATTTGGGCACAGCTTTGTTTTTGTTTTGTTTTTTTGTTGTTGTTTTTGTTTTTGTTGTTGTTTTTTGCACTGCTACAATCAGTGTGGGTCACACACCATCCAGACCTGCTGTTGCGGCTTTAATAAAACCACGGGTGTAAACGCAAGAGGCGTTAACCACGAGCTTTAGTGTTTATGACCTGACTAAGGTAGCTTTGAATGTACAGCGCGGCCGCCCTGTCGTGTTATTTACGCAACCAATGCAAATTGAGATTCACGCTAGTGCTGTCCACATTTTTACCACTTGCTGTTTGTTAGCTGTTGGTGTTAGAGGTGGCAGAGGCACTCACATTCCGTACTTATGTAGAAGGGCACATACTTGTGTGTGGGAAAAAAAAAAACAACTGGTGAAAGTAGAAAGCGCAGACTGTGAAATGCACTTAAATTTGTTGCGATCTTTGGTTTGTGCCCTTCAGGGGTCACCACAGTCGATCACTTGCATGGTTTTTCTTCTTTTTTTTTTTTTTTTTTTTTTTTTTGATATACCCATTTTTCTATCCAGGCTTGGCACCAGCCGGAGATGGGTGTTGAGGCACTGGCTGATAATTGAACTGCATCACTATACCAGTGCTGAAATGTAGTTACTTAAGTCAAAATGAATTGTTACCGCCGCTTGTCGGGTTTCCCCACACACATGCACGTTTTTGATCGTAAATATCGAACACGTTTATTATTGAAGATTGTCGGCCCAGATCTGTTTCAGACCCTATTATTGGGACATATTCACATATACACTTTAAACCAAAGGACAATGTTGTAGTACAATCTTAAAAGACATAAGATAGTCTGACGTTTGACGTCCTCGTTCGAGAGGGGACAAAATCGGCACAAAAACAGCCTAAGCAGTGCAATTGGCGGAATTGAACTTGCATGCAAACATACCTTTGTGGCTGATCAGCTCCTTCTGCACTGAAGCATTATGGCAATCTTTTTTTTTTCACCAAACCTAACAATTTCCACTTGCTATTGTCCAAATTATTCTTTGATTTAAAAAGTGACGATAGTCAAGTCGACGTTGATTAGTCGATGACGCAAATATTTTTTCATTTGTGAACTCATTGTGCAGGTTCGCCTCCGTATACAATATCGCTCACTTAGTTTCCCTCAGTTGCACTGGCCCCACCGACGTACTCGGTCATCCAATCACATTCAGATACGTTCATGGCCTTGCAGACAGTCGGAACCTGTCAAAGTCTAACACCAATTCACGTAACAAAACTGCTGGGTTGCTGTTTGACAGTCCGTGGATAGCAATTGACACCCAATATAATTGTACTGAGGGAAAAAAAACCCATGTTTTTAGTTGGGGGGAGGAAGTCAGCGAATAGGGGAATATGCGGGTGTTTAACCGCGAGTGCGTTACAGGAGGTAATGCTTTGCAGTAATGTATTGTAGCAGACCTGCAGTTGTGTTACTGTACATGGATAGTTGCGAGAGTTTTATAAAATCAGACTTTCTGTGAGACCGTGATGATGTCTTTGATTAGTGATTGGATGAGTAGTCTTGAAAAATCTACTTAAAGCGGAAGTCAATTTTGTAAATTTTGCGTTTGTGGAATATAAATTAAGCAGCAAAATACACTCGTTTTTAGCCATCTCCGGGAACGGCCATTTTCAACTGAAAATGACATCACAACTGCTCACAACGACCAATCATGGCTGACCTGTTTTCTGAATCCGAGCCGTGATTGGTCGTTGTGAGCAGTTGTGATGTCATTTTCAGTCGACAGAAGACAAAATGGCCGCCCCCAGAGATGGCTAAAAACAAGTAGATTAACACTTATTCCACAAACGCAATATTTATCAGAGTGCCCTGTTTCAACTAGTGGGCTTGCATAGAACATATTCTTAAAAAAATGTTTGCGTTGACTTCTTCTAAGTATAGTAACTAAGTAGTTGTACTTGGTTCCTTGGCACCACTGATCAACATGTGCTCGTGTGTGTGTATATGTAATTTGTATTTATTTTGTTATGCTCGCTTCTGTCAAAATGTGAACGTATAGCTCGAGTGTTGGTTCTCTTCACTGCCTGAAACATCGAGAGCACAAGAATGCCTCATATGTATGTATAAATCTTTATAAAGGTTATCACGTGTGTGTACTATACTTCAGTGTACGATGGAGCGCACTTCTTGTTTACTACAAAAAAATTATCACGAATGCTGTTTTTTTTTTTTTTTATGTAGGCCATCATGTGATCAGTCTTTTGTACAGTGTTTTATATGCTCTGTTGAATGTTTTTGTATAGAAAGTAATTGATGTTCGACGCTGTACGTTTTTTAGTAAAAGTTTACTATTCCGACATTGTTCTTTTTTGTTTCTCTTTAGTGTAGAATGAGCCGTAGGAGTTGGTAACAACAATTCTGACTTCCTCTTGTGCACAAATCATCCATGACTCACACTTGGCAGCTTTCACTTCCGCCCCAAATCATTTCATATGCCATTAATTAAGTCTGTCCATCCTGCATCTCACAATCTTCCAGGAGGGTGGAAGGGCCTGCAATCTTTGACAAAATATTCAGAGGCTTGAGTAAATACAAATGTGACCTAAAATAATGTTTAAAAACAAAATTATTTAAAAGGGAAGTCAAGTCAAAAATGTTCTTTACAATATGTTATATGTGCCCACTGACATCACATCATAGTTGCTCAGATAACTGAGCAACTGTGATTTTCAGTCGACAGCAAGTGGCAAAATGATCACCCATTGAGATTAATAAATACGGGTGGCTTTTACGCCTTAATTCATTTATCACTAATGCATTACTGATCAATGCCGTGTTCAGACTAGTGGGGTGCACAGAACATATAAATATTTTAATGACTTTCCCTTCACTATTATGCAAATTAAAGAAAATGTATCTCATTTAAAAGTTCAATAAGGTATATTGAAAATGACAGTATAAGAACTAGTATAGCTGAAAGGTCTGTTTTGTTGTGCGCGACCAAAATATTGTTGACCCCTTTATAGTCTTTATGTTTGAAACTAAATCATTTTAATTACTCTTATTTTTGTATTTAACCGTTTTTCATTATCTTAAGTCAGTTTGATCATGAATTTTGGCTAATAGCAGCGTACATCATAAAAAAAAAAAAAAGTTGTCCCTAATAAATTTGTGTCTACCCGTCCCTACGCCAAACGCCGGTGTACAAATCGAACGCCCTCACGAGAGCTTAAGGTGAAACCGGCGGTGTTTAGGACCTGGCGGGAGACGCGGTACAATAGCGCTGTTGTGCTGTGTTGGTGGGTCGACTGACTGCAAGCCCGGGAGGAGAATCCCGCAAAAACCCTTCAGTTTGACCCATTACCACGTACGAATACTTCTCGTTTTGTGGCTATACGCTGCGTGTTTGACGCTGGGCGGCCAACGGAAGAGATAAAGCGGACCAAGCAGCGCTTAGATTTGAAGGTAAAATGGTGGAAGCGTGAACAATATGCCCGTGTGTTTCCTGGCTCGGAGTGGCAGGATGTGCCCCCGTGGATGCTTTCTCTTACAACCAGGCCGATCTTTTGTTAACGAGGCGTTTTTTTTATATTATTGAATCCCCTTGAACGCTTGCCTCGTCGTTTGGTTAGACTGGGCGGTTAAATGGACGTTTAGTTGTTCACCCCCCACCCTGTCCCTCGTTTTAAAGGCTCCACTGTTAAGGAAGTGACATGTTGGTGCACTGGTAGTGGCGCCTATGTTTGATTTGGTCCTCCTCGTCTCCCGCTTCCGACGCGTCGACTGGAGTTGGCGCCAAAGCGCTTTTAAATGCTTTTTACGCGTTTTTTTCGAGCACCTCCTCTGGGCGTAAAAGTAATCCCACCGCTGTAATTAAATCTAACGCGACACAAGTGGAGCAATGTAAACAAAGTGTCTGTTGCAATTTGCTCATTGTTTGAGAGCTTTTTAACAGCGGGTTCCCATTAATGTGACGCCACATCCGGCAACCCCTCCCCCTCCGCCTCCGCCTGGTCAGTGGTTAGCTGGTTTGCCTGATTGTTGTCTCCCCCTTTCACGTACTAGTTCAACTTTCAGAACTAATAAGCAGAGGTGGCAAAAATGTTCGTGCTCTGTATGGTAGAAATTCGTATTGTGTAAAAAAATAACTCGAAGTAGTGATTTAAGTCATTAACCTAGGCGAGGCAGCGTTATTTATATAGTGCATTTTATACGCAAAGTAACTCAATGTGCTTCACATAGTTACAAAACATTTAAAGGCAAAAGACAAAACAGAAGAATTTAAGAAATTTAAAAGTAAAGAAATACGTAGTTTACTCAAATAAAAAATCCCGAAGCAAAAGTTTAAAAAAAAGTGACTCTGTATGCTCTTAACTCGTACACTGCCAGCCAGTTTAAAAGCAGAGTTCCACCTATTTACACCTGTTTTGGAGCATTTGACTGATCTTTCAAGACCCACAAAATATTGTGTCCTGTGACAATATGTTTTACTGGCCCGTGGGTCACCCCGAAATCCAGAAAAATCCTAAACTATTTGCGTTATTGCCTTAACCAGACAGCATTTTTTTATTTTTTTCAAAAATAACTAGGACTGTATAAATAAAAATATAAAGATAGTTGGTGAAAATGCTGTTGACAAATGTCAAACTGGGTCTTGTATCCTTCCATTTTTCTGTTTGCGGCCTTCTGATGAAAACATTTGGACACCCATCCTTTAGATTGTCACATACACGTTGTCATGGCTTAAAATGTCGGTTTTGTTGTGGAAACCCCTCATGTCAAGAGCAGATGTTGTCAAGTGTTGTGCCGCTAGTTCTCAATTTCCATTTAAAAATAGCTTGAGGAACAATTTAGGCCGATTGCGTGGAGTTTACATGTTCTCATCGCCAGTTATTCCGGTTTCCCCCCCACATTCCAGAAACATGCATGTATTTGTAATATGAATTTGAATGGCCGGTAAACGGCGTTGCAATGTCGCCGATGTAACAGCCTATCAAAAATGCCACATCGTATCACAAGAGCTTTCAACAACAAAAACACGGTCAGGGTGTTAGCGATTAGCGACCAATGGATTTTATAGTGTGTATATAGGGTTTTACAATAATACTTGGTTGTTTACATGTGCCCTGTGATTCTGCCATCCATTTCACGGTGTAGTCTTCCTCTCATCGAAGGTCAGCTAGGATAGGATCCAGCTCACCCGTGACCCATGTGAGGATGAGTTCTGTAGAAAATGGATGGATGTTTGTGTATGTAACATGAACTTAAATGACCACGTCCACCCCCTCATGGGGAATGCCAGGCATGTTTAAACAACACTTTCGGTCCACTGACACGCTAATGCGTCATGGGAAGAGTGATGATAGCCGGAGGACCCAAAATGAAAGTTTCACAGGAAAGGTACAAAACTGACCGATGCAATTGATTAAAAATCAATTTCCAACTCAAAACGAATTTGACCAAAAGCATGACTGGTAATGATTCGCATGAAAAGGACCAGAGAAGTTTGCGAGACCACCTGATTTGTTGTGCTAACATCATATGGCCTTTCTCTTATTGTCAGGGATGAAATTAATCACTTGAGTGTCCATCAGAGGAAGCCACTAGCATGCTTTTCAACTGGAGCTTTATGGTGAGTAGCAGAAGCCAGAGTTGGTGACTTAAATTGCACATTTTTTCACTTGCTTAAAGTAAACTTGTGACGGTCTTTTTGACTTTGACTTGGGATTCATGCGGCTTGACTTGTCTTAGGTCTGGTTCACACGCTAGGATTTTTTTAAATCTTCAAATCTCAACTACTCAAAACTACTATCATACAATACTTTGTTATTCTTGATCACCTTGTTTTTGTCAAAGACCTCATAAACATCATCTGATTTTTTTTTTTGTAATGCGGACCTGAATTGACTGCTTGATTTTTGCCACAGTACCTTGGGAACTCTGAAAAACAGGTTAAGACATGAGACTTGTGACTCGCAAATGCCGTATGTAACTTACTAACCTCTGGTAGTAGCGGTAGCAAGCTCCTCGCGTGCGAACAATCATCATTTTGTCATCTTGTTTGCAGGATGTGACAGGATGAAGCGTCTCAGGACCTCCAGCAGCAGCGACACTTCTGACAATGAGAGTGAGTCCCCGCACAACACTACGTGATGCCAAAATGGCTTCATTTAGGTGCATATGAAGCAAACATGCCGTGTTTGCATCCAGGTCCCTCAACTTCCTTCTGCTCCAACAAGTATGGCAGCAAACCGGGCACCCCCGCCGCCGACCCAAAGAAACCGGCTGAAGTAAGTCCCCCCCCTGCGCCCCCTCGCACCCTCCGCGGTAGCCAACACTTGAACCCACCCGGTATCTTGATTTTGGGCGTGTCTCACAGGTGTTCCGAAAAGACCTGATCAGCGCCATGAAACTGCCTGACTCGCACCACATCCCGCCGGAAGAGTACTACCTGCTGGCCGACACCTGGAAGCAGGAATGGGAGAAGGGGGTTCAGGTTCTGGCGAGCCCGGACACCATCCCGCAGGCGTCTGTCAGGTACAGGACGGCGTCACAAAAAGAAAAATACAGTTGGTAGTAGGTACCTAGGCCTGTCACGCTAACACATTTTAAGGATGATATATTTTCCAAGAAACGATCACATGAAGTGATTTAAAAAAAAAAAAAAATTATGCCACTGTTATAGTGATATTGGAGCAAAAGTAATCCTTTTTAATCTTATAATATCTTAGATAAAACACTCAGTTGCACTTCAATAAATATTAACATAACACAAACAGCCACGTATCGGTAGTGGCAGGGTAAAATGAGATGTCTTTTATCTCCTTCAGAATGTCCTCTTTCACCTGGTTGTACGAGGCTGGAATGGCTGTTTGCTCACACGCAAAGGCATTTGAGTACCCCAGTTGCTCCATTTTCTTCCCCCCCCCCTCCCCCCACTTTGCTCGAGCTGAAGCTCACTTGTTACTCAAATTTTGTCTCACAACATTATCAACCGAGTCATTATCTGCCATCACAAATGCGGTCATTTTTATGTTCAGGATCATTGCGGAGAAGTCCAAAGAAATTCTTTATGGCCACCAGAAGAAGTACATTCAGTGCTCCGGGCAGGAGTCTATGGAGCCGGGCTACGTCAACATCAAGGAGCTGTCGGAGGCCATGTGCCGCTACGACCTGGACGACGTCGACCTCTACTGGCTGCACGCGCTTAACACCAGGCTCCTCTGCATGGGTGAGTCACCCTCTGCATATTCGCCGTTCGGCATTTGCAATGTTCCTGTCTGTGTTTTGTGTGCATTTGTGTGCATTTGTGTGTGTGTTGGGGGAGTGATGCTTGGTTAAAATGCCTTCTTTTTTTTCCTTGAACCCATAGTAATATTGTTATCTAGATATTTGGCATGAATATGGAGATGTGAAATTTGGGCATACCGCCCAGCCCTATACTCTGCCATTTGTCATTTTGGCCTGCACTTTACAGCCTGCGTGTGCGTGTGTGTCGTCCAGGTGAGGACCCAGTGGATGAACTGACGATGGAACGCACCATGGAGGCACTGGAGGGCCAGTGCCACGACAACATGAGGCATGCCATCGAGACGGTGGAGGGCCTGGGCATCGAGTACGACGAGGACGTGGTGTGCGACGTGTGCCGCTCGCCCGACAGCGAGGAAGGCAACGACATGGTTTTCTGCGACAAGTGCAACATCTGCGTGCACCAGGTAGGTGACAAAAGGCAGACTCATGTTGCCTGCGTTTGGAATCATTCACTTTTTGTATTTGATACTAATGAGATGAGCCGGATTTCTATCTACTGGACTCTATAGTTCAATAAAAGCTCATATGTAATATTTCTAAAAGTCGAGATGTGGTATTTACAGGACACTTTGGGGAAATTTACCAAAATTTGTCACCCCGTTTGCAATCCTACTCACTACACGTTCAAACAGTAGCAAAAAAAATGATAATCTCACTACATATGGTGCACAGTATAGTGGGTAGAGAGGGATTCCGAACACAGCAAGGGTAACGAATCGGCTCACGTGTAAAGATGGCGTACTTCCTTTGCCCGACCCCAGGCCTGTTACGGAATCGTCAAAGTGCCCGTCGGGAATTGGCTGTGCCGCACGTGTGTGCTGGGCATCGATCCGCAGTGTCTCCTGTGTCCCAAAAAGGGCGGGGCCATGAAGGCGACGCGCGCCGGCACCAAGTGGGCGCACGTCAGCTGCGCTCTGTGGATCCCCGAGGTAAATTAAAAAAAAAAAAAAAAGTAAAATCTCCCGCCTGATTACCAGCTCATGATCACACTGTACCTTCACTGCACGTAGGTCAGCATCGCATGCCCAGAAAGGATGGAGCCCATCACTAAAGTGTCTCACATCCCACCCAGCCGCTGGTCGCTTATCTGTAGCGTGTGCAAGATCAAGACGGGTGCGTGCATTCAGGTGAGGCCACAATTAGGGCTGCACAAAACAATCGCATTTTAATGGTAATCATGATTTTGGCATCCACGATTACATAAACCCGATCGTCTGCGATTACATTTTTTTCCTGTTTGATGACACTGGAGATTGTGTGTGTTGGACCTGACTGCAGCGTTGATATGGTGGATCACACTATTCTGTTGGCTCTTTTGCAGTACCAGTTGGGCATTAGTGGTAGCGCTCTAGAGTGGTTGAGAGCCTATTTAGCAGGCAGGACTTTTTGCCTTAGCCATGGTTGCTCCGAGTCCCACTCTGCCCCACTGTCGTATGGTGTTCCACCGGGCTCAATTTTGGGGCCCCTGCTCTTTTCACTGTATTTGATTCCTCGGGGTTCCATCTTAAGAAACAAATGGTATTTAACTTTCAGATGCCATACCAGTGAGATCGATCTCCTGTTAAGCAAAAAGGATGCTTTCTCCTTCTGGCCACTTTTGTTCTGCATGAAGCAATTCAAAGCCTGGATGGCACCAAACTTCTTAAACTTCGACAAAATGAAAACGGAAGTTATGGTGTTTGGTCCCAGTGGCCCTTGTACCCTTACCTTGGCCCTAACTCCTGGTGCCTTATCGAAAGCCAACAGTCTCAAATTTCTGTTTTAAGATTCTTTTTTGTTTTCAAATCTTCCCGGTGCCTCTGCTCAGCGGAGCAGACGCTGCTGGAGGTACAGAGGACCAAGCGGAGCCTCAGAAGGGATCGAGCTTTTTCCATTGGCCGGCCCTCCCTTTCGGAATGGCACATTTTTTTTGACTCGACGTTGTTTTATTGTGTTTACTGTTTGACTGTTATTAATTTGTTTGAACTGAATAATGTAAATCCAAACGAGCATAAAATGCTGCCTACTCACCCGCTTCCTATGCACTGCCTTTCCCCGCAGTGCTCGGTGAAGAACTGCACCACGCCCTTCCACGTGACGTGCGCCTTTGAGCACAGCCTGGAGATGAAGACCATCCTGGACGAGGGCGACGAGGTCAAGTTCAAGTCGTACTGCCTCAAGCACAGCAAGCCCAAACTGGCAGGCGAGGCGGGCCTGAGCCCGGCGCGCGCCAAGCCCCCAGCGCCGCCCTCCGACTCGGCCAAGGTGGGCCTGCGAGCGCAGCGGCTGCAAGAGCTGGAGGAGGAATTCTACGCGCTGGTGCAACCAGAGGAGGTGTCGCGGGCCGTGGGGCTCTCGCCGCGCCTGGTGGACTTTGTCTACCAGTACTGGAAGCTGAAGAGGAAGAGCAACTTCAACAAGGCTCTACTGGCCCCCAAGGAAGACGAGGAGAACCTGGTGCTGCAGCCGCACCAGGACAGCATCCACACGCGCATGCGCATGTTCATGCACCTGCGACAGGACCTGGAAAGGGTCAGTGCAATTGATGAATGATTTTAGCCGCCTTCCCTACCGCCGTAATTTGATTGTGTGTAAATTATTGCTTCAAAAGGAGAGTTGATTCAAAAAAAATCGGCGAGCTGGAAATTCAGACATAACGTCACCCTCTTAAAATAATAGCATAAGTCATATTTTGACTGAGTTTTTTTTGTTGTCTGAAATATCTCCTCAGTATGCTGGCCACCTCTGCTAAAATTGGCTTCATCCATAGTTAAACAACTAATTCAGTTTTGCCCCATTTGATCAGACTTAAACCCTCTCTATTTTAAAGATTGGTGTTCAAATGATATTTCATTTTATTTTACGTTTTGCAAATGAAATGAGTTTGCGAATTGTTATTAAAGTTTGATTTAATTTTTTAAAAATATATGCTAGGGTTGAACGATTATGGAAGATAATGTAATTGCGATTATTTTTTTTCCCCCAAAAAATAATTACAATTGCAATATGAGTTGCGCCTTTTTTTTTCAAGGTACTTTCTAATGTGTTTTTCAACAAGGAATCTTTATTGCAACAAACAACATCAAATCTGTTATGCATTATAGAATACGCAGGTAAAGGCAAATGAAGCATTAATTCATATGAAAGACAGTTTTTCTACCACAGTGAGAGGTATATAGTTACAAAATATTTTGATGTGCAGTTTGGTAAGTCCATAATGCTGCCACGCAGGTGTGGTGTAAAGTATACTATACTGTAAAGACACAAACTCGAGTGCAGATTACAAGAATCATGTAAACAAATCAGTAGTTTTGCCACTTCCTACATAACACTTTGTTTCATGAAACATGATGTAAACGTGGACTACCCTTCTCAAATCACTCACTCGACTTCACATATAGACGGATAAATAAATAAAACATGCATGTATAAAATTAAAGCTTACCCGATCTCCGTTTAGTAACATCATACGCGCCACCCTGGAGGAAAAGATGATGCCTACTTATCAATACAATACACCAGGCGTTTTCTTTTCATAAATTCTTATTATATGAATTTTTAAATGTTCTCAAGTGGTATGTTGAGTCTGTGCTTATTCTGTCATTGGTTGGCGCAGGTGAGGAACTTGTGCTACATGGTGAGTCGGCGAGAGAAGCTCAAGCTGCTGCAGAGCAAAGCCCAGGAGCAAATGTTCAACCTGCACGTCACCCTCATGAGCCAGGAGATCTCTGCTGGTGAGCCGCCCTTTGCTCAGTCCCTTTCACGCCGGGCCGCCGCTTATTGCTACAGGAACAGAAGGCACTACTATACACAAAATTGCCGCATCTGTAGATAAAATATCCTTAATTGACCCCCAGAGGGGAAATTCAGGTGTTACAGCAGTTTTAAGAATACAAAAAATTATAATACTCATTTAATTAAAAAAAATAAAATCTTCAGTGACGTTGAATCACTCTTGCAGCGCCTCCTTTGCGTCTTTGCAACAAACTTTCACAGTCCTTTAGTTGGCTGCTTGAGGCAAAAAATGAGTGTTTCAACATCAACCCCCATTCTGGATTTCCCATACAAAATCTTCCTGGCACTGATACTCCATCTGAAAGCAGAAAATTGCCAGGTCGACTTTATTCCCCATTCCGGAATTCCCTAATGCACAGGTGTCAGTACCACCTCAGTTACCTTATATGGTGAACAATTTTTCCATCGCACTCTTGTAACCCCTTGTATGTGGTCATATCCCGCTTGTTACGGTAGAAAGAAATGAACATTTTGACCTCCTTTGCTCATGTCTGTTTTGTATGTCCAAAGGCCTTGCTGCATCCTTCCCGGTGGAGAGTGTTCTGTTCCGCCCTCCTCCGAGGATCACGCTGAAGCTGAAAATGCCCAAAGCCTCCAGCCTGGGAAACTGCCATACTGCGTCCAAATCGGCCAATGGGCCTCTGTGCCCGGACAACAGCGGGAACGTGTCCGAACGCGGCAGCGAGGGGCTCGGCCAGGGCAAGCCTCAGCTGCACGGGCACACCCGGCGGGAGGAGCGTGCCAACGGCCGGGTGGCGGGGAAACCCATGGCGGGGAAACCCATGGCGGGGAAACCCATGGCGGGGAAACCCATGGCGGGGAAGCCCATGGCGGGGAAGCCCATGGCGGGGAAGCCCATGGCGGGGAAGCCGCTGGCCCTGCAATCTGCATTGCACGGCCACTCATCCAACGGCAAAGCGGAGCAAGAGCGCGCCTCCAAAAATGGCCTCTTGGAGAAACTGGTTGCGCAGAAAGACAGCTCGTGTCAAACGCCCGGCGAGCCCAACGCGCCCAAGCAACCGTTGGACAAAGGCGCGTTTGGTAAGTCGGCCATGGAACACTTCGGCAGGTCCTTCAAGGAGGCCACCATGAACTTGGTACGAACTACCGAGGACATGCGGGCCTCGGACAAGCTCGCCCGCAAAGAGAAACTGTGGCCCAAGCCTGTGTCGGCCAACAATGCGCGCTTGTACCATGACAGCGACGGCTACTGTCCCGACCTGGAGCTCAGCGACTCTGAGCCCGAGGCCAAGGGGAGGCACCGGCGCCAGGGTGGGCCGTCCCCGCCGGACGCCGCCCGAAGAGAGGGCGGTAGCAGCCAGAAGGGCGGCGGGCGCGGGAGACAGTCGCTGGGCGTACGAAGGTGACGGCAGATTGTCCCGCTCCGACTCATCATGTGAGAATAAGAGATTAGCGTGCTAACCGGTTAGCACGTTTGTACGTAGCACAACTTTTTACTGAACAGCTACACTTCGTTCCTCATCGCACAGCTGGATGTACAGCGTTGTGACAAATGGACCAAACATGCCAATACAAAATAAGAACACCACCAGGACTCCAGCCGCTGATGTCAGTCACAAAGGCACACATCAACACATAAATAGTGTTCCCCCGCTAGGATGACAACCTGAGCAAATAAATCTCATCCTCTCACTTCAATACTGTTTCTTGGCACCAAAGCAATATTTTTTATATTAAGGCTTTGGCCATAACGCAAAAACGGCAAGTACGGGAATATTTCAGTCAATCGCAGGATAGGTTCCAGGAAAAAAAAAACAAAGAAAATTGGTGGGAGGAACACTTTTAATAACAGTGGCCTCAAATGAACAAATGTTTTATTTCAGTATTTTTTTTTTAAAACATTTACTTTAAAAAAAAAAAAAAACTAAAAAAAAAGTTGTCTTTAACAAAAAAATTAACTAGAAATGTTGCCAAGTTGTTTAAGGGGGAAGACAACCAAAAAATGTAAGTTGCAATAATATGTTCTCTACGGTCCCACTGGTCGGCACGGCATTCTGATTAATAACGCGTTTGTGGAATATTAATTAAGCAGCAAAATCCGCCTGTTTTTAATCCTCCGAGGGGTTTGCCATTTTGCCTTGCTGTCAACGGAAAATTACAATCCAGTTGCTCAGGTCTCAGGTAATGACCAATCGCAGCTCACCTGTTTTCGGAATTTGGTCATGTGACAATCGCAAGATGAACCGTAATTGATTGTTACCCAACCGTTTCGCTAAAGTGATGTCTTTTCAGTTGACAGCAAAATGGACGCCCCTGAGATGAATAAAAACGGGTGGATTTTGCTGCTTAATTAATATTTCACAAACGCAATATGAATTACAATACCGTGTTTAGACTAGTGGGACCGCATAGAACATATAATAGCAAAGACATTTTTTTAGTTGACTTCCCATTTAAGGTGCGTCATCAATGGGGAACACTAAATTCTTGTACGTTTACGATGCCGCTGTCGTCATATATTCACTGCCTTCACTCTTTTCTTGTTCTATCCCTGATTTCATAATAAAGAAGCAAATCAAGACGTTTTTTGTTTTATTCAAAATACCTCCCACATGAATGATTTATGTAATTTTTACATTTCTAAAAATTGTTTTTCAATTGTCAGAATGTATCATTAGGCGGAATTTGAAATGTTTGGAATGTATTTAAATGTAAATATAAATTACTTTATCTTTGAAACATTTATTTTGCGATTTATTGTGTAAAGCGAATGTAGATTATTGTAGATTATGATTGGCACCGGAGAAATATGATTGAGATTGTGCGGATGTAACGACAGGGGGCAGCATTTGTCACGCTCATCTTCGGTGAGGACCGAATGAAACGTCTGCTGACTTGTCGAAAGAAGGATGTGATGCGTGGTGAAGTACGTGTGAAGAAGACAACGATTTCGAGTTGAAATCGTTTCGTCGTCATTGTTTTACAAGTGATGCATCATCGTTTATTAACGGGAGGAAACGACATAAATTCTGCCTCAAGAGCAGTGTTTAGTTCTGCAGGAGTCTGTTTTACAGATGATCACAGACTTAAATAGCTGACAATAATGGAATACAAAGTCTATCAGCGTGCAAATTTTTGAATAAGTGAATATAATTGGCATAGCGTTTGATTTTTAAGCATGCAACTTCCTTGCTCACGTGGCGTTACCAGCGGACGTCGCCAGTCCTACCACATCCAATATGGCTGAAGCAATGACGTATTGACTCGTTTGACCAACCCACTCAATGATGTCTGTGCATCTCTGTGGCGCGAGTTGAACTGAGCTCGACTCGCCATTTCGCTGGTAAACGCCGGATTTTTCTTTTGTATTTTGATTGTCCGATTTCTTGAATGGTTCTTTAATTATTGTACATTGTTGTTCTTGGTTAGCTTGAATTTTACTGTATTAATAATCATTTAAATGTCATCGCCATTTAGGTCTGTGCGAGACTGACTGTATACTGGAGCTTGTCACAGTTGTGGGTAAAGTTTGATTGTGCTCAGGGTCCAAGTTATTTTTTTTAAACGGGAACGGGACAATTGAAGTCAATTTTTAAAAAGTTTAGTTTATTTTAACCATGAAGTAATTCATTGTCATGCTTTTTTTGTTGTTTAATTATAATCAAACAATTAATTAAATCAATAAAAATGAGCAGTACTGTGAATAACTGTAAGCCCTCTTCGATTCTTACGCTTTTGAATGACAGTTGTAATGTGTCAATGTATTTTGTCCTGATCTTGGAACTGATGTTGAATTCATTTGTTCTTCGTTTTCAGTGTTATGGAACTGCACGCAGTGGCCTGTGGCGTCAACTTGCAAAAAAAAAAAAGTGAATTGGACGCCAGTCTAAAAATGTTTCTCCTTTTCATTAAACTGAAGGGCAACTACGGATTGAACATGAATTGGAAAGGCACACACCTCTCTATATAAGGTCACACGGGTGACATTCCACTGACAGCAAGCATGAAGTCAAAGGAATTATCTGTAGAACTCCGAGACAGGATTGTCTCGAGTCACAGCTCTGGGGAAGGTTACAGAAAAATCTCTGCTGCTTCGAAGGTCCCAATGAGCACGGTGACCTCCATCATCCGTAAATGGAAGACGTTCGGAACCACCAGGACTCTCCCGAGATCTGGCCGGCCATCCAAACTGAGGAATCGGGAGAGAAAGGAAGAGACAGAGAAGCCGGCGGTCACTCTTTCAGAGCTCCGGAGTTCCTCTGTGGATGGAGAACCAGAAACCAGTAGGACAAGCATCTCTACAGTAATCCACCAATCGGGTCTGTGTGCAGCCAGACAGAAGCCACTTCTTTGCAAAAGGCACACGGCAGCTCGCCTGGAGTTTGCCCAAAGGCACCTGAAGGACTCTCAGACTATGAGAGACAACATTCTGTGGTCTGATGAGACAAAGATTGAACTCGTTGGCGCGAAAAAAAGCGTTGTGACAATAAAGCACAACGGCAGTGCTGGCATCATGCTATGGGGATGTTTTTCAGCGGCAGGACCTGAGAGACTAGTCCGGATTGAGGAGAAGTGGAACGCGGCAGTGTACAGAACCATCCTGGATGAAAACCTGCCCCAGAGTGCTTTTGAACTTGGACTGGGGCGTCAGTTTGTCTTTCAGCAGGACGACAACCCCAAGCACATTGCCAAGATATCACAGGAATGGCTTCGGGACAACCCTGTAAATCTTCTTGAGTGGCCCAGCAAGAGCCCAGACTCAAACCGCATTGAACATCTCTGGAGGGATGTGAAAACGGCCGTGCAGGAACGCTGTCCGGCTAACCTGATGGAGCTCGAGTGTTTTTGCAAAGAGGAATGGGTAAAACTGCCCAAAGATAGGTGTGCTAAGCTTGTGGCGTCATATTCAAAAAGACTTGAGGCTGTCATTGTTGCCAAAGGTGCGTCA
Organism: Filicampus tigris; assembly: GCF_054856515.1. Lineage (NCBI taxonomy): Eukaryota > Metazoa > Chordata > Actinopteri > Syngnathiformes > Syngnathidae > Filicampus > Filicampus tigris. Next base: position 15,875,440 of record NC_141228.1, read on the forward strand.
ACATGTTGAGAACAGGTTTGGAATACTTGCATCATGTGCACGCCCTTTTATAACTGGGATGTGGCTGAGTTCAGAAAGATGAAGTCAAGTTCCGATGTTCTGGTAGGATTTTCCTTACATTTTTTAATGCTTTCTACCAGAAGCCTGTAGGTTTTGTGCTGACACCGACTGCCATTTAGAACTGTTCATAATTCCCTCCGTCTTGTCTAATGCTTCACTTTAGGTATAGCGTTCTCTTTTAGGTATGTTTGTGCCAAAAAAAGCTCAACATTGGTTTAATCAAACCAAAGCAAAATCCCCCAAATATAAGTGGGAAAATGTTTTTCTTCTCAAATAGGACTGGAGTCTTGGAAAAGGTAGTGGGAATTATAAACAGTTTAAAAAAGCAGTCATCACGTCCCAGGTTAATAGAACTTTCTTTTATACTGGGCTAAAAACTACACTTCTTGAAAACATTAAAGCAAATATAATAATTCTATTATGTTTTATAGGTTTTAGGTGGAAAAACAGTTTTGAAATCAAATGATTTCTCTTGGCGTTTGTTTTTTTTAATCCTACAAACAAGACATCTGAACAGGGGTGTGTAGACTTTATATCGTCGCTGTCATGTGAAAAACACTTATCTCCATTTTTTTTTCATTTTCTTATTTTTACATGAATCATGTTTCCGCGTTACAGACATCGCATTAAAGTGAAGATTAAAAAGGTTTCCAAAATTGGAGATAAGTGTTTTTCACAGGACAGCGACGATATCCACTTTAGTGCTTTGCTTTCAAAAACAAGGACATTTGTTGGTGACCCCAAACGTTTGAACGGTAGTTTATGTACTTATAACAACTAATTTATTCCACTTCAAAATAGGCATAAAGAAAATGTGGAAGAAGCGAAGGGCTGCGAATACTTTCCAGATGCTTCTAATGCGTCGCGATTTTCCTGGGGAATATGAATTGTGTCCCCGCTGGGATTGAAGAACCGGTCTAGTGCCGCATCTCTACTCAGATTCAGGCAAGTCAAAATCCATATTCAGATGATATTCCGTTGCTCGTGTTCGTATATTCACTCTGATATGATATAAAAATATTGTTTTATACCCTCCTTTGTAATAAAGATTTTTAGATGTTAATATCACATGAAGATCTACTGTTTTGTTTAAGTATTCTCTTTATTTATAGCTGTAACATTATAATAAAGTAGAAAATGAAGTTGTAAAGTTAAAAAAAAAAGTTTCAATACAGTTTAGGCATACCATTCCAAAAATATATCTTTATTTTCATCAGACGATTTTTTTTTAAGGAATATACAATACTGAGGGGAAAAAGATTTTTAAACAAGAGTTAAAATGTTAATGGAAAAAAAGTTTTGTTTTCTTCTTGAAAAATAAATCCCCACAGAAATTACACTATAGATGAGAAAACAGCTGTTAAGCTGCAAGAATAGTTGTTTTTTTTTTTAGAAAATTTATACAAGAAAAAAAATTAACGAGTAGGAATATCACAAGAATAAGGTCATGTTTATTTTTCAAGAAAAAAATCATATTTAAAAAAAAATCCTGTTTTTCAAAAGTTCTATACAGTATTTGAAAAAAAGTCAATATACGGAGAGAAAAATACATTTAAAAAAAGGAATCTTTAGAGAGTATAGTCAAAAGTTTGAAGAAAACGTAATCTCTCAAGAATGTGTTTTTTGTTTTTTTGAAGAAATGTTTTTTTTTTTTCCCATGAACAATATAGTATTTATGGAGTAGTTGAGGAAAAAACATTACAAAAATAAAGTTGTCTTTTTCAGGATAAAATGTTGTTCCAGAAAAAAAAAAATTCTATTAAAAAGTTATGTTACAAGATGAAAGTCATGTTTTAATTACAAGGAAAAAGTCCCATTATTTTTTTTTTTAAAAAATGGCCATATTTGCAAGAAAAAAATTACAATGGTAACATGACAATAAGCACTTTGACGTGCTTTCTGACTTTTGGGTTTGTGTCATATATTCCCATTTGAAGTTGTAAGTTTGGCATTGCAATAAGATTCAGTGAGAACTACATAACCAAACTGTTGTTGACTTGTCATCACGGATCAAATATTTGTTTCAAAACCTGTTTAGTGACTCCTGCCTAAAGGACGGTCCGTACCTACTGGTTGTCCAAACACTCTCAACAAGTCACATGGAGTCATCACCTCACTTTTGTATGTCGTCATAATGGACGAATGTCGTGGTCGAGACAAAAGTGGCTTTTGCAGGCAATGTGAAAGGGACTTTTGATAGGCTACTACCTCGAAAGTTTCACAATTAAGTGTGTGTACAATCACAAAAAGTAGACGGGTAGAGCGAATAAAACGAGATTTAATAAGGTGCATGATATAACGTGGATAACATAAAATGAAAACGGGAGGAAAAAACGACAACAAAAAGGTGCGTCTTGAGCGAAATTTAAAGTTTGATCTAAAAGCATGTCAGGCATTTAAAATCAAAATAAACAAACAAAAAGTCGCTTACTAAAACTACTAAAAGAACTTCCAGCACAAGAACAAGATTTTGTATTTGTGTGCAGCATAACACCTAAATGCTGAAGCACCATATTTGCTGTGAACTCATCGGCTCCACTAATTGAACAGTTTTCAGACGTCCGAGCCCTTCTGAAAGTAGCCATTATGTTGCAATTCTGTGTTTGTGCTGCACAAATCCCCCCCGTGTGTGTTTAGTAAGGGAGGGGGGGGGTATTTTTTTATTTCATTGCGCATTCGGTTAAAAATGTTGCCATTGCAGTGTGGTCACTTGCACAGCAGTGTTGTTAGTTTTAATTGTGTTTTGTTCCAAAGAATGGCTGATCATAAAATACAACTTACTAACTTATTGTCTATATGATATTTAAATATTTATTTCTTTACATTTTATAATCAATATAATCAGATTAATTGAATACATCAAACTGGACTTTTGCTCATTCCATCCACAGTAAACCAGTACAAACAAGTACATTATTCAAAAAAATAACACAAATATTTCATTAATGTAACTTCAACTTGTCACAAAAACACACAGCACCAAAAAGACTCTACAGAAAGGGCAGTGCTGCCAAAGATTCAGAATATAACCGACAACTCACATCAATATCTTTGTTTAATGTAACCTTTTTCCAATGGGCTTTAGTTGGATCGGTTGTATCAATCTTAAATATCGCTTATGCAATCGGATTCGCAATGAAATAAAAGCCAGAATCCTCCACAAAGCCAGACCAAAAGGAAACCACGTAAAAGAGCCCGTTCTGTTCTTAACACATTGGAAGACTATTCTTTACCTTTAAAGTAGCATGTTGGAGATCAATAACAATAAAGACGATTTTCGGGAGCGAGATCGACTCATCATAAAGACACCTTTAGCACGATCGCTAACGTTTTTGTGCCGTTGCAGATCAGGCTGAACCAGGCGGGACGATTCAGTAGCAACCAGGGTGGATGTGGCATTAGTGAATTGAATTCTGACAAGCACAAGTGCAGCTTCCGTGCACCGGGCTCCGAGCAACCAACAATCATGGGAGCCAATCTCTGCGGAACCACGGAGGTAATAGTTCCGATTTACTCGTTTTTAATCGGATTTTAGTGTCACACCTGCACCTACAAATGTTCAAGCGCTAATGTATGTCATGGCTTGTTAGTGCTGACTTGTATTTATGATGCTTTGTCTACCTCTACAGGCGCTTTAGCGTAATTAAATCTGCCAATATGAAGACAAGTTACAAATATTGGGGACAGAGTCAATTTGTCATGGCTTGTTAGTGCTGATTTGTATTTATGATGCTGTACAGGCGCTTTAGCGTAATTGACTGTCCCCAATATTTCTAACCTGTCTTCTTATTGGCAGATTTAATTACGCCAAAGCGCCTGTAGAGGGAGACAAAGCATCATAAATACAAGTCAGCACTAACAAGCCATGACAATGTTTGAAAAATGGCTAATTCATTCATTAAAATAGTGTGAACGACATCAAAGTGAGCGAATATGCTCAGCCCCCGCGCGCATGTCACAAACACAAATCCATTTTAAAGTAGCGCTTTTTGTTTAAATTAATATTTTTTTCCCCTTAAATGGGCTATCACTTATCTAGCGCTTTTCTACCTTGGGTACTCAAGGTTAAATGTTTACTCGATTGCCATGCGTAATAAAGGCATTCCTCAACGAGCTCAGACTGAGACGCATGGAAAATAAGTTACAAATATTTAGTATTAAACCCAACCGCACAGCTGTACAGACATTTCATGACATGTCGTTGTCGCTTTATTAACACCTTCGGCCTCGTCTATTAAACGCGCATACGCATAGAAAGTGCGTGAAATGTACGCGTGAACATTCCCACGCAATTTGGATTTGTTCGTAAGGACGTGCGTACATTTACGTGCGGCTCACGCCAAACCTTTTTTGGTAGGACAGTGAAACTCAAAGTCCGGATAGAACGGCAAACGTCACCAACAAAACGAAATTAAATTTCCCAATCATCGTTGGAGCCGTAGAATAACTGCACTACATTTGAAAGAAAGCACAATCCCACAACAAATTCAGCTACGTGAACAGGAAATGATTTCATTCAACCAATGCACAAATATAATCATCGATCCAAGTGGGCTGGATGAATTAACGACACACCTGTGTAAGAATATGAATGGATAGTCAAAACATGCCAACAAAGTGGTAATATATCTTTAAATTCAGGTTCATAACTGCTATTTTCTCATAACTATGATTAAGATCTTTAAAGTACTTCTAAAATCATACTTTCGAAAATCGTGTTCTTGCACTGTACTCTCATAGTAATTTTATTAAACTTTCCTTTCTTTACAGCACTTTGCTTTTAAATCCCTCCAAATATTTTTTCAAATGTTGTAGCCAACTTTTAATTACAGTATGTGAGGCACATTGAGTTACATTGTGTATGCAATACTCTAAATCAGTGATTATATTTCCTTTATGACAACCCCTACAGGTACTGGTATAAATCAAAACCACAGATGTCAAACTCCGATCCTCGGTCCACTCTCCGGCATGTTTGAGATGTTTCCCTCGAACAGAGTTTGACACATGTGGTCCAAATGATGTGAGAAATTTCCATTTCTTACTGAGACCTCTATAACACCCCTCTATTGGGATCACCCCCCCCCCCCCCCAAAAAAAAATAGTGTTATGCACGGGATTTTACACCCTGTCAACAATGGTGTTGACCTTGGAGAGCGAGAAATTTACAACCTGTAAATTGTTTTCCAGACTATTAAAGACAGTATACTATACTCTAATGTACTCCTCATTCCCTTGCCATCCCGAATTATTCGCGTTACTCGATTAATCGTTCCCCTGCTCCCCAAACATGTCCAACCACCCTCATCACATGTTTTATGCACGGCTATAACATTTCATGTTTTCACAGCCGGGAAGCCCGAGAGGCTCGAAGCGTGTGCCCGATATACCCATGGACAGCTGGATGAGTCGTATGCCGGCAACCCTGCAGAACACCCCGCTCTACCACTTGGCCATTCCGGGTAAGCCGCCCGCCCGCAAACACTTTGTCAGCCTTCACGGGGGAGTGCCACTGTTACCTGTTTTTCCTTGTTCGTGCAGGCAGCCACAACGCCATCACGTACTGTCTGGATAAAAACAGCAAATCTCCCGTCGACGTGACCCAACCTGACATGCTGCTGAAGGCGGACAAATACACCAGAGGCCTCATTCGACCATTAATGTACAAGTGGTCCGTAACGCAGGTATGATCATTAGCATGAGATGGAAGGATGATGAATTTTTTTTGTAGTTTCCCCAAAAAGTTAATGTAATAAAAAAAATTCAGAAAATAAAGTCCCATGTTAAAAGAATAAAGTACTCTATTTCATGAAATATAAATATTAAGGGAAAAAGTAATTATGCTAGATGAGTAAAATATTTTAAACAAGTCAATGTTTTGAGAATGTATGTTGTATGTTTTCTAGAAAGAAAGTAACATAAACAACAAATTGCGGCAATACTTTTGGGGGGCACTGTATGTGGCACGCTGTTCTATGTATGGGCTGCAGGATCTCACGGTGACAGAGCAGCTGAACAGCGGCATCCGCTACTTGGATCTGCGAATCGCGCACAGGCCCGGCGACCGCTCCAGCAACCTCTACTTCTACCACGGCTTCTACACCAAGCTCACCGTGGAGGTAGGCCACTCCCGGGCAGGCGCATGGCACCACAGCTGACCCATTTTCATTTTCTGCTCATCAAGTGGTTTCATTTGGCACTTGTGCTTGGCTGTCTGCGACGTTTCATAAAAGCGTTTCGGCTGTACTTGTGTTGACCCGACAGACGATTCTGCGCCAGATCCGCATATGGCTGGACTCTCACCCCAAAGAGGTGGTCATCCTGTCCTTCAGCCACTTCCTTGACCTCAACAACAAGCTCCACATGCAGCTGGTCAACACCATTCAAAACATCTTTTCATCCAAACTCTGTCCCAGAATGGTACTCCCTTTACATCTTTTCATTGTTTTAGGTTAGCCTTTGTAGTAGAGGTGCAACGATGACTCTAAAGAGTTTTTCAAGAAAAAAAAAATTATTTTGAGAAAAAAAATCCCATTTATTTAAGAAAAAAAGTCATTTATTTTGAGAAAGAAAAATCCCATTCAAGAAAAAAAAAGTCATTTGAACAGTTTTTGACAGGTCTGGGAGTCAAAAGCTACCCTGTCTTAGTTGGTTTGCGTTTCAGGACGTGCCAACCCTTCGGAAGCTGTGGCAGTCAGGCCACCAGGTGATCGTGTCGTACGAGGACGACAGCATAGTTGGCCGCCATAACCGCCTTTGGCAACACATTCCTTACTGGTGGGCCAACAAGCTAAAGGCAAAGGAACTGATTCAGGCCTTGGAGGATCAGGAGAAAAGTGGCAGACCACGTAAGCACCACAAAACTGATTAAATTGATTAAAATAGCAAAAAATGTACATTACAGTTACCCACCTCCATCATGGGGTCAGGTTCGCAGTTCCGTTTTTTACAGGTTTTTGGGGTAAACATTTTGGCCTAAAACGAGGCTTATATGGAGTGTCATTCCACTGTTGTCCACTGGATGGCGGCACACATTTAATTTGAGACGATGTCAATGTAAAAGAATGCAAGAGGAAGTACTAAGGGGAAGGGGTGCTGGAAGCAGCACCAATATTGACTACTAGTAGTTTATCAGCGGATTTTTAAGATTTGTAGAGTGGGGGGGGCGGGTTGGGGGTGGGGGTGGGTGTTGAAAAAAGCAAAAAAAATAGAAAATGTAAAACTTTTTTTATCTTTTGAAAATTAATCAAGGGGCTGCTAGTTGCGCATACCTGCGCATAAAAAAGTAACATTTTTTAAAATTAGTGTCAAAAATAATTTTAGAGACACATACAGCCCTCTCTAATTGAAATTTGCGGTTTCTCGGCCGGCTGGCCCTGGATTCTAAAACAAGTTTAAAAATGTTTTAATAATTTGTTTCAGGAGGTTTTTTTGTCGCCGGCATCAACTTGACAGTGGACATGCCGTACATCAGCAAGAATCTGACCCAGTCTCTGAAGGACCTGGTAAAGTCCACCAACTCAACGCTGCTTCAGTGGGTCCGCAAGCAGACACCCGGCAGCCACTCGCACGCGCTCAACATCGTGGCAGGCGACTTTGTCAACGAGGGACACTTTCCGCAAATCGTCGTGTCGCTTAACAGCAAACTACTGCGTTAAGAGCAATCATTTGTTTTCAGTCTTGGCTTTCATACTGTCATGTTTGCTTTTATTTTGTAGTAATTCTTTGCTCTCGTTTCAGAAGATGTACTTCCTGACCTAGTGTCTCCTCATTATGGTGATTGTCGCCACCTGTGTCCCCTCCCATCCCTTGTTTGCCAAGTTGTCATCTTGTAATTTGTGACATGAGAATTGTTGAATCCGGTTGTATTGTACTATTTTCTAAATACATGTATTGTTCGAGTATGAACTAAAACATGAGCACACTTGTTAACCTAGCATCATGTTTCAAGAGTTTAGTGACAAAATCAACAAGTAAAGTAAAAGGACCAGACAACTGTTTGACACAACGGCCGTGCTGTAATACCGAACTAAATATATTAAAAACCAACCCCAAGCCTCCAGTATTAAATGAATTGATGAATACGAAGGACATTTTCGCTCTAATTGTATTTAGTTTGTTAGGTTGTAAATGTAAAATGGAGTTTTAACTTTTTTTAAAAAGCCTTTTTTATTTCATCAATTTTTTTTTTCAATTTTAGATTATTTCATTGGTTTTCGTTAACTAAAATAACTTTGCTGTCAACTGAAAGGGAGTGTTTTTGTCCCAAATTGCAGCCTTTGTCGATTTGAATTTGAAAAATGGTTCCACCCCTGTCTGGTATGCTTGACTTTCTTTCATGTTACCAAGAGTCCTTGCTTTCAGTTTCTTGTGCTTCCTGAGTTTTTGCTTAAATTTGTATTTATCTCGCTACCTTTGTCCCTCGTTTACCAGCTTTGCTAAGATTCGAACTTGTTCCTTTTTTTTTTCTAGCTTCTCTGTGTTTTGTTCTTACCCTTGACAAAGACTGATGAGATTCCTGCATTGCAGTGATTTTTTTGTTAGTAAGATGCCTATTGAACACTCATTAAATCAGTCATTTTTGCAACCTGAAAATTGCACATTTGGGTCCTTTTGCATCCATGTCTTACTATGCCCTTATCTGCGGAGTTAAAAATAAAATATGGTTTGCAATTTTTTTTTTAAGTCAGCAGTTATACTAAATGGCTGCCCAAAACGCTGGATGCCTTAAATTATTCATGAACTGAACCTTTGATGCAAGACTTGCCTGATTCTTACCGGAGCTTTGCAATGGTTTGACTTTTCAGTATGTGCCCAGAACGAGTTTCTTCCTAGGACCTCGGTCCAATTCTATGTGACATCGTTTTGAGAGAACGCATGTCATTTAAAAGCTGTGTGACATAGATGACGTGTCATTTAAAATAGGATCGCCCCTAATCTCGCCCTCCCCTTTTTTTTTTTTTATTTTGCAAAGGTCAAACCACAAATACGCAGGGTTCACTGTATTCTAATTACGATTTCTATTCAGAAAGGTTTCAATGTCACGGAGGAATAATTTCTTGTAATTGGTTGACATGCCATATGTTTCCTCATCTACAGTATCTCACAGAAGTGAGTACACCCCTTACACTTTGGGAAATATTTGGTTTTATCTTCTAATGGCACACAGACAAAAAATGGTACTTTATTATAATGTTAAGTAGACAGCCTAGACCGCCTTTAATATCTTGAATCGCTGGCAACAAAAGCAAGTACACCCCGAAATGAAAATTGCTATTCGATATGTACCCTCTCCAGTGTCATTTGACTCGTTAGTATCAGAAAATCTCTGCCGTGAATAGGAAATAAATGTAATGTAAATTTAAGTTCAATATGGCATCTAATGGCAAAGACTATTATATCTATATGTGAAGCTGTATTTGTTTCTCAAATCTCCTAAAATGACCCAGGGGTCGTAAACTGCCCACCGCTTGCCTTAGCATAAGCATGTTAGCGCAGAAGCACAATGTTAGTAAGGTACAGATTTTTAAATGCAGCTGCTTATGTCAATTGACATTAAAGTAGTCAGTGATGCACTATAATTACATAGAAATGATATGTAACGCTACTGAGAGTAAGTACTTGAAACAATGGTATTTTTTATATATTTTTTTAATCTACAGTGGTAACCTTTATATTTTATATTATAAAGTCTCTGTAAAATGAAAATAATTTCTAAATTTGGCCAACAACAAATAGCGTTAACAAGCCAATCCCTTCACCTTCTTTGAAGTAAACTTTTTTAATGAAAGACTTTTCAAGTTTTCTTTTTGTCAAAATCATGCCCAAGTATAATCATGGGGGATTTTAATCTTCATAATCCTGAAAAATACTGGCTAAGGAATTTGTAAACCTTACTGACTTCTTTTAGTGAAGTGTGTGACTAGCCAGTTTCGACCTTGTTCTTGTGGTCTACCGGTGTCAAATTTGGAAGTCTTGAACAATGTGATATCTGAACATATGGCTGTGGTCGTTCATGTCATTTTATCCTGTTCTCTCAAGCCTTTGAAGAGCTTTGTGTTCCCTCATCAGAGAATAACTCCGCTCTTGGTGACTTGGCGCTCATGCTGCTCTACTGTACTGAATTTGGTGACTCCATTGAAAGCCGAAGTCAGACTTGAGCCCTGGATTAATGAGAGGTGCAAGAAAGACTATCTGCAGGTCTTTTATCAAATCCTAAAAGACTGCTGGCGTTTCTACTAGAGCAGAGTTAGAGGCTAAAGAAAACATGTGTCAACCCTTATTCAGGCTAATCGTCACAATCCACGTGTACTATTTTAAATATTGAGTGCACACTGATCAAGCTATTTGCACGAGTCTTCCCCTGATATGTGCAATAGATTCCTGCACATTTTCATTTGATAAGGTTGCTACAGCTAGGCCTCTGATTTCAAACCCCACATTTGATCCCTGTGTTCATTGTTTAGCCGTGTCAAAATCCTTTGAAACTGTTTCCTTGGGGTTTTTAGAGGATGTGGTTCACCAAATTAATCAAAGGTGCTCCCCTTATCACTCTGTTCCTCCTGCCTAGTATTGGTCAATCGGTATTGGCTATTATCAACTGCAGTCTATCTTCTGCTGAAGTCATCCAACATTTTGAACATGCTGTGGTGCAACCCATGCTCCAAGGTTGGTCTTGAGAAATTTTGAATTTTAGATCCATTTCCAAAAGATTTTTTATTTTAAAAAAAATTCCCGTCCATCCATCCATCCATCCATATTTTTCCCGGTAAAGTTAGCTATCACGCTCGCAAGTGCGACAAGACATATCCATCTTGTCGCTTCTTGTTCATCTCTGTTGTATCAAGTTCGCATGCGTAGCCCGACCAGGAAGTAAAGCTGACAGCCGCATCAAACGCGGGTCTGTGTGTCAAAGACGCACCCGGAACGAGAGAGTTGATGCTGAGTGAGTTGGACGTTGCTGCGATGCAAAAAACTTGTTTTTTTTTACTATCACTGACAAGCCGGCTGACTTATTTCGCGTTATTTATCCCAGGAAGTACCAAACGTCCACCACTACCTGTTTACCCTTTGACCCCGATCTCTTAAAGGCAAAGGATGAAATAATCGAAGGCGATCGATTCATCTAAAGTGAAATGTGGGAGAAGCTGTCCACACAGACGCGTTCCGTGATCAGCGACTTTGAGGAGATCCCCGACATGGATCATTGGTGCGAGGACTGGATGTCGAATTTGCCTGAGGAGCTGTTGGACGTGCCGCTGACCCACTTGGCCATACCCGGTACTGTCTCTTTAATTCCAAATCTCCCTGTTTCATCAATCACAACAAATAGGACATCCAGTCATCTATTATTTTGAAATAACGTCATTATAACTAAACGTATATATGATGTAATACAACAATCTGCCTTTAACCCAATGGTGAACTGTTTATAATCTTTTGACTCATGCAGTAAAATAAGATCACCCAAAATATTAGGAACAACTCTCATGCTGTAGAAACAACAGAGAGAGGAAGCGAGCGAGTGTGTGTGTGTGTGTGTGGGGGGGGGGGGGGGGGGGGGGCGCGCGCGCGCGCGTGTGTGTGTGAGAGAGATAGTTTGAGTGAACGTGTGATTGAGTGTCAAAATTCCTTCAGTACGTCATCGCAAGAACAGCAAACCAGTTATAGCTGTTCAGCGTGTGCGTGTCTTCCAGGGAGTCATGACACAATGAGCTACTGCCTGGACATCTCCTCCCCCTTGGTGAGGTCTGAGTCGGATCTCTTCAGGGTGCTTGATGGACTTTGCTGTTGCCTCACCCGGCCCACCGTCTTCAAATGGGCCACCACGCAGGTACCACCTCTGGAAATCATAAATGTAGATATGAACACAAGCCTGAACAGTTTCTTGTATCTGACATCTCGATTATATCATAAACTATATATTATCATTCCGCTTTAAAGTAAAGCAAATTATAATACATCATTAAATCATATTCATTTGCATTTTAAATATATGACTATATTTTGTTTACTTACAGTATATATTTGAAATTGATATTAATATATGTTACTTAAATAGCTACAGTTATTGGATAAGATAAATCATTTTTTTTAACACAATAAAATTGAATACAGCGTACACAAACTAGAATATGTAATTAGATATTTATGTATTGTACAGAAATACTTTATACAGAATAACAATGTAATGGATATTTTTCATAATAATAAAGCGTTTGAAAGGTGCTTTATCATTCACTTATTAAATGATTATTATTTAAGAATTTCCAGTATGTATCGCACAATTATGTTATATTGTTATTATGATTATCATATCATATCGTCGCTGTCCTGTGAAAAACACATCTCCAATTTTGGAAACTTTTTTATTTTTCACTATTATTTAAAATTAAATAAAATAAATTAAATTTCAAAAGATATATTTTATGTAAAAATAAGAAAATGAAAAAAAAATGGAGGTAAGTGTTTTTCACATGACAGCGACGATATCCGTTTTTTAAATGCCGGACTTGTCTGTGCAATCAGGACCGCTGCATCGAAGATCAGCTATCGATGGGCATTCGATATTTCGACCTGCGCGTGGCGCACAAACCCGACGACCCATCATCAGATTTGTACTTCACACACATCCTATACACGCATGTCACCGTTTTGGTGAGTGACGACGCTCGCTGGCCCAATCGTGACGTCGGCACTGACCAATGAGCTCAAATGCACTCTTGCTCTCGACCAATCAGGACACTCTGTGGTCCGTGGCCACCTGGCTGGAGGGTCACCCCAAGGAGGTCGTCATCTTGGCCTGCAGACACTTCGAGGGGCTCAGTGACGCGCTACATCACTTCTTTATATGCAACCTCAAGAAGATCTTTGGCACCAAACTCTGTCTGCGCCAGGTCAGCCCTTTGCGTACATGATGTGGTATGCTTTGGATTATTAGGATTTCTTTCCGTAGAAAAGATAAAAGATGCTTTGGATCACGAGGCGTTCCTTTCCATAGTTAGATGTGGCGCAATATGATGTGGTACGCTTTGGATCATAAGATGGTTCACATGATGTGGTATGCTTTGGATCACGAGACGCACACTATGATAGATACAGTAGTTGTGTTGCTTGGTATTGCTTGGATGATGAGACGCTCCTTTTCATAGTAAGATGATGCAGTGAATTATGATGCATATTTTTTTTCAATGGATAAAATACGCAGTACATTAAATGTTGGGCATATGGTATGCTTAGGATCAAGATATGCTCCTTTCCATAGATGTTGGACGTATACTTCGGAGTGGGAGCCGTTCCCTCCTACAGCTAGATATATGTTGGGCATATGATGTGGTATGCATTGGATTATGAGCTGTTCTTTTCATGGATTAAAAATGGCTACATATTAGACATACAATGTGGTATGCTTTGGACCATAAAATGCTCCTTTGCATAGAGGTTTTTGCATGTGCGATGCGGTATACTTTGGATCATGAGACGTTCGTTGCTTTAACTGTATAGTCATGCGTGTCTCTCTTTCCCCCCCCCCTGTACAGGAAGCGGACTGGTCCCTGCGCCGTCTATGGGCGTCGGGTCGTCAGGTTATGCTCTCCTACGACGCCGACGTAGCTTCCCGGCACGCCGAGCTACTCCCCAGCATTCCCTACTGGTGGGCCAACCAGCGCACGGCCTGCGCTGCCATCAAATTCCTGGAGTGGAACAAGCAGCTCGGAAGGCCAGGTGAGTCCACGTCACACTGTCGCACAAGAGCACACTAACTATAGACCTCCTCACCATGATATTTCGTCACACAATCAAATCAACACAATCACATCAAATTTTTACAATCAAGTATTCTACCGATTATCCCGTTGATGAATATAGTAATCGGATAACCATTTCATTTGCATTATTAACGCTTTGAATGCCGTCGCTGGCGATTGCCGGACACTACGTTGTTTTATGGGAATGGGCGGAGAAAGGTCTTGGCCAACTCTGGTTTGATGATGAAGGTGGGAAAGTTTAAATAAATAAACGCTAAGTATGGTCAGGATAGGGCAGTATTGGGTCTCTTTTGGATGAGATCAACATGTATCAAAACAATGTGAACATGGCAGACCTAGAAATTCAACCATTACAAGCAGCTTGTGACAATGTGTTTGTCATGCTAAATCTACTACAAAGAATGTCACAAAAGAGAAAAAAGAGGAAAGAGATTAGATTTAGAAGTAGAAGCGATGATGCAATGTACATGCACGCACACACACTACAAAATACTACTACTAAATGGCGTGCAAATAGTTTGTAAAGTCTGTCAAATTGTGAGACTGATGATATTTTTAAATTATTTTGCCACCAAAAGTACGTTTTCATTGTTGCTGTTGGTATTTTATGTCAGAAAAGGATTACTCGGATGTTTGAGGCGTCAAAAATTATTCGCACCATAAAATATATCTTTTCACTAAAAAGCTTGTTGTCTGTTTTTTGGGGGGTCCAAAATAGGGGATTTGGGTGAAACCAACCCATAGTCCATTGCTGATTACTCAAAAAATAAAATAGAGAAGATAGGTGAGAAAAAAAAATTGTGGTGAAAGTAGAGAGTCAAATATTTCATTTCGTAGTTTCTGTTTATATAAAGCACTATATTCTGCGAGCCTTGAAAGATCAGTCAGAATGCACCTATTAACACACTAACGTGGATCAAGCTCTACTGTAGTTTCTTTGTCCCTGCAGAGGGTTTCTTCGTGACGGGCTTAAACCTGACAGCGTACAGGAAGTACATCATCACTAACCCCAAGCAGTCTCTGCGCACGCTGACCTGGGCCCAGTGGCAGAGCCTGAGCGAGTGGGTGAAGCAGCAGACCCCCGGCTCGGACCCCCACAGCCTCAACATCATCGCCGGGGACTTCGTGGGTCCGCTGCCCCTCGGCCCCCTCGTCGTGGGACTCAACAGGAAACTGCTGACGGACCAAAAGTGGCACGCGGAAAACGGATGCGAGCAGAGTGCTCGTGGACGCTTGCACCAGCCAACAAAGTCTGTTCGTTGAACATTTTTTTCTTATTATTGTGCACTAAATTATACTGAGAGCTGCTAATGTGATAGTTCGCTTTCCGTGGTGGTCACAATATTAGGAGCAACTCGGCATGATTTGATCCTTCCGTCCATTTATTGTATGAACAGTCACGTAAACAACATGACTAATTGAATTCGACAGGCTAAGGAGTGAAAAATACTGAGCATTGCTTTTATTTTTCATATTTTGGGTTCCTTGGTCGCAATATTAGGAACAGCTCTCAGTAGGATGTTTTTATTACACATTTTATTTGTTAAATGTAAAATATAATTATGTAATTAAAAGAAGCTACTGTAAAAGCCAGAAACACTCGACTCGTTCTAAAATTCACTTATTTCCAGGCTTGTAATAGTTTTTTTTCATTATAGTTCGCTTTTATTTTTTTGATTTGTTTTTTAAATTCTATTAGTCTTAATTAGTTTTCAAAGCAAGTTTGTTAGTTTTTATTAGTTATATTTGCTTTTTTTTTTTTTGTATTTGTTTTAAAAAAAATATATGCAGTACTTGGGTGCAGGATTCAAATGCTAACAAAGTTAATACGTATTGTGTAATAAAGTAAACTAAACTACAAGCTACGAATGTACAGCAATACCAAAATAAATACATTTAACCCCAATAGCTTATGTATATCAATGATAAAAACAAAAACAAAAACAAAGGAAATTTTCGCTATAGTTAGTTTCATAAACATAAGATGTCATTTTAGTTTTTGTTTTATAAAAACATTTTGTTTTTATTTTATTTCATTAACGAACTTTTTTTTCCCCAATTTTAGTTAGTTTTGTCATAATATCCGTGCTAATTACCTGGATGTCTTATTTTTACACATATTGTAGTTAACTGTAAAATATATATGATGCACACTAATACTATGTGTATATACAAAACAAAATGGTAAAATTAAGTGTCATTCAAAATATTTTCTATTAATAAATGTAAAAAAGTATTAAAAACTTGAATCAACAATAGTGCCTTTAGAATTAACTAATTCCTAGGATGTGTCTTAATTGTATTGCACATTTTACTTGACTGTAAAATGCGAGAACATTTTAACGCTGAAATACTGAAATAAACTAAAAGCAACCACGTTGTTTACAAATAATGGCAACATTTTTATTTCATTTTTTTACATACAGTCATGCATTTGCACATGCGTGAAATCTAACAACGTCACTCGTCGCTAGCCAAACATTTTCCTGTAGCGTCCATATGCGGCGTTGCCGATGACCACCTTGACGACGGCCGAGCCCTCGTCGGCATCCACGTTCACGTCCTGCACGGCGGCCTCCCTGTACAGCCAGCTAACAACCACAAAAGTTAACGACGCGGCGTCCGCATGCGGCGTCTGGGCCAAATACGGCGATCTCACCTGAGCTGGGGTGTGCTGAGGTCCACCTTCAGGCTGACCAAATGTTTGCCCGTGGCGGCCACCACGCGTCGTTCCACTGCCACCTTCAGCGCCTCCAGGCCACGCCCATCCAGGGCCGAGATGGCCAGCGCGTCGGCTTCCGTCGCTTCGTAACTAAAAACGTGGCGGAGTGTTTCGTGACGTTTTATTGATGTATTCCATTATTTAAACTGTTTTTGCTTTTTTAAATCGGCAAAACAAAATGAGTTGATTTTTTGCGTTTTTTTTTTTTTTTTCTCTCTGTTGGACAGTTAAAAGGACAAAGTATTGTAAAACAGTTGAATGTTACTACAGTATATGCTTCTAATTCATTGCTTTGTTGTATGTGTTAAGGGATCAAAAAATATATATTTTTAATTAATCAGATAGTTACGGAAGCGTATTGCATTCACATGAAAAAAAAAAATCCTGTTTTTGGGAGTATTTTTTTTGCCTTTTTATTTTTTATTTTATTTTTATTTTTTATATATATATATATATATATTTTTTTTTTTTTCAGTTTTTTGGAATATTTCTTTTTGTATAACAAAAAAATATACTGAAAAGCAGAAAAAAATATATTCTGGAAGACAGAAAAAAATATTCAGAAAAACAAAAATAATTATTCAGAAAAACTTAAAAAACTACTCGGGGAAAAAAAGAAAATAAAATATTTCAAAAAACAGGAAAAAATTTTTTTCAGAAAAACAGCATGCCAGTTTCTGTTTTTCGGAATATTTATTTTTTTTGACCTGAACTCCAAGTGACGTGTTGCAGACTCGCTAATGGCGGACTCCTTCCCGCAAACCTCAACCTGCCTTCAACTTTATACCTAAGCCGGTTCAATTAAGGTAAGGCATGTTCTGTAATTTGTAACACAAAGTATTAGTTTTGTTTTATGCTTTTTTTAACTGTATACGTTCCTCATTACGGAACCGTATTGCATTCACATGACAAAATAAACATCCTGTTTTTGGAGGGTTTTTTTTTTGGCTTTTTTTTTTCTTCCTTTTTTTCAGTTTTTTGGAATAATTTTTTTTCTATAACAAAAAATATACTGAAAAACATAAACATAATTATTCTGAAAAACAGAAAAAAATTATTCCAAAAAACAGAAAAATTAAAAAAAATTAAAAAACAGGCACCCCCAAAAAATTACTCAGAAAAACAGGATTTTTTTTTTCATGTGAATGCAATACGCTTCCGTAGATAGTTTCTCAGTTATTGGAATTTTATTCTGCCAAATAAAAAACTGGTATAGAAGATCCCTAGTCATGATTGTTGACTTTTGCCGGGCTTGATAAACAAAAAAGCCGAAGAAAAAGTTACTTGTCAATGAGGTCAATCTTGTTGTGGACTTCAATCATGGAGCTCATGAGTGCATCGGGCACTCGGAGGTTCCTCAAGACTTTCAACACGTTGGCCTTCTGGTTGATGTTCTCCGGATGGCTCACGTCCCGCACATGAATCAACACGTCCTGACGCATGCGCACAAATTTGAAATTCAAATTTTGACTAACTCATTAAAGTATAACTTCATGAATATAATTCTTATAATTTTGGAAGTTCCTATTTAAAAGAAAAAAAAAAATCCTTAACATTTTAACATGTTTTCAACAACAATGTTCATGTACAAAACATAAAAATATTTTTTTAAATCACTGAAACCCTAACCCTAGTTTGAAACACAAATCCTGTGCGAGGTGCGTACCGAGTGCTTGATGTCCTCCAGCGTGGCGGCGAACGAGTCGATGAGCTGGTGCGGCAACTGCGACAGGAAACCGATGGTATCCGCGTAGAGGGCGGTGACGCGGCTGGGCAGCTGGCCCGCGTGCACCGTCACATCCAGCGTGGCGAAAAGCCGATCCTGGGGACACAGCCCCGCGTCGCCCGTCAGCGCTTTGATCAGCGTCGTTTTGCCTGCGCAGGCAAAGACGAAAATTTGTTTGGTGAAGGACAGGGCTGGTGCAACAAAAACAAAACAAAACAAAAAGAGCAAAGGGAGATTACTTGCTCAGGTATGTCAGGTCTAACTTTTATTTCAGTCTTATCACACATTTTTATTTGATCTATTTTTGTTCCAATGTATTTTTGTTATTTTTGCTTTATTCGGTTTGAGTTTTGATCCATTTAATTTGGTCTGATCCCACTATTTCATTCTTTTTGTTCCGTTTTATTTTCATCTTATTCCATTGAATTGTAATATTTTTTTTAAAGGGTTTTAAAGTAGGGTTTCAAACTAGGGTTAGGGTTTCAAAGTAGAGTTAGGGTTTAGGAATAGGTTTTCACCTAGGGTTAGGATTTCAATGTAGGTTTTCAAACTAGGGTTAGGGTTTAGATGTTGGGTTCAAAACTCGGGTCCTGGTTTCATTCAACAAGGCTTTTATAATGGTCATGAATTATTTGTGGATTTCCATGATTTGCAGGCTGGCCCGCCGACTTGTCTCACCGCAGTTTGTGTATCCCAGTACGGAGACGAGCGGGAACTCCTTGTGCTTTCGGCGGGTTCGAAGCAGTCGCCGCTTCCTGCTCAGTTTTTGCAGCGCCGCGCAGATCTTCATCTCGCGCTCTCTCAGCAGCCTCTGCTGGACCTCCAGCTGTGTCTCACCTGCATGGACGGCCAAGATCAAAAAGGGCGGGCTGAGTCGGAGGTGGGAAGAAGTCACATGCAGTATGTGCCTGTCATAAGTAAGTATCAAGTTGTAACCTTCCATTCTCCAGCAGGTCGCAAATGACTGTGGCAAAAATCAAGCAAGTCATAATCTTGCTCAGTCACAACATTATTATGCGCTTACTGAGCATACCACAAAAAGTATATTCACACCTACTAAAGTGGGGCGTAAATTGGACGCTATTTTGAAATAGCGTCTTTCAGTCCTAAAATCGGCGACTCGAGTCATGTGACTCAAGCATGGCGGTCAATATCGGGGTGCTCTCGGTTTACGATGTCGGTTACCCGAGCCGCCGATGTATCGGGCGCCTCCGCCCTGCTGATCCATGTTGAGGAATTCATTCTTCAGACGCGACCTGCCAGGAAAAAAATATTATTTTTATTACATTATTACTCTACAGTTTACATTTGTTGTTTACTTTATTTGAATAACTTTACAAAGTATTGATCACTTGGTTTTTTGGGGTAGTACCGTAGCAGAGGGATTTCAGCCAGTGAGATCTGCAGCTTGGCCTCTTTGGTTTTGGCGTTACAGCGGAAAATGTGCAGCACCAGTGAATACCGGTCCAACACCTTCACCCCCCACGCGTCCTCTAGCTCCCTCTGGAGGACAACAGTATTATTTGTTTACCTTTACAACACAAGGAAAAATCAGCAAAAATCTTCAGATTTTTTTTTTTTTTTGGACGATTTTTGGGCAAAGCGGGATGTTTGAATGTCATTATCTTTGCCTTATGTTCTCATGTGTTAATGTCTAAAAAAAAACAGCAACAACAAATTGCTGTGGCCACTTTTTTGCCGATTTTAAAAGAGCTAATAACGGAAATATTTTTCTTCTATTATGAAAACAAATATATTAACTAATTATTAAATTAAATGAATAAAACAAATTGTTTTAATAATGCATTTTTATCGTTAAAAAAAAAAAAAAAACAGTTAGTCCTTATCTTTGGACCAGTTAAAAGCTCTGATATGTAAAATTGTCTCCCCTAGAAGGGTCCCACAAAAAAGTTTGCGAAACCCCTCCAGTGCAATGAGAGATGCCACACAACGGATGACATCACCTCTGATGACGGCGACAGACGCTCCACGTTGACCAAAACGGCAGTGATGCCCGCTGTCCGTCTGATCCTCTCTGTACGGTAAAAGAGGAACACGTGATGACCGCCTAAATTTGCAGGAAACTTTCTGGAAACTTACCAGAAAATGTCCCCCTAAATACAGTAATGATGCTGAACGTGATGACGAAGTACCCGTGAGCATCTGGAAGTTTCCTTTGCCAAAGATCTTCCTCTTCTCCGGGGTCTTGGTGGACAGGATGAGACGGTCCACCACCGTCCACTTGTCCAGCGTATGGACCAGCGCCACCGCCTCCGCCATCATCAGTTCAGCTGCAAGGGAAAGTCATGTGACCGCCACGAGATGCAATGAGGGAAATCGGCACTTTTTATTTTGAACACATTACAACATAAGACAAAGATTTCAGCATTCCCGCTCCTTGAAAAAACATCAGCACTTTTTAGCCTAACTAAATGAAGCACCACCGCTTATTTCAACATAGTACCTTTGCACTGAGATGCCAAATGATGGCGCAAAAGCAATATTCTTACATCCGACGTTGCTTTGGTCTAACTACAAAATCCACGAGTACGGTAGGCGAATTTGTGAATGCTGTGAGGTTGACTTTCAATTTACCGGTGGTCAGGTGTTGCTTCCTGCTTCCCCACTTGACATCAGGGTGGACCACAAAGATCCGGTGTGGGCCCCCTGCCAGGGTCGTGGCGGGCTGCAGCTCCCGGAACAGCTCGTCCGCCTCCTGCTCCTCCATCAAGTCCTCATCCTCATCCTCATCCTCTTCATCTTCATCTTCCTGCTGTGTGGAACCTGACAAGTACACATATTTGTAACTGTACTTAAATAGATTTTTAAGGTGGCTGTGCTTTATTTTTCAGATTACTTTTTAACCTATACTCCCAACATATAAAAACAGATATTTGTACTTTGTACTAAGTTGTCAAAACTGGTATATGATTGAGTGAAAAAGTTCCTTTTTACTTTTGCCCTTAAAACATTTCAGCACACTTTTTTACTTTTCCCTAAAGTATCAGTCTTTTTTAACACCTGTACTGTATCTGTAAAAAAAAAAAAAGATCCCCCCGTCAATATTTGCATAAAATAAAATTGTAAATTAATGTTATGAGAATCGGGCTGTATTTTTTAAAAAAAAGAAGAAAAATGACTTTTTTGGGGTAATGAAGAAATTGTTTAAATACTTTTTTAAAAAACTTTTGGACTGAAGTACATTTCAGAGTCTGTAATGTATCAACTTTTACATCAGTAAAAGAATTGAATAACTTTTACTACTGTACTTGTAGCAGTACTTTTAAACAGAAATGTGTACTTATACTTAAGTATACTTTGAGTACTTTTGCCACCAGACACACACTCGCACAAATGGTATTTGTACGTTAGAGTCGGAGTTGAATTGAATGGGCACGGTACTTCCACTTGTAGCAGTCCTTTCTCACACAAGTATCTGTACTTCTACTCAAGTGTAGGGTGAGAACTTTTATAGCCATTTTTTGTTGTTTACACAAATACTACTAAGTGTTGAGTACTTTAGCCACCTCTGTCTTCGGTGAAGTCGTCCGAGCGCCTCATGGTCCAGCGAGAGAGGCCAAACGCCCGGCTGCACTGCGGCGTGGGGGCGTCTCCGTGACGTGGATGGCAGCTCGTCCACGCGGGGGCCACTGACGCGACTGGCCGGCTGTTGCGTGTGCAGGCTCGGTGCAGCATAGACGACCACGCGTGGATCCTCCTCACGACTGCCATGTTATTCAATGACTTTCAATGACGTCATGTAAACTAACATCGTAATAAAAAAACATTTCGTCATATCACATACTGCATACCACAAAACTGTACTGAATAATGAATTGCGTTTAAAAGAAGGCTCAAGCCGATCCATTGCGTTAACGTTAAAGTAAACATACGTTTTACCCTGAAGTATTTCTTGCAGGAAGCAGTTCCCATCGACTAAATGCTCCGAAATGTCCATGGTTACTGAGTACAGAATAAATAGTATAATCCTGCTAAAGTTATCTAATTTCAATTCCTTCCGATTCCAAAATTTATCAAGTACTGTAATTCGTAATCTGGTGGTATTTTATTCTTTTTTCCGCAGCGATTTTGCCTGTAAAATTAGGCTGTGGAAAAGCATTCCTCACTTTCGCTTCGCAGTTCCCATGTTGCATTTTACGTCACTTCCTACATTGATTTCTTTTTTTAAATAAAAAAAAAAATCATCATCACATACACACAAAAGAATTCATATCCATCAGGAATTATTTGTTTAAAATAAAAAATAATTATCAAATGTTTTTGTCGTTTCTCTGGCGGCATCTCGTGTTTCGAGACTGCCCCCTAAAGGATAATAGCGTCATTACACTTTAAAACTCTGTTTCATTAAGTGTTATTATGGGCTATCTTTCCACTCAGAAGTAGCTAGATTAGTATTTATTTTTCGGCATTTGAAATAACTAATTAATACATGTAATATTTAACACACGTCCTGATATTAAATTACAAATTTTAGCTCTGAAATGGTCAAATATGTGAGTCAAAAGTGATTCATATGATTACAATCCCCTCCACCGGGCCGACTCCATGGCGTTTTGTGGGCGTGTGGTTAAAAGGATAAAGAAACCAAACAGGTTGGACCGAGCAACACCTCAATGGCTCCTCCTCGTTAAGGTGACACAAATTAAGCAGTCTCAAAAGCAGGTCCTTCAAGGGTCATCTTCATTTCGCGTATTTCCACTTTTAAAGCGTCGTGCCGCGACCGTAAAGAGGAGCGACAGAAGCTTTTGAGTCGCGACAAGACGCAACATGACGCTGACATTCCTTCCGTGTGAAAAAGTGATACAGGATTAGATGACTAAAGCGTCAAGCGTGTATTCATAAAAGGCGGAAAAACTGTTCATTTGGGCTGGGGGCGAAAGGGGCGATGCGCCGGCCACTGTGGAATACAGGACTGCTGCTCAGCTTCTTTTTCACCTTCTGCAACACTTGGGGTAAGAAAGAATGAAGTAGTCCACTTTTATTGACGTCACTGATGAAACGCCACCATTAGGGGAGAGTGGGGTAAATTGCGCAAAGGGGCAAGTTGAGCCACCCCAAGTTCCAAAGAAACCACCAAAAACGAACAAAAAAGAGCACGTGACTAAATGTTTAGGGGGAAATCTCTATTTTGTGTAACCTGTGAAGGTAAGAGCCGATGGCAGAAGTCATTAATCATTTATGTAACGAAATAAATAAATAAAAGTTGTTCACCATTGAAAGTAAATGTACTCGAGAATATTGCTCATGATGATTGGGAAAATATCAAAGTACATACTTTTAAATTGGTTTCATACAAAAGTTAGGATATCTTTGAGCTGGATAATTTTGTGATAAAGCTAGCAAAGAAGTGGGCATGGGTTGAGACAGTGGAGCCCAGATTTCAAAGCAAACATGGTGAAGCAGCACTTTGCTGTTATACTGCATGCAAATGCAGTAAACTACCCACAGAAGTGAAGTCAGCCCCAAGTGTAAATGCTTTTAATTCCAGGTATGTGAATCTATGGTCTTTTCCCAGCATTTTTAAAATGATGTTTTCCAAAATCGTGTTCTTTTAGTAATTTTATTAAGTACTTTTTATTTCTTTACTTTGCTTTCAAATGTCTTTTACTCATTTATTTGTAAATGCTTTTAAGTGTTGTATTTTTAATTATGTGATGCAGATTGAGTTACTATGTGTATGAAATGGTATATAAATAAATGAGCCTTTCCTTGTCTAATTAAATAAAACAATCGCAGTCTACTATCAGTATGACCACAAATCCTCCCCATAACACTTTCACTTTCATTTGTACTCGTAATTAGTTATACTCAAACAACCAGCAGCTAATTGTATCGCACAATAAATGCAAAATAGTCTCCTAGCACAATAGAATTACAAGGAATCCACAGTCAAAATCCACCAAGGCTGTCATTAAAATAATAAGCTAAATGGCTTGATTAATGATTTTAGCCATTTTACTTTAAGGCCCTAAATTGAATGTGTGATCGAAAATAAGATTTCTGCTGAAATTATAAGAGGGCCTGCTAACAGTTTCAAGTCTCAAAGCCGCATTTTGAAGGATTTAAATTGGATTTGCCTTGCCTTGTAGAATGGTTATTCTGGCCTCAACAAAAATGAAAAGTGTTATTACACCAATCCAATTTTGAATGACTGTTGCTAAAATGTTTATAGTTGTTCCGCTAACATCATCAGAGCACAGAAACAGATAGTTATCGATCAGGTGATCAGTATTTGTTCCTCCACCATGTTGGCAGTTGAGTGGCGGGACGTTTTCCTATTCAAACAATCAAAAAAGCAGTGTAACTAAACAAAATGTGGGTCTCCAATGTGGTGGTAATGCTAACAAGTTAATAGTTGTTTTGCTAACATTTATCAAATGGGTAAAAACCCATTTCAAAAAGAGATTAGCTCCAATACCAACAGTTTTTATGCCAACATATCCTGTTGTAAGACACCTAGCAACCTAGCATAGAACGTGCTGAGCCAGAGCGATAAATAGTTTCCATTGTGCCCTGTAGCCAGGTACTTTTTTGAAATGAAGTAGCTCAAATGTTAACAGTTGCTATGCTAACATAGACACTGGGACTAGACAAAATAAGAGACGGAACACCAAGCATAATTCACTTTTCAACTAGGAAGCTGATTTAAAGAAAAAAATCAAATGTGATGAAAATTCACAGTTAACATGATCTTTGAGCAACTGGCTAATTGACTTTTCTGGTGCCTTTACAAACAATATGAAAATTCTATAATGCCCTCCCCAGACGAGGAGTGCGTGCTGGGCATCGTGGGCCGGCCGCTGCGGCTTTCCTGCTTTTACCCGCATGCCCTCGCCTTGGCTAATGTCTCTGTGGAGTGGAGGAGGAACGAGGACAAGTTGGTGCGAGACGAAGACGATGACGACGCCGACGCCCTTCGCACCGGCAACTTCACCCTGAGGCTGCGCGCTGTGGACCCCCAGGAGGACAACGCGTCCTATAGTGTCATCGTGACTTCTCAGGGAAACCGCAGCCTGAAGGCCTGCACGCTGTGCGTCAGGGTCGCTGGTAAGTTCGACACGCTTGATGTGTATCAATGCAATTTCAACCAGTTGTTATTTTATGTGTAAAACATCATTTTGGGGCGGTGGGGGCGGGGTCTTGTTTCCATTTGATTTACATAATGCAGAAATTAGAAAAACAGAATAGTAGAAAATAGAAGTAGGAGGTCAACATCAAACCTTTGCAAACATTTTTTACAGTGTTATTACCTTTGCGTGTGTGTGTATCAGCTCCGTTCAGCCCGCCCGAGCTGCAGTGGGAGCCGGCGGTGGAGGATACCTACAGCGTCTTCCAGTGCGACTCGGGCGGCGGCTTCCCCGAGCCGGTTGTCGACTGGCTGATTGACGGCGGGGCCCAGGAGATCCCGGAGGGCTCGGTACAGACCCAGGTGGAGCTGCAGCCAGACTCTCACCTCTACTATGTCACCAGCTACCTGAGCGTCAACGTGACAGACACCAACGTGTCCTGTGTCATTCACAACACGGCCAGCAACCAGACCCTCACCACCACCACACGTATGTCGAATGTCACTGCAGGGGGTAAGGGTCTAGTTTTCCTACGAGCAGCTGACAACACCAATGTCTGACAGCTTTTTCCTAATATACTTTGCCACATCCAACATGGCGACCACGTTTCCGTAAGATCCCTGCGCAGGCATGGTCGATGTACAGTATATTTGACATCACCGCATGTGCTACGGTTGTTTCTTCCTGTCTTTTTGTCTCTGCTTAAGACGCGGTGTGGCATGGCCCCGTGGTGACCCGGGCCACTGACGCCCTGTGGGTGTTCAGCACGGCCCTGTGCGTGGTGGTGGGGGCCATGGTGGCTGTAGGATTAGCCTATCAGATCCACCTGGACCGGGTGAGCAAGAGGAGGAAGATACAACACCTGAGTAGAAGGAACAGAGGTAAAGATACACGGACACCACGGAGTACCGAGACATTTATGGACACAAAAATTGTCTGGTTTAATAACAACTTCTGGATACTTTATTAGAAATCAATTCTAATTGGATATTGCACTTCCATCAACAGCTTAAGTACTGTCATTATCCTTAGTTTATCTAGTAAATACCAAGACTTGATTTAGAACACTATTGCCTTTTTCCTCTTATCATTTCTGCTCTTCACTTTAAAATGACAAAAATGGAGTTAGCCCACTTATGTTCTTGGTGGCGCACTTGTTGGGGTGCTTATTATTAGGGCCCGACCGATTGATTGGCCGGCCGATTTAATCGGAGGACATTAGCCCTTTTCAAATCTCAGGTTTTTGCCCATTTCCCCCCAAATTAACACATTACAACATAAGACAGAGTACAATGTAAGACAAAGATTATGGCAAGTATTTTTAGTTTAAGTAAGACGATCTTTGCCAATTTTTCTCTCTGTTGTAGAGTTAAATTTAAAGACAGCAAACTACTGTAAAAGAGTCAAATATTCTACCTTTAATTCATATCTTTGTTGTTGCAAGCATTAATCTATTAAAAAAATATACTTTACTTTAGTCATTGTGAAGTTTTAAAATTAATCGGCCAATTAATCGGTTACCTTAATTTTTCTCTGCCATATATCAGAATCAAACTAAAAAAAAAATCCATATCGGTCGGGCCCCAGTTATAATCTTAAGTAGCCCCATTGTTCCATCACAATCAAACAGATTTTAGAAGGCCTTGGTCACACTTGCAACACATTTTCAGAACTAGCCAGATCATAAAAGATTGACTTTGTTGGTTAATTACACACTTGCAGCACAATTAATTGATTTGGATACAAACTATTACAACTATGCAAAGTCACATTTTCGCATTTTCCACCGTTATCCAAATGTGCAAATAACAGCACCGCTGTCTGCAGGTTACTACAGGAGACGTCAACAAACGGAGGAAACAGAGGTGGTCACTTTGCAGTCATCGGAGTCCAACGTCTAACCGATGTGGCCACTCACTTTTACTACCTATGCCAAAGACAAACTTCTGTTTGTTCCTTCTGCACCCCATGACCAAAATTGAACAGGAAGTTGGCTATTTTAGTTTGAAGCAGACATTTCCCACTTGGTAGCACTTGGGTGGAAAGTTTGAAAAAAAAAAACAAAAAAAAAAAACATGTCCTTCATCTTAGCTCCTCCTATACACACCCAATTTTTTGTGGACATGTCTGTCATGACAAGATGCACAAAAAGCGCTCAAGGACCCACGGACAAAATTGAAAGGAAAGTAGGCCATTTTGGGTGAATTCCAGGGCTTTTAAATTTATAAAGCTGTGTTGCCTAAGCCATATGAAGTTGGTGTAAAATAGTTTTCAGAGGATTCACCATGAAAAAGGAGATGCGAGGGTTCGTTCATTTCTATTTGAAGCTTTAATGTTCAACTTGGAATTCTTGTAGTTTTAGCTCCTTTTTAGTTGTTAAGATGCTAGTTTGTTTTTTTTTTCCAATAAATGTATTTTTCACAATGTGTTCATGATCATTCTTAATTAATCTCAAAAAGACAGACGTCCATGTCATCGTCCATCCAACAGACCGATCAATAAAATAAAGCCTGTTAAAACTGGTAAGAGTTTATTCCTCAAAAAAAAAAAAAAAAAAAAATCAACCAAGTGACAGCTTGTAGCTTGAAAAATTCACAAGCTGGGACACTTGCCCTGTTTTTATGTCATGATGAATGATCAGATTGATTGCTTCGAGTGATCAGAAGGGCCGCGATTAATAACAAATGACGAGTGAAAAATGGTTGCCATGCCGTCGTCTTGGTGTCTCTGGCGGTCGATCATCTCTCCTACCCCTGCGCGGAGGTAACGGCGTAGACGTCGTGGCGGCGCTGGGCCGTGATGGGGATCTGCTGCCTCACGTCAGCCAGGTACTGCAGGTCTGAAATCAGCGCGTGGGCGCCACTCGTTTTAGCACAAACCGTCGGTGGTGGGTCCATAATGGCCACTTGATCCACCTCCAAGTCACCACTATCGTGTGTTGATTATTGAAACCATCAATAATATGCAATAGGGAAATAATAACAAGAGTTCAACTGCTCCATGCTGATCATCTGGACCAGTTTACACTCAATATCTAAGAATGTGTCAATAACGTAACATTGACATAAAACACGTCATATTCAACCGAGATGCTGACCATATAATGAATTAACGTATGCAGATGACTACAGATGTGTTTGGGCTCTCACCGACCAATTAGAAGATTTGTTTTAATGTGATTGGTTAAAGAAACCACCTCGTTGCTATGACAGTTGAGGTTGGGCGGATTAGATTGCTACGGCAACACATCGAGACTGAAATCTGATTGGAGGAAAAAAACAAAAAAAAAACATGCTGGAAGCAGCGCTGTCAAGTGAAACAGGATGAAATGAAGATAATAGACTATTGGGGGGAATTTATACTATTTCATGGAACAAATATTAGAATTTCGCACTCACCAATATCGGCGTAGATTACAGCCTCCTCTACTCCGGCTTTTGAGATGACTTCCCCCCTTGAAATGAGAGAATTGCCTTGGTGAAGCAGCGCGTGGCTCACCTTTTAAGCACTTCAAGTCTTGCTAAGTCTCACCAGGGGTTCACCACAGTGCTGTGCCCCCACGCCACGTAGGAGGCGCTCTCGTCCCTGGCGGGCGAAGCTGTGGCCACGTACACCTGGTTGTCCACAGCCCTGCAGTGCAGGAAAACTACAAGTGACTTTTTTGGGTGTGGGGGAAATTTTCTTTCCCTAACCATGAGTGTTACGGAACGAATTGAGCTTACGAATCACGGTGCCGCTGTACATTAAAAACCTCACCTGCCCCTCTGCAGGAGCTCCCAGTGGGCCGGACCCGTGGTCATGTTGAAGGCTCCTGGGTAGAGCAGCAGCTGACACCCTGACCAGCAAAGATGAAGAACCAGTCAAAAATGTCCCGCAAAATAAGAGAGCCACGCCTCAACATCCGTTTGCTGAACCTTGACATAATCTTTCTTGGAAAATGTTTAGATAATTTTAGAAATGAACGTTTCCATCAATGATAGCAATACGTCCAGGCCGTGAAGTAGCAAAGCAGGCCCAAAACAAGACTTCCATTCCACCCCACTTACAGTTGGGGAAAGGTTTTGATGGTGGTGTGCTGTACTGTGTCATTTTTTTTCCTCTACACAAATTCTGTAATTTTTTTTATTTGTTTCTTTTACGACATTAAGTTTTCAACTAACATCAGGTCTCGTCGTAGTATAAAATCCCTTCGTTTTCATTTTACAGGCTTCTAATTCTAGCGTGTTTCCAAAATTGTAAAACAACCTTAAAAATGAGTGCCACCTTTTTTTGCGTATTGCGAAGAGTAAAAATTCTTTCTGCAGTCAGTGGAGGAAAAGTCCACTTTAGATTCAAATGTAACTCTTCTCTGATGTCAGCAATGGGTTCTTAAAATTAAAAATCATCATATTTGCTCCATTGGCATGCCAGTAAGTAAACTAAGATTACATGAAATGATTCCCTCTAAAAATTGCTCAACAGTGTTATCTGGTAGAAAACACAAATAACTAAAAAGTGTTGAGTCTACAATGAAAGCCAGTTTACTCAAACTGTATGATTTAATTAAAAAAGAACAAAAAAAAAAGAAAATGACTTTTCATGGGTTTCAATTTGCCAAAAGTGGCCACGATAGAGCCAAAAGTACAATTTGCTGTGAACCGTAGCCGAAGGTGGAAACGACAAAAATCCCAACCGTTGGCAAAGTTCGTTACATTTGCAGTCACCTTAAAGCCTGAAACCTTACTTGCGTCTTTCAGGAAACATCAACGACAATGTTGACACTCGCGACACACTCACCCTTCCTGCTGTAGAGCTGCGCCAGCTCGGCGAACCTCAGGTCATAACAAATCCCCACGCCCACTTTGCAGAAGGCTGCGAGTAAATATTACATTTGAATATTGGGAAAACAAAAGAAAAATAAATAAGCGCAAGAACAAATAAGTCAATAAATCAACAGAGCTCACGCGTTTCAAACATGGACAAGGTGTTGCCTGGGCTCAGGGTTTCCGACTCCTGGAAGCGGATCTTGCCTGGAATGTCGATGTCAAACAGGTGGATCTTGGAGGGGAAAGACAACACTGTGTGTGTGTCTGGAGTGAGTGAGTGTGTGTGTGTGTTTGCGTGTGTCAAACATGTCACTTCTGTACCTTCCTGTGTTTGATGAGGAGCTGTCCATCAGGTCCAAACACAAGACAGCTGTTGTACAATTTGCCTGCATCCTCCTCGGGGATGGATCCTGCACAAAAGGAGGGAGTTAACACAATCATAGAATTAGACATATAATTTAACTGACGAGTTCAATTCACTCCATGATAACGTGTTCTAACTCAATTTGCCTAAAAATATGCTAAAACAATCAAGGAATAAAGGAATCAATAATGGTGTTGTAGGTTGTAACTGGTATGAAAGGTTTGACAACAGCTGCTCTAAGTAATAAATTGGAATAGATTATGTTTAGCTAGCACTGAGCAGGTTCTCACCTCCCACCAGGTAGACCTTGTTGTCCTTGGCTGCCTGGGACAAAAGCTGCGTGGACTCTCCTGGGATCCTCTCAGCATAGGTGGGAAAGAAGCCGGTCCCGTAAGGCGAATTGAAGCATTCCTGCAAATTTTATTTTACTTTATTGTAATGTGTTATAGTAAAAGCTATTCAATGACAGGTGGCAAGCTACATACTGACGATGTCATGAAAAATTAAACAATATGAAATCGTATTAATTTATTCATTCAACAGTCTATTTATTGAATTGATTTTATTCTCTTAATTTTCGTTGCGTTTCTCTGCAGCTCTGCACATCTGCAGTGACTTGCATGTGTTAAAAAAATGTAATAATAATCCGATTCTAGTGTGATTTTGATTTCATTTATTTAGATTGTTTTTCCACGCTGTTAGTTAATTATTATTGATTATAAACTGTCAGTTAGGTGCCGCTACATCGCATTTTTCATGTATTCGGTCAGTGTTATTAATATTTAAACAGGTCGTTTCTCAGTGGTTACTAGTGCGCATGCGCTACATATTGAGCTACGAGGACGACTAGCGCTTCAGTCCAGCCCTCACCGGCAGAAGCACCACTTTGCTTTCTTGTGTCGCCGCCTCGTCGATTAGCCTCCGTGCCCGGCTCAGGTTGTCCGCCTTGACGCTGCCCACTTGCAGCTGGATGACGGCAAGCCGGAACTCTGCAAGGAGCGACAACAAGACGCCATTATATTTGTTTGTGTGTGTTTTGGAGTGAACTATGTCACTGAGACCATAATAAAACGTTGTTAAATTCCAAACACGCAGCGACGTATCCTTCGGCTACATATTTTGATGCACAGTAAGACTGTCAGTCTATTAAAAACACACACTTACTGGACATTGCCTTCGTTATCGTAGACATGAATGCAACGACTACTTTCTTGTGACTTGTGTGTGTGTGTGTATATATATGCTAAGTAGCTGAAGGCTAGCGTTCAAAACTACTCTTCAAAGTAAATATATACAACTTAATTTGATATCTTTGAATACGATTGTTGAAAATATAAATAGCCTGAAAAGCTTGTGGGTACTTATAACAACATTGTATAATTGTTATTCATCACACTTAACCAACTTACTTTTGTATGCAAATAGACAAGACTTTACTTTGACATTTAAACGGAGGTGACATTTCCAGGGGGCGGAAGTGTGGCAGCCAATGGCGTTTGGGTGCGAGAATGTTGATTTCCTCATTGGCTTTCAGTTAAATGACGCGATTTTTGTCCATAAAAACAAAGCGATTATACAGCAGTGATATCACTTCCTTTTATTAAAATGGGAAATGTTTAGAAAATAATAGTAGTACAGTAAGGTGCAAATTACACTTTTTTTTTTTTTGCTTTGCGAAAGTGGTGCCATCCTTTTGTCAGCGATGTTAACCAGAGGTACACAGACTAACCCCAATAGTTTCATCCCTGTTCAAATACTGCAAGTATCACATTTACAGCATGATGCATTGAGCGTAAGACAAGAGGAAGATTGGAGTGAACAAAGGCAATCATTGTAAGTCTTGTCTTCAAGTTTATGTTGACCATATTGTACAATATGTATAATCAGTAATGTTTCCTTTTAAGCAAGCAAAACAAATACTGGTGTGATGAATGATGATCACTAAACCTCATCTAATCTAACAACCAAAGGTTGATGCTCAGTTGCTACATCACACAAGAGGAGATGAATTTAAAGCCTTGCTGCATACTCTTAACTCTGGAGATGCTTCACATAACAGCAGCATATCATATGTACATATTTATAAGGAACCTCACAGGGGTTTCTACTTAAGGCTGCCTGCTGGAAAAAAAATCAAAGAAACTCGTCGACGGTAACATCGCCGGCACTAGTTCTGTACATTCTGCACTTCTCCACCTAAAATCAACTAACTCTTGTGGAAATAAGACAGCGGAAACACTGTTAAACATTTAACAGAGAATGTCACGTAATCATTAAACAACTGCTTGGATAGTAACGCTACCTTAAGGCCAGAGGAAAGCTTCCAAAGTGGAATAGCACTGCTTTAGAATTAACAAATAATACAGTATATCCAATATATATATAATTTATAAGTTAGTGTAAAGAGGGCAGCATGATACGCTCCTGGCTCCCGCAGTTGTGCAGTGGAGCGGCGTGACATCCGAGGACCTACACCGCACCACGTCGGGGCCCGAGGTGATTGGAACAGTTTTAGTCAGGGGCAAGCGGCCACGATACGCCGCCGTTGTCGTCCGCGTCGCCATCGTCTTCCCTTTTACGAGGTCTCCAGCGCGTCGAGCACTTTCATAATCTGCTGTTTAATCACCTTGGTGGCATCTCCGGCGTTGGGAATTAGATATCTGAGACGAGGGAAACACAAGGAACTGTCATGAGAGTCGGCAGAGAGCAGACCCCAACCAAGACTGGATTGTTAAAGTTTGCGGCTTGTGTGCAGGCGGAGCGACGCAACCAACGCGACTGAAGCGGGCCATCGCGAAAAAATTACAGTTGGCGACTCGCGCCAACAAACCAAGCGATTGAGCACCATACATTAATAACTGATGCTACAAAAAACCGTGACCCTGCATCGGGTTTTGCGGCTCCACTTACAGTATACTGCACTGCATGATTTTTTTTTATTGAACCATAAAAACATGGCGCATATTTTCTAGGAAGAAGATTGCCACAAAGAGAGCAAACGGGCAAGAATAAAGCTAGAACGTGGATATTTTGAGAGGCTCTTGGCAATGATCGAGCACCCCATACATTTCGGTGAGAAACTAAATTGGCTGGTATTAACTCTTTAATAATCAGCACAAAAAAAAAAAAAAAAAAAAACCTGCCGAAATGTTTTAATGACAAATTTCGGACTCGGCATCAGCCTCCAAAAAATCCATATGGATCGGGCCCTACTCTTCCCGCTTTGTTTTCAAGCCACATGTACATAATGAAAGAATGAATGAATGAATGAATGAATAAATAAATACACACACACATATACTGTACTAGTACGGCTTAGTGTATGTGTCATACTAGTATTTACTACATTTCTTCATCAAAATGACTGCTGTAAACTAAGGTGACTAAAACAATAATTCTTTCTTTTTTAAAAAAAAAGTCACCGTTCCACCGCAGAGATCTCCACTCCAGCGGTCGAGTTGTTGCTGCCAAACTTGAAAGTGATGAGCTCCGGGTGCTTCTTTTTGGACGTGATCTTCACCACGGAGCTGAGCGCTTGCCTGGACTGGATGTAAGCAAAGCCCTTCCTGGCGGCGATCTCGCGCAAGCAGTACATGTGCGTCGCTGTGACCAGCAAGTGGCTACAATCCACCACAACAGACAAAAGACTCACATAAGGAAAACCAGCACTATATTGAATAAAAACATCATGAAAAAAAAAAAAAAAAGGAAAGTACTAAACGTCTTTCCTTGGCTCACCTGGGGAACATGTGGCCGGTCTCCTTCACCTCATTGCACGGGATGTGATGCTTCACGTCAGGCTTGTTGATCCACGTCTGAACGTTGACAATCTCCTTCCGGTCGTCGTCCGACATGGACGAACTGTCGATCTCATCTAACGTTTGCAAAAGGGACCCATCAATAAAAAGGCTCCTCACAACTGATGACGAAAGAAGACGACCGCCACGCATCCACCTGTGTCGTATTCCTCTTCGTCGCCGATACTGAAAACGGGCTTCACCCCGCGGTAAGGTTTGCCCACGCGGTCGCTGCTGCTCACGTGCCTGGAGAGAGAAAACGATTTAGCGGGAAGAATGCCGAGACAGTAACACTCCTGTGGAAAAAAGGCCCACTTCATCCATTCTACACAAATGGCGATGGCAGATGAAGACCTCCAAGCTGCAGAAAAAAGGAAAAGCTTGACATGAAGAGTTAAGAATGGAGGAGGCTCATCCGAATCAAATTTACCAATAGTTCTATTTTCTTGACAACACAAGCTGTTCAATTGGTGTGCATTTCGAACATCTCCTAGGGTCAAACATTTGCATTGACATATCATTTTAGAATAGAACGTTGTCATTCGAGCAAAAAAATAATAATCACGACAGACAACGGGGACTGACAAAGCTGCCAATTGTCAATTAATCACCTGAGCTACGGGAAGGTGAGCGACATTAGCGCAGATTCTCAGATCACATCGAGAATAATACATACAATATGAAGATAGTTAATTAATTGAATGAGTTATTTAATGAAGTTACTTTGCCTCAAAATTCTATTCAGGAAATTTAGTCCAGTCGTCAATCTTAGTGAACTCATTCACTGCCTTGGTTGTCGAAATTCAGCAGCTGGAATCCAACCGTTTACCGCCACTGACGTATATGTTCGTCAAGTGTGTTTTTCAAAGGGCAGGGTGAAATTCGTAAACCGCTGCAAATGAGTGACAGATCCCTGTAGATGGCGGCGTTGCATCGCTTTAGTTTTGAGATCAGCACAGTTTTTGAATAGCAGATCAAGATTAGGCACCGAATCTCGGCCTGTCACGTTGATTATGAGGGAGAGAAATGCCAACACGTTGGAAGTCGGACAAGTGTAGGCACCTCATATTCAAAAAGAGCATGCATACTAGATGGTTTAAACTGTGTCGCGGTATGTTGTGGAATGTGCGTCGCCATCGATGTTCAACTCGAGCCATATGGTGAGTGACATTTCATAGTTGTTTATCTGCAAGTTATTTTGCCATCCAAAGCCATTTCACTGACTTTTTTGTTTGTTTGTTTTATAGTTTAAGGTGCAGTGAAAACAACCAAAGTTCTACTGCTAGAGAAGTCTAAAACCAACTTTTATTTCCTGGTGAAAGAAGAAATTCTGGTCTTTCTTTTGGTAGATTTGATCAATTTTGTCTCCAATTTCTAGTTTGGGAGACCTGGAGGAGGGAAAGAAGAGTGGAATGGAAAGACAGACTATTACTGCCCCCCAAAAAAGTGAAGCGGTCTTTTATCTTCTATGTGACATTCCCAGAAAAAGGTGATGAAAGCTGAAGTGAGAATGAATCAATGCCTAAAAAAAAAAAAAAAAAATGCATGTTGTTAGTGAAAGCATGACGACTAAATAGAGAGCCATGAATGCTAATACAGAGTAGCATGCGTTAATGTGACACAGGTGCCAATTCTTCAGAGCATGTCACAGCCAGTTGCTGGCATGCTGGTGACAAAAGAGCTTAGTGCTCGTAGCGAGCGCTTACCTATCAGGAATCACCTTCTCTGGCCAGGGCAGATTGAAAGATATTCTAGCGTGAAATAAGGTACAAGGTACGGTGAATATAAATTGTTTTGGGGGGACAGGAGTGAGCAACACTGACAAAAGGTCAAGGTCACGTCTATACAGATAATTCTAAAGTCGATAGTTTCCAAGCTCCCTGGTGGAAAAGATCTGTGGCCAACAAGAAAGGGATTAATGCTTAAAAATATTACATTAGATGAAAAAAAATACACAAATTAAGATAAAAAAAAAAAAAAGATACAAAACAAAAATGACAAAAAAATATTACATAAGGATTAAAAGAATATTAAACAAAATGTTAGATGAAAGCAAACACAACAAACCTAATAGAAAATATTAGAACAAATATAAAAATAAGATAAACAGAAAATAAATTTGGGCAGCAAAAGCAGCTGAAAAATAGACAAATATTAGTAAAAAAAAAAAAAAGGGATTTCTTACCTGTCCACAGGGGTGGACGTGTTCTCAATAAAGCTGATCATCTTCTCTTTTACATTCACTGACTTGGACTTGAGGGCAAAAGTCATTTTGTTGACCAATGACTTGACACCTTTGCCGTCACTAAGAGACTCCCCCTGAATGGGCACGCAAGAGAACAAGAGACGTGTTCACTTCCAAATACAGTTTTAGGCCAACGATCCCCACCCTGGAAAAAAAATTGCAGCGCAGCGTACGTCTGCTGAGCTGAGGCTGCTGTGAGATCCTGACGTGCTGACAATCCAGTGGATGTACGACGAGTCCAAGCCCTCCACGTTCATGTCCACCAGGTGCTGCTGTAGAGCTGAAATCATTTTCCAGAACAGTGAAATACTGCTGTCATTTTTGTCCACCATTACATTATGTGGCGACTTGTCCATGTGGACCACTCACCCATGAAGCCCCCCTTGGCGATGCTGACGTACTCCTTGTTTTTCTAAAACACAAAGAACTTAGTCAGTATACAACGAGTGTGTACATTAACCTGCCTTTTTCCGAGTCGCTCACCTGCAGGAAGTGGGCCAGCACCATGTTCATGTACATGTCCTCCTCCTCTCTGCCGCTGCCCATGAAGCACAGGTGCTCTCCGCTGGCAACCGAGCCCGACTCCAGGGATTGCTTCTGAGCCTCCAGGAGGGACTTGACCGACAGGGCGAACTCAGACGGGTTCTGGAGCATCTGTGCCGGATCGCATTCATTGACTAATTGAGAATTGTGTGTAAACAAGCGGGCGGGTCGCTCGTGGGTGTCAGAATGTAAGT
This sequence comes from Filicampus tigris, assembly GCF_054856515.1. Lineage (NCBI taxonomy): Eukaryota > Metazoa > Chordata > Actinopteri > Syngnathiformes > Syngnathidae > Filicampus > Filicampus tigris. The sequence goes on from NC_141228.1 coordinate 15,912,750, forward strand.
ATTACTGACAAACCAGTATGGTTACCAGTAGCACCAACTCACCAGGTCTGAGTCCAGATGGAAGGCTGTGGACAGATGACCGGCATTGTACTGCTCAGCCGGCCGGCAGTCCACCACAAAGAAGCGAACCCCATCCTGAGGAGAGAAGACGGTGGAGGGGGGCGACGTTAGCCTTTATTCTCTTGCATTTAAAAAACGGTCGGGAACTCAGCGACCTGCTGATGCTGGTTGGCCTGCAGGATTTCCGGGACGGACACGGGGAGGCAAAGCGCCTGACTCAGGTCGATGTCCTCCTCCTTCAGAGCCACGAGGCTGCTACCGAACAGGTTTTGGTTCATCTGGAAAGCGAGAAAACGGCGTCAGCGGTCAACGTCAGAGCGAGATGCGGTAGATGATCGCCAAGGAGAGGAAGTCCAACCTTCCTGAGAGACAGAGGGGTCTTGCTCTGGTAGTACTGGGCCAGGGAAAATAAATCCTCAATGTCCTCAGCCTCAAGTAGAGAAGGAGATTCTTCCAGCATTTCTGTGAGACACAAAGTCATTATTTAATTTTTTTTTTTTTTTTTAATAATATGATGGCTTACATGCAGCTGAGTCGAGCTACAGCCGACCAAATAAAAAAAATACCTAAAATGAAATTGACGAAATCCCTCCAGGGACTGAGGACCTCCATTGAAGTGAGGGGAGATGCTTCATTTAGACAAGCCATAGCCTTGTCTAATGAAAAAGTGCTTTGCCGCCATCTTGTGGCATGGATAGTCAATTTGATTTTTTTGCCAACTGATTTTGAGCCAATTTGATTTTTTGCGGGGGTAGGAGTCAATCATTTACCATTTTGCGTAATGTTAACCCAAAACAGAAGTGAACAACTCAAGTATGAAGACGGAGGATCATACTTACTGATGATGTCATCTTTGCTGTCTCCTTCTCTGTCAAGGATGGTCTCTCTACAGGTTGAATCAACAAAACCAAAATAAGTAAAAAGTCCAATTTACTCCCGCGGGAAAAACTTACTTGGCATTGACGAGGATGATGAGCATGAGAAAAAAAATGAGGAACGGGTCCGCCTGCTGGAGGTAGCAGTCCCACAGAGCCTGGGTGACGTCAGGCGGGCAGTGGCTAGAGAACAGGCTGCCCATCTGTGGAGGAAGGCAAGAGGCGTTCGGGGATTTTGATGCCACAGTTAAATTCCCGAAAGAATCAGGCAGGCATTCGTGGAATTCCAACAAACCCAGTTGATGGCATATGAGTCAGGCGTGATCTTTTTGGTATCCAAGAAGGAGCAGAGTTCAGGCTCATGGTATTGCAGGAGCAGTCTGTATAGGTGGAATGGGCGGCCCTTGGGCACACACTCCCTGAAAAAAAAGAAAAGAATGCTCACAATTTTAAAAAAAATAAATAAATAAAATAAAAATAAAAAAATCATATAGGAGTTGTTGTCAGAATCAATTAATCATTCTAGGGCTGAACCTTTTTTAAATATAATCTAATTACGATATTTATCCGCTCAGTGTTATGATTTTAAATGTGATTATTATTTAACACATTTTGATTGCATCATTATTTCAGGACAGCTGTTTCGTATTAGAAAACGTTTGAGAACCATTGTTTGAGTGGAATGCAAAGTGAAAAATATGACAATATCTTGCATTCCGTACAATAATATTAGTTATGAATAATACCTATGCCTCTTATTTGTGAACACTTAGGCCTACTACGTAACTGTATTTTAATGTGGTCATTATGGCGGTACTTTTGAGTGCTTAATATTTTTGGAGTGGTATTCTAGGGCAGGGTTGGTCAACTGAGTGGCCCCTTGATTATTTTTTGAAAAAATTATATATTATATTCTGGGATTTTCTATTAACAAACCCAACCTATTTAAAAAATGTGGCGAAAAATTCAATACTCACGAGAAATGGGGAAATAAATCCAGGAAAAATAAAAATATCATCACCCTCCTAAAATAATGTCTTTTTTTCAGAAACCACAAAAAATTGAACCAAATACTGATTATATCTATTAATAATTTCATTTCAGGGGTAGAAACGATTGATCTGTATAACTAAAGGCATAAACGATTTTAGCAGGTGTGGCGAGCAACCTGAGATGTTCAAAATATGACTTGCGCCATTATTTTAAGAGGGTGGCGATGAAAAATTATTGGAGGGGGAAAAAAAAAAGAAAAACCTCTGCAAATATGTTAATCTGCGGGTGCAGAACTGCAAATATGCAGGGGTCAACAGTAGTTTTTAGTAGTACTATCATCAAACACCACCAGATGGCAGATGTCTCATTTGTGCCTACTATTAGTCTTATATTGCCCTTTACTAAAAGGTTAGTAAGCCTTACATTTTTTTTGTGAATTTGGGATGACATGCAGGACAAACATAGCACCTCAATATTAAAATTGAAGTAAGTTCATTTTTGCATTTCTTGTTCAGCAGTTTTGTGCCGCACTTGAATGGCAATTTCTATGCACTGAAAAAAAAAAATTACAGTACGTGGTATTTTTGTTGTTTGCTTCAAACCCACTGTTGTCGGGTTAGGATAGTGGATCTATTTTGCATGCATTGAAAAGTGAATTATCAAAAACGAACTATACTACGAGCACGTATGCACATATTTTGTCCATATTTTAAAATCCAGCAGGTTAGGAAGTGCGTAGCCCGATGCGCCCCCCCCCCCCCCAATAGCACTGATGAAAAATTGTGGCCCGTTCCAGCATTAAAGTTGCTCATCCATGATTTTGTATCTAGGGAGTAGAGTAGTTGGACAGCACACCCACCGGGGTATGTGCTTGTTCATAATGGCGTAGAAGCAGTTGTAGAGGTCGCTGCGGGCTAGCCGAAGCACCAGCAACGGCTTGAGAAGGTGCGGCCAGCTCACGTCCGAAGTGAAGCTGATGTTGCGCGACTTGCAGTAGAAGGTGACCACCGCCTCCACGTCGGACACCATGTCGCTCCGCTCCTCCTCGGAAACTTGCAGCTGCTCTGAATGTGGGGACCCGCCAAAAAAAGTTACAAATGCTCTCGGCCTCGCATTGGGAATATCATGTGACCAAACGCAGATATTGGGTCAGCGGATTTGATGGCATGATGATTTGAACACCAAATGGGGTGATTGTATTCAAACCAGTGATGTGCATTTCCTCACCAATCAGCTGCTGACTGCGACTGTGAATGAGCGTCTGTTCTGGTAAATCAAGGACACCATCCCATGGTGCGAGAGAGTCTCCTTTACCTGATACGTTGAGCGCAATCTGGCGACACACAACAACAAGCCGTTGATGTTCAACTTGTGGCATTTAAACCTTTATTTTCAGTCAATTGTACCTTCCACATCTTTCCTCTCTGTTGAGCTGAAGTCTCCTGAACGTGGACAACGCCTTTGTCCATCTCCATGTCGGAACCACCCGAGTCCAGAGCTTCAGCTAGATCCTGGTCCCTGAGGGTATTAAAAATACCATTCATTCTTATCTATAAAACATTTTTGCTCTTGTTTTCGAGTCAGCGTTTTGAGTCATTTCAGCTACTCCGACCGCCGGCTGTCACTTGGCCCATATACGCTCTCCGACTCCCCAACGGCTGTAATATGTCCCCCCTACATTATGCCAATGCCCGAATGTTGACATTATGTCATTAATTGGAGAAAAAGAATCAGGCAGCAGTGGACTTTTTTTTTTTTTTTTCACAAATGGTGATGGGAGCTTGGAGTATTAAAGTGCCAATCACAAATAATTAGTCATTATAATGGTGCCTTGTGTTAATAGTAGGGGTGTGCATCCCTCCACAAAGACGATTCGATACGGTTTTCAATACGTGGGCTGTGAAACGATTCAAGCACGGTTCGATTTGAAAGTGGAACGATTTGATTCGGGTCGACTCATTGGGATTACTATTCGATACGGCTCAAATCGAGAGGCTATGATACAGTTACCCTTTTGTTGTCATTTTACATGCAAGTAGCCTACTGTAAATGTGCCATTTGCTCGTGTGTGGCGCTACACGTCAACATCAACACTGAATTTCTTTTCTATTATTAAACCAGCTCCAAACCCAAGTACAGTCGTGTTCTGTGTTCTGATGAAATTACTGTTATTGGATTTTTAACTGTAATTATGGGCAGATTTAGCTAACAAGTTAAAAACTGCCAAACAAATCCTGCGAGTGACTACAGTGGCGACCCCTGATCGGACAAGCCGTGAGAATTTCAATTATCAATTAGATTCTAAATTATTGCGTGTGTTAGGATTGCAACAGGTGGCAAAAAAATCATATGAAACGATGCTTCCCATTATAACATGACATTCCATTCATTCCGAGGGGATGATGCTGATCTCTTGTCTTTTCTGACTCCATACGACTCGGTCAAGCATAGAAACGAGGTATTGTGTCAGATATCCCGTTTATTTTAGCAGGTCAAGCTGGCAAACAAAACAAGCTATTGTTGAAACTTGCGTTCCGATTTGGTTATGCTTGAGGGGAACAAATCGTAGCTGGTCTCGTTAGTCTTCTTAGCGAGCTAGCCTGCTATCCAGATCAGCTGACCAAGCAACAGAGATGTCCCCAAAGAGGCATTTTCTTCAAAAGCTCCACAAAATACACGAATTAGTCGTCGTGGGGTTGACTCGGAACATGCTGGTTAAGGGAAAAATGTTAATTAGCTGGCCGAAACCAGGAATACATGTATGAGTACAGAACAGGAAACAAATGTGACAAAAGCAATCGACGCAGTGGATAAACTACACAAACTCATCGTCGATTGAGTACGGATGACCCGCAGTGGATAATTTGAGTCTGACAGGAGGAGATTGGGAGGTGTCGCTTCAAGTAAAAGACAAAAAGCAGAGTGTCTCACCAACTGCCCTGGAGCGCTTCCTCCACCGCATCCGCCATTATTGTGTTGTCGAGACACGTCAAGTGCCAACAAGTATCGCGAGAGTTTGTCGCTGGCTCATGGGTGGGACTAACAAGATGATTTGGGCTTTGTTTTGTTTTGTTTTTTAATTTTCTGTTTTATGGAATATGTTTTTTCCTGTACTGTATTTCAGAATACTTTTTCCGTTTTGGGGCTTTTTTTCTGAGATGAAAAATACATTCCCAAAAACTGAAATAAAATCTAAAAAAACTGAATAAAAAAATATTCTGAAATAAGTAGTTAACCTTTATGGTTTTATGCATTTGTTTTTCCTATGTATGCAAAGCAAGCTGTAGCTATTTAATAACGTATTTTCGTAGAGTATGATATATTTCATGTGGCTGCATTTAGGATTGCACAGTACCAAAGTGATTTGAGTGCCAAAGTTATACAATAAACTTTTTAACTGATTATTATGCAAATGTCTATTAATATTCAATCTTTAATATTGAAACAACACACAAGTCTTGTGGACAAGTGGATCTACACTGCAATACATAAAAATGTTTTATCCTATCAAGCACATACTCCTTAAAAAATGGTGCAGAGAAAGCATGCCAACAGTCTATCCAGGAATCATCACTTTATTAGGATTCAAATTGTATTTCACTTTGGTCACCATACATATCACTGAAGAATGTCAGAATTTGTCATTCAAAATCAAAGTGGCCGTCTCAAAATGTTTACATCAATTCCTATAAGAAATGTGTACCTGTCTGTAAAATGAGAAACAATGATAAAGAAAAAAAAAGGCTCAGGCAATGAGTTTAAAGGGACCACACACACGCAGGTGAAAATGAAATAAAACAAATTTTCTTGTCAAAAAAAGTAAAATTAATTGTACAACTGAGATTGTGTTAGCTATGCAAGTGCGATAAAAAGGAGGCGTTTGGGTCAGTCTGATAGCCAAGATTCTCCTAGTGTTGAAACAAACACCGCAGCGTCGCATTTACATTATAAAGTGAACATGCTGCACAAAAACGTAGAAAAAGAAGAAAAAAAAAAAAAACAGCCAATGCAACATTTAACAATAAACATACAACCAAAACAAAAAGACGACTCTGCTTCCGAATCAACCACAACATACAGGCCCTTAATCCATGAATTAACCCCATCATTACAAACACAGACATTACACATTTGGCTATAAAGTTTTAATCTCCAATTTGGAACATAAATGGAACAAAACACTTTGACAGTTGAACTAGCTCTCACAGTATTGACTGTCGACTCAGATGACCAGTCACAAGTCCCCTTTTCTTTATCATAGTAATTGTCATTTGGACAAGGGTATAAGACCATTCCTGTGTGTGACACATTGTAGGAAAAAAAACCTAAGCATTCCAGACCCTTTTTCAAATACAACAAACACGATGCTGTACACATTTCCAGGAGGGCTCTTCATTGTTATATATATTTTTTTTATACATCATAATCCAGCACTTCCCCCCCCCCCCATTGCTCAAACAAATCAATGCAAAGTTGAACACAGTTACGGTTGGAACATGAGCACACAGGAGTTACAGCGTTGGGGGCTTGAGGCCGTACTTCCTGGCGACCTCCGTCTGGGCGTACGCGGCGTCGCACAGCGAGTACAAGTGCGCCATCTCCATCTCCGACTTGGCCAGGTTGATGGCTTTGTTGAACATCTCTATCGCTTTGTCCAGATTGCCCCTGAAAGGAAGTTACCCTCTGGTTATTTTACATCAAGAAATGGTTGGATTAACACCCCCCCCCAAAAAAAAATTCCTACAGTCAGATGGGTCCCCTCACCTTTGAACTTCGATTGTTCCCATTGTTTCGTAGGCAAAGTCACATTTGTTGTCAATCTCGATGGCTTTGCTGATGAGGTCCAGACCCAAGTCCAGGTCTTGCTTCCACTGGAGCTGTAATAATCTGTACAAAATAGGGATCAAGATTTATAGCACACTTTGCACCCTTTTTAGAGCCTCGCTGAAATCCGATCAGTCAGCAGACATAAAAAGTCCTAGTTCCTCTGTTTTGAGATTGCATTGTGCATTGAAAGAAATTACTTTAGATGAATGCGCAAATGTTCAAGAGTATTTCTTAGTTTTGTGGGAGAAGAGAGTCTTCACAAAATAGATGTCTTGGAGCATTCTTGAGAGTTGGCATTCTTTTGTTATTTTGAAATTAAAGCAATTAACCTCACATGAGTCATCTTTTTGAGAGACATTCATTGAAAGTACAGTGTTAGAGAAAAAAGATGAAATCTTGGAAGGCATTTAGGCTGCTTTCGCAATCACTCTGGCTTGGGTCAAGTGATGTGGAAGAGTTATTTTAGTGCTGTCAAGCGATTAGAATTTTTAAACTAATTAATCGCAAAATTTTACAGAATTGATCGCGATTAATCGTATTTTTCAACTACTATTTTTTACGAAGCTTGGAACCAATATTTATTTGCGTAAAATCTTGGAATTAATGTGTTCTAATAGCTTTCTTTGATCATTGAATACGATTCATTTCCTGTAAAATAAAACAGTTGAAAGATACACCAATGACGAACAACTAATATGGTATTTGAATTTGGCTTTGCAAAATGTGCTAATTATTTTGGATTTCTCCAATGACCTATCGAGCAACGTTTTAAAGTAAAACTACGTAAAAGTCCATCTTTGCAACAGCGACTCCCCTTTAAGTTTGGCTGCACAGTGGGCAGAGGCCAGCTGCTACAGGAAGTAAATGGAACTGAGTTAACTGAATCTCCATAGTTAATGCCTTAACTTTGACAGCCCTAGTTTATTTACTACACCATCAGCACTATTGCCACCCGGAACGACATGATGGTGAAAAGCTCTATTGGATCTCATGATGTGCAGGTGCACCCGATGTAAGCATAAACAGTAAATCCTCAGTTGTCAGTCTTACCCTTTGTGGACGTATGTAGTGGCGTTGTCTGGTTCCAGTTCGATACACTTGTCGTACATCTCGTCTGCTTTTCCAAACTGTTGCTGATCGGTCAAAGCCTAAGAAAGTTGACGCGAAAACGTTCACGTTTTCATATGACGCAGAGAATAAATCTGAGTTCATACCTGAGCGTAGAGTGCATAGCCCTCAGCACACTTTGGGAACCTTCTAATAACGTCCTCAAAGCCATCCATGGCTATCTGGACTTGTGATGGGTTGTTGCCGGTGTACGCTTGTCTGTACTGGAGGACACGGGAGTAGCTTTTCATACAAAGACATTAGCTCAAACGCGTGACTAATGGTCATTCAAACTCACCAGAGCAAAGCATTTCTGCGCCTGGGCGAGAGCAGAGTCGGGCCTGAGCAGGATGCACTCGTCAAAGTCCCCCACGGCTTCGTCCACCTGGTCCAGCAGGATCTTCAGCTGAGCAAAATAGCCACAAATAATACTCACTCCTGGAAAAGCTTTCATTCGACTACAGCGGTGTGCTGAATCGCCTTACAAGTAAAGAAAATATGATAAGCGTTTGAGCATTTATTTGATACACTCGATACCCGCTTTAAGATTGAACAAGTAGGCCAACAGCAGCACCAAAAGTGGAAAACAACGTTCCCAACTACGCACAGTTGCTCGACAAGCGTGCCCTTGTCCTTCTACGAGTGGGCTGGATTGTCGTATTTATGAGGACAAAGAGCATACGAGTACATGAACCTTAAGCTGGATATCGAGGATATGGAATAGATGCTGAAAGGGCTTCCCATAGCGTCGCTCCAACTGAACCCGTACCTGCCCCCTGTGGTGGTACACGTCGGGGTTGCGCGTGTCGATGTCCGCCGCCGTGTTGAAGTCTTGCGTGGAGAGCATGGGCTGCTGCTGCTGCATGTACATGCTCCCGCGCTTGATGAGAGCGTTGGCTCGCAGCTGCGGACAACAACAAAACAGATGGAGATGAGCCCCAATACGAGGAAGCATTTTCAAGAAAACGTAACTTGTTGCTGGAACACAGGGGGTGCTATAGTCCAAAACTTGGGGGTTCCCCAAAACTTTACTACAAAAAAATAAATATACATATATAGACACATATATATATATATATATATATATATATACACACACACACACACATATAAGAAAGTCAGATTGTTTGTGTTGCACACTCATTCAGCAGCTCCAGAGCTAACAGCAGACGTACCTTGACATTGGCCTCCTGCATGTTGATGACGCGGTCCAAGTCGGGCTGAGCGGCGGTGGCGTTGCCGATCAGCAGGTAGAAGGTGGCGCGCAGCAGCAGCGCCTCGGCCGTGTAGCGGCCCTCCGAGTCCACCTCCTTGGTGCACTCGCTGATTATCTTGTCGTAGTTCTCCTCCTCCATGAAATGCTTGGCCTTTAGGTAGCCCGAGCTGAGGAGGTGGAACAGACCCATTATTGTGTGGTATACAAATAAAGAGTATTAAGCTGAATTTCAGCAATTTTAGGGGGAGAGACAATTAGCAAGCTCGTTGAATCTGTTGCTTGTTGCCATTAGCTCAAGAAAGAACAACTCATCTTCCCTCGTACCTCGCCGTGACCTCGGAGGCCTCGCCCTCATTGTCCTTGTCCTCATCCTTTTTCTCGCCTTTTTGCAGCGGCTGCGAGATGATGTCATCGGTGAAGGAACCGAAGTAAGACTTGATGAACTGGGGAGACGGCATCATCGGCTCACGGTTCTAGAACAGAAAGAAAATGGTTACTTTCCCTTTATACAAGTTCATTTTGCTAAGCAGATGCTTATGTCCGACCACTAGGTGTCAGGATTTCTCTCTGTTCACATAGCAGAATTCTAACCCAAATTTTTGATACAATGATTGACCCGTCTTTATAGTTGCATACATCACCTGCACCATTAAAATGTTTTATGATGCCAACAGTTTGGCCATGAAACGAATTCATTTACATGTTACAATGTTCCATGTTTTGAAAAGAGAACAATTTCGAAGTGATTGGCAAACAAAGAATTTCAATGAAATGTGTGAAAGTACGTACCTTGTATTTGTCTTTGGCCTTCTCCTTCCCCAGCTGCTTAAGCACCTTGTCTGCCAGCAACATGCTCTGCTGGTTCTGGAAGGCCTCCAGGATACACACAGCGGTGACATCTGATGGTAGTAAGGCCACACAACAACCATGAACGTCACGCAATCCTCCATCTTACATACGGTGAACCCGTGTCACTCTCACAAAACTTTTTCCCCCACCGTTTTACCTCTCTCACACCCTTTAAAAATGTTTTAAAGAAATGTAAATGTGTTTAGAGTATTATTTTTCAAGAAATGGGCGAGAACCCGTGAAAAAAGAGGGACTGAAAGGAAGACCTGCTAGCACAGTTCTCCAAATAAGAGGCAAAGTGTGCTTGCTTTGAGCGGTTTTGTCACTCTCGCTTGAATTTTACTGGAGAACTGACAAATAAAAACACTGCAGATTTAAACATTGCATATTTAAACTCAGAAATGTTCAACCAAAACATACACCGTAGTTACTCTAACTATTCTGCTAGCTTAATAGCTCAACACACGCGGAGCAGCAACACGTTATTAACGCTTACTGCATCGACTGACTTTTTCCTGTGTTGAATTTGAAATGCCCTACGGTATCTGAATGCTCCTCCTGTTACGACGAACGCGAGAGACGTCATCGTTTGATGTCATTCTCCTGTTCTGATGCCAACGGCTTTAACCAGCGAACACGACACTGACGAAAACGTAGCCGGTCCTCCTCACCTTCCAGGCATTCCTTCTTGTTGTCCAGCTTCTCCAGAGCTTTGGCCCTCCTGAAAAGAGCCTTGACATAGCGCGGGTTGAGCTTCACTGCCTGTGAGCAGTCCTGCACCACCTCGGTCCATTTCATCTGTGGGAAAAGCAAGCCATTTGTCGTGAAACGTGCCTCAAAAATTCTTTGGTACTTTTATGTCTTTTTTTTTTTTATTTTTTTTTTTTATTTATTTATTTTTTTTTTTAATGGTGTCACCTAGGCATTTGCGGGGATTAGATGACCATTTTCCATTGAACACAATCTATTTTCTAAATTATATGATGCCGAGCAGCCAGGGCACGTGGTGTTTCGTTGTCAAAAAAGTTCAATTTCTTGTTCTATGGTTATCGTCACATTTGTCCTGGTATACTGTGATGGCGCAAGGCATGGGCCGATTACTGGTAAAACAGTTTACCGTGGTTTTAAAAAGTCAAGGTTTTTAATAACCGCTGATAATGTCACTGGTAATGAGCTCTGTTCTTTTTTTGAGGAGACTTCTCAGCAGCGCACAATATGATTGGCTGCTGAATAAACGAGCCGACACTTTGAAGTTAATTGCCTCCAATTAACTTTTTTCCTCCTTTCTCGGAAAGCAGAAAGGGGAGGGCTGAGCAGTTATGCACGGAGGTGGAGAAGGGCGGCAGAGGGTGAACATTTTTGACTGGCAAAGTGGCGTGAATGTATTTGCAAATACGGGGTATGCGCGTGTGCAAATCAATACCCCGTGGCTTCATGGGAAATGATGCCAAGTTTAAACATTTTGCCTACCTTTTAGCAATACGTTCAAACTTATTTGCAAACTCATGGGATGAAAAAAACGGTGCCAGCGTTTGCTAGTTAGCCCCAAGGACAACATGTATAGCCCATGTGTCTGTTCTAAAAATAGCTCACCGGTGACACTGTGACTTTCTAAGAAGAATTTAAACTAAAATTGTTGCTATTTTTGGGATTATTTAAATGATCAGAATCTAATATTGGCCCATGCCTAGTCTCCACATGCATCAGAGACAGACTAAAGCGCCCTTTGAGAGTTTAGTTGTGTGTGTGGCGCCAACCTGCTGCTCATAGGCCGCCGCTCTGTTTTGGTAGAACGTTGACAGGTCGCTTTTTTGCTCGGTGGGGCAGAGCGAGATGGCCTCGGTATAACATTGGATGGCATTGTCGTACTTGGCTGCCTTGAAGTATTTGTTGCCTTTGTTCTTTGCTGCTTGTGCCCGATCCAAAGGACTCTAAAGGGGAGATAAACACAGGAGCAGGTGGCATTTCAGTTTGACTTTAACAGCCACAATGCACTGAACCACTGAAATATTCGCGGTTCGGCATTCCCAAATTCGTTTTTTTTTTTTCTCCAAAACCTATCATCTCTTATTTGCTGAAAATCTTATCTGGCCCTTCTCTGTTTTAAGAGCTTTCCCTCAATCTTGTAGCATCTATGCACAGTTACAAACCACATTTCAGGGTAGCGGCAATTAGTCGCAGACGTTTGCTACTTAAGGCAGGGCTTGGTTCTTATCCCCTTGAAAATAGCAGGGGCTCACTGTCTGGACAGAAAACAATGACAAACAGGAATTAACTCATACTGAGAAATCGTTAATGTATTAACTCAAAAGCTGGCACAGACACACTGGTATGTCAAGTAAAATACTGCATTTGGATAAGGCTACCTACTTGAAATGGATTTACATAGCATAAACACCAACAATAAGATTTGAGGAGCAACAATTAATCAATAAATTGACAACCAATCGATTATCAACTGAAATTGACAACTAATTTAGAAATTGATTCATCATATAAAGCCATTCTTTTTTTTAAAAAAAATCTCTGAATCCTCTGAATATTGGTCTGTAAACAGTAAATCTTTCATTTCTGTAGCTCTCCATGAAAGCAGACAAATAATCTTTGTGTTTAATCACAATAAGTCATTTGCAAACTTCTGCTTTTACTTTGGAAAATAATGATCACAATTTTGATTACTTTTTGACATGTTTCGGACCAAACCAGGAACTGACTATATTGAAAACGAATTTATGGAAAAATAGTCTGTTGCATCTGTTACGAAAATATTGGTTACTTTCAGCCAAAGTAAGAACAACCTGCAAATGACATAGTGAAACCTGAAGCAGGATCAGAAGTGTATATCAAACTAGTAGTCCTTCATGTTAATCAGTAACCAAGATGTAGCTCTCACTTTAAAAAAAAATAATAATCTGGGGAAAAAGATTTTGCAATAATCTTTCATGCACAGTAACATTTCATCCAATTAATCAATGGAATACTCGATTTAAAAATCAATTCTGAAAATATTTGATAGTGGCAGCCTTTATAAAGATGTACAGTATTGGCACCAATAGTGATAGTTATTCGTATGCGCGTATATCAATTACTAATAGCACTAGTCACACGCATCTGACAAAAGGAGCAGTTTGCATCACTAGTAACATGCAGTTGTCCTAGAATGTCACAAGTAACTCTACTTCTGTTGAGAGGACAGGTTAGACCCTAGGTTAGTTAGCTCCTAGCATTAGCACATTAGCGCATTCCCATTGATTTAATAGAGTAGATAAGACCGAGTGCGCGTGGCCTCCCAAGCCGGAGAGTAGCTGTCACTGGCAGCCTGGTGCCCTTGGGTCCCGCGTCACCTCCGCGGCAATGACGCACCCGCGGCCGGAGATGCCGCCAAGAAGGCCCGCGGCGATGCCAAATGAAAACGCCGTCAGGTTAATTCGCCGAGCGGTACCATGTTGTCCAGTCCCTGGTTGGCTCGCGAGGCGCTGTCTTGGCCCTGCTCCGGACTGGCGCTGCCTTCTGGTGTTATCCGCTCGCCGCTGCCTTTCCCCGGCCGTCCCTTTGCCCTGCTGCGGTTCCACAGGTACACGGCTCCCACCCCGAGCACGATGGGAGCGCCGACCAGCAGAGCCAGCTGCCAACGAGGGAGGCCAGTGCCGGACTGCGGCTCGACTGGCTTGGAGGCAGCCATGATGAGCAACCCAAGTTCGGCTCGCGAGCTAGCTTGTTAGCAAGCAGCTCTGCGCAAGTCGTCGTCTTCTTCGCGTGCTTCGCACAACGTGAGGAATCATGGGATGGGAGCTGATGGGAGCTGTAGTTTTTGGTATTGTCATTTATATGCCAAGCGTACTTCCTTGCAATTCAGGCCAATCGCAGTGCTTCTTTTTTGTTTGGTTAGCTCAGATAGTGTGAAGATGTTTTTTTTAGATAAAAACGTACAGAGATATAAATGGCTATAATTGGTATATACGTTATCCCTTTGGTTAAAATCTAAAAGTGTTTTGCAAGACATTTTGACCTTTAAACAAAGTTTGGCATTTCATCAGCGCCAAACTTGAAACCCTGATTTGAAACTACCGGCTTGAAACTCCAATTTCTAATTTTAACTCTGATTTTTAACTCATTCAGTGCCAAAACGTGTTTCTATATCACAGTCCAACCAGTCAACCCTAGGAACCTTTTTTCCATTTGTTTTAAACGTTAGGGTAAAAGAGGGTCTGAAAATGTCTAGCACTTAATTTAAAAACCCTATAAATAAATACAGGTTCAAAACCCTATATTGAAACACAAATCATACTTTGTGCCCCCAAATAAAAAGACACTGCAGCTGAATAAAAACGGGGCCTTTTTAACAAGATGACAAACTTAAGAGTCTGGTTAAATGATAGGTATTCCTCAATGTTACTTGAGGCACTGTTGTATTTCATTTAATTATTTGCACTTCACTTTTGCCATATGGTTGTTTTTCCTTCTTGCAAGAATATTACATCATATTTAATCATATCCAAATCTTGTAAATATATCTGTACAGTATCTCAATAATTTTAGCTCTATTTTAGCTAAATACAATATTGAAGCCTGTCGCGGTTCACTGTAGCTGACTTTGACGACTGGCCAGCATCGGTCACAGGGCGAGGACAAATGGCCGTGGGCAAAAAAACATTGAGTGGCATACAGACATAGCAGGGCTCAGCTCCCAAATGGAACAGAATGTAGTTGGCAAAGACTAACACACACACAAACATAATGCGAACCTATAAACGAAAAAAAATCAGATGCTCTTTGGGTTAAAGTAGTCAGCCAATTGAATATTAGGGGTGGGCAAAGAATCACATGCAAACCTTTTACGTCATTGAATCAGGGCCTGTTGGACATATACATTATTAGCATTACATTATTAGCAGTACAGTAAAGTAGCAAAAAATGAAGAGTTTCACAAGTGCTTCTGATGTGGGTTTTTTTGTCAAGACTGTTTTTGTGGGAACCAACCACTACTGGAGTTTTTTTTTAAAGAATTCTTTAGGTTTAAAAAAAATGCATTTCGTGATGGGCATCAATTACATGCGGATTTTTGCTATTTGCTGGCCAGCCGGGTTCCTACACCGCATGAATATTCCCACTGTATTCCCATTATTTCACACAACTTCCTGTTAATTTCCATTAATATATGTTCATTTCCATTGAACGTTTAATTTGTTGCTTTTTAAATTAAGTGAATGAAATGGAAATTTCATGGACTTTTGCAACACATGAGTACACATACACACACAGAAGTGTTATGAGCTGATGTTTTGTTGTCCTACATACCAGAACCACGGAGCACTCCATAATTATTGACATGTTTGATGCACTCATGGAAAGTATGGGCACAGTTTGGAGGTGCCCTGGGGGGACTTGCTGACTGGAATGGAATGAAAAGGCGTCCAAAAACAAAACACTCCCATTCTCAGTCTCTCCACAGTGAAAACTCTCCTCCAGCCACGGTAAATAGATTAAAAGGGATTGCGCCGGGTTATTTCAGGATGTCCCGGGAATAGTCAGTCAGGCGCACAGTCACGCAGTCAAGTCAGTCACTCAGGCGTTCAGTCAGTCAGGATTTCAGTGCCACAGCATCGCACTGTTGTGAGCTGTCATGTCGTTGAGGCTCCTGCCCGCCATCATCATGGACGACGAGGACGATGACGGCAACTTTACCAAGTGGATGAGCAGCTACTGGGGACACGGACCTGAAGGATGTGGTGGAGGTGGAGGTGGTGGAGGACACTCGCGTGAAAGGAAGCGAAGTTTTCGGAGACCCGCCAAGACACGAGCTGATAGACGAGCATCGCTTCCCACTGTTGTAAGAATGAAATATTGGTTTATGCATCCATGCGCACCATGCCCAAGGTGTAGGGTAATCTTGGCTTCAAACCCTGCTGTGGACCCCTAACCCTGCCTTAAAACCTTATTTTGAAAATTTAACCCTAGTTTGAAACCCCAACCCAGGTGTGAAAGCCTAATTTGATAACCTAACCCTTGTTTCAGATATTTGAAACCTAAGTTTGAAACCCAGCTTTGAACCCCTTACCCTGACTTGAATCCTATTCTGAAATCTTAACCCAGGACTAAAACAGTAGTTTGAAACACTAACATAGGTTTGAAACCCTGCTTTGACCCCTTCATCTTGTTTGGAACCCCAAATAACTTTAAGTTGTAAGACCATTTTAGCAACATTGACTCTAATTAAGATGTTAGGATCAGATTATTGCTGTTGTGTAAATGTTCAGTGCTTCCATTCTTAGGAAGGATTTAGCCACAACAAGCTTCTCACATTTAAAGCTATAAGGACAAATATTACACAAGAGTCTGCTAAATCCACATGCATGTGGCAGACATAGTTAACAGGATCATTGATGGACTGGCTAATGAATTGATTTTTCTGTCACTGGGATTACTGGAGTGTTCTTTTGACACTGAAATTGACAGCATGCTGTAAACTACCAGCTAGGCATTCCCTCAAACTAAACTCTCAGTGTTGAGGGAATGGCTAGCTGTCAGTAAAACACATCCATCATCTATGAGCAGTAGCCTACAGCAACACTTGTTTTGCATTGTCAATTTCTCCCACTGACATTTGATTTGTAATCTACATGGCACCATACAGCTGGGCAAACACCGGCTGGCATTAGCATTTCTTAAAGTAGCGCTGATGTTAGCAAGCAGGCTAGCTATTGTGTTTTGCTAAATTACTTAAAGGCAACACAACCAAACCAGTCTGTCTGTCCCTGTCGTCATTCCTATACCATCAAGCAGTTTTGCGAGCTTCTCTGTACGACTACCTGTGGATTAATGTAGTTTCTTCTTTTTTTTTTCAAGAAAAAGAAATTGGGGGGTATATCTGGTAGCACAACCCTAAGCATCTCATCATTTTGTCTTTGAGTATTTTAACAAAACATAAGGGCTAGCCTGCTAGCTAAAGTCACCGCTACACTTTGTATCCTTTTCAGTGTCAAAAGAGCAATATCTGTGCCATTAATCGGGGAAATTGAAAGGTCATCAATTAGCAAATTCCTCAATGTTCATGCTGTATGTATGAATTGCCACCACGTCTATTTTTGAATCAGCTAAA